>NW_024100630.1:262500-862500 GCF_016545835.1 Crotalus tigris | reverse complement strand
AAGTATTTTCATGAATGATCAGGATGTGTAAAACTGTGACTGTTAATTGTTTCAAATCTAAAGGAAAAAGAATTTTAAAGTTTGCTAGAAATTCTGCTTAAAATAAGCCACAAAAAGGAAATACCTCATTCTGTTTGTCTAGCCAACAAACAGAGTGAAGAAAAAGAATTGTGTTTGTTTGTTTGTTTGTTTTTTTTTCTCTCTGTGTACGCTCAAGAACAGCCTTAAGTTATCAGGAGGGATTGTTTTAAGTTTATCTGTTGGAAAAGTTTCACTTGCATTTACTGTATGTATTTCATCTATCCTTTTTCTGAAAAATGTGTGTCTATCTACAAGAGCCTTTTGAAGCTCAAGTCTGCTTGTGTGGGGAAATAATTTTCCTAAGTTACTTTTCATATCCTAAAACTTACTGGTGAAACTACTATGAAACTTTTCTGAAACAAATAAGCATTTTCTAATCTCTGTTCTCCATACCTTTTGTCTGCCTCTCCTGGTAGAGTCCACCCAGAAAGGGGGGGGGAGACCCTGTTCTTGTATCTTTCAGCCCTGAAACCCTCTCCCAAGCCTTTGGAAGCAGAACACACAGACCCAGATGCTGCCTCCATCCATTTGAGCCATGGAATTGAATTTTGAATCCAGCCATCCACTAAAAAGCCACCATGCAATCTGAGTGGAACATTTTCCCAAGTCCTACCATTTCCCCAGATGCCTGTGAGAGCTGCAGAAGGAAGGTGGTGCCATGTAAAGCCTCAAAAGAGAAAATTAAGACTGTGGGGGGAGGGTGGAAACTCATTGTAAACTTTTTTTTCTTGCCCCATTTGTATTGTAACAAGCCAGTTGAATGTATTAATAGAGAGATGGCACTTGGGAATATGTGGCAGAACAAGTACTGAACACCTTGAACTTCTATCTGGTGGGAGGGAAAATTGATCCAGAATGTTTGTATTGACTATTTTGTAAAAGTAGCTGCACATACATGCACACACACACACCATTCAGAATTACACTTGAGTTTATCTCCTCCACCTACCTTTAGTAAAGTTCCTCAGGCTGATTTTTGCTCTATTGCACCAAAGCTTTGTGGGACCAACTTTCAACAGATAACAAGGGGGAGGGAACTAGGCCCCCTCAGGTGATTTGCAATTCATATGCCCTGACTAAGGAGGCAACAGGAAAAATCCCAAACTTCAGCCCTGAATATTTTACACTGGTGAGCTCAGATTGGGATTCCTAGAACTCATTATGTGCAATTTAAAGAAAATTTAATAGACTGGCATATTGGACATTACAAACCTGGATGCACTGAATTAAGAGCTAAGGCAGGAAACAACCCTTGAAATTGGGCAGCCAGTGGTCATGTATTAAGGAAAACCATGGCTGTGGAGAATTTTGGGAGGTATGCAAACCTGACTGGAAGCTAAAGGTGACATCCAACATTTGAAAATGATTGGCACAGAATATTGGATACTATAAATTTCTTTTCCACCTAACAAAATTTTGTCCTGACTTTTAGAACTTTATGGGTGCCACTAAAGGGATCTTTTTCTGCTGCCTCCATTAATGTTTTAATTTTCTTTTCCTTTTTTTGCTTAACAGTTTAAAAGCTTGCCTACCAAGTCTCTCTGACCAGATCAATTTTAATGTTATACATTTACACACTTAAGGCACAAAGTGGGGATATTGATGGAAGTTAGCCCCCCCAGAAGGAAATATTAAAAAGGAGCAGAAAAATATATTTTCCTCAAAAGGACCATACACCTGGTTAGGTACAAGAAACTGCCAACCATGGACATACCGGACCCTTTAGCCATAACCCTTAGCAGTGAAGAAGATGATTTTTCCTTTAATTAGAAAAAGACAGGGGAGATGTTGGAGTTGTAGCCCCCTCTTCGCCCCCTCCTTGTCCTTTCTTTGCCCTTTCTAGAGGAAACGTCTGCGGCAAAGCTCGCTAGCTCGTAACACAAATGGCAAACCGCATGACAGTTAAACAGGATGTTATGCAGAACTAAGCTCGAGAAGGCACTAACCACATGGTTTTGTTTTGTGTAGCCAGGTGGGCAATATAGGTCAAACATGACATGTACTCTTGACATGCTCTGAGACTAAGTAATGGGAGTGGTTTTAAGCTTATGGCGCAGCAAGAAATTATATGTATGGCACAAATGTATCACATGTAATCAATGCTTATTTGCATACTGTAATCAATAAAGTAGTTCCCGGACTTCGGTTCGGGGCAGTCCCACCCCAAGAAAGCCTCTGTGTCAGGAGTCTTCTTTAGTGTCAGTTCGTGGGATCTGCCCCACGTATGGGGGGATAGCAAAAGTGCAATCCCCTCAGACTACTTATAGCTAGCCAAGTCAGATCTCCCTTCCACTCCTTTTTTTTTTTTCAACCTATTCCATCCTTCTGGGGTCAGTAAAATGAAGACCCAGATTGTTGGGGGCAAGATGCCGACTCTGTAAACTGCTTAGAGAGGGCTGTAAAGCACTGCAAAGCGATATATAAATCTAAGTGCTACTGCTAAGACCACAATTGAGCCCAAAATTTCTAAGCGACACAGCGGTTTTGCCCCCCATTTTACAACCATGCTTGACACAGTTGTCAACTGAATCACCCCAGCTATTCTCCAAAGTGCCTGAAGGCAGGACAAAAAGCAACGGATGGAAACTAATCAAGGAGAGAAGCAACCTAGAACTAAGGAGAAACTTCCTGACAGTGAGAACAATTAACCAGTGGAACAACCTGCCTCCAGAAGCGGTGAATGCTCCAACACTGGAAGTTTTTAAGAAGAGACTGGACAGCCATTTGTCTGAAATGGTATAGGGTTTCCTGCCTGAGCAGGGCGTTGGACTAGATGACCTCCAAGGTCCCTTCCAACTTTATTATTATTATTATAATATTATTATTAAGTTAGCATCCTGGTTAAGTGAATCTGGCTTCCCCATTGACTTTGCTTGTCACAAGGTCGCAGAAGGGGATCACGTGAATCGCCAGGGACACTTAAACCGTCATCAGTACGAGTCAGTTGCCAAGCGTCTGAATTTTGATCACGTGATTATGCGGATGCCGCCTACGCTCGTAAGCATAAAAAACAGGCGTTAAGTCACATTTTTCCAGTGCCACTGTAACTTGGGTGACACGATAGCAGTATTCCAGTATGGGAGGGGCTGCCACAAAGAAGAGGAGGTCAAACTATTCTCCAAAGCAGAAGAGGGCAGGACGAGAAACGATGGTTGGAAACTGATCAAAGAGAGAAGCAACCTGGAATTAAGGAGGAACTTTCTGACAGTGAGGACAATTAACCAGTGGAAGAGCTGGTCACCAGAAACCGTGGGCGCTCCATCACTGGAGACTTTAAAGAAGAGATTAGACAGTCGCTTGTCTAAAATGGTATATGTTCTTCTGCTTGGGCAGGGGGCTGGACTAGATGACCTCCAAGGTCCCTTCCAGCTCTATTCTATTCTATTTCCAATCTATTCAAAAGTCACTAAACGGATGGCTGTAAATCAAGGACTACCTGTGCAGGTTTCCCTTGTTCCCATTATTCCTGGACCACATGGCCAGCTTACATCCAGCTATTTAGCTTGGAAACTTGCCACCAACTATGGAAGAATAAGTGAAGAAGGCCAGCAGCGAGGACATGTTACCGGTAGAATAGAATAACAAGAGCTGGAAGGGACCTTGCAGATCATCTAGTCCAGTGGCTCTCAACCTTTTTAATGCTGCGACCCCCAACCAGTCGTAAGTCGAGGACTACTCCACCGGTCGTAAGTCGAGGACTACTCAACTGGTGCAGCGCCGTTTGCAGAATGGGACTTTTGGCGGGCTCAGCAGGGCAGAGACAGCCTGGACAATTCCTATTGGCTTTTGAAAGCCAATAGAATTAGACTCTATTCAAGAAAGTCTATTCTATTGGCTTTCAAAAGCCAATAGAATAAAAGGGAGTAGCACAGCTAAGGAAAAGGAGAAAAAAATGGCGGACTGTGTTGTTTGGCGACCCCCGTGAAATGGTCGTTCGACCCCAAATGGGGTCCTGACCCACAGGTTGAGAACCATTGAACTAGTCCAACCCCCCCCACCACCCAAGCAGGAGACCCTGCAAACCGGGGTGCGTTCCAGTCTTTCGACCACGGGGCAGGCAACCAAAGGAGCATCCTCTCGGGGTCTCCAACTCCCTCCCCCCTATGGCCTTTCTTTTCCACGTTCTTCCACCCAGAGTTCCAGCCAAATAGAATAGAACAGCGGCGGCGGACCTACGGCACGCGTGCCAGAGGCGGCACTCGGAGCCCTCTCTGTGGGCACACGTGCCGTTGCCCCAGCCTTGCCTCTTCCTGTGACCCCCTCACCAGCAACCCCCCTGGAGGAGAGTCACCCCCCCGAGCGTGGCCCACACGGAGCATTGCAGCCAAGAACATGGCAGCCAGGCAGTGTAGACAAGACTCTGCCCTCACGCCCCATCATGCACAGTTGATGCTGCGGGGTGCGGGCAGAGGACGTGGCCTCAATGGGCTGTCTGGGCGATCTGCGGCGGGCCCTGGAGGTGGTGAGTGGCCCTGCAGGCAGGCAGGGTGGGGCAGAGCGAGTGGGGTCAGTTTTTGGGCACTCGGGTCCCTAAAAGGTTCGCCATCACTGGAATAGAATAATAACTTTATTGTCACTTTGAACGTAATGACGTAGGCCAATCGGCACCCATGAAAATGAGATTCCGTTGCATACAGCTCTCAGGAGGGTAACCGCCTCCAATATACACTGCATAAACATGGTAAAAATAAATAAATAAAATATGCATATACCCACATACCCATACCCCCACCCACCCACCCTGGTGGCCCAGCCTTTCAGGTTTTCCCCATCCATCTTCCGCTGCAAATTTTTGCCATTTGCTTTCTTCCCAAAGAGTTTCACCCTTTTTTTTTTTTTAAGCCCTTCTTCCACATCCAGGGCGGGGGAACAAGAAAAATGAAAACCCTGGAAATGGTGGGGAGAGGGGGGAAAGAGAGAAGGACAAACGGGAAGGATTTCTCTCCCCCTCTGCCCAATTGGAGGTCCTAGGCCAGCCCCCTGCTTATATATACCATTTCAGCTCGGGGCCCAGTTTTGCCTTTTTTTTTTTTTTTTGGGAGGAAGCACAATTCTCTCTGCCTGTGCTTGGTTTTTTTTTTTTTCTGAGCGCCCCCACCCCCCCAGCAAGAAAGGGATTTTTTAAAAAAAAAAAACATGGCAGATTTTTGCATTGCAAAACCTCCCAGTCCTAAATTCGATGCCATTGTCTCAATCCTTCCTTCTAAAAAAAAAAAAAAAGGGGGGGGGAAATCATTTTGCAAGGACGGAGGGATCTTCCTTCAAAAGCTCCACGAATCCAAAGCTGGATGCCCCCCTATATATATGTGTGTGTGTGTGTGTGTGTGTGTATGTGTGTGTATATATATATGTGTGTGTATATATATATATGTGTATATATATATGCGTGTGTGTGTATATCTGTGTGTGTATATATATGTGTGTATATATGTGTGTGTGTGTATATATATATGTGTGTGTATATATATATGTGTGTGTGTATATATATGTGTGTGTGTGTATATATGTGTGTGTGTGTGTATATATATATATATATATATATATGAGTGTGTATGTATGTATGTATGTGTGTATATATATATATATATATACACACACACACACATATATATATATATTAAAAAGGGCTTCTCTCTCTCTGCCCCATCTCTCGCCTCCTCCTTTCCCCCAAAAATAAAAAAATAAATTAGAAATCAAGAAGCCACTTAAGCCTCTGGCTAGGATTTGCCTGGCGGGGTGGGGGGAGGTTTGAGGAATGAGGCGGAGGGGGGGGGGGAAGGGAAGAAAAAATAAAAAAACGGGAGGCGCTTTGAAATGGAGGCGGCCGAAAGCAAAGGACACGAGCCCCACTGGAAAGTGGGGTGGGGGGCGGTGGGGTGGGGCTGAGATCAATGGCAGCAGAGAAGGAAAAGCGTGTGTGGGGGGGGGGCGAGGGCAAGAGAAGCCAGCTACAGGTGGGAAGCTGCGGCAAGCGCTCTGGGGACAATGGGAGTTGTAGTGCAATGCATGGGGAGGGCCCCAAGGAAGGAGTGGGTGGCCACAACGGGGGGGGGGGCGGGAGGGGAAATGTCGGATCGGGCTGATCATTGCACCCCGTTTTTTTTTTTTTTTAAATCTTGCAAAGGCGAGGAAGGAGCTGAGCGTGCAAAAGACTCACCGGAGCCACGGATCTCCTCGCGGGCGGGCGGGCGGGCGGAGGGAGGGAGGGGGAAATATGGAGTGGGTGGGGGAGGCGAGGCAAAGAGCGACGGAGGCTTCCCTTTGTGCTTACCTCCCCGCCTGCCTTTCCCAGGAAAAGGAGGAGGAGCCATCCAGGGGGGCGGGGCGACAAAAAGGGAAGGGGAGTGGCTCGGCCAATGAGAGAACTACCTAGGCCAGGGGTAGGCAACCCTGGCTCTTTTATGACTGGTGGACTTCAACTCCCAGAATTCCTGCGCCAGCCACGCTGAGGGGGAAAGGGAGAGGTTTCCAAGCTGAGCCAGGCTGGCTCAGGAATTCTGGGAGTTGAAGTTCACCAGTCATAAAGCGGCCTAGGCCTAGGCCAGAGGTAGGCAACCTTGGCTCTTTTATGACTGGTGGACTTCAACTCCCAGAATTCCTGAGCCAGCCATGCTGAAGGGAAAGGGAGAGATTTCCAAGCTGAGCCATGTTGGCTCAGGAATTCTGGGAGTTGAAGTCCACGAGTCATAAAGCGGCCTAGGCCTAGGCCAGAGGTAGGCAAACTTGGGTCTTTTATGACTGGTGGACTTCAACTCCCAGAATTCCTGAGCCAGCCACGCTCAGGGGAAAGGGAGAGATTTCCAAGCTGAGCCATGTTGGCTCAGGAATTCTGGGAGTTGAAGTCCACGAGTCATAAAGCGGCCTAGGCCTAGGCCAGAGGTAGGCAAACTTGGGTCTTTTATGATTTGTGGACTTCAACTCCCAGAATTCCTCAGCCAGCCATGCTGAGGGGAAAGGGAGAGGTTTCCAAGCTGAGCCATGCTGGCTCAGGAATTCTGGGAGTTGAAGTCCACGAGTCATAAGAGAGCCAAGGTTGCCTACCCCTGACCTTGACGGGTGGTTGGTAATGGTTGAGCGGGTGGGGCCGTGCAAGGATGCGAGTCTGGGAGCAACATCAGAATCAGCACAGAGCTGGAAAGGGACCTTAGAGGTCGTCTAGTCCAGCTCCCTGCTCAAGCAGGAGACCCTCTACCATTCTAGATAAGTCACTGTCCAGTCTCATCTCTAAAGTGGTCAACATGATAACAGAACTAATAATAATATAATAGTTAACTAATTAATTATTATTATTAATAATAGAACTAACATAATAGTAGCCTAAGACTGAAAATCAGGCATGTCTGATGCTATATTTTTTCTATTCTGCTCTACAGAGTAGAGTTGGTCTCTGACAGAAGGCCACCTGAAGAGACTAGATCAGGGATAGGCAACCTTGGCTCTTTTATGACTCGTGGACTTTAGCTCCCAGAATTCCTGAGCCATCAGCTGGCTCAGGAATTCTGGGTGTTGAAGTCCACGGGTCATAAAAGAGCCAAGGTTGCCTACCCCTGGACTAGATACTAGAAGCATTTGAAATGTGGATTTGCAGGCGGCTGTTACGTATAAACTGAGTTGATAATCAGAAATTAGGAGGTGATAAGCTGCCTGGGAAAGCCAAGGGACATCGTCAAAACAATTAAAAAAATGAAAATTAGAATATTTCAGACAGGTGATGATACACCCAGAAAAATACGGCCTACTCCTTTAACCCTCCAGGGAAAGATTGAAGGCAAATGAGGTCCAGGCAGAAGAAGAACATTGTGGCTTCAAAATCTAAGGGACTGGTTTGGACAAAATCCAGCAGCACTTTTTCGTGCGGCTGCTGATAAAAACAGGATCGTCAACATGATCACCAACATCTGATAACAGATATGGCACAAGAAGAAGAATGACAATAGAATGGGATAGGGTAGGGTAGGGTAGGATAGGATTAGAAAAGCAGAGCTGGAAGGGAGCTTGGAGGTCTTCTAGTCCAGCCCCCTCCCTGCTCAAGCAGGAGACCTTATACCATTTCAGACAAGTGGCTGTCCAGTCTCTTCTTAACAACCTCCGGTGATGGAGCACCTCCAACTTCTGAAGACAAGCTGTTAATTGTTCTCACTGTTAAGACATTTCTTCTTACTTCTAAAATTGCTTCTCTCCTTGATTCATTTCCATTCATTGGTTCTTGTCTTGCCTTCTGGGGCTTTGGAAATTATTTTGTCCTTGAGGATCCATTTTTCCACCCTGTGGCTGATGAGCTTGATTTGAATTTCTCATCAGTAGTGATCTTCTGTTTTTCTTGATTACGAAGAAGAAGCCTCCACTTTTCTTTTTTTTTTTTTTAATTGAAAATTTTTAAAATTTTACAAAAAAGTTCCCTTCCCCAAACCCACCCCAACCCTCCCCCAACCTTCCCAGAGCTGAATACAGGCTTAATTAAGATTTAAAAGAAAAAATTTTTAAACACAGATAAACCATATACAAATTTGGTTACAATAATTAAACAAATTATAAAATACTTTAACACCAATATTTGAAAAAACAGAAAGAGAAAAAGAAAAGAAACAAGAAGAAGGAAAAAAAGAAATTAGAAAAAGGAAAAAAAAAATATCTAAAAAATATCTTAAACTTTAGAAGCCTCCGCTTTTCTTGACGTCCTGCGCAGAGCAGGATTTTGGAAGGAAACGAGACATTGGTTCTTCTCTTCTGCTCCTCCTTTGCCTGATGAAGTGGTCAGCATGAGAATAGAAATAGAATAGAATAGAATAGAATAGAATAGAAATAGAAATAGAACAGAATAGAATAGAATAAAGCTGGAAGGGACCTTGAGGGCTTCTAGTCCAGCCCTCTGCTCAAACTGGAGATCCTATACAATTTCAAACAAGTGACTGTCCAGTCTCTTCTTAAAAATCTCAAGTGATGAAGCACCCACAATGTTTGAAGGCAAGCTGTTCCCCTGGTTAATTGTCCTTGCTGTTAGGAAGTTTCTCCTTGATTAGTTTCCATCCACTGTTTCTTGTCCTGCCCTCTGGTGCTTTGGAAAACAAGTTGACCCCCCTCTTCTTGTGGCAGCCTCTCAAATACTGGAATACTGCTATCATGTCCTCTGTGGTTCTTCTTTTCTCTAGACTGGCTAAACCCAAATCCTGCAACTGTTCTTCATATGTTTTAGTCTCTGGGCCCTTAATCATCTTAATTGCTCTTTGCACTTTTCCCCCAAGTTTCAAGATCTTTTTTTGTAATACTGTGACCAAAACTGGATGCAGTATTCCAGATGTGGCCTTACTAAGGCTTTATAAAGCGGTACTGATACTTCACGTGATTTTTGATTCTATGCCGGATGGCCACCAGAGGGCATCGCAAGCGAGGCTTTGGAGGGCTGGCTGCAATTGCCTCTCCGCAGGGAATCCCAGCCGTGAAACCCAGGGGCAAGAATGAAATGGGTGGCTTGGCTGCCCCCTGGTGGACGCCGGGTATGCAAAGCCTTCGTTCACCCTCCCTGCATCCCAAGCTTTATGTTTATGTATATCAGGGGTCTTCAAACTTGGCCCTTTTATGACTTGTGGACTTCATTTCCCAGAATTCCTCAGCCAGGCATGCTGGAATGGACTAGAATAGAATAGAATAGAATAGAATATGGAATAAAACCGGGGTGTCAAACTCGCTGTGTCATATGATGTGTTGTGACGTACCACAACTTTTTTCCCCTTGCTGGTGTGTGCAGCTTCTGCGTGGTGCATCTGGCCTGCGGGCTGGCAGTTTGACACCCCTGGAATAAAAGTTGGAGTAGAAGATGGAAGATGGAATAGAATAGAAGATGGAATAGAATAGAATGGAATGCAGAACAGAATAGAATATGGAATAAAACAAGGGTGTCAAACTTGCCATGTTATGTGACATGTGCCGTATCACAACTTTTCCCCCCTTGCTGGTGTGCGCAGCTTCTGTGTGGCACATCCGGCCTGTGGGCCGGCAGTTTGACACCCCTGGAATAAAAGATGGAATAGAACAGTGGTTCTCAACCTTTTTAATGCTGCGACCCCCAACCGGTGGTAAGTCGAGGACTACTCAACCGGTCGTAAGTCGAGGACTACTCAACTGGTGCAGCACCGTTTGCAGAATGGGACTTTTGGCGGGCTCAGCAGGGCAGAGACAGCCTGGACAATTCCTATTGGCTTTTGAAAGCCAATAGAATTAGACTCTATTCAAGAGAGTCTATTCTATTGGCTTTCAAAAGCCAATAGAATAAAAGGGAGTAGCACAGCTAAGGAAAAGGGGGGGGAAAATGGCGGACTGCGTTGTTTGGCGACCCCCGTGAAATGGTCGTTCGACCCCAAATGGGGTCCCGACCCACAGGTTGAGAACCACTGGAATAGAAGATGGAAGAATGAATAGAATAGAATAGAATAGAATAGAAACAAACAGAAACCAAAACGAATGGAATGGAATAGAATGGAATAGGAATAAGAATAGAATAGAATAGAATAGAATAGAATAGAAACAAACAGAAACCAAAACGAATGGAATGGAATGGAATAGAATAGAATAGAATAGGAACAAACAGAAACCAAAACGAATGGAATGGAATAGAATAGAATAGAATAGGAACAAACAGAAACCAAAACGAATGGAATGGAATAGAATAGAATAGAATAGGAACAAACAGAAACCAAAACGAATGGAATGGAATGGAATAGAATAGAATAGGAACAAACAGAAACCAAAACGAATGGAATGGAATAGAATGGAATAGGAATAGAATAGAATAGAATAGCAACAGAAATTTTAGGCTCTGTTGCGGTCATAAGGATTACCTGCCTGTCTAAACTCAATTAGGACTTGGCACTTTTGTCAACCTTGAAAAACAGGACCCGCAGCCCAAACCCACAACCAAAAACAATGCAAAACATTCAAAGAAAAGAAAAACCGATCAAAAAAAATATCACGCTATGCGGGAGAGCACTGAGTTTTAGGAACAGACTTACAGCAGTTCATTTAGTGACCATTCAGAGTTAACAACAGCACTGGGAAAAAAGTGACTCGTGGCCATTTTTCACCCTTACGATCTTTGCAGCATCCCCATAGTCACATGATCAAAAGTCACAGGTTTGGTCACATGATCAAAATTCACAGGCTTGGCAACTGTCATGTACTTTTGACGGTTGCTGTGTCCCAAGGTCATGTGATCTCCTTTGGGGACCTTCGGACAGGCAAAGTCAATAGGGAAGCCAGATTCACTTAACAACCGTATTATTATTATTAAACTCAGCGGATCGCGAATGGAGTGCAAAACCGGGCGGGGAGTCGCTCGTTTTCGCACTGCTAGCGGGCGGGATCCACCAGGGGGCGCTGCCCGGGGAGCCAGCGCTTGGGCTTCCCGTCCCTGGCGAGCGGGGGAAGGAAGAGCACCGAGTCTTCGCAGGAGAGAGAAGGGGCCATCAGTAGAGAGGCCTCTCTAGGAGCAACGCCTTTTCCTCTTTAACCCTTAGATTTCCCGCAGAAGAATGCGCAGGCGCAAACCTGCCCTCCAAGGGAGGGCGGAGCTGCGCGGAAGGCGGAGCCGGCGTCCTTTCCCAGGTCGCTGGGTGGAACTCGGAATTCCGGATGGATGGGAGGAGCTTGGAGCTGGGATGCTTTACGGTTAACCTTTAAGATTGCCTGCAGAAGAGTGCGCAGGCGCGAACCTGCTCTCCAACCCTCGTGGCGAGGGCGGAGCTGCGAGGAAGGCGGCGCTGAGGAGCTTGCCAGGGGGGCGGAACGCGCGTCCTTCTCCACGTCGATGGGGTGGAGCTCGGAATTTCTGGGACTCGAACCCTTCGGATTGCCCGTAGAAGAGTGCGCAGGCGCGAACCTGCTCTCCACTCCTAATAGGGAGGGCGGAGCGGCGAGGAAGGGAGGTCCTTCTCCAGGTCGGTGGGTGGAGCTTGGAGTCCGGGCGTGGGTGGGAGGAGCCTGGAGCCCGGACTCGAACCATCGACGGATCCGGATGACGGTACTCTCCGCTTTCTTTGGATCTTGCTCTTTTCAAGCTTGGGGCGTCCCTTGCAGTCTTAGGTTGGAATGCTTTTATGCCCCTCCTAAAAGCAGTTGTGAGAGGTGTGTGTGTGTGTGTGTGTGTGTGTGAGCGAGCGAGCGAGCGAAGAGAGACAGGCAGAACTCCGTCCGGTTCAGCTCAGCGTCGCTCTTTCCTTGCAATTCCCAGGCAGACAGCCCCGCCAGGCTTGCAAAGCCCTGGCCTCTCTGGAAGGATGGGATGGGGTGCTGCAGGAGAGGCTGGAGCCTTGTGGGGGTGGGGGAGGCTGGAGAAAAGGCCAGAGGATTTTTGGGGTGAGGTGGTTGGCATTTTGGGGGTGCAGGTGCTAGCTAGAGGGAAGCATTCAACCCCCCCCCCCGCCGTGCCAGCCTGGGACTGCTCCAGCCCTATTTCCCCCACCTTTCCCACACGGGGTGGGGGGTCCTGGTGGGGACCCTGTCCGGCGATGGTTTTTCCTATCCAAAGCAAAAATTGGGGGGAATGGTGGTGCTGGAGGAAAGGCCGGAGCATTTTTGGGGGTGGGAGGGCTGGAGAAAAGGCCAGAGGATTTTTGGGGTGGGGTGGTTGGCATTTTGGGGGTGCGGGTGCTAGAGGGAAGGCCAGAGCACTTTAGGGTGAGGGGCTGGCATTTTGGGAGGGTGTGAGGGTGCTGGAGGAAAGGCCGGAGCTTCTGGGGGGGTGGGGGTGCTGCAGGAGAGGCTGGAGCCTTGTGGGGGTGGGGGAGGCTGGAGAGAAGGCCAGAGGATTTTTGGGGTGGATGGTTGGCATTTTGGGGATGCGGGTGCTAGAGGCAAGGCCAGAGCACTTTAGGGTGAGGGGCTGGCATTTTTTGGGGGGGTGAGGGTACTGGAGGAAAGGCGGGGGGATGGGGGTGCTGCAGGAGAGGCTGGAGCCTTGTGGGGGTGGGGGAGGCTGGAGAAAAGGCCAGAGGATTTTTGGGGTGGGGTGGTTGGCATTTTGGGGGTGCAGGTGCTAGAGGGAAGGCCAGAGCACTTTAGGGTGAGGGGCTGGCATTTTTTTGGGGGGGAGGGTGCTGGAGGAAAGGCAGGGGGATGGGGGTGCTGCAGGAGAGGCTGGAGCCTTGTGGGGGTGGGGGAGGCTGGAGAAAAGGCTAGAGGATTTTGGGGGTGAGGTGGCTGGCATTTTGGGGGTGCGGGTGCTAGAGGGAAGGCCAGAGCACTTTAGGGTGAGGGGCTGGCATTTTGGGAGGGTGTGAGGGTGCTGGAGGAAAGGCCGGAGCTTCTGGGGGGGTGGGGGTGCTGCAGGAGAGGCTGGAGCCTGGTGGGGGTGGGGGAGGCTGGAGGAAAGGCTAGAGGAGTTTGGGGGTGAGATGGCTGGCATTTTGGGGGTGCGGGTGCTAGAGGAAGGCCAGAGCACTTTAGGGTGAGGGGCTGGCATTTTTTTGGGGGGGAGGGTGCTGGAGGAAAGGCCGGGGGGATGGGGGTGCTGCAGGAGAGGCTGGAGCCTTGTGGGGGTGGGGGAGGCTGGAGAAAAGGCTAGAGGATTTTGGGGGTGAGGTGGCTGGCATTTTGGGGGTGCGGGTGCTAGAGGGAAGGCCAGAGCACTTTAGGGTGAGGAGCTGGCATTTTTTTGGGGGGGGGGGTGAGGGTGCTGGAGGAAAGTCCGGAGCTTCTGGGGGGGGGGGATGCTGCAGGAGAGTCTGGAGCCTTGTGGGGGTGAGGGATGCTGGAGAAAAGGCCAGAGGATTTTTGGGGTGGGGTGGTTGGCATTTTGGGGGTGCGGGTGCTAGAGGGAAGGCCAGAGCACTTTAGGGTGAGGGGCTGGCATTTTTGGGGGGTGAGGGCGTGGAGGAAAGGCCAGAGCTTCTTGGGGGGTGGGGGTGCTGCAGGAGAGGCTGGAGCCTTGTGGGGGTGGGGGAGGCTGGAGAGAAGGCGAGAGGATTTTTGGGGTGGGGTGGTTGGCATTTTGGGGGTGTGGGTGCTAGAGGCAAGGCCAGAGCACTTTAGGGTGAGGAGCTGGCATTTTTTGGGGGGGGTGAGGGTGCTGGAGGAAAGTCCGGAGCTTCTGGGGGGGGGGGTTGGGGGTGCTGGAGGAGAGGCTGGAGCCTTGTGGGGGTCCGGGAGGCTGAAGAAAAGGCCACAGGATTTTTGGGGTGGGGGGGCTGGAGGAGAGCCCAGAGCATTTTAGGAGTGGGGAGCAGTGGAGGAAAGGCCAGAGCATTTTGTGTGTGTGTGTGTGTGTGTGTGTGTGTGTGGAAGAAAGGCCAGACATCCACTCTGCGCAAGCTCTTTCACTTAACCACCATGGCAAAAATGTGGGGCAAAACTTTCTTTAACTGCCTTGCTTAGCAGCTGAAGTTTTGGGCTCAATCGTGATTGTAGATATACCTGTACTTCCTTTTTGGAAAAGTGATTGTGTCTGTGTGTGGGCGTGCATTTCATAGCAGTGTCTGTTATGTTTGGTGCTCAGTGAGGCATCTACGAGGCAGCAGGTAAACAAACAACTCTTTATTAAAGGTTTAAACAGAAGTCTGGATAACTGCAGCTCCACCCTTATTTATACACTCAACAAGTAGGTGGCAGCCAATAAGATTCAAGTATTAGTTCCCGCTTAAACACAAGATAATTAGCATGTAGACAGCAAGTCTGGCTCTTAATTGACAGAGTCTTATGACCGGTTTTTTTTTTTTTTCTCAACAATTCCAAGTACTTTAACTCAATACATTACAGAATCTATGGCAGGGGTAGGCAACCTTGGCTCTTTTATGACTTGTGGACTTCAACTCCCATAATTCATGCTGGCTCATGAATTATGGGAGTTGAAGTCCACAAGTCATAAAAGAGCCAAGGTGGCCTACCCCTGGTCTATGGAGATTCTCAGTCATCCAGGTCATAGTTATCCCAAGGATGCTTTTTTGTGAGGCAACTGGACTTTCTTATTTTCCTTTGAAGACGTTTCGCTTCTCATCCAAGAAGTTTCTTCAGCTCTGACTGGATGGTGGGGGAGCGGGTGGAAGGATTTATATTCCTTGCAGACAGCCGGTCATTTGCATTTGCATTGGGAAAACAAAACAACCACTTCATAAATGCATGGCACAACATAGGAGAACAAACCCATCAGGACAAGATTCAGCAATTCATCTGCATTTAAAAGACAAAGGCCACACTTTTCAAGACAGCAAAGTCCACATTTTGGACAGAGAGGACTGCTGGTTTGAAAGAGGAGTCAAAGAGGCCATCTAGGTCAAAACTGAACAGCGCTCCTTAAACAAAGTGGTAGGGATACGGCATCATCTATCTCCAGTCTACAGTACAGTCCTTTCAGCAGTTCCAAGAGGGCTCCACACCCATTGGCACCACTCAGGTGACCCTGACAACACAGATAAACCTCCAAGTGGCCTCAACGACTCTCTAAAACAGTGGTTCTCAACCTGTGGGTCAGGACCCCATTTGGGGTCAAACAACAACCATTTCACGGGGGTCGCCAAACAAGGCTGTCCGCCATTTTTTCCCCCTTTTCTTTGGCCACACCCCTGGCACCCGGTGATGTATAAGTGGTTGGGGGTCACCACAACATGGGGAACTGTATTATGGGGTCGCGGCATTAGAAAGGTTGAGAACCACTGCTCTAAAAGAATGCAAATGACCATCTGGCTGAGAAGCAAAACCTCTTCAAAGAAAAACAAGAAAGTTCAGTTGCCTCCTGAAAGAGCACCAGAGCAGTGTCTTCTCTCTCTTCCCTTAAATAATTTTGGACAAGAACATCCTATCAATGTCTAGGAACGCAACTCTCTTTTTCTCACCTATCTTTCTTTTTCTTCCTTTTCCTTAGCTTAAAAATGTGAAGCATCTTTTGCTCCGTGGGAAGATTTTTATTGGTTGAGGATCGAAGTCCCACTTCCCCCTGAGATGGCTCAGGGGGTCACCTCTTGCCGTTCTGCTCCTAGGACCGAAAGTCCTTTTGCAAACCCAGGGCAGACTTTGGGTGGGTGTGGCCCAGCACTTCAGTACACCAGAAAAGTCGGCTCACAAGATCCAGAAGGCGAAGAGCCTCAGATTGGCTTGGTTGGGTCTACTGAGAAGTTCCGGAAACGAACTAGGAAGAACAACCTGGAAGGAGAAACCACCAGACGGCCTGGAGAACATCACCCTGGCCAGACGTTCGGCCAGAAAGAAGCAGAGACACCTCGAGAGCTTTGCAGTCATCTACACTGTCTTTACCGTCAATGGTTGAAGCCAGAGAAGCACACAAAAGCTCAGATGTTGGACCTGGTGGTCCTGGAGCAGTTCCTGGCCATCCTGCCTCCAGAGATGGAGCGCTGGGTGAGGGAGTGTGGAGCGGAGACCAGCTCCCAGGCGGTAGCCCTCGCAGAAGGTTTTCTCCTGAGCCAGGTAGAAGAGAAGAAGCTGGCAGAAAGGCAGGTGAGACAAAAATCATTGTACAGGTAATCCTTGACCCAAAGGTATTTTTTTGTTTTCTTTCTTTGAAGACGTTTTGCTTCTCATCCAAGAAGCTTCTTCAAATCTGACTGGATCAGTGTTTCTCAACCTTTTTAATGCCGTGACCCCCCAACCAGTCGTAAGTCGAGGACTACTCAACTGGTGCAGCACCGTTTGCAGAATGGGACTTTTGGCGGGCTCAGCAGGGCAGAGACAGCCTGGACAATTCCTATTGGCTTTTGAAAGCCAATAGAATTAGACTCTATTCAAGAGAATCTATGTCAATGCTGCAAATACTGTATATTCTTGCTTTGACAATATGCAAAAGTGTCTGGTATTTACTGGGTTAATACATAGCTTAGAGTGGGGGGGGGGAACCCCGGGAAAGAAAGAGGAAGTAAACTTTTGACCTTCACACTAATTGGATAATGTGACTTGTGACTGCAAGATAAGGGAGGGGTTTAGCAAGAAAAGTTTGATGCCAGCAAGAGGAAGTCAGATTCTGGCATCAAAACGTCCATGGTGGTGACCGGCAATTTGTAGCTCTGTAATAAAGACTTTAGGAAACATGCCTAAAAGTTCTTTGAAGTGCTTCATTAGTCGGAACCTCTGACAGTCTATTCTATTGGCTTTCAAAAGCCAATAGAATAAAAGGGAGTAGCACAGCGAAGGAAAAGGGGAAAAAAAATGGCAGACTGCGTTGTTTGGCGACCCCCGTGAAATGGTCGTTCGACCCCAAATGGGGTCCCGACCCACAGGTGGAGAACCACTGGACTGGATGGTAGGGAATGGAAGAATTTATATTCCTTGCAGACAGCTGGTCATTTGCATTCTTTTAGAGAGTCATTAAGGCCACTTGGGGGTTTATCTGTGTCCTCAGGGTCACCCACAAAAGCACCTTTGAGGCAACCATGACCTGGATGACTGAGAATCTTGCTAGTCAGATAGGTAATCCTTGACTTAACAACAGTTCATTTAGTGACCATTCAAAGTTACAACAGTATTTTAAGAAGTGACCTATGACCATTTTTCTTTCATGGTTGCAGCAGCCCCCTGGTCACGTGATCAAAACTCTGATGCTGGGCAACTGGCTCATATTTATGACCGTTGTAGTGTCCCGGGATCATGTGATCCCCTTTTGCGATCTTCTGACAAGCAAAGTCAATGGGGAAGCCAGAGTCACTTAACAACCGTATTACTAACTTATCAACGGCAGCAATTGACTTAACAACTGTGGCAAGGATAGTTGTAAAATGGAACAAAACTCACTTAGCAGCTGTCTTGCTTGGTAATGGAAATTTTGGGCTTAATTGTTGGTCGTACGTCAAGGACTACCTGTTATGTAGCTTTCTCTTTTTAGAATGAACTTGGTCGCTGTGGTCCATAAAATCATCTTTCCCTTTTTTTTTTTCCGACAGGTTCAGGATCCTTTCATGGAACAGGGTGCTCAAGAACCCCAAGATGTGTCATCTCTCTCTCAGGAACCAGCCTTTGGGGGGATCACCCAACAGGATCCAGCTCAGATCACATCAGCAGGTAAAAAAAAAAAAATGGTTCTTCATATTATTGCACTCCACGAGGAATCATAGCAGGGTGCAGTTAAGATGGATATTGTCATTTTTTTTACTGGCCCACATTAAAAGTTAAATTCTGTTGCCTGCTCTCAAAAGAAAGTATATATCTACCCATAGCCATGCATCACACACATATACTCATGCTATATATCTCAACGCTGCAAATATTGTATATTCTTGCTTTTGACAATATTTAGAATTGTCTGGTAATTATGGGGTTAATACAGAGCAGAAGGGAGGTTGGGGGTAAAGCCTGGGAAAGAAAGAAAACATTTGACCTTCACGCTAATTGGATAATGTGAGATATGACAGCTAATTTAGGGAGGGAACATGCTGATAATTTAACTGCTCAGAGGAAGAGAACTTAGATCCTAGCATCCCTCCGTGCCTGTGCCGACATTTTGTAACAATAAAAGACTTTTAGGAAAATAAATGCCTGGAAGTTCTTTGGAATGTTTCATTAGCCGGAACCACAACAATATACATATGTATATGTGTGTGTGTGTACATGTATATATTTGTATGTATACACATGTATATATGTGTGTGTGTGCGCGCACACACACACACATACACACAAAATCACTGTTCATTTTGAACACATAGCAGAAAGGGGAAACTTGAGAGTTCACAAGGTTGATGCTGTATGGAACAAAACTGTGGCCGAATCTGGATGTTCTACTTTGGATACCACCCTCCCAGAAGGTAACATGGAAAACAAGCCGTGAAGTGTCCACAGGATTGTCCCAGACAATCCTGTGGACCCTGCTCAAGCATCACTTATGTGCTATGTCCTTGATTAAAAGGAAGTGAACTGCCAGTAATTTTTTTCTGCCATTCTCACCACTCTCTGCACCGCCTTCCTGTCTGAAGTTGAAAAGAAACATATTGCAGAATGTAATTCATTCATTAAACATGTTGGTTCAGCTTGGACGCTTACTCCAGTGTTTCTCCAATGTCCCGATAAGCAAATGTTTAACCAACAAAGGCCTTTTTTCATACTTCCACTCGGCCTTTCCATGATTGACAAGAGACCTTTTCTCTCATGAGCAATAGAGCTGCCTCCAAGCCTAACCCTTTAGACTTCTTTATTTCATTCCTCGCCACCTGCTCAGTTAATCAAAGAGGTTGGACTGCTGGCCACAGTCTCTTCCCCAGATAAGTGTTGTTGTTGTTAGATGCAAAGTCGTGTCCGACCCATTGCGATCCCATGGACAACGTTCCTCCAGGCCTTCCTGTCCTCTGCCATCTTCTGGAGTCCATTTCAGTTCACACCTCCTGCTTCAGTGACTCCATCCAGCCATCTCATTCTCCGTCATCCCCTGCTTCTATTGCCCTCAATCTTTCCCAGCATTAGGCTCTTCTCCAGTGAGTCCTTCCTTCTCATTGTGATGGTGGCGCAGGGGTTAGAACAGTGGTTCTCAACCTGTGGGTCGGGACCCCATTTGGGGTCGAACGATCATTTCACAGGGGTCGCCAAACAACGCAGTCCGCCATTTTTTTCCCCCTTTTCCTTAGCTGTGCTACTCCCTTTTATTCTATTGGCTTTTGAAAGCCAATAGATAGACTCTCTTGAATAGAGACTAATTCTATTGGCTTTCAAAAGCCAATAGGAATTGTCCAGGCTGTCTCTGCCCTGCTGAGCCCGCCAAAAGTCCCATTCTGCAAACGGTGCTGCACCAGTTGAGTAGTCCTCGACTTACGACCGGTTGAGTAGTCCTCGATGTACGACCGGTTGGGGGTCGCGGCATTAAAAAGGTTGAGAACCGCTGGGTTAGAATGTAGCATTGCAGGTTAATTCTGCTGACTGCCAGTAGTTTGATCCTGATCGGCTCAAGGTTGACTCAGCCTTCCATCTGTCTATGGAGATTCTCTGACACCCTGGTCATGGTTGTCCCACAGGTGCTTTTTCAAGAGGCAACTGGACTTTCTTGTTTTTCTTTGAAGACGTTTCGCTTCTCATCCAAGAAGTGTCTTCAGCTCTTCCATCTTTCCGTGATCGGTAAAATGAGGACTCAGATTGTTGGGGGTAAAACACTGACCTCATAAACCATTTAGAGCAGTGATTCTCAACCTTTCTAATGCCGCGACCCCATAATACAGTTCCCCATGTTGTGGTGACCCCCAACCACTTATATATCACCGGGTGCCAGGGGCGTGGCCAAAGAAAAGGGGGAAAAAATGGCGGACAGCCTTGTTTGGCGACCCCCATGAAATGGTCGTTTGACCCCAAATGGGGTCCCGACCCACAGGTTGAGAACCACTGTTCTAGATGAAGCTAGTATCCTATCCTCTATAATTCAAATCACCAGGACCAGATGGAGATCAAATCACCAGGACCAGATGGATTACACCCCAAAGTTCTGAAGGAACTGGCAGACATCATCTCTGAACCACTGAACTTTATCTTTCAAAGATCCCGGAGAACTGGCAAACTATCAGAGGACTGAAAAAGAGTTAATGTAGTTCCACTGATTTAGAGAATGCTGTAAAGGCCTTTGAAGTGGTACATAAGTCTGAGTGCTATTGCTACTGTTTACTTGCAGTCTCACTTGGGTGAAAGAATGGCCCTTGTTTTCCATAATTTTGCTCCAGAGTGCCGTAGGAATGTTTTCAAAGTGTCTTCCTCCATTTTTGTCTTTATCAGGGAATGGAGCAATCCTGAGATTTCATGCAGAAATGCCTTTCCTTTGTGGTGGAACTGAAACTGCAATTATCATTCCAACTCAGGTAGGAGGGATCAAGCTCGCGTAAAGTGTTAGTACCACTTTACAATGCCTTGGTTTAAGACCTCACTTGGAATATTGCATCCAGTTTTGATCACCACAATATAAAAAAAGATGTTGAGACTCTGGAAACAGCGTAGAGAAGGGCAAGAAAGATGATCAGGGGACTGGAGGCTAAAACATACAAAGAACTGTTGGAGGAATTGGGTATGTCTAGCCTAGTGAAAAGAAGAACTAGGAGTGACATGATAGCAGTCTTCCAATATCTCAGGGGCTGCCACAAAGAAGAGGAAGTCAACCTGTTCTCCAAAGCACCTGAAGGTAGGACAGGAAGCAATGGATGGAAACTAATCAAGGAGAGAAGCAACCTAGAACTGAGGAGAAATTTCGTGACAGTGAGAACAGTAAACTAGTGGCACGGCTTGCCTCCAGAAGTTGTGAGTGTTCTATCACTGGAGGCTTTTAAGAAGAAACTGGGCAGCCATTTGTCCGAAATGGTATAGGGTTTCCTGCCTGAGCAGGGGGTTGGACTAGATGACCTCCAAGGTCCCTTCCAACTTTATTATTATTGATCATCGCACAGTCAGCCAGATGTTCAGACTGGATTTGGCATTTTGTCTACCTATCGAGTCCCTACCCAGGACCTGGGATAGGCAGATGTGGATGTTTGATGGTATTACAGATATCGTCGCAGGATGAAAGCAGTTCCTAATAAGGCCGCCTTTTGCAATTGACTAATAGCGAATTTGTCAATGCCAATGGTGTTTAAGTGGTGCTCCAGTTGTTTTGGGATTGCACCCAAGGAGCCTATGACTATTGATACTACCCTTGCTTGCTTTTGCCACAGTCTTTCTATTTCTATTTGTAGGTCTTGGTATTTTGTTATCTTCTCCAGTTCTTTCTCTTCTATTCTGCTATCTCCAGGCACTGCCACGTCCACTATCCAGACTTTTTTGTCTTTCTTATCGACAATTGTTAAGTCTGGGGTGTTATGTTGCAAGTGCTTGTCTGTTTGAATTCTGGAGTCCCAGAGCAGTTTAATTTTATCATTTTCTATGACTTTCTCTATTTTATGATCCCACCAGTTTTTGCTTACAGGCAAATGATATTTTTTGCAGATCTTCCAATGCACCATTGTTGCTAGTTTGTCATGCCGCTGCTTGTAGTCAGTCTGTGCAATCTTCTTGCAACAGCTTACCAGGTGGTCCACTGTTTCTTCAGCTTCTTTGCATAGGCGGCACTTACTGTCTGTTGCTGTCTTCTCAATTTTGACTTTGTATGCGTTTGTCCTTAAGGCTTTGTCTTGTGCAGCCAGAATTAGTCCCTCGGTCTCTTTCTTCAATTTTCCTGCTCTTAGCCATTGCCAGGTTTTATTATTATCTGCTTTCCCAGCTATTTTTTTCATGTATTGGCCATGTAGTGCTTTGATTATTGATAAAGCTTAGATACCACCCATCTCAATCTCAGAGTGACCCCTGAGCAATTTTCATATAGTACAGGTAGTCCTTGATTTATGTCCTCGATTGTATATTAAGAGGGATTTCTTTTTTTTTTTAAGTTTCAGAATCGTATCTCATTTGAAGATGTAGCTGTGTTTTTTTCTGAAGAGGAGTGGCCCCTGCTGAATCCTGACGAAAAATTGCTGTACAGAGAGGTCATGTTGGAAAATGCAAGGAACATGGCTTGCGTGGGTAAGATTTCTCTTTCCTCTTCTCTACTCTTTTTTCACAGAGTCAGTGGCGCAGCAGTTAGAGTGCAGTACTGGAGGCCACTTTAGCTGACTGTGTTCAGCAGGTCAGCAGTTCAAATCTCACCTGCTCAAGGTTGACTCAGCCTTCCATCCTTCTGAGGTAGGTAAAATGAGGACCCAGATTGTTGGGGGCAATGTAAATACATATATACATTGCTTACTGGTATACACCGCTTAGAGAGTCCTTGCACTTAAAGCGGTATATAAGTCTCATAAATAAATAAATAAAATATTGCCTCCAACTATCTGGGTGCTCATTTTGCTGACCTCAGAAGGATGGAAGGCTGAGTCAATCTTGAGCCAGTCAGGATCGAACTACTGGCAGTCAGCAGAGTCCATCTGCAATAATGTATTCTAACCACTGCGCCACCAACGGCTCATAAGTCAAGAACTACCTGTAATGTTCAAATACAGGATGTAGCAATAGAGCTTGATCCCTGATGGTGCTTCAGCTTGTGCCTTGAACATCTCGTGAAACTCACCTCTTTGTTTTTTCTTTTTGTTGCAATCAGGCAAAAAGTGGGAGAACGAGGACTCTGCGAAGGAGATGACAAAGCACTCACCAACAGTCAAAAATGAAATCAGAGAAAGGATGTTCAGAGATAAACAGGAAGTGCGAAGACCTGAGGAAAACCAGCTAAACAGAGAGCCAGAGAAAGCTCCCGCTTTCCATTGTGCAGATAACAGTGTGTTCCTGGCCAAAAGATATCACCAAGAAAGCAGAATGTGTCCAGGGTGTGGAAAAGTATTGAAAGAGGAATCAGGATTGTGTCGATATTGCAGAAAGCACCTTGCGGAGGCACAACGTGAAAGTAGGGAACATTCTTCTTGGGCCTTTCCTCTTACGTTAAACCAAAATATATCGCTTGGAGGAAAATTATTTAAATGTGTGGAATGCGGAGAGAGCTTCCGCCAGAGTAGCCATCTCAATAATCATCAAAAGTGTCATGTCCGGGAGAAGCCGTATCAATGCATGGACTGCGGGAAGAGCTTCCCACAGAAAAGTCAACGTGTGACTCATGAAAGGATCCACCGAGGAGAAAAACCCTATCCATGCACGGAGTGTGGAAAGAGCTTCATTAAGAGAAGTTACCTAACTTCCCACACGAGAATCCACAGAGGGGAGAAACCCTATCAATGTGTGGAGTGTGGGAAGTGCTTCACTCAGAGAAGCCACCTTGCTTCCCATAAGAGGATCCACACCGGGGAGAAACCGTATCAGTGTCTGGAGTGCGGGAAGCGTTTCAGTGATGCAAGTCACCTCACTTCCCATAAAAGGATCCACACCGGAGAGAAGCCATATAAATGTATGGAGTGTGGGAGGAGTTTTAGCGTGAACTGCTCCCTTACATCCCATATGAGGATCCACCGAGGAGAAAAACCCTATCCATGCACGGAGTGTGGAAAGAGCTTCATTAAGAGAAGTTACCTGACTTCCCACACGAGAATCCACAGAGGGGAGAAACCCTATCAGTGTGCGGATTGTGGGAAGCGCTTCTGTCAGAAAAGCCGCCTTACCTCCCATAAGAGGATCCACACCGGGGAGAAACCGTATCAGTGCCCGGAGTGCGGAAAGCGCTTCAGTGATGCAAGTCATCTCACTTCCCATAAAAGGACCCACACGGGAGAGAAACCGTACCAATGTATGGAGTGTGGGAAGAGTTTTAGTGTAAGCAGTTCCCTTGCATCCCATAAAAGGACCCACACAGGGGAGAAGCCGTACAAATGTACGGAATGTGGAAAGAGCTTCACTGCAAGCAGTTCCCTTAGTTCTCATAAAAGGATCCACACAGGGGAGAAACCGTACAAATGCACGGAATGTGGAAAGAGCTTTAGAAAGAGCAGTTCTGTTACTTCCCACAGAAGGATCCACACGGGAGACACCATATGAGTGCGCTGACTATGGAAAGAAACCGTATCAGAGGTTATGATCCTTGTGCAGAAATGTCGATGGAAGTGGATCATGGATGGAAATGAACTGGCAAAGCTGAAGGAAGGAAAACGAATCATCGCCCAGATGGGAGGTTACAAAATTTGTTATATGATAGACAGACAGATATAAAATGAAATGAAATGAAAAGGTATCAGATAAGATTTAAGATGATAAGATGGTGGACAGGATCAACATTACTGAAAGCTCTTGGAACAGCTACAACGATTTGAGTCTGTCATTTGCACCTCTATAACTGTCTGGTTTGGCACTGCAACCAGACAAGACAGACACAAACTTCCACGGATAGTTAGGACTGCAGAAAAAAACAATTACAACCAGCCTGCCTTCCATTGAGGATCTGTATACTGCATGAACCAGAAGGACTGAGAAAATACCTACAGACTGCTCACATCCTGGACATGATGTTATTTCAACTCCTTCCTTCAAGATGACACTACAGGGCACTGCACACCAAAACAATCAGACATGACAGATTTCCCCCCCTCCCATGCCATCACTCTGCTAGACAATTCCCAGAGCATCGTCTCATTTCTTATCTTTTCTCATCTCCTACTGTTTTCTCCTATTGGTTCCTTAAGATTTATCAATTGTTGTTTATAACTGATGATTAATGATTGCAACTATGATTTATACTCTTATGACTTATTAATTGCTGTTTGTAGGAATACTGTGAGCTTATGCACCAGAGACAAATTCCTTGTGTGTCTGATCACACTTGGCCAATAAAGAATCTAATTCTATTCCTATTCCTATTCCTATTCCTATTCCTAATTCTATTCTATTCTATTCTATTCTATTCTATTCTATTCTATTCTATTCTATTCTATTCTATTCCATTCCATTCCATTCCAATGTTCTATTCTAATTTTCTATTCTATTCTTATTTTCTATTCTACTCTATTCTGATTTTCTATTCTAATTTTCTATTTTAATGTTCTATTCTATTCTATTCCATTCCATTCCAATGCTCTATTCTTATTTTCTATTCTACTCTATTCTGATTTTCTATTCTAATTTTCTATTTTAATGTTCTATTCTGTTCCATTCCATTCCATTCCATTCCAATGTTTTATTCTAATTTTCTATTCTATTCTTATTTTCTATTCTTCTCTATTCTGATTTTCTATTCTGTTCTAATTTTCTGTTTTAATGTTCTGTTCTAGTCTAGTCTAGTCTAGTCTAGTCCAGTCCAGTACTACTACTAGTACTAGTACTAGTACTATTATTTCTATTTCCATCCCATCCCATGCCTATCCCCCCGTCCTATCCTTTTGCATTCTCACTCATTATTGTAGACAAATACCTATAAACCTGCTAATCAGTACAGGAAGTAGATACAGGGAATAACATGATGGGCAGGATTAAAATTACCAAAAGCTCTTCGAAGAGCTACAGCTTAGTATTGGAGAAAAATACCTATAAACCTGTTGATCAGTAGAGGCAGTGGGGACAATTAGTAGAAGGACTGGCACTTCAATCTCTCCTTGCATGGGAATACTCAATGTGCATGGCCACATACCAGGTCTGATTTTCTTAATTCTGACTTGACTTACAGAGTAACACGAGTTGGAAGGGATCTTAGAGGTCTGAAGTCCAACCTCCTGCTCAAACGGGAGACTTCCAATTCTCAATTCTTTCTCCTTCATTGATTCTTTCTGGGTCACCTTGTCTCTGTCCAGTAAGAGGATTACTTAATTTTGCATTTATCCATGTATTGGGTCTCCTGTTTATAATTTACTTACAACCTCCGGTTGCAAATATATATATATGGGGAGGGGACCCAATCAAAAAGCCGCCCTGACCTCCTCCCTACGTAATTACAGCAATGGAGTTTCCACTGACAGCTCCCCTCTCACGGATCAACAACAGACTGATTCCAGCAAGCAACTGCGGCTGAGTGCGCCACGACCCATAGAGAACGGACCATTGGTGGGACGGAATGGAGATGGAGTAGAGCCCGATGAACTGAAAGAAAAACGGAATATAACCAAGCTCAATCAAGATGACGAGACCGAGGACGAACCCCCCGTTGAGGATATTACCACACGCACCACACACACCATGACACCCCGGTCACAGTCGAGTAGAAGAATGCATCCCCCTCGGATACTCCCAACACCAAGTTGCGAGACAAAACAGCGATTGCAGTTAAAGGGGAGGAGCACTATATGGAGTGGGAACGGAGAATTGGGGATGAACGGCAGTAGTGCTCTCCAACAATGGACGGAACAACGAAGCACTGATAACGGAACAACGGCAAGAAACATCGCGACTGCGCGCAAGAGAGAGAGCGTGGAAATGAACAGCAAACCGCTCAGGAGAACCTATGGGAAAAAGGAGGGGAGGAGGAATAGCATGGGGGGGGACTATGAGCTTGTGTTACAATCCCGGGAGATAGGAAAACAGGATCAAAGCAGCCTTGGGGCATGTAGTGATATTGGAGGCAGTGTGGATAATTGCCTACCCCCGCTCACAAAGGGAAGTGATGTCTGGGATGGTGGAGGGGTTACGAATAGGGAAGGAAAAAGGACTTGGGCTTCCAACCCGTTAACAACTAACGAAGCAACATATGATCGAACTCAAACTAACCATGGAACGGAGATAGATGCTGACGTGGGGCGTATGCTTAGGACTCAGCCCGATCAGCTGGGGCCTATGACGCGCTCCAGGAGCCGGAAACAGGCATTAAACAACGGTATATAAGACTCCACCGTAGTTTGCCTTTTAACCCTGACGATGTCAAGTGTATTTGACGAAAGCTTGGTGGATTAAATTTCTATTTTTATAGATATTCTCTTGGTGATCGTTATTATTTGGACAATATATATATATATATATATATATATATATATATATATATATATATATATATATGCTATACCACTTCCTGTTTATTAAACAAATATTGAGGGTCGCCAGCACTACCGGTTCTCTTGCAGTTAAGTTTTTTTCCTCGCCATTCTCCAGTAATGGAGAAAACTCCATCCTGGTTGGGAGACGCTGATCAACCAGGCAATGTCAATTTTTTTTTCATCTAATTTCTCCGATAAGGATCATTTGCTTATTCCCTTTATTTGACCTAAGGCTTGTGTCTGCAGAGGTCCCTGGCTGGTCTCCCATTTCCCCTGCCTGCTCAAAGTTAGGGTGGGAGGGAGAAAAGGAGGAAGAGATGAAGCAAGCAAGAAAGCAAGCAAACAGGAAAGAAAGGAGGAAGGAAAGAAAGAAAAGGAATGAAAGAAAAAAATAAGAGAAAAAGTGAAAGAAAAGAGAAAAAAGAAAAAAAAAAGTCCAGGCAAAGGTCCAATGGTAAAAAAATTCATAATTAGAATGCTAAAAAACATATCAAGAGATGGATAGTTTAGCTCAGTGGTTCTCAACCTGTGGGTCGGGACCCCATTTGGGGTCAAACGACCATTTCACGGGGGTCACCAAACCACGCTGTCTGCCATTTTTTTCCCTTTTCCCTAGCTGTCCTACTCCCTCTTATTGGTGGCCACACCCACTTGGGGGTCACCACAACATGGGGAACTGTATTATGGGGTCACGGCATTAGAAAGGTTGAGAACCACTGGTTTAGCTAACTATTTGCACCTTCCCGTGCTTATTATGGGATGTTAGCCTAA
Organism: Crotalus tigris; assembly: GCF_016545835.1. Taxonomy (NCBI): domain Eukaryota; kingdom Metazoa; phylum Chordata; class Lepidosauria; order Squamata; family Viperidae; genus Crotalus; species Crotalus tigris. The sequence continues at coordinate 834,337 of NW_024100630.1, read as the reverse complement.
ACTGCACGTTTTAAATAAATCGGAAGTAAGCGACGGAAAATTCCTATATGTAACTTTGAACAGTCACTAAATGGTCACACACTTGAACAATGGGCCCTATCCAGCAAAATGAGTTTTAACGTGGAGAAAATGTAAATCATTTAGGCAGGAAAAATCAAAGATATAAGTACAGATTGGGCGAAACCTAGTTGAAAAACAGCAAATGTGAGAGGGACCTTGGAGTCCTAGTGGACGATCACTTGACCATGAGCCAGCAGTGTGCAGCAGCAGCAGCCAAAAAAGCTAATAGAATCCTGGGTTGTATAAACAGATATAGACTCAAGATCACACAAAGTATTAGTATCGCTTTATAAAACCCTAGTGCAGGGGTTCTCAACCTTGGCAACTTTAAGACTTGTGGACTTCAACTCCCAGAATTCCTCAGCCAGCAAAGCTGGCTAGTGAGACCACACTTGGAATACTGCAAACAAAGATGTTGAGACAGCAACTAAAATGATCAAAGGCCTGGAGACTAAAATATATGAAGAACAGCTGCAGAATTGGGTTTGTCTAGTCTAGGGGTAGGCAACCTCGGCTCTTTTATAACTCATGGACTTCATTTCGCAGAATTCCTGAGTCAGTGACTTGGGAATTCTGGGAATTGAAGTCCATGAGTCATAAAAGAGCCGAGGTTGCCTACCCTTGGGCTAGTCTAAAGAAAAGAAGAATAGGGGTGACACGATAGCAGTATTCCAGTATTTGAGAGGCTGCCACAAAGAAGAGGGCATCAAACTATTCTCCAAAGCAGAAGAGGGCAGGGCAAGAAACAATGATTGGAAACTGACCAAAGAGAAACAAACTGGAATTAAGGAGAAACTTCCTAACAGTGAGGACAATTAACCAGTGGAACAGTTTGCCTTCAGACATTGTGGGCGCTCCATCCCTGGAGGTTTTTAAGAAGAAACTAGACAGTCACTTGTCTGAGATGGTATAGTTAATAATAATAATAATAATAATAATAATAATAATAATAATAATAATAATAATAATATCCCAGGTCCTGGGTAAGGACTCGATAGGTAGACAAAATGCCAAATCCAGTCTGAACATCTGGCTGACTGTGTGATGATCGATAATAATAATAATAATAATAATAAAAGTTGGAAGGGACCTTGGAGGTCATCTAGTCCAACCCCTTGCTCAGGCAGGAAACCCTATACCATTTAGGACAAATGCCCAGTCTCTTCTTAAAAACTTCCAGTGTTGGAGCATTCACCACTTCTAGAGGCAGGTTGTTCCACTGGTTAATTGTTCTACCTGTCAGGAAGTTTCTCCTTAGTTCTAGGTTGCTTCTCTCCTTGGTTAGTTTCCACTAGTTCTGCTTGAGTGGGGGGCTGGACTAGAAGACCTCTAAGCTCCCTTCCAGCTTCTATTCCTATTCCTGTTCTATTCCTGTTCTAAATGAACGGTTGTAAGTTGAGGACTAACCTGTAATAATAATCGGATAAGACCAACTCCTTTTCCTGCCAACTCCCGTTTTCCAGGGAAAGGACAGTTTCCTGACAGAACAATTACTCAGTGGAACGACTTGCCTCCAGAAATTGTGGGTGCTCCAACACTGGAGGTTTTTAAGAAGAGATTGGCAACCATTTGTCTGACACTTTATGCAGTGTTTCTCAACCTTGACCATTTTAAGGCATGTGGACTTCAACTCCCAGAATTCCACAGCCAGCAATGCTGGCTGTGGAATTCTGGGAGTTGAAGTCCACATGCCTTAAAATGGTCAAGGTTGAGAAACACTGCTTTATAGGGTTTCCTGCCTGAGCAAGGGGTGGGACTACTAGAAGATCTCCCTTCCAACTCTGTTATTCTGCTAAACTGCAGTATTTCTCAACCTTGACCATTTTAAGGCATGTGGACTTCAACTCCCAGAATTCCACAGCCAGCATTGCTGGCTGTGGAATTCTGGGAGTTGAAGTCCACATGCCTTAAAATGGTCAAGGTTGAGAAACACTGTGCTAAAGGGCAATTCCCTTCTCACTTTGCTCGTTCCCTTCCCTGGGCTTCGTCCCCTCCCTCCCTCTCTCCCTCCCCTTTTTCTCCGACAAGGAATCAGGAAATATGTCACACCTCCCTCAAGAAATTGTCTTGGGGAAGATTTCCCAGGAGGACCCATCTCAGGAGACCTCATCAGGTAAAAGACGGTTTTATTTATTTATTTATTTATTTATGAGACTTATATACCGCTTTAAGTGCAAGCACTCTCTAAGCGGTGTACACCAGGTTAAGCAATGTATATATATATATTTACATTGCCCCCAACAATCTGGGTCCTCATTTTACCTACCCCGGAAGGATGGAAGCTGAGTCAACCTTGAGCCGGTGAGATTTGAACCGCTGACCTGCTGAACACAGTCAGCTAAAGTGGCCTGCAGTACTGCACTCTAACTGCTGCGCCACTTCGGTTCCTTTTCATGTATTGGAGTCCTTGGAAGTCTTTATTTTCCTGAGTTCCTGTTACAATAATACCTTAGTCCTGTGTGCAAAGGTTTTCTCCAACTGTTTTTAAAACATTGACATAATATTAGTAGTAGTAGTAGTAAAGTTGGAAGGGACCTTGGAAGTCATCTAGTCCAACCCCCTGCTCAGGCAGGAAACCCTATACCCATTTCGGACAAACGGCTATCCAGTCTCTTCTTGAAAACTTCCAGTGTTGGAGCATTCACCGCTTCTGGAGGCAGGTTGTTCCCCTTGTGAATTCCTCTGCTTTTATCTCATTCTCAGAAAATGGAGCAATAATGATTGTACCAGTGGAAAGGTCTCCTCTTTGTGATGGTGCAGAAACAAAGGTTATACTTCCAAGCCAGGTAGGAGGATCCCACCTCCCAAAGTGCAATATGATTCATTCAAGGAACATGCAACTCTCTCCACAGTGGTCTGAATCCCTTTTTCGGAGCCAATTTAATATCTCCCAGCTAATAGTTTATCCGAGCATAAGCATCTTTCACAGTGATCTAGTAATAGTAATAGTAGTAAAGTTGGAAGGGACCTTGGAGATCATCTAGTCCAACCCCCTGCTCAGGCAGGAAACCCTACACCATTTCGGACAAATGGCTGTCCAGTCTCTTCTTAAAAACTTCCAGTGTTGGAGCATTTACTGCTTCTGGAGGCAGGCCGTTCCACTGATTAATTGTTCTAACTGTCAGGAAGTTTCTCTTTAGTTCTAGGTTGCTTCTCTCCTTGGTTAGTTTCCACCCGTTGCTTCTTGTCCTGCCTCCAGGTGCTTTGGAGAATAGCTTAATTCCCTCTTCTTTATGGCAGCCCCCGATCTGATACCATCCCTCCATTCATAGCATCTCAAGCTTCTTGAGGACATCTCCCAACATGTTCATCTTGTTGTTCAGTGAAGATTGTGTTATCTCCCACTGGGCAACGTAAGACATTAAAGTGTCATATAGGAATATCCCAATACTTGTTTAATGAACGTGCCTCAGGACTTGATCAAAATGAATATAAGAGATGTTCCCAACAAGTGGAATATTTGCCATTAGAATAAGGAATTTGTGAATATTTTCTACAACTGTACGTTAACAAGGAGTGTTTTTGTACTTCAGATCGCCGTGTCCTTTGAAGATGTAACTGTGTTTTTCTCTGAGGAGGAGTGGGCTCTGCTGGATTTTCACCAAAAATCCCTATACAGAGAGGTCATGCTGGAAAATGCTAAGAATGTGGAGTCCTTGAGTAAGTGATTTATTTTGCTCCAGGTTGAAATTGGTGAGGAAGATATATTCTGATAATAGCTAAGCAGCTTATCAATTACTTGGAAGAGATTCAGGTTTATACTTTTCCTGGAGATAACTGATATAACCTTATGTGCATTGCACCTAAAATCATAGATGTGAGATGGGTAGCTATATGAATCAAAATAATCTCAGCATTAGTCACCAGGATGTAAAAAAGATGTTGAGACTCTAGAAATACAGAGAAGAGCAACAAAGATGATTAGGGGACCGGAGGCTAAAACATATAAAGAACGGTTGCTGGAATTGGGTATGTCTAGTTTAACGAAGAGAAAGACAAGGGGGAACATGATAGCAGTATTCCAATATCTCAGGGGCTGCCATAAAGAAGAGGGAATCAAGCTATTTTCCAAAGCATCTGAAGGCAGGACAAGAAGCAACAGGTGGAAACTAATCAAGAGAAGCAACCTAGAACTAAGGAGAAACTTCCTGTGAAAACAATTAATCAGTGGAACAACCTGTCTCCAGAAGCAGTAAATGCTCCAACACTGGAAGTTTTTAAGAAGAGATTGGACAGCCATTTGTCCGAAATGGTGTAGGGTTTCCTGCCTGAGCAGGGGGTTGGACTAGATGACCTCCAAGGTCCCTTCCAACTTTACTACTATTATATTATATATTGTTAAGGACTGTGTTAAATAAATAAGATAATACAAAACCTAATACAAAACTACATAAAAGAAGGTTAGAAAGTGCAACCCCCCCCACTAAGTGTCTTCCCTTTTCATCTCCAATTAATATTAATCAAGATTAACAATAGATCATTGACTCTTAAAATACAGCCCCAATACCTTTTCATTCCATATCTTACCCTATTTTCTACAAAGTCTTCTCTAAATCTTCAGCTAGCCTTATTAATCAACAAAGATGTAGTAAAAATTAACAACAAAACACCTAATAATATAAATATGTAATCCCCATTCCATTTAGTCTAGGTTCCCCTCATCCCCCTTATCAACTATTAAACATTACCTGAAATATTAACTCCTTATTTTGATATGCCATTATATATTTCTAAAAGAAAAACGATCCAGTCCGGATAATCATTAAACATCACAAAGAATAACCTACTATTTAACCGTACACAAGTAAACCAGTCTTACATATTTTTTCCTTCTCCCTCCCAGCCATCTTTAAATCCTATTAATACTCCAAAATTATTAAAAAGAAGAGGTTTGAGTAAACCTTGAATCCTGAAAAGCTGCATTTACTACTCAGAGATGGTGGAATCCACAACTTCTAGCTCAGTGGTTCTCAACCTGTGGGTCGGGACCTCATTTGGGGTCGCACGACCATTTCACGGGGGTCGCCAAACAACGCAGTCCGGCATTTTTCCCCCTTTTCCTTAGCTGTTCTACTCCCTTCTATTCTATTGGCTTTTGAGTCTAATTCTATTGGCTTTCAAAAGCCAATAGGAATTGTCCAGGCTGTCTCTGCCCTGCTGAGCCTGCCAAAAGTCCCATTCTGCAAACGGTGCTGCACCAGTTGAGTAGTCCTCGACTTATGACCGGTTGGGGGTCACGGCATTAAAAAGGTTGAGAACCACTGTTCTAGCTGATCACAAACAGGTGCAGAAAACAATAGTTTCTACTGTCTGCTCACAAAAATCAACTGTCCAAAATACATGTAGGAAATTTCCAGATCTCTCTTTTTTTTTTCCAGAGACAATTTCAATAGTCCACATCTCACATCCAGCTGCCAATTTCAAACATGAAAAATGCAGGCTTTGGTTCTCCTCGCCTGACTGGAAGTCATCATCCACAAATCCAAGTAATATTAATATTAAAATAATAATTGCCTCTCACACTTGTTCTGGTAGGAGCTATCTCAAGAAAGGAACAAGCACCTTCTGTGACGGTTTCCAACGTTGCTTACGTGGGTTTGCAAGTCCCCTTAGAACAGTGTTTCTCAACCTCGACCATTTTAAGGCATGTGGACTTCAACTCCCAGAATTCCACAGCCAGCAATGCTGGCTGTGGAATTCTGGGAGTTGAAGTCCACATGCCTTAAAATTGTCAAGGTTGAGAAACACTGCTTTATAGGGTTCCTGCCTGAGCAAGGGGTGGACTACTAGAAGATCTCCCTTCCAACCTCTGTTATTCTGCGAAACTGCAGTATTTCTCAACCTTGACCATTTTGGCATGGACTTCAACTCCAGAATTCCACAGCCAGCAATGCTGGCTGTGGAATTCTGGGAGTTGAAGTCCACATGCCTTAAAATGGTCAAGGTTGAGAAACACTGCTTTATAGGGTTTTCCTGCCTGAGCAAGGGGTGGGACTACTAGAAGATCTCCCTTCCAACTCTGTTATTCTGCTAAACTGCAGTATTTCTCACCTTGACCATTTTAAGGCATGTGGACTTCAACTCCCAGAATTCCACAGCCAGCAATGCTGGCTGTGGAATTCTGGGAGTTGAAGTCCACATGCCTTAAAATGGTCAAGGTTGAGAAACACTGCTTTATAGGGTTTCCTGCCTGAGCAAGGGGTGGGACTACTAGAAGATCTCCCTTCCAACTCTGTTATTCTGCTAAACTGCAGTATTTCTCAACCTTGACCATTTTAAGGCATGTGGACTTCAACTCCCAGAATTCCACAGCCAGCATTGCTGGCTGTGGAATTCTGGGAGTTGAAGTCCACATGCCTTAAAATGGTCAAGGTTGAGAAACACTGGGCTAAAGGGCAATTCCCTTCTCACTTTGCTCGTTCCCTTCCCTGGGCTTCGTCCCCTCCCTCCCTCTCCTTTTTCTCCGACAGTCTCGGGCGAAACAGCTCCGGACTGCCGGCCCAGCGCAGCATCCCACGCAGGACCACTTCCCCCGTGGTAGAAGGGAGGGGGCGTGCGGGGCCTCCGAGGGGGCGGTGCTCTGCGTCCTTTAGAGAGGGGGAGGAGCTGGGCGGGGAGGGGAGGAGCTAGAAAGGTTTCCTGCTTGGGCTCTGCGCAGTCCCGTTCCGGGGAGGAGAATCCAGGTAAGTGGCCGGGAAGGAAGGAAGGAAAGTGGCGTGGCCGGCGGGGTTCGCGGATCCTTTGCTGCGCGCATCTCTCGGGGAGCGGAGTCCGGGCGAGGAAGAGAGCCGCCTTTTTCCTTTCGAGCGCCAGGTAAGAAGTTCCTTCCTTCCTTCCTTCCTTCCTTCCTTCCTTCCTTCCTTCCTTCCTTCCTTCCTTCCTCCCTCCCTCCTTCCTCCCTCCTTCTTTCCTTCCTTCCCTCCTTTCTTCCTTCCCTCCTTCGTCCGTCCTTCTTTCCTTCTTTCCTTCCTTCCTTCCTTCCTTCCTTCCTTCCTTCCTTCCTTCCTTCCTCCCTCCCTCCCTCCCTCCCTCCCTCCCTCCTTCCTTCCTTCCTTCCTTCCTTCCTTCCTTTCATCCTTCCTTCCCTCCTTCCTTCTTCCTTTCCTTTCCCTTCCTTCCTTCCTTCCTTCCTTCCTTCCTTCCTTCCTTCCTTCCTTCCTTCCTTCCCTTCTTCGTCCTTCCTTCCTTCCCCTTCCTTCCTTCCTTCCTTCCTTCCTTCCTTCTTCCTTTCTTCCTTCGTCTGTCCTTCTTTCCTTCTTTCCTTCCTGCCTGCCTCCCTTCCTTCCTTCCTTCCTCCCTCCCTCCCTCCCTCCTTCCTTCCTTCCTTCCTTCCTTCCTTCCTTTCGTCCTTCCTTCCCTCCTTCCTTCTTCCTTTCCTTTCCCTTCCTTCCTTCCTTCCTTCCTTCCTTTCCTTCCTTCCTCCTTCCTTTCCTTCTTCCTTCGCCTTCTGTCTTCTTTTGTCCTTCCTTCCTTCCCCTTCCCCTTCCTTCCTTCGTTCTTCCTTTCTCTTCCCTCCTTCGTTCTCGTGCTTCTTTCCTTCTTTCCTTCCTTCCTCCTTCCTTTCCTTCCTTCTTCCTTCCTTCCTTCCTTCCTCCTCCTCCCTCCCTCCCTCCCACTCCCTCCTTCGTCTTCCTTCCTTCCTTCCTTCCTTCCTTCCTTCCTTCCTTCCTTTCGTCCTTCCTTCCGCTCCTTCCTTCTTCCTTTCCTTTCCCTTCCTTCCTTTCCTTCCTTCCTTCGCTTCCTTCCTTCCTTCCCTTACTTCTTCTTCCTTCCTCTTCCATTCCTTCCCTTCTTCCTTTCTTCCTTCCCTCCTTTCGTCTGTCCTTTCCTTCCTTCCTTCCTTCCTTCCTCCCTCCCTCCCTCCCTCCCTCCTTCCTTCCTTCCTTCCTTCCTTCCTTCCTTTCGTCCTTCCTTCCCTCCTTCTTTCTTCCTTTCCTTTCCCTTCCTTCCTTCCTTCCTTCCTTCCTTCCTTCCTTCCTTCCTTCCTTCCCTTCTTCGTCCTTCCTTCCTTCCCCTTCCTTCCTTCCTTCCTTCGTTCTTCCTTTCTTCCTTCCCTCCTTCGTCTGTCCTTCTTTCCTTCTTTCCTTCCTTCCTTCCTTCCTTCCTTCCTTCCTTCCTTCCTTCCTTCCTCCTCCCTCCCTTCCTCCCTCCCTCCTTCCTTCCTTTCCTTACTTCCTTCCTTTCTCTCCTTCCCTCCTTCCTTCCTTCCTTTCTTTCCTTCTTCCTTCCTTCCTTCCTTCCTTCCTTCCTTCCTTCCCTTCTTCGTCCTTCCTTCCTTCCCCTTCCTTCCTTCCTTCCTTCCTTCCTTCTTCCTTTCTTCCTTCGTCTGTCCTTCTTTACTTCTTTCCTTCCTGCCTGCCTCCCTTCCTTCCTTCCTTCCTCCCTCCCTCCCTCCCTCCTTCCTTCCTTCCTTCCTTCCTTCCTTTCGTCCTTCCTTCCCTCCTTCCTTCTTCCTTTCCTTTCCCTTCCTTCCTTCCTTCCTTCCTTCCTTCCTCCCTTCCTTTCTTCCCTTCCTCCTTCCTTCCTTTCCCTTCTTCGTCCTTCATTCCTTCCCTTACCTTCCTTCCTTCCTTCCTCCCTCCCTCCTCCCTCCCTCCCTCCCTCCCTCCCTCCCTTCGAAATACCTGGACAGGTGACCCTCCACTGCAGCTTCTTGGGGCGCCCCTAAGTTCGCTCCTGCACTCCCCATTTTCTCCTTTTATTATTATTATTATTATTATTATTATTATATTATTATTATCTCCTTTTATTCCGCTGGCCCTTCCGAATCGTTTCCCGTGACTTTCTTTTTCCTCTGGGGCTGTTTCAGATCCACAAGGTCTTGAAATTCAGTGGCTACTAAACCGGCCGGAGGAAAAGGGGGCGACCCCTCCCAGGAGCCATTGTTTCCGGGGAGTTGCTCGAGATGAGCCGCTTCAGGAGAGAGCATCAGGCAAAGGCTCCATCTGATGCCTAATAATAATAATAATAATAATAATAATAATAATAATATCCCAGGTCCTGGGTAAGGACTCGATAGGTAGACAAAATGCCAAATCCAGTCTGAACATCTGGCTGACTGTGCGATGATCGATAATAATAATAATAATAATAATAATAAAAGTTGGAAGGGACCTTGGAGGTCATCTAGTCCAACCCCTTGCTCAGGCAGGAAACCCTATACCATTTAGGACAAATGCCCAGTCTCTTCTTAAAAACTTCCAGTGTTGGAGCATTCACCACTTCTAGAGGCAGGTTGTTCCACTGGTTAATTGTTCTACCTGTCAGGAAGTTTCTCCTTAGTTCTAGGTTGCTTCTCTCCTTGGTTAGTTTCCACTAGTTCTGCTTGAGTGGGGGGCTGGACTAGAAGACCTCTAAGCTCCCTTCCAGCTTCTATTCCTATTCCTGTTCTATTCCTGTTCTAAATGAACGGTTGTAAGTTGAGGACTAACCTGTAATAATAATCGGATAAGACCAACTCCTTTTCCTGCCAACTCCCGTTTTCCAGGGAAAGGACAGTTTCCTGACAGAACAATTACTCAGTGGAACGACTTGCCTCCAGAAATTGTGGGTGCTCCAACACTGGAGGTTTTTAAGAAGAGATTGGCAACCATTTGTCTGACACTTTATGCAGTGTTTCTCAACCTTGACCATTTTAAGGCATGTGGACTTCAACTCCCAGAATTCCACAGCCAGCAATGCTGGCTGTGGAATTCTGGGAGTTGAAGTCCACATGCCTTAAAATGGTCAAGGTTGAGAAGCACTGCTTTATAGGGTTTCCTGCCTGAGCAAGGGGTGGGACTACTAGAAGATCTCCCTTCCAACTCTGTTATTCTGCTAAACTGCAGTGTTTCTCAACCTTGACCATTTTAAGGCATGTGGACTTCAACTCCCAGAATTCCACAGCCAGCAATGCTGGCTGTGGAATTCTGGGAGTTGAAGTCCACATGCCTTAAAATGGTCAAGGTTGAGAAGCACTGCTTTATAGGGTTTCCTGCCTGAGCAAGGGGTGGGACTACTAGAAGATCTCCCTTCCAACTCTGTTATTCTGCTAAACTGCAGTGTTTCTCAACCTTGACCATTTTAAGGCATGTGGACTTCAACTCCCAGAATTCCACAGCCAGCAATGCTGGCTGTGGAATTCTGGGGGTTGAAGTCCACATGCCTTAAAATTGTCAAGGTTGAGAAACACTGCTTTATAGGGTTCCTGCCTGAGCAAGGGGTGGACTACTAGAAGATCTCCCTTCCAACTCTGTTATCCTGCTAAACTTCAGTATTTTTCTCACCTTGCCATTTTAATAATTTGGACTTTCAACTCCCAGAATTCCACAGCCACATTGCTGCTGTTGGAATTCGGGAGTTGAAGTCCACATGCCTTAAAATGGTCAAGGTTGAGAAACACTGTGCTAAAGGGCAATTCCCTTCTCACTTTGCTCGTTCCCTTCCCTGGGCTTCGTCCCCTCCCTCCCTCTCCTTTTTCTCCGACAGTCTCGGGCGAAACAGCTCCGGACTGCCGGCCCAGCGCAGCATCCCACGCAGGACCACTTCCCCCGTGGTAGAAGGGAGGGGGCGTGCGGGGCCTCCGAGGGGGCGGTGCTCTGCGTCCTTTAGAGAGGGGGAGGAGCTGGGCGGGGAGGGGAGGAGCTAGAAAGGTTTCCTGCTTGGGCTCTGCGCAGTCCCGTTCCGGGGAGGAGAATCCAGGTAAGTGGCCGGGAAGGAAGGAAGGAAAGTGGCGTGGCCGGCGGGGTTCGCGGATCCTTTGCTGCGCGCATCTCTCGGGGAGCGGAGTCCGGGCGAGGAAGAGAGCCGCCTTTTTCCTTTCGAGCGCCAGGTAAGAAGTTCCTTCCTTCCTTCCTTCCTTCCTTCCTTCCTTCCTTCCTTCCTTCCTTCCTTCCTTCCTTCCTTCCTTCCTCCCTCCCTCCTTCCTCCCTCCTTCTTTCCTTCCTTCCCTCCTTCTTCTTCCTTCCTGTCCGTCCTTCTTTCCTTCTTTCCTTCCTTCCTTCCTTCCTTCCTTTCGTCTTTCCTTCCCTCCTTCCTTCTTCCTTTCCTTTCCCTTCCTTCCTTCCTTCCTTCCTTCCTTCCTTCCTTCCTTCCTTCCTTCCTTCCTTCCTTCCTTCCTTCCTTCCTTCGTCCTTCCTTCCTTCCCCTTCCTTCCTTCTTTCCTTCGTTCTTCCTTTCTTCCTTCCCTCCTTCGTCCGTCCTTCTTTCCTTCTTTCCTTCCTTCCTTCCTTCCTTCCTCCCTCCCTCCCTCCCTCCCTCCTTCCTTCCTTCCTTCCTTCCTTCCTTCCTTTCGTCCTTCCTTCCCTCCTTCTTTCTTCCTTTCCTTTCCCTTCCTTCCTTCCTTCCTTCCTTCCTTCCTTCCTTCCTTCCTTCCTTCCCTTCTTCGTCCTTCCTTCCTTCCCCTTCCTTCCTTCCTTCCTTCGTTCTTCCTTTCTTCCTTCCCTCCTTCGTCTGTCCTTCTTTCCTTCTTTCCTTCCTTCCTTCCTTCCTTCCTTCCTTCCTTCCTTCCTCCCTCCTTCCTTCCTTCCTTCCTTCCTTCCTTCCTTTCATCCTTCCTTCCCTCCTTCCTTCTTCCTTTCCTTTCCCTTCCTTCCTTCCTTCCTTCCTTCCTTCCTTCCTTCCTTCCTTCCTTCCTTCCTTCCCTTCTTCGTCCTTCCTTCCTTCCCCTTCCTTCCTTCTTTCCTTCGTTCTTCCTTTCTTCCTTCCCTCCTTCGTCCGTCCTTCTTTCCTTCTTTCCTTCCTTCCTTCCTTCCTTCCTCCCTCCCTCCCTCCCTCCCTCCTTCCTTCCTTCCTTCCTTCCTTCCTTCCTTTCGTCCTTCCTTCCCTCCTTCTTTCTTCCTTTCCTTTCCCTTCCTTCCTTCCTTCCTTCCTTCCTTCCTTCCTTCCTTCCTTCCTTCCCTTCTTCGTCCTTCCTTCCTTCCCCTTCCTTCCTTCCTTCCTTCGTTCTTCCTTTCTTCCTTCCCTCCTTCGTCTGTCCTTCTTTCCTTCCTTCCTTCCTTCCTTCCTTCCTTCCTTCCTTCCTTCCTTCCTTCCTCCCTCCCTCCCTCCCCCTCCTTCCTTCTTCCTTCCTTCCTTTCGTCCTTCCTTCCCTCCTCATTCTTCCTTTCCTTTCCCTTCCTTCCTTCCTTCCTTCCCTTCCTTCCCTTCTTCGTCCTTCCTTCCTTCCCCTTCCTTCCTTCCTTCCTTCCTTCCTTCCTTCCTTCTTCCTTTCTTTCCTTCGTCTGTCCTTCCTTCTTTCCTTCCTCCTTCCTCCCTTCCTTCCTTCCTCCCTCCCTCCCTCCCTCCTTCTTCCTTCCTCCTGTTCTTCCTCCCTCCTCCCTTCCCCTTCCTTCCTTCCTTCCTTCCTTCCTTCCTTCCTTCCTTCCTTCTTCCTTTCTTCCTTCCCTCCTTCGTCTGTCCTTCTTTCCTTCTTTCCTTCCTGCCTGCCTCCCTCCCTTCCTTCCTTCCTTCCTTCCTTCCTCCCTCCCTCCCTCCCTCCCTCCCTCCCTTCGAAATACCTGGACAGGTGACCCTCCAATGCAGCTTCTTGGGGCGCCCCTAAGTTCGCTCCTGCACTCCCCATTTTCTCCTTTTATTATTATTATTATTATTATTATTATTATTATATTATTATTATCTCCTTTTATTCCGCTGGCCCTTCCGAATCGTTTCCCGTGACTTTCTTTTTCCTCTGGGGCTGTTTCAGATCCACAAGGTCTTGAAATTCAGTGGCTACTAAACCGGCCGGAGGAAAAGGGGGCGACCCCTCCCAGGAGCCATTGTTTCCGGGGAGTTGCTCGAGATGAGCCGCTTCAGGAGAGAGCATCAGGCAAAGGCTCCATCTGATGCCTAATAATAATAATAATAATAATAATAATAATAATAATAATAATAATAAAGTTGGAAGGGACCTTGGAGGTCATCTAGTCCAACCCCCTGCTCAGGCAGGAAACCCTATACCATTTCCGACAAATGGCTGTCCAGTTTCTTCTTAAAAACATCCAGTGTTGGAGCATTCACCGCTTCTGGAGGCAGGTTGTTCCACTGGTTAATTGTTCTAACTGTCAGGAAATTTCTCCTCAGTTCTAGATTGGATCCCTCCTTGATTGGTTTCCATTCATTGTTTTCTTCTCCTGCCTTCAGGTGCTTTGGAGAATAGCGTAACTCCCTCTGAGATATTGGAACACTGCTATCATGTCCCCCCTCATCCTTCTCTTCACTAAACTAGACATAACCAATTCCAGCAGCCTTTCCATATATGCTTTAGCGTATATCTCAGGATTAACTTCGCCCGAGAGTTTCTTTCATTCCTGAATTAGTTTTCATTGTTTAATTTAACTGTGTTTTTAAAGTCTCGTGTGCATTTTCAAAAGGTTTTTTTGTGCGCATTTAAAAAGTGTCACCTTTTTTTCCCCTCTGAGCCAGCATATCGCAACCCGGGCAACTTGTAAGATATATGTGGACTTCAACTCCCAGAATTCCCTAACCTGCTGTGCTGGCTAGGGAATTCTGGGAGTTGACATTCACATATCTTTTTTTTTTACAAATTTTATTTATAATACAATTAAAAACAAACAAACATTGGATTTGACGTGACATTCAAGTATATACATTCTTATCAGATTATTCCACTTTTTACAATCAATTCTTCAACTCTACATATACATCTAAGTTTTATATACAATACTTATTCTAAAATAACATATATTTTTATCTTAACATTCATCTTTGATCCCGACCGTCCTCTTCAAATTCCTCCAGCGGTAAAATTTATCCCAGGTTTCATAATAAACTGATCCACATTTATCTTTTTATATCATTGTGAGCCTGTCCATTTCCGCACATGCTAATATTTTATGTATTAACTCTTTCTCTGTGGGAATTTCCTTGCTCTTCCATTTTTGCGCTAAAGCAAGCCTAGCTGCAGTCAGGATGTGTAGCAGCTGGTAGATTGTTCCCTTGTCGTATTTTTCTGTCGTTATTCCCAACAAAAAGAGTTCAGGTTTTAACTCTGAAGTCCAGTGTTAATATATCCCTCAACCAGTTTCGTGTCCTGTTCCAATATTTATGGATCTTTGGGCATTCCCACCACATATGGTAGTATGAGACGTTCACATATCTTAAAGCTGCCAAGGTTGAGAAACATTGCTGTAGGCCAGGAGTTAACCTGATTTGGGTTCCATGGGAAAGGAAAATTCTTCCTTTTTTTTCTGTTTGTATTTTGCCTCCGTATTAATCTTCTCAATTTTTCAGTGCGTTAAATCAGTTTTCCTAAAATGTTATTTCTCTTGTGTTAAATTTGTCTTCCTGACGTATTGTACCTCCCTACCATCTGGACAGCAGACCTATTGGCGAGAATACATACAAAACCCTGTCATGCTCTGATGGGAGATGAGTGAGCCTCATTTTGTGGCATCTCCTGTTTTACTCCAAGCCAGTGTTTCTCAACCTTGACAATTTTAAGGCATGTGGACTTCAACTCCCAGAATTCCACAGCCAGCATTGCTGTGTGAGACTAGGCCAGGGGTAGGCAACCTTGGCTCTTTTATGACTCCTGGACTTCAACTCCCAGAATTCCTGAGCCAGGCTGGCTCAGGAATTCTGGGAGTTGAAGTCCAGGAGACATAAAAGAGCCAAGGTTGCCTACCCATGGACTAGGCCAAAGCCACCATACCTAAAAGTGGCCAAGGCATATAAGAAGGGTGGACAAAAACCAGTAAAAACTTCTTCAGGGAAAGGGAACCGAGTCCATAAGGAAACAAAAAGGACCAAAGTGGGGACTGAGCACGTGACAAGCCCCTCCTCAAGTCTCACCAACAAAGGGGTTGGGCCTGCATGGGAAACCCCCTCCCCACCAATTTCTGGGGGATAAAAAGAGGTCCTGAAGCTGGCCCTGTGGGTTTTTTTTGAGTCCTTGTTTTTGGATTCCAAACTTTGCAGATTCCATCCCTCTGGCTAGTGCCTGGCGGCATAGTATTGGACCCTTGGTAAGTGTGGATGTGTGTGTGTGTTTGTGTGTTAGACCAAAAATATAGCGGTAAAAGTATGCTGTTATTTTAAACCCACCGGGTCTCTGTTTATTTTAAAGAACCATTTGTGTCGCAGTGTTCAGTTGATCTGGGATTGAGTGTGGCAATTTTCCAGGTGTGTGTGTGTGTGTGTGTGTGTGTGTGTGTGTGAGAGAGAGAGAGAGAGAGAGGGAGACGGAGGGAGGGAGGGAGGGAAGGAGAGAGAGAGAGAGAGGGAGAGGGAGAGAGAGAGAGAGAGAGAGGGAGAGAGAGAGAGAGAGAGAGAGAGAGAGAGAGAGAGAGAGAGAGAGAGAGAGAATAAGCTGAACCTGAGAGCACAGGTCTGCAACACCCACCTTTCAGGAGAGGAGAGAGAAAAGAGTGAAGGAGGGGAGAAGGAAGTAGGAAGGTTGGAGGAGAAGAGGAGAAGTGGGGAGAAAGGGGAGGAGAGTGGTGAAGGAAAGAGAAGAGGAGAGGAAGAGGGAAGTAGGGAAGAGAAGAGAGGGAGAAAGAAGGTAGAGAAGAAGGAGTGTGGATACAGTGAAAGGGGAAATGGGCGGGCAACACCAAAAGTCATGTGCATGTATTTATTTCATTTTATTATAAGTACTTTATATATGAATGTAAAAAGAATGTATGTTAACATCTGATAAATATCACGGTATGTGTATGGGGGAGAGTTTGGAAAAATAAAAAATTATTAAAAAAAAAAAACCACACACCTTTCAGCTTTCCTCTCACCAGCTTCAGCTTCTATATGCTGTTGCTGTGACTGCAAGACATTCAAATAAACTGAGTCCCTAGTTAGCACAGAAATGGGCTAAAATCATTCCTCTTCATTGTAGCTTCAAGAATATCATTAGGATGTTTGATAGCAAATTATTCCTTTGCTGTTTTTTTTTTTCCTCACTCCTAGACACTCTAATGGCATCGTGTTCATCTCTTGGAACCTTGGTTCTTTCTAGCGGAGGATTAACAGCAGACGTGCTTCCAGCTCAGGTAGGCTGAGTCTCCCCTCCCTTAAAGTGCCACTTTGATCTAGTGAAGAAGTCCCCAATAACAGAATAACAGAGTTGGAAGGGATCTTGGAGGTCTTCTAGTCCAGTGGTGGCGAACCTATGGCACGGGTGCCAGAGGCGGCACTCAGAGCCCTCTCTGTGGGCACGCGCGCCGTCGCCCCAGTCCTAGGCCTTCAGCTGGGTTTTATAAAACCTTTTTCGCTTTAGGCCTCCACCGCCGTGTGCAAAAAAAAAAAAAGGTTCAATCAATCAGTCAATTTCAACTTCTCGCGGGAAAAAAAAGATCTCGCAAAGTTGGAATTGATTGATTGAACTTTTTAGTCCCACCCAGTCTGCCATTTCCACCATAGCCACGCCTACCCAATGGGCCACACCCACCCGGCACCCGACGATGCATAAGTGGTTTTTGGGTTGCAGTTTGGGCACTCGGTCTCTAAAAGGTTCGCCATCACTGTTCTAGTCCAAACCCCTATTTAAACAGGAGACCCTTGAGGAGAAGGAGGAGAGGGGGAGAGTGAGGAAGAGGAAGAAGAGGGAAAGAGGGAAGTAGATTAGAGGATGGGGGGAAATGGGTGAGCAATACCGAAAGTTGTTTGTATCAATTTGTTTTATTTTTTATCTGAAGTATTTTTATGAATGTAATGCATTGTAAAATTGAAAATAAATTTTTTTTTTACAAAAAAATAAAATAAACAGAAGACCCTGTACCATTTCAGTTTCCAGTCTCTTCTTAAAAACCTCCAGTGATTTAAGTGCCCACAACTTCTGAAGGCACGTTGTCCCATTAGTTAATTGTTCTCATTGTCAGGAAGTTTCTCCTTAATTCCAAGTTGACTTTTCTTCTTGATTAGTTTCCATCCATTGTTTCTTGTCTCGCCTTCTGGTGCTTTGGAAAATGTTGAGCCCTTCTTCTTT
The DNA here is from genome assembly GCF_016545835.1 of Crotalus tigris. Taxonomy (NCBI): domain Eukaryota; kingdom Metazoa; phylum Chordata; class Lepidosauria; order Squamata; family Viperidae; genus Crotalus; species Crotalus tigris. The sequence goes on along the minus strand of NW_024100630.1, from coordinate 817,377 downwards.
GTGGCAGCCCCTCAAATACTGGGACACTGCTATCATGCCTCCCAGAGTCTTTCTTTTCTCTAGAGTAGCCATATCCAGTTCCTGCAACTGTTCTTCAAGTCTCAACATCTTTCTTGTAATGTGGTGACCAAAACTGGATGCAGTATTCCAGATGTGGTCTTTACTAAGTTTTTTTTAAAAAATGGTTACACATGAAAGCCCAAAGTAAAAAAAAACTAAAGTCCAAACTTGACTTTTGTACAGAAATTAAATGTTGAACCTCACTTTCCTTGATTTGGCATGATTCATTGGCTAAGTACAGTCGGTAAAATTAACCCAGTGTTGGATTGGGCCAATACATTCAAAGACTAGCCCATCAGCATACAGCAAAGGGATATGGGGTTGCTGCTCTTGCGGAATCAGCCAGATCAATAAAGCATTAACTAAATGTATCCCTAGCCAGAGGAACTTTGTTTTTGGAAAGGTTTCCCAGAGAAGAAGTTCTGTCCAGGAATTGTGCAGCCCCTGTTCAGATGAAGTCAAAGACACTGACAGAGACTTGTAGTCTTTGATATAAACAAATTGATTTAATGTACAATTTTACAACAGTCTTTGTCGTCATCCAGAAAAGGAAGAACATAAGATAGTCAGGAACACAGGAACATCATGAGGTAAAACACAGGAACATCATGAGGTAAATCTAAAACCGTATACAGAACAGACAGAAGGAACATGAGGTAAAACACAGGAACATCATGAGGTAAATCTAAAACCGTATACAGAACAGACAGAAGGAAAAAAGGAGGGAAAACTGGGAAACTCACTCTTTATACTTACAGCAACCAATCATAGTGTAGATTGCCTCATGCAGGAGCCAGCACTGTCCGATCAATTAACTACAACTGTGTGTTCCGGCCTATTATACGCTTTACTGTTCCAGCTACTAAATTCAATATCTTAACATGCTCATTTGCCCTATTTGGAAACTCTGCAGTTTGTTCATCAAGAAGAAGAACCTGCATGTAATTCATTGAAGTGTTGGTTGTTAGGAATGTTCATGGGATTCATTGTGTTTTTTTCCCCCTATGTCAGGATTTGGTGTCTGTTGAGGATGTAGCTGTGTGTTTCTCCGTGGAGGAGTGGGCCCTGCTGGATTCCAAGCAAAAAGCCCTGCACCAAGAGGTCATGCTGGAAAATGCAAGGAATATGGCCTCCTTAGGTAAGGAATTCTTTTCAGATAGAACCGAGGTGGCGCAGCAGTTAGAGTGCAGTACTGCAGGCCACTTTAGCTGACTGTGTTCAGCAGGTCAGCGGTTCAAATCTCACCGGCTCCAGGTTGACTCAGCCTTCCATCCTTCCGGGGTAGGTAAAATGAGGACCCAGATTGTTGGGGGCAATGTAAAATATATATATATATATACATTGCTTACTGGTGTACACCGCTTAGAGAGTACTTGCACTTAAAGCGGTATATAAGTCTCATAAATAAATAAATACTATAGTGCAAAATTAATGCACATGAAGTCCTCCAGCATTTTTTTTTGTCTGTATCTCTTCTCTAAATTACTAATTTTCAAGTTTGCAAGCTATTTATATGAGGTTTTTTTTTTTATTCTTTTCTATGAAGCCAGGACTCCATATGGGGAATCTGGCCTTCACAGTTCACTCTCTCCCATTTGTTAAGAATCAGATTCATGTGCATGAAGGGAACAAACAAAATAAGTGGTTAATTTTACATATAATAACGGCAGCAAGAATAGCATATGCACAGTGCTGGAAAAATGAGAATATACCATCAGAGGAAGAAGCGATAAGAAAAATCCTGGACTGTGCTGAGATAGACAAATTAACAAAAGAGATAAAAGAAAAGGAAGACACAGAATACTATATAACATGGAATAAGTGGTATGACTGGTTGGAGACTAGAAATAATGTTGTTGTTAACTGCGAAGTCGTGTCCGACCCATCGCGACCCCATGGACAATGCTCCTCCAGGTCTTCTTGTCCTCTACCATCCTCTGGAGTCCATCTAAATTCACACCCACTGCTTCAGTGACTCCATCCAGCCATCTCATTCTCTGTCGTCCCCTTCTTCTATTGCCCTCAGTCTTTCCCAGCATTAGGCTCTTCTCCAGTGAATCCTTCCTTCTCATTAGGTGGTCAAAGTACTTGAGTTTCAACTTTAGGATCTGCCTCCCCTTACCATAACATTCATCTTACTGTAAACCAGTGGTTCTCAACCTTTGGGTCGGGACCCCATTTGGGTCGAACGACCATTTCACGGGGGTCCGCCATTTTTTCCCCCCTTTTCCTTAGCTGTGCTACTCCCTTTTATTCTATTGGCTTTTGAAAGCCAATAGAATAGACTCTCTTAAATAGAGTCTAATTCTATTGGCTTTCAAAAGCCAATAGGAATTGTCCAGGCTGTCTCTGCCCTGCTGAGCCCGCCAAAAGTCCCATTCTGCAAATGGTGCTGCACCAGTTGAGTAGTCCTCGACTTACGACCGGTTGGGGGTCGCGGCATTAAAAAGGTTGAGAACCACTGCTGTAAACAGTTCTGAACCAGTCTCTCTCTTTCTCTATCTGCAGGACAAGATACTGTACTTTTCCATCAACTCTTTCGTTGGCTAGAAATGTCTTCCCAAGGAAAGCGACCAAGCTCTACTTCACTTCAACATGGACGCAAGAAACAAAGGAGAAGAATCAATTTGGACTTGAAAATGAAAATAATTAAAGCCCACGAGAAGGGGAAGAAGATAAAGACCATAGGAGAAGAAGAAGGACTGGCCTCGTCCACCATCTGCACTATCCTTAAGGATAAAGAAAAGATAAAAGAGGCAATTAAATCAGCTCCAGGAACAGATGCCATAATTACGAGAAATAGGACAGGCCTCATTTCCAAAACAGAACAGCTACTTGTGCTTTGGATTGACGATCGGATCCAGAAAAGAATGCCAATTAGTCTCCATCTGATTCAGGCGAAGGCCCGCAGCATTTTTGAAATGCTAAAGCAAGGAGCAGGTGAGGAGCGCAGTGAGACCTTTGGGGCCAGCCGTGGCTGGTTTATGCGATTCCAAAAACGATTTAATTACTATAACATACGAACTACTGGTGAAGCTTTGAGTGCTGATGAAGAAGCTGCCCAACGCTTTCCAGACAAACTGGATGAAATTGTAGTAGAGGGCAACTATTCGCCACAGCAGATCTTTAATGTGGATGAAACTGGGCTGTATTGGAAGCAAATGCCAGGACGGACTTACATCCACAAAGAGGGCAAAACAACGCCTGGATCTAAAGCATCTGAGGACAGAATAACTTTGTTGTTGGGTGGAAATGTCTCTGGGTTCAAGTTGAAGCCATTGCTGATTCATAGATCAGAGAATCCTCATGTCTTCAAAAACATAAGTAAGGACGCTCTACCAGTGCATTACAGAGTCAATAAGAAGGTGTGGATGACAAAAGTAATCTTTGAGGATTGGTTTGTGTCCTGCTTTGTGCCACAAGTAAGGACCTACTGCTTGGAGAACAAGATCCCTTTCAGAATACTCCTACTTCTGGACAATGCCCCTGGACATCCCCCCCATCTGGGCAATCTCCACCCTGGTGTGAAAGTAGTCTATCTCCCCAAAAACACAAGCTCTCTCCTACAACCTATGGATCAGGGAGCAATTGCAGCTTTCAAGGCACACTACTTACGTGCCACATTGGCCGAAGCTGTAGCTGCAATGGACAGAGAGGAAATAATATTGCGTGACTTTTGGAAAGGTTACAATATCCTTCACTGCATCCAAAACATTGCAGTAGCTTGGCACGATGTCCCTACAAAATGTATGCAAGGGGGTTGGAGCAAATGTTTGAAACGTTTTGCTGTATTTGTAAAAAATTGGGAAGGTTTTGACCAAGATGAAAATGTACAAGTCATCAGTCGGGATATTGTAACACTGACCAGATCCCTTAATTTAAATATTGATGCTGGGGATGTGGAAAATTTCATTGCATACAACGAGGGGGAACTTTCTAATGAAGAATTAATGCAACTGCAAAGTGAATCGGAAGAACAGGGGGATGTGGAGGCAGGAGAAGATGAAGAGGAGGAGGAGGAGGAGGAGGAACAGGAAGATGGAGGAGGAGGCATTTGCACCCCTAAAAAGTTAACATTGAAAGAATTGGCAGAGTTTTTCTCCAAAACAAACCACGTGTTATCTTTTTTGAATGACATTGATCCCAACGAAGAACGTGTGGGTAGAGTCCAAAGAAAAATCAATAACGTTTTGAAATGTTATCGAGAAATATACGAAGCTAAAGAGAAAAGTAACTCTTGCATGGTTCCTCCGGAAAACTACAACACTCCCATCCGCATCTACCTCAACAGTCCTGGATGAGCCTTGGCCATTGACCAGCTGCTCCATCCTTTCAGACCTAATTTTTATTTTTCACTGCACTAATATTTTCCCTTTCAATGTGTTTTGCATTTTATTTTTCAATTATGGAAGAGTATGTGTATTTACATATTAATTATTGTCATTAAAATTTTATACATACAGCAGTGTTAATAATGGTCATTTCTTTGAAGAGAAACGGAAATGGAGAGAAGTGTGCAAGGTGTAGGTAATTTGGTTTAAAGGGAGAGAAGGTTTTTCTTGCCTAACTAAAACTTTTTCTCACCAGTGAATTTTGTTTTGTTAGTTAGGGCCCAGGGTTCAAGCCTGCTAAGATCTTTCTGGATCTTGAGCCTATCTTCTGGAGAGTTACCGTATTTTCCGGCGTATAAGACGACTTTCTAAATCATGAAAATCTCAAAAGTCGGGGGTCGGCTTATACGCCCAGTCGTCTTATATACTGGAAAATACCGTATTTTCCGACGTATAAGACGACTTTCTAACCATGAAAATCTTCTCAAAAGTCAGGGGTTGTCTTATACGCCCAGGTTTAATACAGGAACGCAATGTTTGCTGGCTGTGAAGCTCAGTCCAGCTTCCCATGGGCACAAGATGTTTTTAGGCACTAACTTTACTGCTGATAAATATTACTATATGTTGCTGTTGTTTATTTCAAGACCAGTTTCCAGAGAGGAAAAGAATCCCTTGGCATAAAGGCCATGAAGAAAACACAGTCATTCTAATAATTATGAAGAGAAGCATGCCCTTTGCGAAATCTTCAGGAGGGGGATGACCCGCTGCGTGGTACAGAAGCCAGCACCAACCAGCAGGGACTAGACCAGTGGTTCTCAACCATTCTAATGCTGCGACCCCATAATACAGTTCCCCATGTTGTGGTGACCCCCAACCACTTATACATCACCAGGTGCCAGGGGCGTGGCCAAAGAAAAGGAAAAAAATGGCGGACAGCCTTGTTTGGCGACCCCCGTGAAATGGTCGTTCGACCCCAAATGGGGTCCCGACCCACAGGTTGAGAACCACTAGACTAGACAGTGGCCGGGGCAGGTGTGTGATAGGGCCTTGCGGTGCTGCCTTTAGGAACAGGCACCGGATGCTGGCCTGTTGACGGGGGGGGGGGGTAGAACTGCGGGAAGGGAATGTATGTAAAGCTTGTCAGAATAAACTGCTTTCAGACCGTTCCTGTTTGCCAGTCACCTTGTCTTTCTCTTTTTGCTTCTGTGGGAACCAGGGTCTGGTAAGGACGCTGATACTTCCTCAAAGAAGGTTGGATATTCCAGAATTATTATCTCCATAAGTTGTAAAAAAAACTCATCAGAAGCCCCTGTTAAAAGTTTACCTCTATCTTTCTAAACGGGGAAGATTATCAGTCTTCAAGGTTAGAGATAAAGTCTGGTAAAAATTTCCTGTATGCTGCTGCGATGCCCTGGATTTTATTTTGTGTTTTGTTTAATTTGCATTGGCTTGCCATTAGTGCATTAATTTGAAAAATGTCCTTTTACTGATGTTTATGATGTGATCCTTTTTGCTGCCAGTTACATAGATTTCCTAGTAGGGGATTAAAAGATGGTGCTAATTTAGTGCAATATCAACAATGGCTGAAGGTGAAGGAGTTAAGAAAATCTGAGAAGGTAACCCCATAGACCAGACATGTCAAACTCATGATGTCACGTGATGTCATGCAATGTATCGGGATGGTTTTGCCATTGCCGGCAATGGGGTGGGTGCGGCTTCTGGATGAAACATCCGGCCCGCAGGCCAGCAGTTTGACACCCCTGCCATAGACCATGTCATGTGATGAACAGGTCTAAATACATTTGATTAGTATCCACTAATGAGACCATTACTCATTGCATCTAGAAACCTCCTCTAAAACATGTGATGAAACATAAATTGAGTAGTAAATTAGTTACGTATCTTGTCTGAATCAACCCTGAAAAAAGTCAATTGCTTCACAAAGGAAAATGAATCTGATCTGATTTATATATAGGAGTCGATGAGCTGCCAAAGCATAATGGGTCAGGTTGTGACTATATTTCAAAATATCTTTTTACTGTACTTGGTCAAGGCCTAAGTTGCATGGTTGTAAAATAGATCAATAAATATTTATGGAGTCAAAAATGATCAATGGGCAATAGCCATGAAGTGCTATGAAGCATACTGTTGAATGGAAGCTCAAAGGTGAAAGAGAAAAAAGACATTGACTTTTCAGTCCTAGGACATTGACAAGTGTGTACCACCATGCAATCTTCAGAAGATCAGGTTCACGTTTTGCACACAGAAAATTTGGGGACATCCAAGACAAAGCAGTTCACATTGATCTAATGAGAGTTCAGGTTCTTCCTTAGTGGAACAATTATTTGAGTACAAAAGTAATTAGTAGTAATTTAGCTCAGGGCTTTTCAATCAGTGGTAAGTGTACCATCAATGGTACATTGGCACATGGCAGATAGTACAAGGCCCTGTCCAACCCAGCCAGGTATAGCGGGGAGGGAACGAGCCAAAGTGGCACAGTGCAAGACTTGCCCTGAGAGAGTCCTTGGGAGCTGCAGGGTGGCTGGGGTAAGGCAAAGGCCCCAGGATTAGCACTTCTGGCACACCCGGAAGAGAAAAGAGGAGGGGGTGGAGACAGGAGAGGCTATAAAAGGAGTCAGTTTGGGCAGGAGAGGGAGAGAAAAAAAGACACAGCCTTGGGAAGAGGAGTCAGCTGGAGCTTCACCGAAGGGAAAAGAAGGAGGAGGGGGGGAGAGAGGAGAGGAAATCAAACAGGCCAGCTGGGAGCCGATCTACAACTTCTGTGCCAGGTGCGCACACAGGCAGCAGCAACAAACAGGCAAGAAATACAGCGGGGGAGGGGTCACCCTCCATGAGGAATGAAGAAAGGCAGCATCGGCTGGAGGTGAGGCAAGGAGGGAGGAAGGAAGGAGATAGCAATGAGAAAGAGGGAGGTAGAGAGCAGGAGGGAGGGAGGAAGGAAGGAAGGAAGAAAAAGCTTGATTTCCAGCTATACCTTTAAGAGAAAAGAAAAAAAATGGAGTGCCACCATTTGAAATAGGTGAGAGGAAGCTGGCTGCTCCGGCTGCTCGAGAGATGTTTTTTGGCAGAAGCGAAGTGCCGTTTCAGCAGTTTGGTTCTGGATCAGTTAAACAACAAACTGGGAGAGTGGAAGGATTCTTATGTGATTTTGTGACTTTGAAGTTCTGGGATTTGTGCAACGTGGGCTTTGTGTTCTTAAGAGGTGTTTGGCAATTTCTATTGTGGCTGATGGCTGATGTCCCATGTTGGATTTTGAGTTCTAATTCTATTGCTCTGCTATTGTTAGCTGTAAGTTTTGCTGCAAGGGATTTTGAAGTATTTTTGTCCTGAATGGATTCTTCCTGTAGCATTCGTTTACTTATGAATGGAGCCATTTGGGGAGGCTGCCTTAGTTGGCAGCCACTACTTGCTATATATATTTTTTCCTTAAGTGCCAGCCAGCTCCTTAAAGTTCCTTTCTAGCCAGTAGCTAATGCTTAAAGGGGAATGCACCCTTTAAGCTAGTTTCCTCAGTGGCTTGTCTTTTCTGTCTCTGGATGCTTTTCCTTGTTTGATAAATATATGGAAGAGGGAAAATATGGGGGGGGGATTCAAATTCTTCTTTCAGAAGGAAGGAGATGGGAATGAGAAAGAGGGAGGCAGGGAAGGAGGGAGGGAGGGAAACAGGAAGGAGGGGGGAGGGAGATTGGAATGAGAGAGAAAGATGGTCTGAAGGAAGTCCCGCCTTAGCACTTGGCCACCAGCAGCCCTGCCATTGACTTTGCTTGTCAAAAGGTTGCAAAAGGGAATCATATGACCCTGGGACACTGTGATCATCATAAATACGAATCAGTTGCCAAGCATTCAAATATAAATCATATGACTCTGGGGATGTTGCAATGGTCATAAGTGTGAAAAATAGTCACAATTCACTTCAGTGCCATTGTAACTTTGAACAGTCACTAAGCGAATTGTTGTAAGTCGAGGACTACCTGTACTTTATCACTTTTTTCCTTTTTTTGGTCAAGTTTTTGACACCTTGCTAGGTGGTATTTGAATATTACCATATCCTAAAAGTGGTACAATAGGTGAAAAGGTTGAAAAGCCCTAATCTAAAACACTGGGTGGGAATTATACTACAAGAAAATTGCATCAGAATTGGCTTCCTATTTCATTTTTCAATATTAGCTGCTCTTTTGTATTTAGATCTGGTCTTAGTAAAATAATGTAGCATTTGGGGATGAAGATACATCCCAGCAGGCCAGCACTGGAAGCCAAGATGGAGAAGACCTGCACAGCTACCATGTATTTCCCCTTGGTGCTCAAGTAGGTAGGTACAAAGGATATCCAGACACTGCAGAAGACTAGCATGCTGAAGTTGATCAGCTTGGCTTCATTGAAGGCCCCAGGAAGGTTCCTGGCTAGGAAAGCCACCATGAAGCAGATAGTGGCCAGGAAGCCCATGTAGGTGAGAGCACAGTAAAACATGACAGTGGAGCCTTCATTGCATTGCAGAACGATCTCTCCAGACTGTGAATGCATGTCAGAACCAGGGAATGAGGGAAAGACTCCTAACCAGATGGAACAAAGAATGACCTGGATGCTAGAACAGGAAAGGACGATGGAATTGGCCAAACCTTTCCCCAACCATTTCCTCACTCTGTTCCCTGGCTTTGTGGCTAGGAAGGCCAGCACCACCATGATCGTTTTGGCCAAGACAGAAGAGACAGCAGTTGAGAAGATGATGCTGAAGACTGTTTGTCGAAGAAGGCAAGTGGCTCTCCTTGGCCGACCAATGAAAAGGAAGGAGGTGCAGAAAGAAAGCAGTAGGGAGACCAGGAGAACATAGGAGAGATCCTGGTTGTTGGCCTTGACAATGGGAGTTTCTCCGTATTTATTGAAGATTCCCAAGACAAAACTTGAGGTTAAGATTAGGAAGAGGGCAAAGGAGGTAAGGATGATCCCCAAATTCTCCTGATAGGACAAATAGGTGATGATTTTGGGGATACATTGATCTCGGTTCTTGTTCTGATGTTGATCTTCTGGACATCTGGTGCAGTGATCTGCATCTGCAAAAGGACAAGTAATAAAATAACACTGTGTATCTGGGAGGGGAGGAAAGAAGGAGGTGTGTGTGTGTGTGTGTGTGTGTGTGTGTGTACTTGTCTGCATAAGTAGCCAAAGTTGATAAAGGGAGAAAAGATAGCTGGGTGAAGAAGGGGCAGAGTTTAAAGGAAAAGATGTTTTATTTGCCAAAAAATCTTGGCTCCTGGAAGATTTTCTTGCCTTTTCCCATCTTTGGAGGACAGTTGGGAGCAAAAGGTGAGACGTTAAATGTAGGGAAGAGGGAGAAAAGAGAGGAAAAAAATATCTCAGTGACAAAAAAGTTTCAAGGAAAAGATTTCTAGGAACCTTTGCTCTTTTCCCAAAGATTGCCCTGACTCTAGTCACTCACCTTCTTGAATGGAGATGCTCCCTTCTGCACAGGGGATGCAGTCATAACAGCAACGTGGTTTTCCCTCCTGGACCACCTTGTAGTATCCAGGCTGACAAGCCTCCACACACCGGGAGTAAGGCCAGGGCTGAAAATGAAGAGAATTGGCATTCAGAACCATCTGCGTAATTGATCGGCTATGAAATGAGACATAGAGTTGGAAGGGGGGGGGTCAGCACAAAATAGGTATGAGCTGTGGTGGCGCAATTGTTAAAGGACAGTACTGCAGGCTAACTCTGCTCACTGCCAGCAGTTTGATCATGACTGGCACAAGGTTGACTCATGACTCAGCCTTCCTCCTTCCGAGGTCAGTAAAATGAGGACCCAGTGGCAATGAGTGCACTGTAATGAAGTTATCAGGCTAGGTAACTTCCCCTACCTGCTGCTGAAGATGTTACCCAGCCTGGTAATGAAACATTCAGAAATCAACCCACAAGCTCAGAGAATGAACATTCACCCTCATCCTACACTCGAGCTACAGATATTCACCATGGGTGCAAACTGTTGAAAGAGTTAAAACACCAGGTAAGGGACATGGAGAAAATTATCTGGGTGATAGAAATAGCACTTAGACTTATATACCACTTCACAGTTCTTTAAAGCCCTCTCTAAGCAATTTACAGAATCAACATATTGCCCCCAACAATTTGGGCCCACATTTTACCTACCTTGGAAGGCTGGGTCAACTTTGAGCTGGTCAGGATCGAACTCCTGGCAGTTGGCAGAATTAGCCTGCAATGCTGCATTCTAACCACTGTGCCACCATGGAAAGAAGGAAAGAAGGAAGGAAGGAAGGAAGGAAGGAAGGAAGGAAGGAAGGAAGGAAGGAAGGAAGGAAGGGCAATAGCAATGCACTTATAGTGCTTTACTGTCCTCTCTAAGTGGTTTACAGAGTCAGCCTATGGCTCCCAACAATCTGGCTCTTCATTTTATTGACCTTGGAAAGATGGAAAGCTGAATCAACCTTGAGAATTGAACTGCTGAACCACTGGCAGCCGGCAGTCAGCAGAAGTAGCCTGCAGTACTGCAGTCTAACCACTGTGCCATCCCTAAGAGCTGATGCTAACAGTGACTTATGGCACATAATATCAATCTTTACTCAATCAAAATACAAAGCCTGTATTAGAAGGTTTTACTTCTCCCTTCCTATTAAAACCTGCCTCCATTTCCTCCACCCCTATGTTATTTTTGCCTTGGCTCTTTGGAAAGAAACCTAAACCCTGTAGAGAGCCCCCTTTTGAGGGAGATGGGCAGTTTAGAAATTGAAATAAATAAACAAAAAGACCTTGTCTGTTTTGCTAGGAGGGAATGAAAAGAATACAAAGAATCAGTCTGATTCAGTTTGAGAAGAGAGAAGATGCTCACTGTTAGATGAAACCAAAGAGATAGGAGATCTTTTTCTTGAAGTGTTACTTCTTAAAGGGAAGTACCTTTTTGAGGTAGTTCTTAAAGTGAAATGCCACTTTATAATGCCTTGGTAAGACTACACTTGGAATATTGCATTCAGTTTTGGTTGTCACGATTAAAAAAAAAGTGTTGAGACTCTAGAAAGAGTGCAGAGAAAGGCAACAAAGAAAATCTGGGGACAGGGGCTACCAGAAAGAAGAGAGAATCAAGAAAGAGTACAGAGAAGAGCAACAAAGATGATTAGGGGACTGGAGGCTAAGACATATAAGGAACGATTGCTGGAATTGGGTATGTCTAGTTTAACAATATCTTAGGGGCTGCCACAAAGAAGAGGGAGTCAAGCTATTTTCCAAAGCACCTGAAGGCAGGACAAGAACCAATGGATGGAAACTAATCAAGAAGACAAGCAGCCTAGAACTAAGGAGAAATTTCCTGACAATTAGAACAATTAGTGGAACTGCTTGCCTTCAGAAGTCATGGGTGCTCCAACACTTGAAGTTTCTAAGAAGAGATTGGACAACCATTGTCTGAAATAGTATAGAGTCTCCTGTTTGAGCAGGGTGTTAGACTAGAAGATCTCCAAGGTCCCTTCCAACTCTGTTATTCTGTTATACTTCACCTGGTTGTTCCATTGGGACCACACCATGGCTTCCTTGTTGATGCTGAACTTGACTCTGGCAGATTCCTCTCTTGCTAGACTTCCAAATTTCACTCTAGTGGCTGACCTATTAGGAAACCACACCCAGCTCAGGATGTCAAAGTCAGCCATCAAATTTCCATTTCCATCCGCATACATTCCTTCCATGGTGTTATTGTAGATCTGGGGGTTCTTCAGGAAAGGGTGGAGCTACAGAGATAAGATGGAACAATGTAGAAGACACATTATCAGTTTTGTTATCTTAGTCATAGAAATACCACATCTGAATCTTTAATGGTTTCAGATCTCTACAAATCAATTTGTGTACAAAAGGGATGGTTACATACTGAATGTTTGAATTTGCCTTCAGAATTTGGGATAGATATAATCAACCTATAAGGCAGTGTGATGGCTCAGTAGTTAAGAAGCTAGATTTATCTGCTGGAAATCAGGCAGTTCAGGTTTGAGACCTGAGCACCATATGACAGGGTGAGCTCCCATCCTCGCCACCAGCTCCTGCCAACCTAGCAGTTCAAAAGCATGCAAATGTAAGTAGATAAATAGGTACCACTTTGGTGGGAAGGTGACATCATGCTGGCCACATGACTATGGAAATGTCTTTGGGCAGCACTAGCTCAATGAAATGGAGATGAGCATCACCCCCTATAGTTTGCAATGACTAGCAGAATAAAATTTGCAGGGACTCTTTTACCTTATATTTTTTATAATCAATATATATATCTTAATTATATAAAAATAAAATGAGTGAGCTTTGACTTATTTTCATTCTGACAGAGTTTGGGCCCCATTAAAATGATGCAATTAAATGATAAGGTAGGAAATACAAAGAGAAGGGTATATAAATTCTTTCCTCAAATTTCAAATTCTTGAAATTGAGAAAAGAAAATATCCATGAACAGAATCAGAAGAGCCAAGACTAAATCACCACTTGGCACAGTCAGAGACCAACCTAAACAGGGAAAGAGGAATGAAACCAAGGAATTTTATTAAAGGAAAGAATTACTGAAATATTATTGCTACAGTGCATGTGTCATTTGGATGAGAAGCAAAATATTTCCCTTATTTATCTAATTTTTTAATTTATTTAATATATAATAGTGATGGCGAACCTTTTAGAGACCGAGTGCCCAAACTGCAACCCAAAACCCACTTATTGATCACTGGGTGCCAGGTGGGCGTAGTCCACTGGGTGGGCGTGGCTGTAGTGGTCATGGCAGATTGGGTGGGTGTGGCCAAGGTGGGCATGATCAACTCAATGTTGCTCGTGGGGAGGGACACCTGTGGAGGCTGGGCAGAGTTGGGGAGATCCAGGGGGTCTCTGGCAGGTGGGGCAGTGGGCAAGAGGCTCATCCTGCAGGGAAAGGCGAGGCAAGGCGAGGCAGGGCGGGGGTGCCATTGTCACAGGGCAAAGCGAGGAAAGGGCTGGGGAGGCTGCTGCCTGACACCATAGGCCCCTGCATACAGAGGCCAGCAAGTGCATGGGTGCTGGGAGGCATCCAGCCATGTGGGACCTCGACGAGTTAGCGAGTGGCTGGTTGAAGAGGGACGGTTGCCATCTCCAGGGCATGGCGAGCATGCCCACAGAGAGGCCTCTGAGTGCTGCCTCTGGCACATGTACCATAGGTTCACCATCACTGATATATAAAATACAAAGAAAAATAGAAATAAGAAATTAGGGGAAGGAAAAAGAGAGGGGAAAAAAAGAAAACCTGAGGTGCAAAGACAATAAAGAAAGAAAAGGCGTTGATTTCCAATTCTTTTTAGCGCAGTTCAGGATAAAAACACTCCAGCCTCATTTACACATTAGTATATAATTAGCCATTTCCAGTGCTTTTTTTTCTAAAAAAAAAAAAAATGTGCCGGAACTCACACATGTCATACAACCCGCCTTGCCTACCCTACAAGGTTCCATCCAAAAAAGGTGCCGGAACTCCGTTCTGGGCATTCTATGAGAAAAAAAGCCCTGGCCATTTCTATAATGACAAATCTATCTAATTGACAAGACCAAAATCAAAATTTCCTTTTTTTTAAAATCACAAGCACAAAATCCAGATCATAGTTGTCCCAAAGGTACTTTTTCCAAAAGCCAACTAGATGGAAAATGTTTAACTTCTCATCCAAAAAGCTCCTTTAGAACTGAACTATCATATTTTCCAGTGTATAAGACGACTTTTTAAACCATGCAAATCTTCTCTGAAGTCGGGGGTCGTCTTATACGCCAGAAAATACTGTATTTTCTGGCGTATAAGACGACTTTCTAAACCATGCAAATCTTCTCTGAAGTTGGGGGTTGTCTTATACACCGAGTCGTCTTATACGCCGAAAAATACGGTAGTTTCTTGGATGAGAAGTAAAATATTTTCCAAGGAGAAAACCCCCCAAGAAAGTCCACTTGCCTTTTGGAACACATATATTTCACTCTTTTGTATGAGATGGGGAAGGGAATACCTGCCATGGCTGGAGCTTTTGAACTTCCAACTTATCTTTTCTCTTCAATATTGTCCTCGGGGATTGGGAGGAATAGGCCGCATTTAAGGCATGTGCCACTGTCCAGATGGCATTGTAAGTTAAGGAATTGTCTAGAGAGAAGATCCTCTCAATCTTCTCTTGAGGTGCAGTCTCCAAGTTCTCTTTCTCTGAACACCTTGTCTGGCCTTTCACAGACAAGGCTGACTTGGCATATGAACAATGAAAATGTTTATGAGTGAGTTGCCTCATAAAATGGTAGAAATATTTAAAACCATCATATCTGCTCCTTTTCCTTGTCTGGATAAGAAAAGAAAAAATACTTCGGATATATCTGAAAGGGAAATCACTATATATTATCTCCATAGTGAGGTCCCATAAAGCTGTTGTGATCCAGACTTTCCCTAGAACAGGTTTTCTCAAAAGCTTAAATATATAATCAGTAATAATTATTCCATCTAAGAAAGATGTAAATTCTGCATAGTAGACAAATACATTGATTTGCCTCCATTTGTGGAAAACAGAACTCAGATAGTCGAAATTCTTGGTGTTCAGTAAGGTGGGTTGTGCAAAAACAACACAAATGCCATTCTGTGCCAGCACAGGAGTGAAAGTCTTAATGAAATGTTCTCCATTATCAGTGGCTGCAGCAAAGACCCCAATGAACGTCCATCGAAAGTATTGGAGCAATTTAATAATGCCCAAATATTGGGCACCTTTTTTGGGGACGGTCCGGGAGAAAAAAGGAAACTGAGTTTTATCACTTATGGATGGTGAAGTAAAAGTGTAGCTGATCTGAAATTGAAAAGAGAAGAAGGACGCCTAAT
Organism: Crotalus tigris; assembly: GCF_016545835.1. Classification (NCBI taxonomy): domain Eukaryota; kingdom Metazoa; phylum Chordata; class Lepidosauria; order Squamata; family Viperidae; genus Crotalus; species Crotalus tigris. The sequence continues at coordinate 802,134 of NW_024100630.1, read as the reverse complement.
GATACGGTGCTGAAAAAGTAGCCTTAGAGCTCAGATAATGGCTGGATGATTCCAGACTTAGTTGATGGACACAATGAGACAGTACAACACCAGAAGGCAAGACAAGAAGCAACGGAGGGAAACTAATCAATGAGAGAAGCAACTTAGAACCAAGGAGAAATTTCTTGACACTGAGAACAATAAACCAGTGGAATGGCTTGCCTTCAGACGTTGTGGGTGCTCCAACACTGGAAGCTTTTTAAAAAGCATTTCATCAATGGACATTATAAGGGCTAAAATTGAGAGGAAATCCAAGCCTCCTATAGGAGATGACCAGGCTGAGCCCAAGGGAGGGGGTCAACCATGTCATCAGTCTCGAGTTAATTCATGCCAACAAGCACTCTACAGTAAGTTCAACCCTCTTTGAATTCTGTTGAATTCTTATGTACTGCCAATTTGCCTTGACTGTTAGTAGTTCAGATTCTTATAGAGAGCTAGCATGGAATAAATTTGTAGTCTTTTGAATAGCTTTGCTTTCTGATTTCCTGGGCCTGACACTGCCTCTTATGAAAAGTGACAGTACATGTCAGCATGAATAATTTGAGATCTGACCAAGATCAATTGTGAATATAATAGAACAGAACAGAATAGAACAGAAACAGTTGGAAGAGACCTTGGAGGTCTTATACTACAATCCCCTGCTCAGACAGGAAACCCTATACCATTTCAGACAAATAGTTGTCCAGTCTCTTCTTAAAAACTTCGAGTACTGGAGCATTCAGAACTTCTAGAGGCAGGTTGTTCCACTGATTAATTGTTCTGTCAGGAAATTTCTCCTTAATTCTAGGTTGCTTCTCTCTCTGATTAGTTTCCATCCATTGCTTCTTGTCCTGCCTTCAGGTGCTTTGGAGAATAGCTTGACTCCCTCTTCTTTGTGGCAGCCCCTGAGATATTGGAACACTGCTATCATGTCACTCCTAGTCCTTCTCTTCATTAAACATTAAACAATAAAATTGTGCAGTACTGCAATATCTTTGCTCACTCAGCAGCTCAAGGGCGCTTTCTGAAATATAATAAAGACACTGTTCTGTTTTAGCCTTTAGGGCAGCCTGAGAATTAGGTTCATATTATTATGAAAGTGGGGACCTTGGTTTTAAGAGAATTTCTCTTAGACCATAGAATAATAGAGTTGGAAGGTACCTTGGAGGTCTTCTAGTCCAATCCCCTGCTCGAGCAGGAGACCCTATACCATTTTGGACAAATGATTGTCCAGTCTCTTTTTGAATGCTTCCAGTGATGGAGCACCCACAACTTCTGAAGGCAAGTTGTTCCATTGATTGATTGCTCTTGATGAACACTGATTCTCAGCTGACTTCCCTTAGACATTACACCTCATCCCACCAGTCTCTTTAGGGCTCTAATGCTGGGAAAGGTGGGTGGAAGGAAAGAGAGGAAAGCAACGACCAGTAGCAAGGTGGAGGCTCTCAGTTGTAGCATCAATTGCACTGTTCGAAGACTAAAATATTAGATTAGGGATAGATTGTCATGGAGAAAATCTAGATATGTGGTCATTAGGAGTAGAAAAACAACTTAATCCATCAATCAATCCATCTGTCAAGAGTTAAACATGGGCAGCTATGTGCCTCTTTGTTTCAACTTGTCATTAGAGTAAGGAGGCGGGGAGGTATTGAGTATGAATGGATTAATTTGGAGAAACAAAACTTCTACGGTCCCATGGAGGCTTGTGAGAGTCTGGAAACTTTTGAAAGTCATATCAAACAGGTGGGAAGAAGAACGCTGATAGTTCCCATAACAAGATAACTTTTTTACATGATCTACATGGTTGAGCTGAGAAAAATCATTGTTTAATACTGTGAACTGATGCTTTAGAAATTCAGAATTAGTTTTACTTCACCATTACCATGCTATGTATTTGATAAACAGTAAGCTTTTCAGAATTGAATTGATCCTGGATTTTTATTTGGATATTCAAGCTGGATGTTGACACTGTCAATCAATTAACATCAAACAACAGACTGAAATCAAACATAGATGGAAACTTACCAAGGAGAGAAGCAATTTAGGATTAAGGAGAAATTTCCTGATAGTGAAAACAATTAATCAGTGGAACAGCTTGCCTTCAGAAGTTGTGGGTGCTTCATCAGTGGAGGCTTTTAAGAAGAGACTAGACAGCCATTTATCTGAAATGGTATAGGGTCTCCTGCTTGAGCAGATGGTTCAACCAGAAGACTTCCAAGGTCCCTTCCAACTCTGTTATTCTATGTATGTTTGAGTTTAGGAATGTGAGTCCATAAATACCTGGCATTTGTAGACATTTCTGAGTAAAAGTCTCATATGAGGAATATGGTGAACCACCCTTCCCCTCACATACCTGTGCTATTTTGTATATGCCCAATATAGCAGCAATGTGGATGGATATATCAGAATATGCTTCTTCTAGGAGAACCAGCATGTTTTTCTTCCTTCCACAACTGTAGTTGGGAACGTTGGCCTCTCCAGTTGACAGCAGGTCCAACAGACCATCCAAAGTCATTCGTCTGTTTCTAAAGTTGTCTTGGAGGTCATATCCCAAAGTGATGTTGGGTAAGAGGTGGGAATCTTGGTTGATCTCCTGAATGGCAAAAAGGAAGGACAGAATTTTCCAGTACATCACATCTCCTTCCCTGAAAATATACACACATAGTGTCATCATTCTGTTTTCCCTCAGATGAAAGGTTGTGATCTCTTTCTGTTTCTTTGCGTTTCTATTTTGCTCACTTGGTTTGAATCTCCTGAGAATACTTATATACTCAGTATCCCTTGTTTTTGCATATTGGTCTATGCATTTTATGAAACGACTGGATGCCATCTTGCTTATCTATTCTATGTCTTGTTTATCTATTTTGAATTCTGTTTTTATTAGTTTTGTCTGGGTTTACATTGTTTATATAGAACTGTTTTGGAGTTGGGTGGTGCTCATATTTAATAATAGTAATAATAATAATAATAATAATAATAAAGTTGGAAGGGAACTTGGAGGTCATCTAGTCCAACCCCCTGCTCAGGCAGGAAACCCTATACCATTTCGGACAAATGGCTGTCCAGTCTCTTCTTAAAAACTTCCAGAGTTGGAGCATTCACCGCTTCTGGAGGCAGGTTGTTCCACTGATTAATTGTTCTCACTGTCAGGAAGTTTCTCCGTAGTTCTAGGTTGCTTCTCTCCTTGATTAGTTTTCTTGTCCTGCCTTCAGGTGCTTTGGAAAATAGCTTGATTCCCTCTTCTTTGGGGCAGCCCCTGAGATAGTGGAACACGGCTATCCTGTCCTCCCTCGTCGTTCTCTTCATTAAACTAGACATACCCAATTCCAGCAGCCGTTCCTTATATGCTTTAGCCTCCAGTCCCCTAATCATCTTTCTTGCTCTTCTCTGTACTCTTTCTAGAGTACAGAGAATAAAATAAATAAATGAATTCTCACCCAGGATTTTGCCAATTAGCTTCGGCCCATCTTCGAATTTATTTGGCTTGTTCACAGGAGAGGCTTGATTTGATGAGTGAAAGACCTCAAATGGCATTCAGACAATTTGTGAAGCTTTGTTAGGGCGAACCTTCTCATGTTTGTGTTGGTTAGTGTGTGGTATGCAGCAGGCCTGTTAAGTTAGCTTGGAGATTCTCCATCATCCAGGTCATGGTTGTCTCAAAGGTGCTTCTTCAGGATGCAACTGAACTTTTTTTTTCTTTGAAGATGTTTTGCTTCTCATCCAAGAATCTTCTTCAGCTCTGACTGGATGGTGGGGAATGAAAGTCTTCAAGGAATATAAAATCCTCCCATTCCCCACCATCCAGTCAGAGCTGAAGAAGCTTCTTGAATGGGAAGTGAAATGTCCTCAAACAAAAACAAGAAAGTCCAGTTGCCTCCAGAAAAAGCACCTTTGGCACTTGCAACTGAATTTATTGGGTAATCCTAGAAAATGGGTTAATTGAGCAATCAAGGGCTTGTGTGTGCGTTGTGCAATCCTGTCCATTTTGCTTCATTAAATGTGGGGAAGAAATACAACTCAGAAATTGCTGAGCTATCAAAGTTTTATGGACTTTCCTACATCAGTTGAGTGAGGAAATAAAAAAAAATGGAAAGAAGATAGGAGATAAGCAACATAGCCATGTAAGATTTGGAGAAAGGAAGAACCACAAAGAAACAGCGCTGTAACTTAAGAGCAAACTCACAAAAAAGGAAAGGTATAGAAATAGAAAAGTATACAGTCATTGTGCAATGAGATTCTCACTTCTGAAAAGTTCAGTTGAGCAATTATTTAGTAAATAGCTGAGTTTTAAAAAGAAAACCAATTTCACACAACACCAGGTTGATTTACGCACAAAATAGTAATGTGACAAGGTCAGGTATGTAAGCACAGACTGTGATGTAGCTCCACCACCTATGTGATTACTTACCCATAAAATTTTGTAGAGGGAGTCAAGTTGAAACTAAATGGCTGAATTTTAGCAAGATTGGTTGCAGAGAAGAGTCCACCAATGAGATAGTGTCCTGGCTTGTAATGATTGAATGGGTCTACTGCATCCCTCCCCATATTCAAGAGGCATTTGGCCCTGAGTATCTTGCCGGTAGCCTGTGGCAACAAGATGAGCAGCATGAGAAGCAGAAGCAGCCAGACCATTTCTGATCTGATGGATTACAGGAGAAGCACAAAATCTTTTGAAATAGGGTTGAATTTCAGTAGGTTTTCTAATGCATATGAAATCCAGCAAAGATTTTCCAGTGATAGAACCAAGTTCAATACAGGAACACAATGTTTGCTGGCTGTGAAGCTCAGTCCAGCTTCCCATGGGCACAAGATGTTTTTAGGCACTAACTTTACTGCTGGTAAATATTACTATATGTTGCTGTTGTTTATTTCAAGACCAGTTTCCAGAGGGGAAAAGAATCCCTTGGCATAAAGTCCATGAAAAAAATACAGTCATTCTAATAATTATGAGGAGAAGCATGTCCTTTGCGAAATCTTCAGCTTTGTGTGAACCCATGTGCTGGAACCAGCTGGAGAACTACTGATGCAATTCTTACTACAAATCCAAGGAGAGAGGCTGATTAAGTTTGGCCCAACTTTTTCTGGTGGAACTCTTTCAGAATGGCCAAGACCGAGACATCACCAGTGTCCTTAGTCTGCAGGACTTTCTTCAAAGTTAGACTAGGCTTTGCTTTCTGGAGATTTGTGAAAGAGACATGATCCTTCATTTTCTTACTTCCATGTAGTCCCGTTTTTTTTTTTGGTATAGAGACAAGTGGGAGCAAGTGACAAAATGTGTATGTTAGAACAGAATAATTGAGTTGGAAGGGACCTTGGGGGCCTTCTTGTCCAACCTCCTGCTCAGGCAGGAAACCCAAACCATTTCAGACAAATGGTTGTCCAATCTCTTTTTTAAAACTTCCAGTGTTAGAGCCTTCATAACTTCTGGAGGCAAGTTGTTTCACTGATTAATTGTTCTCACTGTCAGGAAATTTCTCCTTAGTTCTAGGTTGTTTCTCTCCTTGATTAGTTTCCCTCCATTGTTTCTTGTCCATTAGTTTCTCTCCATTGTTTCTTCAGGTGCTTTGGAGAATAGGTTGACCCCCTCTTCTTTATGGCAGTCCTTTAAGTATTGGAGCACTGCTAGCATGTCACCCCTCATCTTTCTTTTCATTAAACCAGACATACCCAATTCCAGCATATGTTTTAGCTTCCAGTCCCTCATATGTTTTAACTTCCAGTCCCCTTATCATCTGTGTTGCTCTTCTCTGCACTCTTTCTAGGGTCTTAGAGTCTAGAGTTCAGTTTTAATTCAGCGATGCAGAGATGTGGAATTAGGCAGGGATCCTTAATTAAGGAACATTTCTTTTCCTCAATGCAGAATGATGACACAATGTGCATATATTTTCAGGGAAGGAGATGTGATGTATTGGAAAATTCTGTCCTTCCTTTTTGCTATTCAGGGGATTTACCCACATCTTACCCAACATCATTCTGGGATATATTCTCTAACAAGATCTTTGTTGCTTTCTCTGCACTCTTTCTAGGGTCTAAAAATCTTTTTTATATTGTGGTGACCAAAACTGGATGCAGTATTCCAAATGCGGCCTTACCAAGGCATTATAAAGTGGTACTAACATTATAGGTGATTTTGATTCTATCCCTCCGTTAATGCAGCCTTGGATGTATTCTTTGCTTCTTACACACATATGTGTGACCTCATTAATTAAGTCCAAAAGAATGGACTTTTTGGCATTACTATGATTAAATATGGACCCCTGTGAAGGATGCCATTATTGCTGGAGAGAACATACTCATCTCATGTTCTGACTGACTTTTTCCAATTCTTACTCTTCTGGGTAACAGATACCAAAAAAGAAATGCATTTTATCCTATCTCTGATATTTTCAAAAGGGGCTAATAAAAAAAAGGCAAAAAATGAGCATGAAAATTAAAGTTCAGAACCAAACATCAAGCAAAACCCAAATACTAAGTGCTTGCTAATGGTATTTTTACTAGTTATTTTCAGAGAAATGCACATACACATCATACGATTCTATTATCGCTTAAAGAAAAAAAAAACTCACCTAAAGCAAAATTCACTATTGGCTGCTCCAAAATCATCAACCTTAAGATGCTAGCAGATTCCCTACCAAATTGGGACAATTTAGAAAATGTTTTAGTTCAGTGAGCAAATAAAAAGGGTAAGATTCCATCAGTTGTTTGTATCTTCAGTGTTTAAGCTCTGAATCAGATCCAGTGATTAAGCACAATTCTGAAGGGTATATATCACGTTCCTCCTTAGCACCATTTTGGGGCTGGTCTACCCAAGGTGGAGATTCAGATTAGCTTGGACTGGCATCCTTCAGTCTTTGCAAAATTCTAATTTTTGCCCAGTGACTCTACTTCTTTCTATAATTCTGGCATTGTCCCAAAGGTGCTTTTCAAAAATTAACTGGATTTTCTTTTGTTTCTTTTCTTGAAAACATTTTGCTTCTCATCCAGGATGCTTGTCCATTTCTTCAGAACTGAAGAAGCTTCTTGGATGAGAAACAAAATGCTTTCAAGAAAAAAAAAAACAAAGAAAATCCAGGTAACTTTTGATCTCATTGATTGAGAATCTCCATAGACAATTATGAGCATCCAATTTGGATCCTACTGGAGAAACTGCTAAACCATGGATTTTCTCAGAGCTCTTGTTGTCCATGGGGTACAGAGCTTCTTAGTGAGCTATGCAAAATGCACAGTAATGGCTAGGAAAACAAAAGTAATAAACAATTTCAGATGTCTTTCAGATGGGAAGAAAGCAAACAAGTTCTTTTAGTTGAGGAATTTCTTAATCAGTCCAAACCATTGAATAGGGATAAGGGAAAGAACTAGGGGAAGAAAAAGAGTTCTTCTGCTGCACACATGATACAAGAAGCACTGATTAGAATCACTTTTCTCTTTTCTCTTTCATGATTAGTTGTTCCTTAGTATTGAGGTCTGGCCTCAAAATAATAATGTAGCACTTGGGGATGAAGATGCAGCCCAATAGACCAGCACTGGAGGCCAAGATAGAGAAGACTTGCACAGCCACCATGTATTTCCCTTTGGTACTCAGATAGGTGGGCACAAAGGAGACCCAGACGCTGCAGAAGACCAGCATGCTGAAGGTGATGAGCTTGGCTTCATTGAAGGCCCCAGGTAGATTCCTGGCCAGGAAAGCTACCGTGAAACAGTTGGTAGCCAGGAAGCCCATGTAGCCAAGAGCACAGTAAAACATGGTGATAGATCCTTCATTGCATTGCAGGATGATCTCTCCAGGCTGAGAATGTAGATCAGAGTCAGGAAATGGGGGAGAAGTGCCAAGCCAGCTGCTGCAAATGACTATCTGGATAACAGAGCAAGAAAGGATGATGGAGTTGGCCAAGCTCTTCCCCAGCCATTTCTGAAGTTTATTCCCTGGTTTTGTGGCCAAGAAAACCAGCACGACCGTGATCGTTTTGGCCAAGACAGAAGAAATGGCAACTGAGAAGATGATGCTGAAGGTTATCTGTCGGAGAAGGCAGGTGACTCTTCTTGGCTGGCCAATGAAGAGGAAGGAAGTGAAAAAGGAAAGCAGGAGGGAGACCAGGAGGATGTAGGAAAGGTCTCTGTTGTTGGCTTTGATGATTGGAGTGTTTAGGAATTTAATGAAAATTCCCAAGACAAAGGCTGTTGTCAAAGACAGGAACATGGTAATGGAAATTAGGATGACCCCTAAATAGTCTTTATAATTTAGGAAGGTTTTAACCTTAGGAATACAACGATCTTGACTGATATTTGGATGCTGATCTCCTGGACAAGGGGCACATTTTTCTGAATCTGAAAAAGAGGAAGAGTATTGTCCATCTTAAAGCTGGTTCTTTCGCCTTTTATTTTTTTTTATTGAAGATTTTTAAAATTTTACAGAACAAAACAACCCTCCCCCAAACCTCCCCGACCCTCCCATTCCCTCCCCCAACCTTCCCAGAGCTGAATATAGGCTTAATTGAAATTTCTTCAAAAAATCTTAAAAAAGATATAAACCATAAATAAATCTAGATACATTACTTAAACAAGTTATAAGATTATTAACAATAATGTATGCATAAAAAAACATAAATACTAGAAAAAAATGCTTAAAAAGAAAAAGAATAAAAAAAGGAAAAAAGAAAAAGATATAAGAAAATAAAATAAAAATAAAAAATAAAAAAAGAATAAAGTCTATAAAATATTAAATTTTAAATATAAGTTATTGAAAAACTAAATAATATTTTTTATATCCAACTTATATTGTATAAAATCTATCCATTTTTTCCATACCGCAAAATACTTCTCTTGCGATTGATCCTTCAAGAAAGCCGAAATCTTTGCCATTTCTGCCAAATAAGAAACTTTAAAAAACCACTCTTGCAGGGTAGGCAAAGATTCCTTCTTCCAATATTGCCCTACTAACAACCTTGTGGCTGTAATTAAATTTAACATCAATGTAGTCTCTTTAGTATCACAATCAGTAACAATACCTAACAAAAACAATTGTGGGGTAAATTTTACCCTCCTTCTAAAAAGTCTTTGAATATTCCACCATATCTTAATCCAAAAAGCTTTTATATTTTTACACGACCACCAGATATGATAGTAAGTAGCGTCCAAACATCCACATCTCCAACATTTAGACTGTAAGTCAGAATACATACGAGACATTTTTTGTGGATCAAGGTGCCATCTATAAAACACTTTCGCCTTTTATTGAAGCTATGATTTGCATAAAGTTAGTAAGGAATGAATGTTGAGAGATAAACATAAGAATGAAGATACAGAATGCTGAAATAGATAATGTATTTCTTATGCAGCAAACTGCAGGGTGCACAACCCAAATGGAAGATCAGAATGCTAAGGTCAGATATAAGTGAGCAAAACATACCCGATAAAGAAAAATCACCTAGAAGCAAGGAAAATCAAGGAAGCACTGGAAATAGTAAAGTTACTCATCCTGTAACAGCTGCAACCAAGAAAATCAGCATATATGAAGCTTGAATTGCCCACTATAAGTCAAATCTCGAATTTCAGTCAAAAGTTTCTAACAATCCATCAATGGAGACACTGCGGTGAACCAGTTAACACCTGATGAAGAAGAAACAGTGCAGTTCTGGTGCAGCTAAGGGATAACCCAAAGAAATACAACAAGAATGCAGCTTAGTTAAAGTAAATGGATATGAATAAAGTGGATAAGTAGGAAGTAGAGGGTGAGAAAGTGAATAAGAATAAAAAAAAGCTGAAATGAAATAACTTGTAACAACAGCATAAATAGTGAAGAAAAGGACAAAGTTCATTAATTTTTCAGCAGTGGGTGAAGATGAGTTGTATGGTTTTTATTTGAAACATCTGACTGGTCTGCTTTCCACTTATTGCCAAGCAGTTTAACAACATCTGGAAAAACCTACCTGATAATGAAAGATCCAGCAAAAGGGGCATCATCAGCCGGCTATAAGGCAATTATCTGCTTATCTACAAGTTTCAAATTGTTAACTGATGTGGTAGCTGATGCAATCCAACAGTATGTACTGTAATTGAAAACAAGCCCTTTCCTCTTGAGCAGAATAGAAACTGCCCAAACATCAGAAGAACAAATGATCTGCTCCAAACTGACAAGATGATTTTGGAAAACTGCAAGAGAAGGAAAACCAACTTGATTGTAGCTTGGATTGATTATAAGAAGGCATTCAACTCCTTACACATGATTGGGTAATCAAGTGCCTGGAAGTAATAGGAGTAGAAACATAAGAAGCTTTGTGCCAAGATCAATGGCACAATGGAAAACACAGTTGGTGGTCAATGGAAATAGACTAGAAGGAAAGAGAAAAATCAAGAGACAAATCCTTCAAGGAGACCTACTATGACTATTACTGTTTGTCATTGCATTGATTCCTCTGCCAACATTAGTGAACAGGTCAGGCCATGGGTATCAAACATCAAAAAACATCTGCCAGGCTATCTCACCTCTTTTACATGAACAATCTGAAGCTATATGGAAAAACAGCATCTGGAGCAGAATTGTTGCTCAAAACTGTTGGTATATACAGGCAAGATACTACAGTGGAGTTTTGAATTGGACAAATGTGCCATCCTCACCATGAACAGGGGGGAAATAGTGAAAAATGAAGGAAACAAGATGCCCTATGGGAATAAATGAAGATTCTGGATGAAGTCAATCACTATAAATGCCTGGGTATCCTTCAAACTGACAACATCAAGCACACTGAAGTCAAGAGAAAGGTTAGAAATGACTACATCAAGAAAGTGAAGAAGGTCTTAAAGTCCAAACTCAGTGGAGGAAATACCATCAAGGCAATTAACACCTGGGCTATTCCAGTTATTTTATGGCACAGGTGTAATAGTGGACTGGACTCAAGCAGAACTAAAAGCCCTGGATTGGAAGACTGAAAAATAATGACAATGAATTATGCCCTTTATCCACACAGCACTATTGATGGACTCTACGTACAAAGGAACATAGAGTAGAATAGTGTAGGATAGAGTAGAACAGAGCAAAGCAGAGTAGAGTAGAATAGAATAAAATAGAGAGTTAACCCCTTGGAGGTGTTCTAGTCCAACCCCCTGCTCAAATGGTTGTCCAGTCTCTTCTTAAAAACTTCCAGTGTTGGAACATTCACAATTTCTGGAGGCAAGATCCCATCAAGCAATATTGATGGACTCTACATACAAAGGAGCATAGTTGAGCATGGAATGTTACAAGTACATTAGATGGTTGAAGAAAAAAAGGCATTTGGAAAATTATCTGCAAGATAATGAAGAAGATACGCTGAAGCTAGTACATCATGAAGACTTACTAAATACCCAAGAGACCAAATTGGCCTACAGGAAAGAAAAAATGAAGAATATAAAAGAGACATGGCAAGGCAAAATATTACATGGGCAGCACATACACACACTAGGAGGCAAGGCAGACCTAGTAATGGTTAAGTGCAGGAAAGTTGAAGAAAGAGACAAAGGGGCTAATTCTGGTTGCACAAACCAAGCCTTTAAAAAACAAATGCATTCAAAGCTAGAATTGTGAAGGCAGAAACAGACAGCAAATGGTGCCTCTACAAAGAAACTGAAGAAACGGTGAACCATCTATTTAGCTGCTGCAAATTGACCCAGATTGATTAGAAGCAATGGCAGGACAAAGTGGTGGTGCAGTGGTTAGAATGAAGCACTGCAGGCTACTTCTGCTGACTGCCGAATGCCAGCAGTTTAGCAATTCGAGTCTCATCAGCTCAAGGTTGACTCAGCCTTCCATTCTTCTGAGGTCAGTAAAATGAGGACCCAGATTGTTGGGGGCAATAGGCTGTCTCTGTAAACCACTTAGGGCTATAAAGCACAATGCAGCAGTATATAAGTCTAAATGCTGTTGCTAAAGTAACAACAATGGTAATACCATTTACCTGCAAGCAAGAACTGGTAGAACCACAAATAGAGAAAGTAACAGAAAATGAAGAAGATAAAGTGCTCCAGGAGTTTAGAATTGGAACAGATAACCATCTGCCACATAACACACCAGACTTAACAATTGTTGGTAAGAAAGATAAAAAAAGTCTGGATAGCAGATGTTGCAGTAAAGGAAAATAGGAGAAATCACAAAATATAAAGATCTGCAAATAGAAGTAGAACAAATGAAAGCAAAGACAGCATCAATAGTAATCAGTGTCTTGGGCGCAATCCCAAAACATCTGGAACACCACTTAAACATTATTGGCATTGATAAAATCACCAACTGTCAATTTCAAAAGGCAGCTTTACTTGGAACAATTTATATCCTACACCAATATCTTTAATATTTTTAAACATCTGTCCATCTGAGGTCCCCTCCAATATCACCTACCTTCCTGGGTGGAAATGGTTCCTTCTGCACAAGGAATACAGTCATAGCAACAGATGGGCTTCCCTTCCTGAGCTACCTTCTTGAATCCGGGATGACAACTTTCCACACACCTGGAAGGAGGCAGGGGCTGAGGAGAGAAAGAAAGAACATCCAGAAAATGAACTCATTTTGAGACAAAATAGGAAAGGATGGACCACCTCATCCAAATGAATAAGCTGCAGGCTACTTGCCAATTTATCATCTCATCTAATGATGAGAACAGACATAGGTTTGAGATTAGTTTAAATACCAACTTCTTCAAGAAAAGGACATTAAGGTGACATTTAAGCACACTGAAGTCCAGAAGCAGCTTAGAAGTGAATAGAGCAAAGAAGATCTTAGTCCAAACTCAGTGGAGGAAATATCATCAAGGCCATTATTTATTTATTTATTTATGAGATTTATATACCGCTTTAAGTGCAAGCACTCTCTAAGAGGTGTACACCAGTAAGCAATGTATATATATATATTTACATTGCCCCCAACAATCTGGGTCCTCATTTTATCTACCTCGGAAGGATGGAAGGCTGAGTCAACCTTGAGCCGGTGAGATTTGAACTGCTGACCTGCTGAACACAGTCAGCTAAAGTGGCCTGCAGTACTGCACTTTAACTGCTGCGCCACCTCGGCTCAGTTAACATTAACACCTGGGCTAAGAAAAAGGCAATATTTCTGATGTGAAATTGGGAGTCCTTCAAAGCCACTATTATTCCATTGTGAGAATTACAGAAAGAGTGAAATAAAGAGGTTTCCTTACCTTGTTCAGTTTTTCCACCTCTGCAATATTGTTCTCATAAATCACCAGTTTGGAACCCTGGATTCCTTGTCTTTCTAGATGCCCAGATTTCATCCTGGTGACAGACTTGTTGGCGTAAACCATCCAGTTCACAATGTCCAAGTCAATAGCCAGGTCTCCATTCTCATCAAAATATACCCCATCAATGGAATGATTATACAACTGGGGTTTCTGAAGGAAAGCATGAAACTGGAAAGGAAGAGAAAAGGAGAATATTTGGAAAAGAAACCAGACGTTCTGTGATAAAACCCCCTGGTTTACCCTGAGGGCGAACTGAATATTTCTCTACACAAAGTCCATGTTCTAGATTTATTTACTCCTTCAGGGCAGAAACTGTATATAGTTGAACCACAACAGCTACTAACTTATTGCTTAAATACATACAGAATAAACTGTGGAAATGGGACTTTCAACATCCATGTAGCATTTGTATTTCTACTCTTTTGTTCAGGCTAGGAAGAAAGACAGTAGCTCATCCTGGTGACCCACCCAACCATTTTTTCTCCTTTGTTTCTGACTCTTTGTCTTAATCTTGACTCCTTCTTTTCTCCCTGTTTTTTCCAGACTGTAATCTATGGACTAGCAATATTCTGCCTTTAGGAATGAAATATTCTAACAGCGAAGAAGGCATTGCCCCTTTCTTGTATTATTTTCTCTCCATTAGTGGTGAAGCTACTGAAGAAACCTCAGGTAGACCCAATCATGATTGTCCCAAAGGTGCTTTTCAAAAGGCAACTGGACTTGCTTGGTTTTTATTCCTTGAAAATATTTTGCTTCTCATCCAAGAATAGAATAGAATAGAATAGAATAGAATAGAATAGAATAGAATAGAATAGAATAGGGTAGAGTAGAGTAGAGTAGAGTAGAGTAGATAGAGTAGAGTAGAGTAGAGTAGAGTAGAGTAGAGTAGAGTAGAGTAGAATAATGGAATGGAATGGATTAGAATAGAGTAGAGTAGAGTATATAGAATAGAATAGAATAGAATAGAATAGAATGGAATGGAACGGAACGGAATAGAATAGAATAGAATAACAGAGTTGGAAGGGATCTTAGAAGTTTAACCCCCAGGTCAGGCAGGAAACCCTATACCATTTCAGACAAATGGTTGTCCAATCTCTTTTCTAAAAACTTCCAGTGTTGAAGCATTCATACCTTCTGGAGGCAAGTTGTTCCATTGGTTAATTGTTCTAACGGTCAGGAAATTTCTTCTTAATCCTAGGTTGCTTAGTTTTCATCCATTTCTTCTTGTACTGCCTTCAGGTGCTTTGGAGAATACCTTCACTCCCTCTTCTTTTTAGTAACCCCTGAGATATTGGAACACTGTTATCATGTAACCCAGTGGTGGGATTCAGCTGGTTCGCACCACTTTGGCAAAACTGGCTATTTTTTTTGTTGCCCAGGCCCAGAATGGACTTCTGGAAGTAGCATCCACACAGAGAACCGGTTGTTCACGTATTTGAATCCCACCACTGATGTAAACCCTAGTTCTTCTCTTCATTAAACTAGACATTCCCAGTTCCAGCAACCATTCTTCCTATGTTTTAGCCTCCAATCCCCTAATCATTTTATTGCTCTTCTCTGCACTTTTTCCAGAGTCTTCAGTTCTTCAGTGCCCTTTGAAAAGCATCTTGGGGAACAACCAAGACTTGGATGAACCAGAGGCATGAGGGTTCAGTATCTTAATGACGCTGGAGATGATCTCAGCTCCAACAGTTCAAGTACATGCACTGTGTGTTAGGATCAGCTCCCATTGCTTGCCTCAGCTTCTGCCCACCTTGCAGTTCAAAAGGATGTTCTATGCAAGTAGGTGAATAGGTACCACTTCAGTGGGGAGACAAGCTGGTGCTCTGTGCAGACAGTCAGATTCCTGATGGCTCTGAATGTTCCTGGTGGTGGCACCTACATGTGAGGTAGCTCCAGGAAGGGAGGAGGCCTTGGGTGATGCTGCAGGAAGAGCTGTGGTCTTTCTCTTTGGTGTGAAGGTTGGGAAGCATGCAAGCATTTCCTATAACAGGGCGGGTACCTTGGAAGCCAAACTACAATAGCATTTTGGTCTCCTGGCTACTGTAACAATACCATATAACAACAACAACAACAACAACAACAACAACAACATGGCTATCAAACATCAAAAACATCTACCAGGAGCTTCCGGTGGGAGGCGACGGCGATGGCGGCTAGCTTTTAGCCGTCCAGCTGGGGAAGTGTCAGAGCCGCGGAGCGCAGCGCGCATCAGCTGGCCCGCGGCTCGGAAATCCCTTCCCGGGCAAAGGGAAGGGATAGAGAACGCAAGAGTAGAGGTAGAACCCCTGAACCCCCTCTGGATTTATTTCTAGAGGGGGTGAAAGGAGTGTTCCCTCGGAGCTCTTGCTGATCTCCGCCTCCCAGCTGTTTTTGCTTCCTTGGAAGCAAAAGAAACCGCCGCTTCTATCTCCGTGTTTACAGCATTTTGGTGAGTAATTTTTAAACGGACGGAGCAGTTTAAAGGACTTTTTCTTATATTTTAGGTGTTTATTTTTTTATCTTTTGATTTTTACTATTTTTCCTCCTTTTCTTTGTTATACTAGTGAAAGGACTTAAGATGGCGTTTTGAAAGTGTCGGAGTTTTTTTTTCCTTTCTCTTTTGTTTTACTTTCCCTTTTTAAGGATTGTTTTTTGCTTTTGCTTTTGCTTTTGGCTTAGAATTTTTTTTTGAATTGTTTGTTCTTTTATTACTTATTCTTGGGATTTATTCTGGACTTTTAATGATTATAGTTTGTCTCTTTTTAAAAATTCTTTTTTTCTTTTTTTCCTCCTCCCTTTTTGGCTGGAGGGGAAAGGGAAGTGACAATTGTGCTTTTTAAAATGGCTTCAAAGAGGCAGCAGCCTTCCTCAGTACCCAAGGTTATTTCTTCTCCTATAACTTCCACTGCACAGCTACAACAACAATCTAAACATGCACCACCGGCTCAGCCACCACCCTCCCCTCCTCTACCTGGACTTTCAGTGCAAGAGGTTAGAGGCATAATGGGAGAGATTGTAGTTCAAATGAGAGAGGAAATGACTCAATTTGTTTCACAGATTAAATCAGAAATTAAATCTGATCTCAAAGAAGAGATAACGGGGATAAAGTCTAAATTGCAAGAAAATAATAATGAATTACGACAAGATATACTGGCAGCTGTTTCAGGTTTGGCTACTGTGGTGGTTAAGCTCGATGCAAGGCTTGAGGAAGTGGAAGACAAAGTTGACTCTTTAGATGACAAAATTCAAGACGTGGAAAGGAAGGTGGACTCCTCACAAGAAGATATTTTGATGTTTCAATACAGACAAATGGAGTATGCTCTGAGGATTAGAGGCCTCAAGGAAGATATGAATCAAGATTTGATGGAGGTGGTTCTTAGTGATCTGGCGCTGGCTTTGGATATGGATAAAGGAGAATTACAGAGAGAAGTAGAAAAAATTTATAGACTCAACTCCTGGATTGCTAAGCAGAAGAATTTGCCCAGAGATGTGGTGATTTACTTTACAAAGAAGTCCCTGCGGAATGAGATTATACAAGCTTTTTACAACAAAAGATTTCAGATTGCCGCCCAAGATGTCATCATTCTAAAGGAAATCCCATCTAAAATTTTAAGAAGTAGGAAAGACTTTGCTTTTTTAACCAATGAGCTTAAAGCTAGATCGATGCCATTCAGATGGGAAATTCCGATGGGTATCGTTTTGAGCCATGCTGGGACACGTTACAGATTGAACACAGTTGACAAAGCTAGAGATTTCTATACTTCGGTCC
The DNA here is from genome assembly GCF_016545835.1 of Crotalus tigris. Lineage (NCBI taxonomy): Eukaryota > Metazoa > Chordata > Lepidosauria > Squamata > Viperidae > Crotalus > Crotalus tigris. Next base: position 785,142 of record NW_024100630.1, on the reverse strand, counting down.
TGAGTGCAGGCTCAACTTCATCTGGTCGGAAATCTTTGAGTGCTAAGGAACCTGAGCAGCAATCTGAGGCACTAGATTTGGTTTCCGCAGGGATGATAGAAGTGGCAAAGCAACGCCAAACGGAGGCTAAAGAGCAGAGGATGACTCGTGCAGCTTATAAGCGTAAAGAGAAAGAGCAACGTAAAAAAGAGCCCAAAGAGAATTCTCCTGGAAGTGCATCACCGCCGGTGGGAGGAGCAAGACCCAAGAGTTATGCAACACACGCAGCTCTGTCAGAGTTTGATGGTGTCTTCTCCAGGCTGCGTGCCAAGGGAGATGGCAAAGTTTTTGACTTGGAATGTTAATGGATTGAATTCTCCTCAGAAACGGAAAAAAATCTTTTATTATTTGAAACAACATACCAATGATGTTATTTGTTTACAGGAAACTCATATTCTACTTAAAGATCAGAAATATTTAGTTAATGCTCGTTTGGGATCTCATTTTATATCTCCTGCACCTGGGAAGAAAGGGGGAGTTGTTATATATGTCAAACAAAACCTGCCAGCTTGTCTGGTAGAATCAGATCCCCAGGGGAGATATGTGATGATTGAACTTGGTATTTATGGTAAGAAAGTACTTATAGTTGGACTTTATGCTCCAAATCAACAACAGGAACAATTTTATAAACAGTTACACCAAAAAATAACTTTGCTTGATTATAGATCGGTGGTATTAATGGGTGATTGGAATGGTGTCTTAGATACACAAAGGGATAAGAAAGGTTCCTCTCCTTTTCTTAAACAAGCAAGGCTACCTAAAGCCTTTTTTGATATGAAAGAAGACTGGGAATTAAGGGACTATTGGCGGGAACGTAATCAAGAGGAGAGAGACTTTACTTTTTTTTCTGACAGACACCAATCTTTTTCAAGAATTGACTTTTTCTTGATTACCACGGATTTGTATAATAAAGTAAAGAATGTAAAGATTTTTCCTAGATCACTGACGGATCATAGTCCAGTTTGGATGGAGTTGATTCAAGAGAAAGAGGAAAGAAGATCCTGGAGAGTTAATGAAAATTTGTTTAGACAAGAGAAGAATGTTCAAAAACTAAAGGAGTGTTTAAAGGACTATTTTGCTTTGAATATGTATAAGGGGACTTCAATGTCAATGGTATGGGATGCAGGTAAAGCATTTATGCGCGGTGTTTTGATAAAAATGAATAATTTTTATAAGCGAAATCAGACTCAGAAACGTAGAGAACTTGAAGATGAAATTAAACTAAAAGAAAGGGCTTTGATTCTAAATCCTTCTGATGAAAGTACTAAAGAATCTGTAAAGTTATTAAGGTCACAATTTAATATGTTGATAGCAGATCAAGCTGCAACCAATTTATTATTTATGAAACAAAATACATTTTGTAATGCTAATAAGCCGGGGAGATGGTTGGCTTATCAATTAAGAAAGAAACAGAGACTGAGAATAATAGAGAAAATAAATTATAAGGGTAAACTAGTTTCTCAGAAGGAATTAATTAAAAAATCTTTTTTGGATTATTATCAAAACCTATACAAATCTACTAATGTACAACTGTTAGATATAAATAAATATTTAGCTGAGGCAAGTTTTCCTAAACTGACTGAGGATCAGAAATATGAAATTAATGGTTTAATTACTAAGGAGGAAATCGCCTCAGCAATTCAACAATTGAAATTAGGGAAAGCACCGGGTACGGATGGGTTAACAGCTGTTTATTATAAAGCTTTAATGGAGGAGATGATTCAACCATTAAATGATCTTTTTAATGGTATCTTACAGGGTTTAGAGATTCCTCCTTCATGGCGTAGTGCTTTTATATCATTGATTCCAAAGGAGGATCAAGATCTTACTTTACCAAAAAACTATAGGCCTATATCTCTTTTAAACGTGGATTATAAGATATTTGTAAAAATTTTGGTAAATAGGCTTATGAGGGTGGTGCATCATCTTGTGCATAAAGATCAATCAGGGTTTATAACAGGAAGGTATATGAAAAACAATGTTAGACAAATTATTAACTTATTAGAATACTTAGATAAGAACAACCAAGTTCCTGCAGGGCTCATATTTTTAGATGCTGAAAAAGCATTTGACCAACTGAATTGGCATTTTATGCTAAGAGTAATGGAAGAAATGAATTTTGGTGAAAACATATTACAAGCCCTTAAGGTAATATATCAAAAACAAACAGCACAACTTATTGTTAATGGAGGTTTGTCGGAGGTTTTCACAATAGAGAAAGGTACTAGACAGGGGTGTCCTTTATCGCCATTGTTGTTTGTTTTAACATTGGAAATATTATTGATTAAAATTCGAGAGTCTCAGGAAATTAAAGGAATATATGTTAATAAAAAAGAATATAAGTTGAGAGCTTTTGCGGATGACTTGGTTGTTACTTTGTCGCAACCTGATTATTCTGTAGTAAACTTATTACAGTTGATTCACCATTATGGTTTGGTCTCGGGTTTTAAGATTAATGTAAATAAGACTAAAATTTTACCTAAAAATTTGTCGAGTCAGGAGAAGCAGATTTTGGTTAACTCGACGGGTTTTGAGATTGTTAATAAGGTAAAATATTTGGGGGTGATGCTGTCTGTTTCTAATGCAAAACTATTTAAAAATAATTATGAAAGGTTGTGGGTCGGGGTACAGAAAGACTTGAAGAATTGGGAAAAGCTGCAATTATCCCTCATGGGAAGAATTGCAGTGATAAAAATGAATATTCTACCCAAGTTTCTTTTTTTGTTTCAAATGTTACCAATTTTGAAAAATGAGATTAATTTAAATGAGTGGCAGAAGGGTCTCAATAAATTTATTTGGGCAGGGAAAAAACCAAGGGTTAAGTTCAAAATTATGCAAGACTTCCGTGAGAGGGGCGGACTCAAGGTACCAAATTTGAAATTATATTATGATGCGGTGGTTTTAACATTAATTAGTGACTGGGTAAATTTGACAAATTCTGAGATACTTTATCTAGAGGGATGGGATTTACTTTATGGGTGGCATGCCTATTTAATATTTAATAAAAAAATAGATTGGGCTTTTAAATCTCATATTTTAAGAATTTCTTTACTTAGGATTTGGAGAAAATATTATAAAAGTGATTTTAAAGTACCATTATGGGCTATACCTTGGCATGCGATAGAAGGAATAAAAAGAGGGGTTAAAATGGATATGGTGTCTTACAGACAGTTACTTAAATGGGATGGACAAAACTGGCAATTAAAATCACGGGAAGAATTAGCACAAGAAAATTTTACTTATTCTTGGTTCCAATATAGGCAACTACTAGATAGATGGAAGATGGATTGTAAGGTGGGTTTTCTTAGAGAAGATGAAAATCTTATTAAGCAACTGAGGGATCAAAGACAAACCCACATTAAGAGAATTTATGGGGTTTTAGTTGAATTGGACTCAGAAACGGAACTAATTAAAGATTGTATGATTAGATGGGCGCAGAACTTTGGTGAGCCAGTTTCATTGGACACCTGGGAAACTATTTGGGTGAGAAATGTCAAATTTACTCAAGCACAGAATCTAAGGGAGAATTTTTATAAAATGTTTTATAGATGGCACCTTGATCCACAAAAAATGTCTTACATGTACCCTGACGTGCAACCTAAATGTTGGAGATGTGGTTATAAGGAGGCTTCCTATTATCATATTTGGTGGTCATGCAGAGAGATAAAAGCATTTTGGATCAAAATATGGTGGAATATCCAGAGAATTTTTAGAAGGAGGGTAAAATTCACTCCGCAATTATTTTTGTTAGGTATTGTTACAGATTGTGATACAAAGGAGGTTGTATTGATGTTAAACTTGATCACAGCCGCGAGGCTGTTAATTGGACAATATTGGAAGAAGGAATCTTTGCCTACATTGCAGGAATGGTTTTTTAAAGTAGCTTATCTGGCAGAAATGGCAAAGATTTCGGCTTTCTTAAAGCAACAAACGCAAGAGAAGTTTTTTGCTATCTGGGACAAATGGATAAAATTTATACAATTTAGATTGGGTATACAAAAATATTATATAGCTTTTTCATAAGTTTTATTTTTATATATATTATAGATATCTTTTTTATATATATAAATATAAAGTTTTTAATTTAATTTTTATTTTTATTTTTTTTTTTTTATTATTATTATTTCTTAAGCCTATATTCTGCTCTGGGAAGCTCAGGGGGGGGAAGGGAGGGTTTTTGGGAGGGGTGTGGGGTGGGGGTTTTTTTTATATGTATTGTTTAATTTTTTTTTCTTTTGTATATGTTGTTTTTTGTTCTGTATTGTTCTTGTTTTTTTTTGTAAAATTTATAAAACTTTTAATAAAAAAAAAAAAAAAAAAAAAAAAAAAAAAAAAAAACATCTACCAGACTATCCCATCTCCTTTACATGGATGATCTGAAGCTGTATGGAAAAACATCATCTGAAATAGAATCGCTGCTCAACACTGTCCGTATATATAGCCAAGATATTGTTATGGAGTTTGGCTTGGACAAATGTGCCACACTTAGTATCAAACAAGGAAAAGTAGTGAAAACTGAAGGAATCAAGATGTCCCACGAAAATAACATTAAGAGTCTGGATGAGGAAGATTACTACAAATATTTGGGTATCCTTCAAGCTGACAACATCAGGCATACTGAAGTCAAGAAAAAGATTAGAGGTGAATACATCAAGAGAGTGAAGAAGATCTTAAAGTCCAAACTCAATGGAGGAAATACCGTAAAGGCAATCAATACCTGGGCAATCCCAGTCATTAGGTACACAGCTGGAATAGTGGACTGGACTCAAGCAGAACTAAAAGCAATGGATAGGAAGACCAGAAAAATAATGACAATGAATCATGCCCTTCATCCACGCAGTGACATTGACAGACTTTATCTACCAAGGCAAATAGGTGGGTGTGGAATGCTACAAGTACATCAGATGGTTGAAGAAGAAAAAATGGCTTTGGAAGAATATCTGAAGAACAATGATGAAGATGCACTGAAATTAGTATATCAGGAAGGCTTACTAACTACTGGAGAGACCAAACTGGCCTACAAGAAAGACCAAATGAAGAACAGAATAGAGGCATGGGAAGACAAAGCACTACATGGCCAATACATTAAAAAAATAGCTGGGAAAGCAGATAATAACAAGACCTGGCAATGGCTAAGAGCAGGAAAATTGAAGAAAGAGACCGAGGGACTAATTCTGGCTGCACAAGACCAAGCCTTAAGGACAAATGCATATAAAGTCAAAATTGAGAAGACAGCAACAGGCAGTAAGTGCCGCCTATGCAAAGAAGCTGAAGAAACAGTGGACCACCTGGTAAGCTGTTGCAAGAAGATTGCACAGACTGACTACAAGCAGCGGCATGACAAAGTAGCAACAATGGTGCATTGGAAGATCTGCAAAAAATATCATTTGCCTGTAAGCAAAAACTGGTGGGATCATAAAATAGAGAAAGTCATAGAAAATGATAAAATTAAACTGCTCTGGGACTTCAGAATTCAAACAGACAAGCACCTGCAACATAACACCCCAGACTTAACAATTGTCGATAAGAAAGACAAAAAGTCTGGATAGTGGACGTGGCAGTGCCTGGAGATAGCAGAATAGAAGAGAAAGAATTGGAGAAGATAACAAAATACAAAGACCTACAAATAGAAATAGAAAGACTGTGGCAAAAGCAAGCAAGGGTAGTACCAATAGTCATAGGCGCCTTGGGTGCAATCCCAAAACAACTGGAGCACCACTTGAACACCATTGGCATTGACAAATTCGCTATTCGTCAATTGCAAAAGGCGGCCTTACTAGGAACTGCTTACATCCTGTGACGACATCTGTAATACCATCAAACATCCACATCTGCCTATCCCAGATCCTGGGTAAGGACTCGATAGGTAGACAAAATGCCAAATCCAGTCTGAACATCTGGCTGACTGTGCGATGATCCATAACAACAACAACAACAATAAATCTGGATGATTGAAAATTTCCATAGACTTTGAACCAATCCTGACTTTTCTTTTGCACTTTTCAGCCTTTGGTTTACTCCAGACAAAAAGAAAACATTTTTGGTAACCTGGGTGCAGAACCCTCCCTTCTTACAGTTTGGAACTGAGTTGTACACCAAAATACCTGCCAGGCCTTCATCCTTTGAGCTCCCAGGTTCTCATCACTGTTTCTCGTTGGCCTTTTGGATCTGGAGAAATAGGCTGAATGCATGGCCAGCCCCACAGCCCAGATTATGTTGTAAGCAAAAAAGCTGTCGAGAGACAGGATTTGTTGGATCTCTTCTTTGGGTAGAAGCTCCAGTTCTTCTCTTTCCCTGCACTGTCTCCAGACTTTCACAGATAAGACATCCTTGATGGAGGAACACATAAAGGATTTCTCTACAAAGTGTTTCATGGAGGAGTGAAATTGCTTAAAAGCATCAAAGGCCACCATTTTATTTGTCTGCACAAGAAAAGAAAAAAAGCCCCAAATGTTTTGGAAAGTAGAGATACTACTTTCCATAAAATCCCAAGTGAGATCCCAGCAGGCTGCTATGATAAAGAGTTTTCCTGCAGTAGGTTCCTTAAGATGTTTAAGCATGACATGCGTAATGAAAATGCCCATCTGGAATGAACTAATCTCTGCACCGTAGAGAAAGACATTCACTTGTCTCCACTTGGCAAATGCTTCCAACGTCATTATCAAGTTTGTGATTTTTATGGAAAACACTTGAGATAAAACTGGACAAATGCCCTTCTTGACCAGCATGGAAGTCATTGTCCTCATGAACCTCTCTCCCTGGTCAGTGTCTGGAGCCATCAGGCCAACCAAGGTCCATCTGAAATGGAGGAGCAGCTCGACCATCCCTGGATACTGGACTCCTTCAGCAGGAAGCATCGGGTAGAAGAATGGAAACTGAGTTTTGTCGCTCAGAATCGGGGAAACAAAACTGTAACTGATCTGAAAAATGAAGATAAATTTATTTAGACTAGAAATAGAAATAATAGAACAGAACAGAATCGAAGTTGGAAGAGACCTTGGAGATCTTCTAGTCCAACCCCCTGCTCAGGTTGTCCAAGTTCTTAAAAACTTCCAATGTTGGAGCATTCACAATGTCTGGAGGCAAGTTGTTCCACTGATTAATTGTTCTAATTGTCGGGAAATTTCTCCTTAGTTCTAGGTTGCTTCTCTCCTTGATTAGTTTCCATCCATTGCTTCTTGCCCTTCAGATGCTTTGGAGAATGGCTTGACTCCCTCTTATTTGTGGCAACCCTTGAGATATTGGAACACTGTTATCATGTCATGCCTTGTCCTTCTCTTCATTAAACTAGACATGCATTATGTGACCCATACATTGACCAAATAACAATTCTCTCTCAACTGAACACTTCTGAAATAAAGATCTTTTGGTGCTGACTTTACTTCTCTGCTCAGTTATTGCTTTTCTTTCCACTTGCTCCCTAAGTGCAGCATTTTGCTGTTCCAAAGTGTCAGAAGAGTCCTCATATCTGGATTGGGATCATAGCAGAACATAGAATAATAGAGTTAAAAGGGATCTTGGAGGTCTTTTAGCCCAACTTCCTGCTTGAGCAGCAGACCCTATATCATTTCAGATAAACGATTGTCCAGTCTCTTTTTGAAAGTCTCAACGATGGCACACCCACAACTTCTGAATGCAAGTTATTCCATTGGTTAATTGCTCTCATCATTAGGAATTTCTTCTTAATTCTAGGTTGCTTCTCTTCTTGGTTAGTTTTTAACTACTGTTTCTTGTTTTCCCTTTTCATGCTTTGGAAAATAGTTTGAACTTTGCAGAGCCCCTCAAATATTAGAAGAACTCTATCATGTCTCCCCTAGTCCTTTTCACTAGACTAGCCATATCCAATTCCTATAACTGTTTTTCATACATTTTAGCTTCCAGCCCTTAATCATTTTTGTTGCTCTATTTTGCACTCTTTCCACAGTCTCAGCTTCTTTTTAATATTCTGGTGACCAAAACTGGATGCAGTATTCCAAGTGTGGCGATTTCTGAAGGCAAGCTGTTGGCTCATATTTAAATGATTGTCTACTAGGACTGCAAGATGCCTCTCACAGTTACTGGCAGTAAGCCAGGTTTAACCTAATCTATACCTATACAGTTGGTTTTTCTTACCTAAGTGTAAAGCTTTTTTCTCCCTCTAGGAAAACTGATCTGTCATCTCCAAATTCCATGATAAAACTCTACTCTTGGATCTACATTTCTATGGCTAAATATTGTCTTCTTGGTAAAGAAATACCTGTGGGATTTTATAGGTGCCCAACATGTTTGAAATGAGAATGGAGATGTCAGCGTTGGCCCCTTCAAGAACAGCGAGAGTGTTTTTCTGCGTTCCACATCTGTAGTTGGGAACATTGGCCTCTCCATCTGAAAGCAGATCCAGAAGAGCATCCAAAGTAATTTGCTCACTAAAATAGTATTCATAGATATTGTAACCCAGAGTGAGATTAGGTAAGAGATTCCTAGAATCCTGGTGGAAGTGGTGGACAGCATAAAGGAAGGAGAGCATTTTCCAGTATTTTGTGTATTGTCCCCTGCATGTATAAATATATTAGAAAATGAATCATAAGAACATTTTACTGAAATACTATTCAATATTCAACTTCACCTGGTATCAAAGTTCTTACGTGGGAGTTAAAACATTCCTAAAAATATTAATATAGAAAACTAGTCAAATTAATACATTTTAGTACTAAAAGTTTTTAAATCCTATTTCAAAAGTACTATCTCAGTTTATAACATGAACAGAAAGTCAATTTATGAACGGGTTGATGATATTTCATAGCATTTTAGAATGGATTGTTTAATCTCTCCTAATAAAGGTGCTTGATACCTCACATATTTAAAGGCAATGCTTAACATACTGAATTCATGTTATGTCTCAACAAATCTAATTATTATTGGATTTTGCTTATTCTGATTTTACAAATATCTTTGAAATTGGACCAAGAATTCAATCTAGTTTAATAGATATCCTCTCTTCTCCAGATTTTAATATTTAGAAATTTTTGTCTATTCTTTAATATTAAGTATAGAATGATAAAACTTGAAAGGGTCATTTAGGAGATCAATTCTACAGTCTAATTTCCTAAATGTAAACATAAACCAAGCACATCATTTTGATCATCAGGATCCTTGCATTAGATCAATATTTTAGAATATATTTATTTTTATTGAATTTGGGAGCATTAAATCTTTGGCATAAATTCATCGATAAGAATCATAAACATTTGCCAAATCGGTGAATAAGTACATTCTTAACTGTGACTCTTTCATCTCAATATCTATGGAGATTCTCAGTCATCCAGGTCACAGTTGTCCCAAAAGGGTTTTCCAAAAGACAACTGGACTTCTTTTGTTTTTTCCTTGGCTTGCTTTCCATCCAAGAAGAATCTTCACTTGCTTCTTCAGTGACATGATAGCACTGTTCTGATATCTAAGGGGTTGCCACACAAAAAAAGGCTCAACCTATTCTCCAAAGCAGCTGAAAGCAAGACAAGGAACAATTGATAGAAACTAATCAATGGAGAGAAGCTACCTAGAACTAAGGAGAAATTTCCTGACAGTTAGAAAATTAATTAGTGGAATGACTTGCCTCCAAAAGTTATGCATGCTCCAATACATGAAGTTTTAAAGAAGAGTTGGACAACTATTTGTCTGAAATGGTATAGGATTTCCTGCCTGAGCAGAGGGTTGAACTAAAAGACCTCCAAGATCAGTTCCAACTCTGATATTCTATTCTATTCTATTCTATTCTATTCTATTCTATTCTATTCTATTCTATTCTATTCTATTCTATTCTATTCCATTCCATTCCATTACACTCCACTCCACCCCACCCCACCTCGCTCCGCTCCGCTCCGTTCTGTTCTGTTCTGTTCTGTTCCATGCCCACCTATGCTCCTTTGTACATAGAGTCCATCAATATTGCTGTGTGGATGAAGGGTATAAATCATTGTCATTATTGTTTGGTGTTGCCTGAACAGGCAGATGGACTAGAAGATATCCAAGGTCACTTCCAACTCTGATATTCTGTATTCTGTTATTCTGTTGCCTTTTGAAAAGCACCTTTGGGGCTTTCATCTCAATAGTTAATCTTAGGGTAGAAAAGAAATTTTTGAATGTTCTCCCATCACCACTTCAGGGAGAAAATAGAGTACTTCTAAGAATTTGCAATCATGTCATTTTCAGAAGTCAATATCAGTTTGAGGATGGCTTTCTTCTTTCCGTCAAGGGCCAGAGAAGAGTAAAGAAGGACCACCCCATACTCCATAGGCCTCATGTAGCTCTGCTTAAAGGAAGTGAAGAAAGGGAATGTTTGTTCTGCACGTTGAAAGGATAGCAAAGATCTCTACTTTGACCATCTTACTTGATAGGTGCTGAGGAGTCTCATCAGCTGCAGGACGTAAAATAGATCCCCAAGATAAATTAGAACAGAAAGAGAGCAAAAGTAGCAGATCAAGCAGACAATAGGTGGTTAATTTCAGAGGGCTGGAACTGACTTACAAGGATAATTGAATGGAAGGAGTTTTGTTGAAGCTAAATGGTAGAAACCTAGCCTGGGTTGCAGAGATTATCCCACTAATGAGAAAATCTCCTGGCCTGTAATAATTCTGCGAATAAACTTCTTCTTGCTCCAGAGTCAAGAGGCATTTGGCTTTGCCCTGCTGAGAAGCTCCCTGAGGCCACAAAAGCAGCACAAGGAGAAGTAGAAGCAACATGACTTCCTGGCCTGATTCACTGTGGTGCATTGCAAACTTCTTCTCAACCATAGAGAAGAGCAGGTAGAAGAAACAAAAAGCTCTCTTCCAAAATACAATCTTCACTGACCTTCCTAATTCAGGAGCCAGACAAGTTTCACATCTGAAAGGGAGGGGAGTAAACACAGCCCCTGCCTGCCTTAAAAATCTCCTCATGCTCTCTTTCTATTGAGAAGATATAATGCAGGATTACTCTGGTGTCTGGCTTTGACATCAAAACATGTTTTTGATGGTGCTTGTTGACCAATCTGCTCAATAATTCTAGTAAGGTCTCTTGAGACTTAATAGAAGGACAACAAATAAATCTCAATAATCAGGATAATTGTGAGGAATGGAAAATCCCCTCTAGAAACTTTGAATTATTCAGCAGGCAAGTGCCCAAAGGGAGAACTCACAGAGATAGCTTCAAACTTGGAAAATAGCCACTGAGAGACACTGGAGAATTTGGCCCCAAACTTTTAGCATGGCCATGAATATGAATAGTCTCAAAACAAAGTAAATTTATATTCTGTTTATGTTCTTCTGTATAACAGTGTACAATTGAAAAAGAAAGATTCAAGAGTACACGTAGTCCTCGGCTTACGACCACAATTGAACCCAAAATTTCTGTTACTAACTAAGACATTTGTTAAGTCGATTTTGACCCATTTTATGACCTTTCTTGCTGCAATATTTAAGTGAATCACTGTAGTTGTTAAGTGAATCTGGCTTTCCTATTGACTGCTTTTCAGAGGGACACAAAAGAGGATCCCATGACCTCAGGACACTGCAACGATCATAAATATGATTCAGTTGCCAAGCGCATGAAATTTGACCACATGGCCATGGAGATCCTGTCATGGTTATAAGGGTGAAAAATGGTCATGTCATTTTTTTAGTGTCATTGTAACTTCAAATGGTCACTAAGCGAACTATTGTAAGTTAAATGTCTATGGAGATTCTCAATTATCTACGTCATTGTTTCCCAAAGGCGCTTTTTTCACAAGGCAACTGGATTTTCTTGTTTTTCTTGAAGATGTTTTGCTTCTCATCCAAGAAGCTTCTTCAGCTCTGACAGGATAGTGGGCAATGGAAGGATTTATACTCCTTGCAGAGAGCTAGTCATTTGCATTCTTTTAGTGAGTCATTAATGATATCTGGAAGCTTATCTGTGTTGTCAGGGTCACCTGAATAGTGCAAATTGTTATGGAGCCTTCTTGGAATTGATGAAAGGACTGTGCTGTAGACTGGAGATAGATGATGTCATATCCCTCCCCTCTGTTCAATTTTGACATAGATGGCTTTGTTGACCCCTCTTTCAAACCAGCGGTCCTCTCTGTCCAGAATGTGGACTTTGCTGTCTTTGAAAGAATGGCCTTTGTCTTTTAAATGGAGATGGACTATTTGCGAGTGACTCATGGGAGGCTCATGTGGTGGCACTGGCAACAGGAGGAAGCAGAGGCATGAAGGGAGGCAGGAGATCTGGACATCAATGTGGCCACCTGGCTCATGCAAGCCTCCCACGAGCCTGACGGCCATGCAGCACTTCTTGATTGGCTTCCCCTGTGCCTTTGCCTCCACACTCGGACTTACCTGCACTGCATGGGTTGCTGCTGCTGCTGGACACTGTCAGCCCATCCACACTTGTCACCTCTTGTGCTGGCCACATCCACCCTGGGCTTATTTTTGGGGTAGGACTTATATTAGGAGCATGCTAACAAAAATCAAGCTAGGGCTTATTTTCTGGGTGGGTCTTATTTCCAGGGAAACATGGTATTTCTTTAATTAATAAGACTTTTATTAAAGTGACAATTCTGAATGATGAGTGACCTGTAAATTAAAGAAATGTATTTACAGAGATGTAGAGGCACACAGTAATTCTAAGCACTTACATTTCTCTTGAATTTATCAAATGACATTGTTAGGAAGTAATTCATAACAATTACTTTTATTTTATTTTAACATCAAATGTTCTTTTGTATTCAGATGTGGCTTCAGAATGATAATGTAGCACTTGGGGATGAAGATGCAGCCCAACAGACCAGCACTGGAGGCCAAGATAGAGAAGACCTGCACAGCCACCATGTACTTCCCTTTGGTGCTCAGGTAGGTGGGCAGGAAGGAGACCCAGACACTGCAGAAGATCAGCATGCTGAAGCTGATCAACTTGGCTTCATTGAAGGCCGCTGGGAGGTTCCTGGCTAGGAAAGCCACCATGAAGCACACAGCAGCCAAGAATCCCATGTAGCTGAGAGCAACATAAAACATGGCAGCAGAGCCTTCATTACATTGCAGGACGATCTCTCCAGGTTGAGAGTGCAGGCTAGAGTCAGGGAATGGGGCAGAAGTGGCAAGCCAGCTGATGCAAATAAAAACTTGGACACTGGAACAACAAAGAATGATGGAGTTGCCCAAACTCTTTCCCAGCCATTTGTTCAGTTTATTCCCTGGTTTTGTGGCCAAAAATGCCACCACTACTGTGATTGTCTTTGCTAGGACAGAAGAGATGGCAGTTGAGAAAATGATGCTGAAGACTATTTGTTGCAGGAGGCAGGTTGATTTGGTTGGCTGACCAATGAACAGGAAGGGGGTCAAGAAGGAAAGCAGCAGTAAGATCAAGAGGATGTAGGAAAGGTCCCGGTTGTTGGCTTTGACAATTGGAGTTTCTAAGAATTTAATGAAGATTCCCAAAATAAATCCTGTGATTAATGACAAGAAGAGGGCAATGGTTGCTAGGACAATTCCCAAAGGGTCTTTATAGGATAAGAAGGTTATAACCTTGGGGATGCAGCAATCTCTGTTTATGTTTGGATGCTGACCTTCTGGACATTTGGTGCAAGCTTCTGCATCTATAAGAAATATTAATAACATAAAGAAAATAAAGATTGTTATATGAAATGCATTGTTTGGGTGAGAGGTGATGTTGAGAGACTGGAAAGACAGAAGTGATAATATGAATTAATGTATGGGGAGGAAGACCTTAAAAATATCTCTATTAGGGAAGCAAAAGAATAGCAATAGCTATTTACCATTTACATATACCACTTCACAGTGATTTACAGCCCTCTCTAAGTGGTTTACAGAGTCAGCATTTTGCCCCCAACAATCTTGGTCCTCATTTTACCAACTTGGAAGGATGAAAGGCTGAGTCAACCTTGAGCCAGTGAGACTTGAACTGCCTAACTGCTGGTAACTGGCAGTCAGCAGTACTGCAATACTGCATTCTACCCATTGAGCCATCTGTCCAAAAGAAAAGTTTTGGATGGTGATGGCCAATGATTCTGGAAAGTGAAGGGAACTGAGATGTACTTCCTCCATACCCTTAGAAGGAACCTTTCTCATCTGAAGTGGAAAGAGCTTTTTGGAGAGAGCCTTGTCCTGAGGAGTGATCTCAATTTAAGATAAGGGCCTTGTGACCTACATTTTGTGACTACAGGCTATCATATTCTTCTGTTGGTGAATTCAGTTGTGGCCCCATCTGGACTGAGATGACTTTACAGGAGTAATTCATGTCTTTGTGGCCTCATACTGTAGTTGGACTAATGTAATATATGCTACATGGGCTGCCTTTAAAGACCATCAAAATTCACATAAATCAGAATGCAATGGACATTTTTATTTACTGTGTCAACTTCCAGCTCAAATATCCAAATATTTGATTACTTTCATTGCTGAAAAACTTACTGGTTTATTGAATACATGGCATGATATAGGCGAAGGAAAACTAACTCTAAAATCCCAAGGCATCTAATCATAGCATATAACTGTTGAGTCCGTGGCGGGAAAACAGACACGAGAAGCAGCTGGAGTTCTCAGTTTCATTTATTCAGCGTTCAGCTTACAGGAAGATGGCTTCAGCCTCGCCCAAACGCCTCGCAGCCTCTTATATAGGCAACTCCCGGGTAAATGGGTTACTTTTCCCGCGCCAGCATCTGCGCATGCGCACGGCGCTGGCGACAGCCTGTCTGGTCCCGGGCAGCTTTGCACCTGCCTGGGACTGCCTGCAAACGCCCGAGCCGTTTGCAAGGCTCGGGACATAACACCCTTTCCCCCGGGCTAAAACTACTACCAACATACAACATTTATTTTATATGACATTTTGCTCCCCAGTGCTCCCACTGATTACTGGCTTTTGCCTTGCCAGCAATGTTATGTAATCTTCTAGATACTTAGGAGATTTCTTTGCTCTCTGTGACCTTCTTAGCTCTGGGTTACTGGCATAAGTCCCCTGACTGGAGGGAGGTGTGAGCCTGTTCTCTCTATTGTGCCCTGGTGTCTTCCAAGGACTGTGCCCCGATGCCTGGCCTGCTTGCTTGCCCACCGGGCTCGTCAGGCCAGGGCTTCTGTTGCTTTGTGACCTGGTTGTCCTACCTAGCTGTAGACCCTCAGGCCCCTTGAAGTGATAGCCACTGCTGGGCGTCTCTGTAGAACCTCCTAGGTCAGTCCAAGACCTGTCAGGAGGCTGTCCATTCCCTGAACCCATTCTGTGTTTGGGCTCGTGTGGGTTTCTGTACTCTCCCAAAACTCAGGTGTTCCCTGATTTGTGCTAGGGTTGTTGTAGTCGGGGACTTGGTTCCTCGACTAACTCTGTGTATGTTTGACCCCCGTAGGATTGGGGTAAGTTAGCCAACCTTGGGAAATTGTGTGCCAGCTCTTCTTGCGGGGAATGATTGTTGGGAGGCCCCCGGGTATCCTCCGTTGCTGGAGTAGGCGTGAGTGCCTGTTGTGTGGGTAAGCTCCATGACTTTCTTTTCGGAGCAATTGCAGAACCTTGGGACGAGCCGTTTGTGGCTCCCTCAGTGGAGATGGGCAGTAGCTCTTGCCTTCCCTTTGCTCCAAAGGGTCCCCCTCCCCCCCTGGAAAAGACCCAGGAGTCTCAGCAGAAAAGTCTCGCCTAGAGCGAAGTTGGTCGATGTGCCGCCGCAGGACACGACCGTTGTCCAGGGCAACCTCGTAGGAGAGAGGACCTGTGATCCTGGACACAGAAGCGGGGACCCATGTATGACCAGGCCCGTAATTGCGAGCCCAAACCGGGGCACCCACAAGTAGTTGTCTAGGTGCCCTAGGATGTGAGGTAGATGAAGGCAGTCTGTCCGGATGCAACCGGTCAAGTCTAGTAGTAAGTTGGCGCCCCCAACGAAGTTCAGCTGGACTTCTCCCTGTAGAAGTGGACGGTGTGGTGCGATAAGACAGGAGAAAGTCAGCCAAACCTGTGATGCCAGTCCCCGTAGGTGAGTCTCTTCAAGGCGTCCTTTGCGATGCGCACCATGCGTTCAGCCATACCGTTGGTGGACGGGTGAAAAGGCGCAGACGTGGCATGACGAATCAGGTTTGCCTGTAAGAAAGCTTGGAATTCGGAGGAGGTGAATTGAGGGCCGTTGTCGGACACGATGACATCTGGCAGCCCGTGTGCAGCAAAAATCCCCCTCAGTACCTGAATAGTCTTTGCAGTGGTGGTGGATGAGACAGGCACAACCTCAAGCCATTTTGAATGGCTGTCAACAAGGACCAAGAAGAACTGGCCCTGAAAGGGCCCAGCGTAGTCAATGTGCACCCTAGACCATGGGGACTGTGTTTCCTCCCATCTATGCACAGGAGCTTGGGGCATCTCTGGGCGAGATCGTTGGCACAGGTGGCATGCGTGTACCTTAGCCTCAATATCTTTATCTAAAGCAGGCCACCACAAGTGGCTGCGTGCAAGAGCCTTCATACGAACAATGCCAGGATGACCCTCGTGTAGGGATTCTAAGACCCTAGTCCTCATTGAGGTGGGAATGACAACTCTGTTTCCCCAAAGCAGACAACCCTGAGAAAGGGACAGTTCGTTTCTTTTGGACCAGAAACTCTGAAACTCAGGACTAGGGCAGTGCTCAGGCCACACGGACAGGACCCAGGAGCGGACACGTGAAAGTGTGTGATCTGTACCCGTTTCAGCGGTAACATCCCTGGCACTAGAGGGAGCTCCGGGCAGGCTTGAATTGATAGAAATGTTGACAGCTGGCCGCGGGGTCAGCTCTACTACTGGCAGAGGCAATCTACTGAGGCCATCATCATGCCCATTTACTTCCCAGGCTTGATGGAGTAATGAAAATCATATGCGACAAGAAATAGCCACCTAGCTTCTATGGGGAAATGATGTGGGGAGTCTGCTTATGTGTGGTAAACAGTCCCAGCAGAGGCTTATGGTCAGTGAAGACCGTGAAATGCCTGCCATATAGAAAATCGTGGAATTTTTTAATTCCAGCAACAACAGCCAGAGCCTCCCTGTCTATCTGAGCGTAGTTGCGCTCGGCAGAAGACAGTGTTCTGGAGTAGTATGCAATAGGAACCTGAGTTCCATCAGACCTGAGGTGACTCAGGACAGCTCCAACCCCGTAGGGGGACGCATCACAAGCGATGCACACAGGGAGAGACTCGTTGAAATGTGCAAGAACACTGTTAGAAGTGAGCAAGGCCTTGACTTCTTTAAAGCAAGCCTCATGCGCTTGTGACCACAGCCACACAGCCTGTTTGTCTAGTAGCCTGTGAAGAGGCTCAGCTACACTAGCTTTATGTGGAAGAAAAGAATTGTAGAAATTCAGGAGGCCTAGAAAGGCCTGAAGTTCGGCCTTAGACTTTGGCCTGGGTGCATCTAAAATAGCAGTTAGTTTGGATTCAGCAGGATGAATCCCAGCAGCATCAATTTTGAATCCCAGAAATTCAGTAGAAGGCACCCCAATCTGGCATTTGTCTTTTCTGAGCTTGAGGCCTGATTTCCTGAATCTTAACAGGACAGCCCTAAGCCTTTCAGCTAGAATGTGTGTGGAGTCTCCTGCAATCAAGACATCGTCAAAGTAGGGGCAGACCCCTGGTATACCTCGTAGTGTGTTTTCCATTACGCTTTGGAAAATCCCAGGAGCGACATTTACTCCAAACTGTAGCCTTTTTACTTTAAAGGCTCCCCTGTGGGTCACAATGGTCTGAGCTATGGCAGCATCATCATCAACAGGCAGCTGTTGATATGCTTGAGCTAGGTCAAGCTTTGCAAAAACACGCCCCCCCTTGAGAGAGGCCAGGATGTGACTGACCACAGGAACAGGATAGGCATGTTGCTGCAATGCCTTATTGAGTGTGCATTTGTAATCAGCACAAATGCGAATGTCCCCATTTGCCTTTAGAGGCGTGACAATGGGGGTCTCCCATGGGCTGGAATCAACAGGTTCTAGGATTCCTTGTTGGATTAGTTTGTCTAATTCAGTGTCAATCTTACTTTTTAAAGCAAAAGGGACCCTTCTTGCTTTAATCCTAATGGGAGTGACAGTGGGGTCTAGCTTTAAGGACACAGGTGGTCCTTTGAATGTGCCCAGCTGGGGGCTGAAAACATCTGCAAATTCTTTGCAGACTTCCTGTAGGTCGAGTGTTTGTAAGCTATTGAGTCCTGTGACGTGTATCCCCAGGGCCTCAAACCAATCGAGTCCTATGAGACTCGTTCGTTCACCCCCTACTACTAATAAGTCTAGTGGACCTTCAAAACTCTTGTATTGCACGTTAAGGGTGGCCTCCCCCTTAACACACACTCTTGAGTTCTGAAAATCTGTTAATACAATATCAGAAGGCCTTAACTTGGCCTTAGACCCACTTCTGGAACAAATCTTCCTAAATGTATGCAATGAAATGATGGACAGGGCAGACCCTGTGTCTAGTTCCATAGATAATGGAACCCCTTGTAGCTTCACGTTGAGTGACAGCTTTTTCTTCATGGGCTTGTGTGTGCCTGTTCTACAGATGCTTCTTCGCGAAGCGCAAAAACCTACCCTATTCTGGCTGGGGAATCTGGTACCCTTCAGGCGTTCTTCTTGGGGTTGTGCCTTTCGTCGGCCCAGGCACACAGCTGCAATGTGCCCTTGTTTACCGCATGCCCGGCAGGTAGCGGAGCGGAACTTGCAGTCGGTTCTCCTGTGGCGACCTCCACAGCCGATGCACTTGAGCGGAGCCAAAGAGCTTCCCTTCTGGTTCTCTTCCTTCGCGGGGTGTAGACGGTCGACTTCCTCGTCCGGATCCTCCTCGGAGTTTCGTCGGACGTCTTCCTGGTGCACGGACGCACCCTCTGCACTGTTTCTGATCGGCCGCATGTTTTTGACGGCGCCGCCTGCTGCTTCTTCTGCGGTGACTTCCCTTAAGGCGTCTTGGAAGGATAATTCTTCCTTTGCGAAAAGTCTCTGTTGTAGCTCGCGATGCCTTAACCCGCACACGAATCGGTCCCTCAGTCGTTCCTCGAGGTCCTTGAACTCGCAGGGCTTGGCGGCCTTCCGTAACGCGGCGATGTATTCCTTGGCTGACTCACCGGACCGTTGATCCCTTTGTTCGAAGGTGTGGCGCCATGAGATAACGGACACCTTGGGATGGAAGTGCTCCTTCAGCAGCTTCTTCAGGTCTGCGTAGCTTACAGACTCTACTGGGACAGGTGCTGCAAGGTTTTCTGCGATTTCGAAGGCGTCTTGGCCGCAAACGCAAAGCAGGGTGGCCGCCTTCAAGCTATCTTCCCTCACTTGGTTTGCCTTGAAGTAGTTCTCCATTCTGGATACGTAGGACTCCCACCGCTCTGGATGTGAGACGTCGAATTCCGAAAGCCTTCCGATTTTCGCCATCTTCGGATCTTCAGGAGACGGGTCTATCAGCCAGCCTACCCCCGAATGCGCACCGGAGTGGCGGGCAGCTGCCGAGTCGACGCCGTTCCTCTTTCGCCGCTCAGGACTCCTTGGGTAAGCTTACACTTCTTCCTTTCCAGGTAGTGCAAGGCATCCCACCTTCGTCGCCAGTGTTGAGTCCGTGGCGGGAAAACAGACACGAGAAGCAGCTGGAGTTCTCAGTTTCATTTATTCAGCGTTCAGCTTACAGGAAGATGGCTTCAGCCTCGCCCAAACGCCTCGCAGCCTCTTATATAGGCAACTCCCGGGTAAATGGGTTACTTTTCCCGCGCCAGCACCCGCGCATGCGCACGGCGCTGGCGACAGCCTGTCTGGTCCCGGGCAGCTTTGCACCTGCCCGGGACTGCCTGCAAACGCCCGAGCCGTTTGCAAGGCTCGGGACATAACAATAACAATGACATTCCCAGTCTAACCCACAGATGTCCACGTAGCTCATGTGAACACATTCTCTTTGTTATGAGAACAGTCTGTTATCTTCTTCACATCTGCTAGAATGTCCTTAAAAGATATCCCGACAGTTTTCTCTCAGCAAACTTCCAAAGAACTGGAAAGGTTTCATTTCTCTAACTCACCCAGTTGAAAGCATTATGCCCTCCACTTACTCTAATGGCAAGATGAAAACAAAGAGGCAAACTTCTGGTTTGGTGTCATGATGGCCTGGATGAAAGAAACTGGGGCTCCCGTTTCCTAGTTCGATTTCAGTCCATCCAGAGACCCCAAGGGATTGGAAAGTTGCCTTGGAGAAGCAACAATGAGGAAGGGAAGCCTTGGGAGCTTGGAGCAGACGGTGGTCAGCCCAATCGGACTAAGGAATCCCTTCAAACAGACAGAAGAAAGGCTGCCAGCAACTGTGTGCAGACAGCGCAAGTCATAAACAGCTGGAAAAGAAGCGAAGAAGGCGGCATGCCGCTGAACAGCTGATTTTCAGCAACTTGTTGAGATTGGGGTGAGACTGCTTTTTATTTCTTTTCCCTATGGATTTACAAATATAAATCCCTGGATTGGACAATTTCCAAAAGCAAAAGATGGGAATCAAAAGCAGCGAAAAATCTTAAATGGGGGAACAAAATTAAGAAATACAAAAAATATATAGAAAATGGAATTGGGATCGATATAAAGAAAACTTTGCTAACTTTTATGATTTGGGAAAATTTCCCTCTTTATTTTCCGTGAGAAAGCTTTTTGAAAAGTTTTTTAAACTTTTAAACTTACAGTTAAATGAGGACATCTAGTGGTGGGAAGAAGGCACTACAACAATATAAAAAGAACTGGTTTGTAAGAGGTTGCTGGTTTTAAACCTGTCAGCTTTCAATTTTATTTTCCCCCCCAGCAGCTTGTAAGGGTTTTTAATCACATTTTATTTCAAAATTTTATTTTAAAATAGGGGAGAAAAAAGTAATTGAGGAAAATATTTCTGCAGGAACCAGGAGCCAGCTATGTATGAGGCTCAGCTCTTAGCTACCACACTATTTCAAACTAATGGGTTTATTTATTTATTTAGCATATGGCAATAGGAGACTACAGTATCATTATAAAGTAGTTATTTGGCAGCTGAAGAGTGCTAGTCCATTTAGTTTGTGCTCATGCATTATTCAGGGTGCACCATAGGAGGCAGAGCAGCTCTGCACCAAAAAACAAGTGGCCATCAAGCATGAAACTTTGGCAGCTATGTGCCACTGCATTTCAACTTTCCTTTAGATTAAGGGGGGGGGAGTTATTACTCTGAAGTGGATAGATGGAGAAATGAAATTTCTTTGATTCAGCTACAGACTATGGAAGACTGAAGCCTTGTCAAAAACACCAGAACAGGTGTGGATTTGAAGCAGACAGTTCCCATAACAAATTGGACGTTAATTTAATAATAATAATAATAATAATAATAATAATAATAATAATAATAATAATAATAATAATAATAAACAGACAAGCACGTGCAACATAACACCCCAGACTTAACAATTGTCGATAAGAAAGACAAAAAAGTCTGAATAGTGGACGTGGCAGTGCCTGGAGATAGCAGAATAGAAGAGAAAGAACTGGAGAAGATAACAAAATACAAAGACCTACAAATAGAAATAGAAAGACTGTGTCAAAAGCAAGCAAGGGTAGTACAAATAGTCATAGGCTCCTTGGGCGCAATCCCAAAACAACTGGAGCACCACTTGAACACCATTGGCATTGACAAATTCGCTATTAGTCAATTGCAAAAGGCGGCCTTACTAGGAACTGTTTCCATCCTGCGACAATATCTGTAATACCATCCAACATCCACATCTGCCTATCCCAGGTCCTGGGTAAGGACTCGATAGGTAGACAAAATGCCAAATCCAGTCTGAACATCTGGCTGACTGTGTGATGATCCATAATAATAATAATAATAAAGTTAGAAGGGACCTTGGAGGTCATCTAGTCCAACCCCCTGCTCAGGCAGGAAACCCTATACCATTTCGGACAAATAGCTGTCCAGTCTCTTCTTAAAAACCTCCAGTGTTGGAGCATTCACAGCTTCTGGAGGCAGGTTGTTCCACTGGTTAATTGTTCTAACTGTCAGGAAGTTTCTCCTTAGTTCTAGGTTGCTTCTCTCCTTGATTAGTTTCCATCCGTTGCTTCTTGTCCTGCCTTCAGGCACCTTAGAAAATAGCTTGATTTGGATTACACAAGACATTGGGGGTTTGGAATGGAAAACTATTGTTTAAGTTTATGAAGGGTGTGGGAACCTCAGAGTTAATTTTGCTTCAACATAACCATGCAGTGTATTCAATAAACCGTAAGATTTTCCAAAACAGAATTAATCTGGAGTTTTATTTGGATTCTCGAGTTGGATGTTGAAGGTGACTTCCTTCTCTCATTACCAATGTCACCTCATAGTCAGGCATCACATCTGGACATGTCTAACACCAGCAGGGATCTGATCATCCACATGAAAAACACTGCCATGTTTCCCACCAAAGTGGTACCTATTTATCTACTCGCATGTAGCATGCTTTTGAACTGCTAGGTGGGCACCAGCTGAGGCAAGTGACAGGGACTTACTCCACCGTGTGGTGCTAGGACATGAACCACTGGAACAAAGACCATCTCCAGTATGTTTAAGCCACTGAGCTACCCTGTCTCTTCTACTAATGAGCAAAAGAAGGGCTTAGAAGTTCTTAGAAATGCAGGCAATTATTGCCTCACGTTGAGGGGGGTGTTCCTTTTTTGCAAACCAATGACCTACTGAAGCTAAACTGTATCAAGGTTCAGCCCAAACCAATCACAGTACTTGAGGTGATATAGGAGGAAATGTGTACTTCCACACTGCAGAAGGAAAACGGCATTGTAATAAGAGTGAAAGCAAGCCAAGACTGACAGACTCTGCTCTAACACTCTTACTCCGTCAGCTGCTGCTCTCCTATTTAGTTGATGGAGTAGCAGTGTTAGAGAAGACATAATCCTCCTAACTTTTCACTATTCAGAGAAACTGGCTAAATAAAGGTGAAAGGAAGAATGTCTCCTCTCTCATAATGCCAGGCCCTCATTGTCCCATCAAGGGACCAAGATTAGAATTGCTATTGTATAGCCTTTCCCTGGAGAATGTTGTTGGATGACTTTCCCCAAGATGTGCCTGTTTTCTCTAGTGTCACCCACCTTCCTTGGTTGAGATGGTTCCTTCTGCACATGGAAAACAGTTGTAGCAGCAAATGGGTTCTCCTTTCCGAGCTACCTTTACAAATCCAGGATGACAGCTTTCTACACACCTGGAAAGAGGCAATGGCTAAACAGAGAGGGAAGAAGAATATCCAGAGAAGAATGAATTTACTTTAAAAGAGAGAGAGAGAGTAAAGTAGGAAATGAATAATGATCTAGTTTAACGAAGAGAAGGACAAGGGGGGACATGATAGCCGTATTCCAATATCTCAGGGGCTGCCATAAAGAAGAGGGAATCAAGCTCTTCTCCAAAGCACCTGAAGGCAGGACAAGAAGCAACGGGTGGAAACTAATCAAGGAGAGAAGCAACCTAGAACTAAGGAGAAACTTCCTGACAGTGAGAACAATTAATCAGTGGAACAGCTTGCCTCCAGAAGCAGTAAATGCTCCAACACTGGAAGTTTTTAAGAAGAGACTGGACAGCCATTTGTCCGAAATGGTGTAGGGTTTCCTGCCCGAGCAGGGGGTTGGACTAGATGACCTCCAAGGTCCCTTCCAACTTTACTACTACTACTACTACTACTACTACTACTACTACTACTACTACTACTACTATTATTATTATTATTATTATTATTATTATTATTATTATTATTATTATTATCTTCAGTTTAAGGTTTAGCTTTGCTTAATTTGAAGCCTATCCAAAACATGGTGCCCATCTCACTGATTCAGCTGTATATTGCTTATCAGTATATCTTCTTCTCTGATATTTTACACTACACTTTCCAGATTTAGGTTCTACATCAATGTTCCCAAAGATGTTTTTTCAAAAGACAACTAGACCTTCTTGGTGTTTTTTCTTGAAAATGTGTTGCTTTTGATAAAAGAAGCTGCTTAAATTCTGAAGCTTCTTGGAGGAGAAGTGAAATGTTTTTTAGGAAAAAAACTAAGAAAGTCCAGCTGTCTTTTGGAAAAATACCTTTCAGACAACCATGACCTGGATGGTTGAGAATATCCATAGACATTCTACATTAGACCCAGTACTACATTTTAGGCCTAGTATTCTTCAACATCTTCATCAATGATTTGAATAAGGGGATAGATGAAGGACACATCAAATTTGCAGATGACACCAAGCTGGCAGGAATAGCCAACATTCCGGAAGATAGGCTTAAAATACACAAGGATCTTGACAGATTTGAACAAAATGAAATTCAATGGTGAAAAAGGTACGGTTCTACATTTAGGTAAGAAAAACCAAATGCACAGGTACAGTATAGGCCAGTGGTTCTCAACATTTTTAATGCCGCGACCCCCAACTGGTCGTAAGTCGAGGGCTACTCAACCGGTCATAAGTTGAGGACTACTCAACTGGTGCAGCACCGTTTGCAGAATGGGACTTTTGGCAGGCTCAGCAGGGCAGAGACAGCCTGGACAATTCCTATTGGCTTTTGAAAGCCAATAGAATTAGACTCTATTCAAGAGAGTCTATTCTATTGGCTTTCAAAAGCCAATAGAATAAAAGGGAGTAGCACAGCTAAGGAAAAAGGGGGAAAAAATGGCGGACTGCATTGTTTGGCGACCCCCGTGAAATGGTCATTCGACCCCAAATGGGGTCCCGACCCACTAGGCGGTACCTAGCTCAAGAGTAATAACTATGAGAGGGATCTTGGAGTTCTAGTGGACAATCACTTAAATATGAGCCAGCCGTGTGCTGTAGCTGCCAAAAAAGCCAACACAGTCCTAGACTGCACTAACAGAGTATAGAATCAAGATCACATGAAATTTTAATACCACTTTATAATGCCTTGGTAAGGCCAGACTTGGAATACTGCATGCTTTGGTCACAATGATATAAAAAAGATGTTGAGACTCTAGAAAGAGTGCAGAGAAAAGCAACAAAGATGATCAGGGGACTGGAGGCTAAAACATATAAAGAATGGTTGCTGGAATTGGGTATGTCTAATTTAATGAAAAGAAGGACAAGGGGTGACATGCTGGAAGTATTCCAATATCTCAGGGGCTGCCACAAAGAAGAGAGGTCAAGCTATTCTCCAAAGCACCTGAGGGCAGGACAAAAAGCAATGGATGGAAATTAATCTAAGAGAGAAGCAATCTAAAACTAAGGAGAAATTTCCTGATGGTTGAACAATTAACCAGTGGAATAACTTGCCTCCAGAAGTTGTGAATGCTCTAACATTGGAAGTTTTAAAAAAGAAATTGGAAAACCATTTGTGTGAAATGGTATAGGGTTTCCTGCCTGAACAGGGGGTTGGACTAGGACTGTAGAGGTGAACCTATGGCACGTGTGCCAGAGGTGGCACTCAGAGCCCTCTCTGTGGGCACACGCGCCATGCCCTGGAGATGGCAACCATCCCTCTTCAACCAGCCACCCGCTAACTCGCCGAGGTCCCACATGGCTGGATGCATCCCAGCATCCATGCGCTCGCTGGCCTCTGTGTGTGGGGGCCGATGGTGTTAGGCAGCAGCTGCCCCAGACCTTGCCTCACCTTGCCCTGTGACAATGGCACCCCCTGCCCTGCCTCCCCTTGCCTCGCCTCACCCCGCAGGACGAGCCTCCTATCCACCGCCCCACCTGCCAGAGACCCCCTGGATCTCCCCCAACCCTGCCTGGCCCCCACAGGCGTCCCTCCCCACAAGCAACATTGAGGTGATCACACCCACCTTGGCCATACCCACCCAATCTGCCATGACAACCACAGCTATGCCCATCCAGTGGGCCACGTCCACCTGGCACCCGGCGATAAATAAGTGGGTTTTGGGTTGCAGTTTGTGCACTCGGTCTCTAAAAGGTTAGTCATCACTGGACTAGGACTTCCAAGGTCCCTTCCAACTTGGTTACTCTGTTATTCTGTTATTAATGTTATGCTATTCAAATCAAGATTGGATGGAATACAGGTAGTCCTCGACTTACAACTATTTACTTAGCAATAGTTCGAGGTTACAATGGGACTGAAAAAAGTGATCCTTATGCCTGCAGTTATTGCATGACCCCCCCCAAGGTCAAACAATCAAAATTTGGGCACATGGCAAGAAGCATGCATTTATGATGTTTGCCACATCCTGAGCTTCTGTGAATACCATTTATGACTTTCCCAGTTGTCTACTGACATGCAAAATCCGTGAGAAAAGCTGGACTTGCTTAATGACCATATGATTCACTTAACAACTGCAGTGAATAATATATCAGTGTCAAACAATATATTATTTACCTTCAAGAACTAATGAGACAAAATTGACTGACATTCGATTTCCCCTTCCCAAATCGAGAGCCACTATATTACTAAAGGCATTAAAAGGTATGAAATGAAACCAATACTCACTTTGCTCAGCATTTCCATCCGGGCAGTGATATTTCGGTCGATGGTGAATTTGTGTCCTTCTAGATGGCCCAATATCATCCCAGTTATGGTTTTGTTGGCAGAAATTACAGAGGTTGTGATATCTAAGTTAGCCGCCAGGTCTCCTTTCTCATCCAAGTATACGCCTTCCATGGAATTATTATAAAACTGAGGGTTTTTAAGGAAGGAGTGAAGCTAGGATGGAAAAGAGAAAACAAGGTTTAGAAAGTAACTCAAAATTTCTTCCATCTATCCTGTAGCCATCTTTCACTGCTTCAGTTTGCTCTTCTGTGCTTTTTGAAGGAAGTTCAAAGAGCCGAGGTGGCGCAGCAGTTAGAGTGCGGTACTGCAGGCCACTTTAGCTGACTGTGTTCAGCAGGTCAGCGGTTCAAATCTCACCGGCTCAAGGTTGACTCAGCCTTCCATCCTTCCGGGGTAGGTAAAATGAGGACCCAGATTGTTGGGGGCAATGTAAATAGATATATATATACATTGCTTACTGGTGTACACCGCTTAGAGAGTGCTTGCACTTAAAGCGGTATATAAGTCTCATAAATAAATAAATAAATAAATAAGTTGAACATCACTTCCACTGATGAGTCTCCTCTTCTAGGTTATTGTAGTTTGGCTTTTGTTAAAGAAGGTTGGGGAGAAGAGAGAATGACTCCATATATAGAAGATGAATTGGATGCTTGTAGGAGATGTCCTGGCAGATCCTTTGGTTGGAGTTAAGAGAGGGATCACACTAGAATCCCTACGTAGCCCCAAGTGGACTACGTCCAATCCATGGACCCTTATCTAACTCCAAGTACGTGCTAACCATTCATCTAGAAGATTCCTGTGCATCGGCTATTAGCAATACATCAGTTTAATTGGACTTTCATATGTGGACCTGATCTTTTGCATATGATACCGTAGCTGAGGAAAAAAATGTATATCACAGAAAATATAATGTGTAAATCCTGGAGAACCCTCTGCCATTATCTTTGCCACTCTCTGAACTTCACTGGACTGAATAATCTATTAAATTCTCATAGATGCTCACATACTTGCCTACCACTTCCATGACCTAGTTCTGAATGGGCCACCACGACCTGGTACTGGCTGTGGCCCAGGGGTGGGGACCTCTGGTATAGGGTCTCCTGCTTGAGATGGGGATTGAAGACCTCCAAGGTCCCGTTCAATGCTGTTATTCTGCCAATCTCTCTTTCACCCCTGAGAATCTCCCTTTCAAGAACGAATGAGACTGATTCTACTTAGAGAAGTTGGAATTGTGCTGATGCTTGTTCAGACCCTTCCTCATGGGTTGTGTCTAATCAGTCTTAGAGAATTGATTGCAGCCAAGGATGGAGACAGGCTCTGGACCATTGGAGCAAAACCTGAGATTTAGCAGGTGGTAGAGCCAGATAGCTTCTACTCCCTAGCAGACATTTATACTCCATCAGTGGGGAGAGTTCTGAAGAGGAGAGGACACAGCTGTGTGATTGTGTGCAAAGAGAAAACTCAGAAAGGAGGGAGAGATGCAATGTAATTGTCAAGAAGCAGATGTTGTTCTATGAAATGAAGAACAAAAAGGGTGTCACGTTCACAGTTGTGGCTTGCCATTCTGTTGGTGGGGGGACGTTGGCATTTTTGGGATGCTTTCACTTTGCTGTAACGCTTGGGAATTAGGGAGAGGAATTGTCTTAGAGGACAGACTCCTTCCCAGCTGGTTTTTGTCAAGTTCCAAAGCCATCGTGCCCTCAGAGTGAACTGTTATCTACCCAGCACTTCAGCATTCTCAAAACATTTTTGCAGCATCACATTGGCTGCCAGTGGACTGGTTGGGGGGGGGGGGTTGGGACTTGGGGAAAAGGAAAGAATTGCTTTGTGCTCTATGCAGGACCTTCAGATTCCACTGACTTTTCTGCAAGCACTTTCTCTCAGTAAAAGTTCTTTCACTGCAACCAGTTTTGGTCACCACACTTTAAAAAGATGTTGAGACTAGAAAAAGTGCAGAGAAGGACAACAAAGATGATGAGGGGATTGGAGGCTAAAACATATGAAGAAGGATTACAGAAACTGGGCATGGCTAGTCTAGTGAAGAGAAGGACCAAGGGATACATGATAGCAGTCTACCAATATTTGAGGGGCTGTCAGAAAGAGGAGGGAGTCAACCTATTCTCCAAAGCACCTGAAGGTCAGATAAGGAATAATGGATGGAGACTGATCAAGGAGAGATTCAACCTAGAAATAAGGAGAAATTTTCTGACAGTGAGAACAATCAACCAATGGAACAGATTGCCTTCAGATGTTGTGGGAGCTTCATCACTGGAAGCTTTCAAGATGAGATAGGACTGCCATCCGCCAGAAATGGTATAGGGTCTCTTACTCGGGCAAGGGGTTGGACTAGATGACCTATTCTATTCTATTCTATTCTATTCTATTCTATTCTATTCTATTCTATTCTATTCTATTCTATTCTATTCTATTCTATTCTATCCTATCCTATCCTATCCTATCCTACCCTACCCTACCCTACCCTACTCTACCCTACCCTACCCTACCCTACCCTACTCTACCCTACTCTACTCTACTCTACTCTACTCTACTCTACTCTACTCTATTCTATTCTAGAATTCAAACTTGATTGAAATCAATGAATTCAAGAGTCTTGCTTTCCTGAGGGATCAGCTGGGGTAGGTCCTTACAGATGGCCTGGTGGTAAAGGCAACATATTCTCATTACAGATTCATTACAGAGTAAATTTTTTATTTCAAAATAGTTGCACAGAAGTCGTGTATATCACGGAGAAGAAATACCTGCCAAGGCTTCAGATTTTGGATCTCCAACCACTTGCCAACTTTTCTTACTGCCCTCCTAGATTGGGATAAATTGGCTGAACTCAAGGCCCGTGCCACAGCCCAGATCACGTTATAAATGAAATAACTATCTAGAGCCAGGATCTGTTCTGTCTTCTCTTGGGGCAGAGACTCCAGGTCTTCTCTCTCTCTGCATCGCCTCCAGATTTTCACAGAGGATGCAGCCGTGACATAGGAACATTTGAAGCTTTCCGTTAGAAATTGATCCATGAAAGAATACAAGAGCTTAAATCCATCATAGTTTGCCACTTTCTTTGTTTTCATGAGAAAGGAAAAAATGGCATGGATGTTGTGGAAAGAAGAGATGGAAACCTTCAAACCTAAAGTGAAATCCCATCGGGCTGTTGTGATCCAAATTTTTCCTACAATGGGTTTCTTAAAGACAGTGAGCACTTTTTCTATCACTGCTATGCCTTCTAGGAAAGAACTCGTCTCTGCATGATAAACAAAGACATTGACTTGTTTCCACTTGTTGTATTGACTAAATTTTACTCTTAACTCACTGGCAACCACTGTGAACCTTTGTGATATAACAGCACAAATGCCTTTCTTTGTCAGCATAGAAATCAACGTATTCATGAATCTCTGGCCATTGCTAGTGTCTGGAGCCACCAAACCAACCAGCGTCCACTTGAAATGGAGGAGAAGTTTGATAATTCCTGGATACTGGACTCCTTCAATGGGGACCATTGGATAGAAAAAAGGAAACTGAGCTTTGTTACTCAGAACGTGTGAAGCAAATGTGTAACTGATCTGAGAAGGAGAGAAAATAAGTAGATTATAATTTGAGATCCATGAAGACTCAATATGAAGATGCTTATCCATACAAAGAGAAAAGACTGCCTCTTGCAGTGAAAATCCTTTGGTGGGGATGTCTCTGCTGCTTTATTTTATACATTGCTCTTCTTCTCACTGCTCTTTGAATCCAGCACTTTGCTATCACAAAGAACACTAGGGTCAATCAATCAATCAATCAATCAATCAATTTATTGCTTATATCAGTGGTCCTAAAACCTTCAAAAAAGTGGCCAAACAATACAAGACATTAAAATATACTCAAAAAATCAGTGAAAATTAACAATGATATAACAGAATAACAAAATTGGAAGGGATCTTAGAGGTCTTCTACTACAGCCCCCTGCTCAAGCAGGAAATCCTATATCATTTCAGACAGATGTTTGTCCAATCTCTTCTTAAAACTTAGGAACTTTTGATAGAACATTCTCTTTGTTTAGTAGCAGCCCATGCAAAGTTTACTAATTTCCACAGCATTATCTCCTTGTCTACGTTCATTAACAGAATAACAGAGTTGGAAGTGACCTTGGAGGTGTTCTAATCCAACCCCTTGCTCAGGCAGGAAACCCTATATCATTTCAGACAAATAGTTGTCCAATCTCTTCTCAGAAACCTCCAGTGTTGGAGCATTCACAACTTCTGGAGGCAGGTGGTTCCACTGGTTAATTGTTCTAACTGTCAGGAAGTTTCTCCTTATTCTAGCTTGCTTCTCTCCTTGATTAGTTTCTATCTGTTGCTTCTTGTCCTGCCCTCAGGCGCTTTGGAAAATAGTTTGACTCCCTCTTCTTTGGGGCAGCCCCTGAGACATTGGCACACTGGTATCATGTCCCCCCTCATCCTTCTCTTCATTAAACTAGACATACCCAATTCCAGCAGCTGTTCCTTATATGCTTTAGCCTCCAGTCCCCTAATCATCTTTGTTACTCTTCTCTGTAGTCTTTCTAGAGTCTCAACATCTTTTTTACATCACAGTGACCAAAACTGGATGCAGTATTCCAAGTGTGGCCTTACCAAGGCATTGTAAAGTGGTATTAACACTTCATGTGATCTTGATTCTATCCCTCTGTTAATGCAGCCTAGCACTGTGTTGGCCTTTTTGGCAGCTACAGCACACTACTGGCTCATATTTAGGTGATTGTCCACTAGGACTCGGAGGTCCCTCTCACAGTTACTACTATTGAGCAAGGTACCCCCTACACTATACCTGTGCATTTAGTTTTTCTTGCCTAAATGTAGAACCTTGCTTTTTTCAGGCAGGTTATTCCACTGGTTAATTGTTCTAATTGTCAGGACATTTCTCCTTAGTTCCAGGTTGCTTCTCTCCTTGATTAGTTTCCATCCGTTGCTTCTTGTCCAGCCTACAGGTGCATTAATTATTCAATTTTGCATGAATGAGGCCAAGATGATTTTCTTAACAAGAGTGTGTTCAAAAATTTTCAACACGCTGAAGCAGAAATAGAGCAGTACAGTAAATAATGGGTAAAATTTTCTATAATTTCCTTGGAGCAAGATGGGGGGGGGGGGGAGGAGATATTATATGGGATCTTGAGAAATCTGCCCTCTCTATAGTTGCAGATGCCATTTACCGGAGCCCAATCTCCTAAGTGCCTCTTGAAGGAATGGCACTGTAACACACCTCAGATAATGTTCCAATTCAATTTGGGTTTTATTAAATCTGTACCAAGTGGGAATTTTATTTTGTGATAATATAAATGTATTTCTTGGGGCACACGAGGGTGACTCAGTCTGGATTTAGACCATGATGAGAGAAAAAGCATAGCTTGCTTTCAGAAGTTGTGGGTGTTCCATCTCTGGAGGCTTTTAAAAAGAGATTGGACAGCCATTTGTCTGAAATGATATAGGGTTTGCAATATTGGCGAATATCTGTAGCTCATGTGTAGCATGAAAGTGAAGGTTCGTTCTCCGAGCTTGTGGGTTTCATTACCCACAATGTTTCATTACCAGGCTAGAAGTTTAGGGGATGTCAGTGTCAGTGTTCTTGCCAGTTTGATTGGAGCAAAATGCACATCGTTGGCCATGCTACCACTCGCCATGCTCATGAGTTCATCGAAGCCTGGCAGTCCACAAGGAACTCAATCAACAGACACATCAATCTACAGACAGCCTATGAACCCCTCAGAATCCAAATCAACTGCACAGCCAACCAGGGACAGCACTAGCCTTCAACCAACCCATGCAAACCTTCCCCCTCACTGATGATTCACACCTGACCCATCACATCGCCCTCACCTGATACACCCACACCTGACGCCCTTATAAACAGAAGTGTCAGCATTGTGACAACTGAAGAAACTGTGGCCATTTTACTTTTACTTTTCTCTGTAACTTTCCATTCTATAGTTGGGATTCTCATGTAGACAGGCAAGGAGTGGAGGAAGAGAACTATGCATTCTTAGTTAGTCAAAACAAGTGCAACTTCAGACATATTCAAGGTCAAGGTGAATAATAGCATTTTGGCGGCAAAATGGTGGGGGAGAAAACCCACATTTAATTGGAGAATGTGATGTGTGACAGTTTGATCTGGGGTGGGAAATGCAACTTGTAATTTTGTACCAGGGGAGGGAACTTTCAGTTTTGGGTTCAACTATGTAAGTGCCGATACTTTGATTCCTAAATAAAATATACTTTGAGGAAGAAATTCTTGCCTTGGAGTTCTTTTAATTAGTTTCATCTATTGGAACCATGACACAGAAGAACACTGACATTGCCTAAAACTCCGCTGAAGATGTTACCCAGCCTGGTAATGAGATGTTAGGAAACCAACCTACATGCTCAGAGAACGAACCTTCACCCTCATGATATAGGTTTTTCTGCTTGAGCAAGGGTTGGAGTAAAAGACTTCCAAGATCCCTTCCAACTCTATTATTCTGTGTTCTATGATCTGTAGCTGAATTTTCATCCTTAAAGTCTATCACTTTCATTATCAAATGCCATTTGATGTGTTCTTTTAGCTCTGACTGAAAGTCGCATGACTAACACTTGTCTTCCCAGAAAAGACACACCTGTGGGATTTTGTAGGCATCCAGAAAGGTTGAGATCAGGATGGAGATATCAGTTTCTGCACCTTCAAGAACTACCAATGGGGTTTTCTGCCTTCCACAGCTGTAATTGGGGACATTGGCCTCCCCAGCTGAAAGCAGGTCCAGCAAAGCATCGGCAGTCATTCGTGCGTTGAAATAACCTTCGTAGATATTATAACCCATTGTCAAATTAGGCAGGAGATGAGGATCTTGGTTGATCTCCTGAAGAGCAAAAAGGTAGGAAAGCATTTTCCAGTATTTTGTGGATGAGGTTCTACAAATTTAAATATATGATAAATTTCGTGAAAACTGTGCTTTATTTAAAACAATTCACTACTATACTTCTAATTCAGTTAAGAACAAAAGTGTCTATGCCTGAATTACAACAACCATTTGATTAAATTATTCTTCCAGCTCTTTGTAGCTTCTTAAAAAATAGTAAAACAGTATTTGTGCTATAGTACTATAAAATAGTAAAATGTTAAAATATATTAGCTTACAATATATTTCAAACATGCCCCAGCTTACAGGAAAAGAAAATATTATTAGCAGGGATTTTCTTTTGTTTCTGCTTTACAATTTTATTACTTATTTGGATGGCTTGTTTCCATTCTCCTAATAAATGTAGAAGACATTGCCTGATGTCTCATACATTTCAATTCAACTCAAGGACACTTACAAAAAATCAATTCTTCACATCTATGGAGATTCTTAGTCATCCAGGTCATGGTTGTCCCAAAGCTGCTTTTTCATGAGGCAACTGGACTTCCTTTTTTCTCTTTGAAGACATTTCGCTTTTCATCCAAGAAGCTTCTTCAGCTCTTTCAACAGTTCCAAGAAGACTCCACACCCATTTGCACCACTCAGGTGACCCCAAGGACACAGACAAACCTCTAGGTGGCCTCAACGACACTCTAAAAGAATGCAAATGACCAGGTGTCTGCAAGGAATACAAATCCTTCCATCCCTACCATCCAATCAGAGCTGAAGAAGCTTCTTCAATGAGAAGCGAAATGTCTCCAAAGAGAAAAAAGAAAGACCAATTGCCTTGTGAAAAAGCACCTTTGGGACATCCCTTCTTCACACACACAAACAAAACTAAAACTGTTTTAACTGTTCGTCAAACCGTCAAACATGGATAGTGAAATAAATAATTTTTTAAAATTATTCTCCAGAACAAATGATGTCTTTATTTTACAACTCAAAAATGTTAAACTGACTCAAGGTAATCATACCAATCTCATAATTAAAATATTACACCCAGAGTTTTGCATATTATTCAAATAATATCAACATTGTTAACACTATAGAACATAATTAGCTTTTTTTAAAGAGTGGGAGAATAACAAAATAACAGTTGTAAGGGACCTTGGAGGTCTTCTATTCCACCCCCCTGTTCAGTCAGGAAACTCTCTATACCATTTCAGACAAATGGCTGTCCATTCTCTTCTTAAAAACCTCCAGTGATGGAATATTCACAACTTCTGGAGGCAAGCTGTTCCACTGTTTAATTGTTCAAACTATCAGGAAACTTCTCCTTAGTTCTAAGTTGCTTCTCTCCTTGATTAGTTTCCATCCATTACTTCTTGTCCTGCCTTCAGGTGCTTTGGAGAACAGCTTTCTGACTCCCTCTTCTTTGTGGCAACCCCTGAGATATTGGAACACTGCTATCATGTTACCTCCAGTCCTTCTTTTCATTAAAGAGCCCTGGTGGTGCAGTGGTTAGAATACAGCACTGCAGGCTAATTCTGCTGACTGCCGACTGTCAGCAGTTCAGCAGTTCAATTCTGACCAGCTCAAGATTGACTCAGGCTTTCATCCTTCTGAGGTCAGTAAAATAAGGACCCAGCATGTTGAGGGCAATAGGCTGACTCTGCAAACCACTTAGAGAGGGCTGTAAAGCACTGTGAAGTGGTATATAGATCTAAGTGCTATTGCTATTAAACTAAAGTAATTCATGACTTCTCCTAGAGAACTATTTCATAACATGCTTCAATCTTGCTTTCTCACCAGATCCTCATTTGGGAGGGCAGGAGATACAAAAGTGTCTCTCAAAGGTTGGGAAGGTGAAGCACCTGGCATGATTTTGTGAATGGGACTCATACAGTGGACATCTGCAGAATGAATGAATGAATAAATGAACAAATGAACGAACGAATGAACAAATGAACCAATCGACCAGTCACCCTATCCTGCAGTCCTTCAGGCTAGCAGATAATTTTGTTACAGAGACAATATTGTGGGCTTCTCTAATCTATCACACAGGGAGAAAATGTGTAATTCTTGCATTCTTTGGTCCATGTTATCTGGAGTAGTCAAAGTCATCAGCTTGAGGAAACCTTGGCATTTTGTGGAGGGACCAGGTAAAAGATAAGTCTTATCTTATGCCTTTTTATGTGTGGTCCAGCTCTACTTAGATGATCTAAAACAAAATGATTGTTTATTTTGCACATTCAGTCTCTACCTGGTCACTGCACTTGACTGTTGCAAATTAGCCTCATCAGCTGCAGTGTGTATCACGGACCCTAAAAGGTAAATTAAGGCAGTAAAGTAGCAGATTAAAGGATATACTGTATGTCTGGTAATTTAAGAAAATGAATAGAATAGAATAGGAAATGAATAGAATAGGAAATGAATAGAATAGAATAGAAAATGAATAGAATAATAGGAAACAAATAGAATAGAATAGGAAATGAATAGAATAGAATAGGAAATGAATAGAATAGAATAGAAAATGAATAGAATAATAGGAAATGAATAGAATAGAATAGGAAATGAATAGAATAGAATAGGAAATGAATAGAATAATAGGAAATGAATAGAAAAGAATAGAAAATGAATAGAATAGAATAGGAAATGAATAGAATAATAGGAAATGAATAGAATAATAGGAAATGAATAGAACAGAATAAGAAATGAATAGAATAATAGGAAATGAATAGAAAAGAATAGAAAATGAATAGAATAGGAAATGAATAGAATAGAACAGAAAATGAATAGAATAATAGGAAATGAATAGAATAGGAAATGAATAGAATAGAATAGAAAATGAATAGAATAATAGGAAATGAATAGAATAATAGGAAATGAATAGAATAGAATAAGAAATGAATAGAATAGAATAGAAAATGAATAGAATAGAATAAGAAATG
The DNA here is from genome assembly GCF_016545835.1 of Crotalus tigris. Classification (NCBI taxonomy): domain Eukaryota; kingdom Metazoa; phylum Chordata; class Lepidosauria; order Squamata; family Viperidae; genus Crotalus; species Crotalus tigris. The sequence continues at coordinate 748,839 of NW_024100630.1, read as the reverse complement.
AATAGAATAGAATAGAAAATGAATAGAATAGAATAAGAAATGAATAGAATAGAATAGAATAACAGAGTTGGAAGGGACCTTGGAGGTCTTCTAGTCCAACCCCCTGCTCAATCTTCCAAGCTTTCAGACTTCTGTTGGATCCCATCCTCAGGGAACTTCTCTCTCTCCAGAAATAAAGGCTGTAATTCTAGGAAACTATCAGAAGCGGAACTACTGTAGTTCAGTGCAGAAAGACTGACTTACAGGGAAATCCGAGTCAAAGGAACTGTGTTGAAGGTTAATGGTAGAAATCGAGCCTTGGCTGCAGAGACTATGCCAGTGATGAAAAGCTCTCCAGGCCTGACACGATTTTGTGGGTCTATTTCATTTGGCTCCAAAGTTAGGAAGCATTTGGCTTCCAGCTTCCCATGGACTATTGGGAGACACAGTAGCAGCAGAAGTAGAAAAAGCAGCGGCTTGTCTTGGAAGCCTGAGCCAGCCTCCTGCATTGTAACGGCTTCTTTCAATGAATGAGAAGAAAGGTAGAAGAAATCAAGCCAGCTTCCAAGACAGAAGCGTCAGAGGTTTTTAAAAATTCAAACAGAATCCACACAATTTCTCACTTCTGAAAAGGACAAAAATAAACACAGCCCTTGCCTGTCCTAACAACCTCCCCAGACTCACTCTTTCTCTTCAGAAGTATTTATGCAAATAACATTTCTGATGTACACACCTTCCAATTTTGCTTTCGGTGTCTGACCCTGATGTCAAAAGGTGTCTTTGAGCCCTTTGTGTTAAATTTTCCAAAGGTTTGCAGAAATGTCTCTTGGGATTACAAGACAGGAAATAAATCACTATGTTTTTGATAATTGCAGGGAAGAGAACCATCATCTCTCTGAACTCTGGATGACTCCATAGGCAGGTGCACAAAGAGAGAATTCACAGACGTGGCTCCAAACATTGAAAATGGGTCAAAGAGTGAGGCAAGAGAAGAAGAGAAACCCAAATTTTTCTAGTAAAATGCCTCTATACCACCCAGTATCAAGAGAGGCTTTAAATATGTGTGTGAATGGTCACCTAGCAATATGGATTTAGTTGCTTATGAGTTGTAGTGAATGTGATTATAAGTGTCCAGTTAGCTAAGGGTAATCTTCCATTGAGAAGAGCCTTGCTTTTTATATGGATACAAAGGAAGGTGAACAGCCAAAAAATTTCCAACTGATATAATAACAACAACAACAACAACAACAACTGACTACAGGTCATTTTCTATGACTTTCTCTATTTTATGATCCCACCATTGGAAGATCTGCAAAAAATATCATTTGCCTGTAAGCAAAAACTGGTGGGATCATAAAATAGAGAAAGTCATAGAAAATGATAAAATTAAACTGCTCTGGGACTTCGAATTCAAACAGACAAGCACCTGCAACATAACACCCCAGACTTAACAATTGTTGATAAGAAAGACAAAAAAGTCTGGATGTGGACGTGGCAGTGCCTGGAGACAGCAGAATAGACGAAAAAGAACTGGAGAAGGTAACAAAATACAAAGACCTACAAATAGAAATAGAAAGACTGTGGCAAAAGCAAACAAGGGTAGTACCAATAGTAATAGGTTCCTTGGGTGCAATCCCAAAACAACTGGAGCACCACTTGAACATCATTGGCATTGCCAAATTCGCTATTAGTCAATTGCAAAAGGCGGCCTTACTAGGAACTGCTTCCATCCTGCGATGATATCTGTAATACCATCAAACATCCACATCATAGAGTAATAATAATAATAATAAAGTTGGAAGAATCCTTGGAGGTCATCTAGTCCAACCCCCTGCTCAGGCAGGAAACCCTATACCATTTTGGACAAATGGCTGTCCAGTCTCTTCTTAAAAACTTCCAGTGTTGGAGCATTCACCGCTTCTGGAGGCAGGTTGTTCCACTGGTTAATTGTTCTAACTGTCAGGAAGTTTCTCCTTAATTCTAGGTTGCTTCTCTCCTTGATTAGTTTCCACCCATTGCTTCTTGTCCTGCCTTCAGGAGCTTGGGAAAATAGCTTGACTCCCTCTTCTTTGTGGCAGCCCCTGAGATATTGGAACACTGCTATCATGTCCCCCTTCGTCCTTCTCTTCATTAAACTAGACATACCCAATTCCAGCAGCCGTTCCTTATATGCTCTAGCCTCCAGTCTCCTAATCATCTTTGTTGCTCTTCTCTGTACTTTTTCTAGAGTCTCAACATCTGATTATTGATTATTGATTATTGATTATTTCTTTTCTTTTATCTTTCCCAAAACCCAGCAAAATGCTTGATAAATGTTTTGCTCACTATATTTGCATTCACTTTTTGACTTCAGGTTCTTCAAATGCAATTGGGCTTGTTGAAAGAAAAATCATCAGGTGCTTAGGAAAGAAGGTTCTTGTTTATTTAGTTGCCAGAAACCTCAGTGACACAGCATATTTCTGAGATGGCTGACAAAATGGAGCTGGGTTTTTATATCTTCTTGGGGTTTTGTGTTTGGAGTTGTTCCTATTCCTGTGTAATGTACTTTGATCTAAGCTTGAGTGTGCCCTTTTGGTGATGGGTTAATCCTATTAAGTCCTAAAGGTCATGTTCCTGTCTTTGGAGTCTTTGTTTTTCTAATCCCATCAGTTCAAACCTACTCTGTGACTGTGGCTGAAGGCATTTGGCTTATGAATAAGATTATCAAATCTGCATTTCTACAGAGCAGGCCTGCTTACTTTCTACCTAAGATTTTTCTCCATTATTAGAACAATTAGAACAATTAACCAGTGGAACAACCTGCCACCAGGTTTTTAAGAAGAGACTGGAAGTTTTTAAGAAGAGACTGGACAGCCATTTGTCTGAAATGGTATAGGGTTTCCTGCCTGAGCAGGGGGTTGGACTAGATGACCTCCAAGGTCCCTTCCAACTTCCTCCTCCTCCTCCTCCTCCTCCTCCTCCTCCTCCTCCTCCTCCTTCTTCCTATTACTATTACTATTACTTTTATTCCTTTGGGTAAATATAATATTCTGTCTTTTTTAATATACCCCAAAATATTTCCTTCTCTAGGAGGGTGGGTGGATGCTGACTTTCTACAGGCTGTTCCATAAAAAAAATATGAATGACTGAATTGTCCCTCTTGGCAAACACAACCCACCAAATTCTACATACTCAACAGTAAACAGAAGAGGGAAAGTCATATTTAATAACAAGGGGTAGTCCAATTTATATCCTGACATAGAAAAGAAATGGAATGCTATCTTTTGTTTCATTTTTGAAGCCATATTAAATAGTCACATATTGGCAGTTGGTCTTAGTCAATATCATTTCAGGAAACAGTTACAGAAAAAATGGCAGCCCAATTACATCACAAACAGAGACAGAATGTATAAATCCCCTTATCAGTGAATTGCTTTTATTTGATAGGTGACCATGATATTTTGTGAGGCTGCCAAGGAAATAAGACCCACCACAAGAGGGATCAAATAAAGACAAATGTATGTTCTGTGTGAACATATCAGGTGTTTTTCATAAAACTGGGCAGGGACAGAGAACATTCCCTTAAGGAATGAACATTTATGATTGAAAATCTTGTGTGAAAATTGAGCTCAGAAGAAGTCATGTTTCTATTTTATTTTTCATTGTTAGTTTCTCCTTCATATTGAGATCAGGCCTCAGGATAATAATGTAACACTTAGGGATGAAGATGCAGCCCAGCAGGCCAACACTAGATACCAAGATGGAGAAGACCTGCACAGCTACCAAGTACTTCCCTTTGGTACTCAAATATGCAGGCACAAAGGACACCCAAACACTGCTGAAGATAAGCATGCTGAAGGTGATTAGCTTGGCTTCATTGAAGGCTCCAGGAAGATTCCTGGCCAGGAAAGCTACTGTGAAGCAGATGGCAGCCAGGAAGCCCATATAGCCAGAGGCAGTGTAAAATATGACGATCTTTCCATCATTGCATTGTAGAATAATCTCTCCAGCCTGGGAGTTCATGTCAGAATCAGGGAATGGACGAGAGATTCCCAACCAAAGAATGCAGATGATCACTTGGACACCAGAACAGGCAAAGACGATGGAGTAGGTTAAAGTCTTTCCCAGCCATCTCCTCACTCCATTCTCTGGTTTTGTGGCCAAGAAGGCCAAGACCACTGTGACTGTTTTGGCCAAGAGAGATGAAACAGCCACTGAGAAGATGATGCTGAAGGTTGTCTGTCGGAGAAGACAAGTGGCTCTCTTTGGACGGCCAATGAAAAGGAAGGAGGTCAAGAAGGAACCCAGGAGAGAAATGAGGAGGATATAGGAGAGGTTCTGGTTGTTGGCCCTGACTATGGGAGTTTCTAAAAATTTGGTGAAGATTCCTAAGATAAAGAGTGTGGTGAAGGATAGCAAAAGAGCAAAGAAAGCCAGGAGGATTCCCAGAGGTTCATTATAGGAGAGGAAGGTAATAATCTTTGGAATGCACTCATCTTGACTTTGGATATTGGTCTTCTGGACATCTGGTACAATGCTCAGCATCTACAAAGAATCATGGCAACCTTTCTTTTATTTCATCTTATTTCTAATTCTTTTACATCATCTGAAGGATGCCTTTTAGGGGTATGTTGGCTTAATAACATTGGAGATAGTCTTTGCCCCAGAGGTGTGAGTCCTAGAATTGTGGGGCAGGATGAGCTCCTGTCATTCGCCTCAACCTCTGCCCATCAAGCAGTTCAAAAACACATGCAAGTAAATAAATAGGTACCACTTCGTTGGGGAGAGAAGCCAGAACTTTGTGCAGACAGTTAGACTCCTGCTGGCACTGGACTTACTTGATTGCGACACACATTCGCAAAGTGGCTTTGATAGAGGGAGAGGGCCCCAATGACATTGCAGGAAAGCCACTCATCTTTTTTTGTGGTGCAGAGCTAGCCCCCTATGGCACACCTTGGAAACTACATGAGCCAAACAAGGCTAGCAGTCTTAGGCAACCAAACTACTATTCTGCATTAACACTGTAGTCTCCTGGCTAATTTAACAATGCCCTACGCTAAATAAATAAAGGATAACTTTTGAAATGAAAGAGTGAGAACAGCTAAGAATGGCCTGCAGTAACTGGACTTCAGAAAAGGCCAGAAATGAACAGTGATATAAATAGATGAAAATATTTATATATAATGGAGTTTATGTAAATTTAACTGCCATATCCAGGTCACTTTAGATGCAGATGACTCTTCTCTTGTTCTGGCTTAATTAGAACACATGCTTTCTAGCCCAGTGACTAGCCCACTGTTGCAGACTAGTTCTCATGGGTATTTTATTCCCCCATTATCAACAAGTACATTGATGGATTCTCCTTGATGCCTTTGATATTCTTTTAACTTTCTTGATTTAAAGGGGAGACATTTAGGAGATATAAAAGCAAATTCTGTCAGTTCTTCTACAATGTTTTTCAAATGCCTTCTTTCCAGATAATTCCATTAGATTTATAGTACTTCTAATGCTGCATGTATCACATATTATAAAGCTCCAGTAACCTCATACTAAAGGATGTCCAGGACAGTAGAGTAGAGGACATATATTAAGGTCACCACATTCTGGTAGAGAGAAGTTCCCTGAGGATGGGGTCCAGCACGAGTCTGTAAGCTCAGAAGATTAAATCTCTAGTCCTTGTGACCAACCCAGATCGGATCCTGCAATATTATCCTGGGATATATGTATTTGCCTTCATTTGTGACATATATTAAGTATGTGATGCACCTGTAATGTTTCCTCCAACCCCTCCCCAATATTTGGAGGAATCTTCAATGTAAAGGATGTATGCACTATTTAAAGGATGTTCGGGTGATGCCAAATTTGAGCTTCATTTACTGCCTCCTAAAGTTCTCACTCCATTTATCCTCCAAATCCTTTTGTGATGCTTAGAATCATAGAATTGCAGTTTTATGAAGATGACCAGATCAGGACTCTCAATAATAACTCTGAGATAGTAGAATCTTGAAAATCTGCCTGTGTCTTAAATATCTATGGAGATTCTCAGTCATCCAGTTATTCCAAAAGTGCTTTTGCAGGAGGCAACTGGACTTTCTTATTTTTCTTTGAAGATGTTTCACTTCTCATCCAAGAAACTTCTTCAGCTCTGACTGGATAGTGGGGAAGGGAAGGATTTATACTCCTTGCAGACAGCTGGTCACTTGCATTCTTTTAGACAGTCATTGAGGCCACCTGGATGTTTATCTATATCATCAGGGTCACCTGAGTAGTACAGGTGTGGTCCTTTTAATAGTTCCAAGAAGACTCCATACCAGGGGTGTCAAACTCACAACGTCACGTGACGTGTCTTGACATATCGTGACTTTTTTTGCCATTGCCAGCAATGAGGTGGGTGCGGTTTTGCTATGATGCATCGGGCCCACAGGCTGGCAGTTTGACACCCCTGCTCCATACCCATTTTTATTACTCAGATGACCCCGATGATACAGATAAACCTCCAGATGGCCTCAACAACTCTCTAAAAGGATGCAAATAACCAGCAGTCTGCAAGGAGTATAAATCCTTCCATTCCCCACTGTCCATTTAGAGCTGAAGAAGCTTTTTGGATGAGAAATGAAATGTCTTCAAAGAAAAACAAAGAAAAAAATAAAGAAAGCCCAGTTGCCTCATGAAAAAGCACCGTTGGGGCCTATGTTTTAACTGACATCCTTCTTATAGTCCAGATAATTTGGGAGCGGAGAGGGCAGCCTTTTTCTAATACTTTTTTGCCACCCTGTTCAACAAATGCTGCTTCTGAAATCATAGAGTTGAAAGGTACCTTAGAAGCCACCTAATACTATATTATAAGATTCACTAGAGCAGGGGTTCCCAACCACTTGTCCACAGCCTGCAGCTAGTCTGCAGCCTGTCGGGAAACAGTCTGCGCAAATGGAGGGCAAGTTTGTTAAACCCACTTTATGGTTTGTTTCTGTTGCTTCCCTCTGGGAGGAGGTTCGGAGTATTTCTAAAACAGTGGATCTCAACCTGTGGGTCGGGACTCCATTTGGGGTCGAACGACCATTTCACGGGGGTCGCCAAACAACGCAGTTGGGATGAGAAGTGAAACATCTTCAAGGAAAAACAAGAAAATCCAGTTGCCTCATGAAAAAGCATCTTTGGGAAGTCCTCTGATGCTTAGATCTATCAAATAGGTGCTGAACCAGATATAAAGAGATATTGATAATATTTTTCCTTTCACAAATAGTTTGGAGTACTGTGTACGACTCTGGATATGATATTTTCAGTAGGACATTGACCAGCTAGAAGGAGTTTGGAGGAGGGCCCTGAATCCCTGGTGATGCAGGAATATAAGAAGATGCTAATGAGGACCTAAATTAGTTTGTTCCTTCTCCCCCAATACCTGTGGGATTTTGTAGATGCTCAACAAGGTTGAAACCTGGATGGAGATATCAGAGTCAGTTCCTTCAAGGACCGCCAGAAGATGATTGTGACTTCTTTCACATTTGTAATTTGGGATGTTTGCTTGTCCAGCTGAGAGAAGGTTGAACAAAGCATCCGTGGTTATTCTTGTATCAAAATAATTTTCATGAAGATTGTAGCCTAGGGTGACATTGGACAAGATCTGGGGATCCTGGTTGACATCTCGCAGAGCAAATAAGAAGGATAGGAAGTTCACATGTACATTGGCTTCTTTCCTGCAAAATAAACCTACCAGGTAGGTTGGGCTAAGAGACAAGGACTGACTCAAAGTAATTCCACCCACAGTTGAGGGTAGAACTTTGGTCTTCCAGCCCTGTTACCAGTCCAACATCTTAACTACTACCTTACCTTGTCCCCAGAAACCCAGAGTGGTGTATGTAGCAGTATCTCCTAACAACAACTTGCTGAATAGGTTGGGCTAAGAGTTGGTGATTGCCCCAAAGTCACCCCACTGAGCTTCCAGGGTGATGGATAGACTTGGCTCTGTGTCTCCCTGCCCCTAATTTATCTAGGATTTTGGGGATCCAGAGAAAATAACAGGTGAGATGTTAGTAATCAACATCAAGTGATAGGAAAGAAGTCATCTGAAACTAAATGGCATCTCAATTCAGGTTGTCAAAGGCTTGGAAAGGCAGAATCACAATGTTCATAAGACTCGATAAGAAATTCAGTCAATAAAAGAAAGCTGAAAGTTCTCATCCTGTTTATAGATGCTGTACTAAGGAGACTAAACTAAATTAAGAAGACTAAACTAAGGAGAAATTTCCTAACAGTGAGAACAATCTACCAGTGGAAAAGCTTGCCTTCAAACATTGTGGGTGCTCCAACACTGGAGGCTTTTAAGAAAGGACTGGACAATCATTTGTCTAAAATGCTATAGGGTCTCCTGCTTCAGCAGGGGGTTGTACTAGAAAGCCTCCAAGGCCCCTACCAACTCTGTTATTCTGTTACTTTACTCCTAATTCTTGAGATAAAACCATCAGTCCTTCTGCAACCTAAGAGGGAGATCCCCACCTTCACTAGCCCTCCTCTTTTATTTTTCGGAGGGATTGTTTTACTGCCTCAGTTCTCTTACTCAGTGCAAAACCATCTGATGTTCCTTAATTGGTGTCAACCATCAGCTTGTATTAGCCCAAGACAGAATCACCTGTGGAAAGAAATGGTGGGTGTCAAGCCCCTGGGCTTGCCATGAGCCGGCAGGACTCTCGACAGTCAGCTGGGAGTCAGGTCGCCATCCGGACATTGGTGGAGAGCTGGTGGGTCTGCTACATACCACCCAGCTCCCGACAACTAGCTGGGAGGCGGCCCAGCATGCAGCTTTCAGCAGGGAGTCGGTGGACTTGCCATGCGCCGCTTGACTCCCGGAAACCAGCTGGGAGTCGGCCCAGCCTCCACATGTTGGCCCGGCTCCCAGAAAACAGCTGGGAGTCAGCCAGGCTCCCAACCAGCGGCAGGGAGTCAGCGGGAGCACCAGATGCCACGGGTGCCTCCCGCCAAGGACACGAACAGTGGAGATGTCCCTGCCACCGGCTGGGCATTTGAGCTAAGCCAGCCGGATGCCGGGGGGAGTATGCCTCAGCTCAGTTGCCTCTCCCTCCCACCGGGCGCAGGGGGAAGAAGGCAGAGTGTTGCCTGGTTGCATGATAGAACAGCTGGAACAGCGGAGGCTACGTTGGTGCGTCTGGAGGGGGGAAAGGCGGACTTTGAAGTATGCTTTTTATCCATAAGGACCGGATGCTGGCTTGCTGATTGGGGTGGGGTTAGTGGGCGGGGCAAGTTTATGTAAAGTGCTGGGAGCAGTTCACTCCCAGTGCTGACTTTTTCTTTGCATTAAAGTTTGCTGGTCACCTGTTCCTTCCGTGTCTGGAGTTTGTCGGCAGCTGGCAGAAGACAGCTGACAGTGGGCAATATCCTCTAAACCAGTGGTTCTCAACCTGTGGGTCGGGACCCCATTTGGGGTCGAACAACCATTTCACGGGGGTCGCCAAACAACGCAGTCCGCCATTTTTTTCCCCTTTTCCTTAGCTGTGCTACTCCCTTTTATTCTATTGGCTTTTGAAAGCCAATAGAATAGACTCTCTTGAATAGAGTCTAATTCTATTGGCTTTCAAAAGCCAATAGGAATTGTCCAGGCTGTCTCTGCCCTGCTGAGCCCGCCAAAAGTCCCATTCTGCAAACGGTGCTGCACCAGTTGAGTAGACCTCGACTTACGACCGGTTGGGGGTTTCGGCATTAAAAAGGTTGAGAACCACTGCTCTAAACACCCACTAGGCTTATCTGAGCAACTTATCACGATGAAGGAATTCTGAATGTTGTGCAGAAATCTGCTTCTTTATATTTGATTCTGTTGGATCCAATGTTACCTTTTGCAGTTCTATCTTTTGCTCTATTAGAGCAAAAATCAGTTCCATCCCTTGAAAGGCCAGTGGAGACCTGACAGTTTTTTTTATCATTGCTATACTAACAGTTGATCTTTCAAACATATTACAAAGCATGTTTTTTCCCCAGTCTAACACTGGCAACTCTGATGGGTTTGCAGAGTGAGGATCCTAACCAGATTAAGAGCAGAAGGATCTCACTATCCTTCAGGATTTGATTCATCTTCTTCCTCCATGCTGCATTCATGCCTGCATGACTGTTATAGAAATATGAAGAAGACAAGCTCAGGATCCAAAAAGATCTTGACAGACTTGAACAATGGGCCCTATTGAACAACATAAAATTTAATGTGGAGAAAAGCAAGGTTTTATACCAAGGCAGAAAAAGCCAAAGGTACAAATACAGATTAGGTGAAATCTGACTCAAAAACAGTAACTGTGAAGAAGTACCTTGGAGTCCTAGTGGACGATCACTTAAATATGAGTCAGCAGTATGCGGCAGCAGCCAAAAAAGCTAATACAATCCTTGGTTGTATAAACAGAGGCATAGAATCAAAATCATGTGAAAGACATAACAAAAGTAAATTTTTATTTTATTTTGACAACAGATGTTCTTTTGTATTCAGGTCTGGTCTTAAAAATATGATATAGCACTTGGGGATAAAAATGCAACCCAGAAGGCCAGCACTGGAAGACAAGATGGAGAAAACCTGCACAGCAACCATATATTTCCCTTTGGTGCTGAGATAGGTGGGTACAAAGGATATCCAGACACTGCAGAAGACCAGCATGCTGAAGGTGATGAGCTTGGCTTCATTGAAGGCCCCAGGTAGATTCCTGGCCAGGAAAGCCACTGTGAAGCAGATGACAGATAGGAAGCCCATGTAGGCAAGGGTAAGGTAGAACATGGCAATAGATCCTTCATTACATTGCACAATCATCTCTGCAGATAGTGAGTCTGTGTCCAACTCAGGGAATGGAGGAGAAGTACCCAACCAGATGCTGCAGAGGACAAGTTGAACAACAGAAAATGAAAGGATGATAGAATTGGCTAGGCTTTTCCCCAGCCATCTTTGTACCTTATTTCCTGGTTTTGTGGCCAGGAATGCTAACACCACCATGACTGTCTTTGCCAAGATAGTAGAAATGGCAACTGAGAAGATGTTGCTGAAGGCTGCTTGTTGAAGAAGGCAAGTGGCTCTCCTTGGCCGACCAATGAATAGAAAGGAGGTCAAGAAGGAGAGCAGGAGAGAGATAAGGAGAATGTAGGAGAGATCCCGATTGTTGGCTTTGAAAATGGGAGTTTCTTTGAATTTAATGAAGATTCCCAAAATTAAGACTGTTACCAAATATAAAAACAAGGCAAGAGAAGCTAGGATGATCCCCACATTTTCTTGATAGGATAGGAAAGTTTCAATCCTAGGTATACAGTTATCTTGGTTGATGTTTGGATGCTGATGTGGTGGACATTTGGTGCATTTTACAGCATCTGAAAAAAAGCAAGATTAAAATCTACCTCAAATGATCCTTTTCTATCAGATTGGAGTTAAACTAACGATTGTGTGGATTCATGTGTGTGGAGAAATGTACTGTGCAGAAATGGTTAGGAAATTTAAGTAGTGTAACACAGAAGGTGTCAACATCCAGCTTGAGAGTCCTAATAAAGCTCCAGATTAATTCCATTTCTGAAAATCTTAATGTTTATTTGGATTCTCGAGCTGGATGTTGACATTAAACTAACTCTGAGATTCACACACCAATTCATAGACTTAAACTAAAGTTTTCCCAGCCAAACCTCCAATGTCTTACGTAATCCATATCAACAAGTCCACTTTGTTATGGGAACCATCTGTTTCAAATCCACAGCTCTGCAGCTGAATGAAAGAAGCTTCATTTCTCCATCTACCCTTGAAAGTAATACCTCTCCCCCCTTTATCTAAAGGCAAGTTAAAATGCGGAGGCACGTAGCTGCCAAATTTCATATTTGAAAGAAGGGAAAATAGCAAGGTCAAATGAGAAGAGGGCAAATAGCAAGATCAAATGAAGAGCATTGCCACACATTCCCAGGATGAATTGTGTCTACTTTTAGAGGTTGCATAATTTGCACCACAGATTCTATGAATCCCCTTTTACAGTGAAATTGAAAGAATTCCACAATTTTTCCACAAACGAGCCAAGAAGAGCTAGTCATTTAAACATTCTATCCTGGACTAGTTAAAACAGGAAAGAGTAGAGGTTTAGATTGAGTGGATGTTTCCAGTTGTGATTCTTTTAAGAAGGAGGATATTTCCCAAAAAAATCAGCTGCTGCTTTTAATGTGTATACTGGCTGCTGGGGAAGCTCTATTAAATTCTCCTTGCAAATATCTTGTTCCTCTCCACTTGGACCAAAGAGATGGTGAGGATTGCTGCCTGGAAAGTGGTTTCCCCAGCTGGTAGATTTCCCTATGTCTTTATCCTCTCACCCACACCAGGAAAGCAAACACTAATGGATTCTGTGTCCTTGGCCATCTCTGCTGAGGGCTGATTTTTTTTTTTTAAAAAAAACATCTTCAGTTTTATACTTCTTCCTGTGGCTTCAACTGGAAGGGAAAATTCTTCTCAATTTCACTCCCCTAAAAAGATTTTCCCTCTTTTCCCATCAAAGATGAATGAATGAATGAGGGGAAGGAAGGGAGGGAGCGAGGGAGCGAGGGAGAGATGGAGGGAGGTCCACTAATACTCATGTATTAGTGGACCAAGGAAGGGAAGGGAAGGATCAAAATTTCTGTATTTCTCCAGAGATGGCAAATAAAATGGAGGATATTAACCAGTAAAGAAGATGAAGAGCAAGTTAGATCATTATCGTTCTATCTTTTAATAACGTGCTCCCAATTAAAACCCAAGTTTATTTTCAACACATATTATGTTAATAAATATTAAAATATTATTTTTTTTTAAAAAATCCAAGTTTAAAAATGTTTATCAAAACAGTCCATCCCAAAAATGTCAGGATCTATCCTTCTCCCAAAAATCTGCCTCTTTCCTCTTGGGTCACCCACCTTCCATGGTGGAGATGGTTCCTTCTGCACAAGGATGACAGTAATAGCAGCAGATGGGCTTTCCTTCCTGAACCACCTCCATGAATCCAGGACGGCAGCTTTCCACACACTTGGAAGGAGGAAGAGACTGAGGAGAGAGAGGAGAAATACATAGAAAATGAACTTATAGTTTAAAAAAATGGCACAGGAAGAAGGTCATGGTTGTCCCAAAAGTGCTTTTTCAGGAGGCACTTGTTTTTCTTTGAAGACGTTTCGCTTCTCATCCAAGAAGCTTCTTCAGCTCTAACTAGATGGTAGGGAATGGAAGGATTTATACTCCTTGCAGACAGCTAGTGATTTGCATTTTTGTAAACTTGGGTGGAATAAAATAATTATTAGTCTCACCTTGTTTAGCTTTTCCACTTGTACAATACTCTTCTGGTCAATGAAAATTTTCAAATCTTGGGATGCCCCATTTTTTAGATTCCCAGATTTCACTCTCTTGACAGTTTTGTTGGGGAAAAGGACCCAGTTCACAATGTCCAGGTCAGCTGTCAGATCTCCTTTCTCATCCAAATAGACACCATCAATGGAATTATTGTGAAATTGAGAACTTTGAAGGAAGGAATGCAGCTGGAAACAAAAGAGAAAAATGCTTTTAGAAAGGATATCAGAAGTTCTTTGAAAAGTTCCCTTAGTCTGTCTGTCTCTCCCCCTCCCTCCCTCTCCCTCTCCCCCATCTCCCCCCTCTCTCTTTCTCTCTCTATGTCTCCAAAAACAGGTTCTATTTTGAATTTCCAACTTGGTTAGAATAGTATCAATAAACATAGGAACAATAACAGTTCCTCACATAATGTTTATATATATATATATATATATATATATATATATATATATATATATATATATATATATATATATATAGGTCTTTGGTTGTACGGGTTTTCTCCCGCGTAAAATTGGAAGTGTCGAGCAGCAATGTGTGGTCTTAGCTGTTTCTTCCTTTTAACTGCCAGTGGGGGTATGAACTGATTGGGTGGGAGCTTGGCTGTGTTCTGATTGGGTGGAGGTGTGTTCTGATTGGTTAGGGGCTTGGCTGTGCTCTGATTGGCTGGGGGAGTGTTCTGTTTGGTTGTGCTCAGGTTAGTCTGAGTTGCAGAGGGGTTTAAGATTTTGGGCTGCCTTGCTATTTTTTGGCTTCGCGTTCGTGGTCGTGCCTCCTCTTCATGGAGGGTGTCAGTTTGCTTCATGTATGGATTGGAGGGGTTTAAAGTGGCTAATGATGCAGCTGTGGTCTGGCTTCTGGTTTGTGGTGTGCCTCATCATCGGTGTGGCTTTGGGTTTGCTTTTTGCGTGGATGTGTGGTGGTGACATCCTGTGTGGTTTTTGTGAGTGTGGGTCTGGTATCATTTTTTGTGTTAGGGAGTCGTTTGTCAATAAGGGCGGGTTTCCAAATGGCTGGTAGGCGGGAGGTATCATCTCGCTTGTTCATGCTGTGTGGGCGTTTTTCTATCTCGATGGCTTCTCTGATTATTCTGTTATTAAAATGTTCACTTTTGGCAATGGTTCTGGTATTTTTAAAGTCAATTTCATGTCCTGTGGCTTTAAGGTGTTGGACCAGGGAAGATGTTGGTTCCTCTTTTTTGACTGAGTTCTTATGTTCTTCAATGCGTGCACTTATTCTTCTGTTGGTTTGTCCGATGTATGTGGTGGGACAAGTGGTGCATGGGATTTCGTATACTCCTTGATTTTCTAATTCAATTTTATCTTTGGGGTTTCTAAGGATGGTGGATATTTTTCTGTTTGTGCAGAATGCTGTTTTGATGTTGTGTTTATGGAGGATCTTACTGATTCTGTCTGTGGTGCCTTTTATGTATGGGAGGAGGGCTTTGCCGTTTTCTTGTTCTTTGTCTTGGATTTTAGTGGGGGTTTCTTTTTGGATTAGGTTTGTAATATTATTTCTTTGGAATCCATTGGACGTTAGTACATTGGTGAGAGTGTGTAGTTCGTCAGCTAAGCTTAGGTGTTGTTCGTCAGCTAAGCGTTTTGTTCTGGAGATGAGTGTCTTGGCTACAGAGTTGATTTTGCTGGGTGGTGGTGTGAGAGAGCGTGCAGATAGCAGTTTGTGTGTGTTTTCTTCTGGTAGATGGTGTGTCCTAGGGAGCCATTGGATTTCTTGTAGACTAAAACATCCAGGAAGGGAAGTTGGTTGTTAGCTTCTGTTTCCATGGTGAACTGTATTTTGGGGTGTAGGCTGTTGAGGTGTGTGAGGAAGTTGTCCAGTTTTTCTTTCCCATGTGGCCAGATTATGAAGGTGTCGTCTACGTATCTGAGCCAGAGTTTGGGTTTGTGATCTGATTTTTCTAGAGCTTGGGTTTCAAAGTGTTCCATGTAGAGGTTGGCAATGACAGGTGAGAGGGGTGATCCCATGGGTGCTCCTTCTGTTTGTTTGTATTTTTGTCCATTATAGATGAAGTATGTGTTGGATAGGCAGTGGTTGGTCAGATCTAAGATGTGTTTGGGGGGGTTATATTTGTTTTGGATAGCTGTCAAGGCTTCTTTGATAGGCACTTGGGTGAAGAGGGATATGACATCGAAGCTCATGAGTAGGTCGCTGGGCTGTAAGTTTTGTTTCTTTATGATCTCTATAAACTGGAATGAGTTTTTTACGTGGGAGGTGATGGATTTTGCATAGGGCTGTAGTTGTTTGGCGAGAAACGGCGTTTGCCTTTTAACCCTGACGATGTCAAATGTATTTGACGAAAGCTTGGTGGATTAAATTCTATTTTTGATAGATATTCTCTTGGTGATCATTATTTTGACAATATGAATACTCCCAAGAGTCGCATTTTTGTTTTTATTTCTAATATATATACATATACATATATACATATATATGTATGTACATATATACATATATACATATATGTGTATATGTATATGTATATAATATATATATAATACATATAATACATTATATATATATAATACATTGCTTCTAGGAGCACGAAGCTGAAAGCACCAGCCTGAAGATGACGAATGAGACTTCGTCGAAACATCGCCAAGACACTTCCAATTTTACGCAGGAGAAAACCCGAATAACCAAAGACCTACACACACACACACACACACACACACATACACACACACATATATCTATATATCTATATCTATATCTATATCTATCTATATCTGTCTATCTATCTATCTATCTATCTATCTATCTATCTATCTATCTATCTATCTATCTATCTATCTATCTATCTATCAGAAGAACGATTATAAAGGACAGGAGTTTAGACATCTAATAATATTCTTGTTCTCCCTGCTTCATCAGAACAATGCTAATAACAAAACTCCTCTAAAGGCAAGACCCAGATGCTTATTTCATTGATGTTTGATTCATCTAAAACAGGGCTTTTCAACCTTTTCACCCATTGTACCACTTTTACGATATGGCAATATCTGAGTACCACTAGTCACCTAGCAAGGTGTCAAAAACTTGATGACCAAAAAAAAAAAAAAGGAAAAAAGTGATAAAGTACAGATAGTCCTCAACTTACAAAAGTTTGCTTAGTGACTGTTTGAAGTTACTGAAAAAAGTGCCCCCCAAGCCACAGCCGAGCAAGACACCTGCCTGCCCACCCGGCGGCACTCTTCCTCCTCTTTGAGGTTTTCATTGTTGTGAGCATTTCTGTTGAGGATTGGCAGTGGGGGTGGGGGGTGTTTGGTTTTTATTCCCCCCCCGTCTGCTGGGTGGTTGCAGCAGGTTTTGGTCACTTCACATGACCCTGGGACACTGTGACCATCATAAATATGAATCAGTTGCCAAGTATCTGAATGTAAATCACAAGAACCTGGAGATGCTGCAACATTCCAGCTGATTGGCGCTTCTGCTGGGCACAGCAGAAGCGCCAGGATCAGCACCGGGCTCCAGCTGGAGCCTGGCGCTGATCCTGGTGCTTCCACTGAGCCCTGACAGCCCCGAAGAAGCACCAATCAGCTGGAAAGCAGCACTGATCCTGGTGCTTCCGCTGAGCCCTGACAGCCCTGCAGCTCCAGCCATCTCTCGCTCAGGCTTGTGCGGTGCTGCCACCGGTTCAGCTCATTCCCCTCCCCCGCTACCACTTTTCTAGGATGGTCGCGTACCACCTGCCTGGTGCCAATGTACCACAGGTGGTATCCATACCACAGGTTGAAAAGCCCTGATCTAAAACTAATATTAACCTAAACTAAAACTTTCAGCCATTCAGAGGGCTGAAATTTTAACTTGAGGATTGTTGTTAGATTTGCATGATTCAGATAGGTAACTTCATGTTTCCAGCTTTCCTTTTTTGTTCTCCAGAGTTTTCAGTGGTAAAGACCAGAGACCAAGCACAAGAAATATCACTGATGAGTCAAAGTATTAGTCCAAAATGGTTGTTCCTTACAGTCCTTACTTTCAGGGGTTGGAGAGAATTGCCTGTTGACTCCCACAGTCTAAAATGTAACCTGACATTGCTTCCTTCTTAGCACAAATGTAACACTGTGGTCAGGTCAACATGTCAAAAAATGCAGATATAGGTCTCTTCTAAGGACATGCCCACATCCTTTGAAGCAGTATATAAGTCTACACCTATTGGCTTTCTCTCTTCAGGCCTACCACATCAGAAGGAAGTGAATGGTGTTGAGTAGGACACAGCAGCATTCCTGCTTATAGAGAGATAAATCAAAGAAGAGTGACATGGACACAGTATAATATTGTGGCCAAAAAACCCAGCTATTTGAAAATATTTGAATGAATGAGATAAAAGAATGGCTGAAAACCAAGATATCAAAGCATTTTCTTTGAAAACAATAAAAATAAAAAGAGGAGAATAATTGTAAAAAGCAGGATCAGAGGGTAGGGATAGAAAAATGAAATGACTGGAAGGTTGGAATTGAGTTGGGTTCACGTTTCATGAAAATTTAATTTTTCAGAATAATATTGAGCCGAGGTGGCGCAGCAGTTAGAGTGCAGTACTGCAGGCCACTTTAGCTGACTGTGTTCAGCAGGTCAGCGGTTCAAATCTCACCGGCTCAAGGTTGACTCAGCCTTCCATCCTTCCGGGGTAGGTAAAATGAGGACCCAGATTGTTGGGGGCAATGTAATATATATATATATATACATTGCTTACTGGTGTACACCGCTTAGAGAGTGCTTGCACTTAAAGCGGTATACAAGTCTCATAAATAAATAAATAAATAAATAAATAATAGCCAAAGCATTCACTTACAAAACTGATTTCCATCTGCAAGGGAACAATGATAGAAAACCATTACCTGCCAAGCCTTCAGCCTTGGAACTTCTACCTTCATGCCTCTGTTCCTCACTGATCTTTTGAATGTGGATATGTAAGCTGAATTTAAGGCCCTTCCCACAGCCCAGATAGTGTTGTAAATGAGATAGCTGTCCAGAGCCAGGACCCTTTCAATCTCCTCTTTCTTCAGGGCATCCAGTTCTTCTCTCTGTCTACAGCGCCTCCAGACTTTCACTGAAAAGCCATCCTTAGTAGATGAACATGTAAAGGTTTTCTTCACAAAGTAATGCATGGATGCGTGAAAGCGATGTAAAGCATCATAGGCTGCCCATTTCTCTTTCTGTATTAGAAAGGAAAAAATGCCAGCTACATATTTAAAGGAAAAGATGCTAAGTATCAAATCAATACTAAGATCCCAGTGAGCTTTGGTGATCCAGACTTTTTCTACAGTAGGTTCTAGAATGTGCTGAAGTAATACTTGCACAAACATCATTCCTACCTGGAACGAACTAGTCTCTGAACCGTAAACAAAGACATTGACTTCTTTCCACTTGTAGTTTTTTTTAATGAAAATAACATGTGAGCCACATTTAGTGGAAAGGTTTGATGTATAACTGCACAAATGCCATTCCTTAACATCAAAGATGACATTGTTCTCATGAAACTTTCCCCCTGGTCAGTTTCTGGAGCAAGGAGACCAACCAATGTCCACCTGAAATAGAGGAGAAGCTGGATCATCCCTGGGTACTGGACTCCTTCAGCAGGGAGCATCGGGTAGAAGAAAGGAAACTGAGTTTTATCCCTCAGGATCTGGGAAGCAAGACTGTAACTAATCTGAAAGAAATGGAAGTATGTGGTATTTTAAATTTAACCAGTAAATGCAATTTCATTCATTTCCATAATCAAACTCTACTTTTCATTTACAGGAGAGGATCTCTGATGGAAGGTTGTGTGATTGAAAACTGTCTCCTGAGAAAGACACACCTGAGGGGTCTTGTAGGTGCCCAGCATGGTAGAAATCTGGATGGAGATGCCAGTCTCAGCCTCTTCCAGAACGGCTACTGTATTTCTCTGCCTTCCACACCTGTAGTTGGGCACATTGGCTTCCCCCTCTGAAAGGAGATCCATCAAAGCATCTGAAGTAATTTCTATGCTGAAGAAATTTTCATAGATATTGTAACCCAGGGTGATGTTGGGTAAGAGATGGTCATTATGGTTGATGTCCTCAGTGGCAAAAAGGAAGGGCACAAATTTCCAGTAATGTTTGGTTGCTTTTCTGCAGATACGAACATAACAATGAAAATAACATTGAACTTGTCTTCCACTAAAATAGTTTTAATCCAGTCATTCACGATTAGTTTTCCAAACAATGTGCAACATTCAAATATATTACAATTTAAAAAAAAGAATAAAAGTAATTGAAAATTTTGGGTCATCCAATATTTCAAAGGCACTTTCCCAGGTGGTTATGGAAACACAACCTAAATGTCATGCATTGGTCTTCAAGCATTTTGTCCCATATCTGATGGACTGTTTCTTCTCAGTTAATAAGGGTGATTGATATCTCTATTTCAGTGAAGCTCTAGAAGTCTTTCAAATTATATTATTTGGTAAGTGACCAAATGCGTAAAATAAACTATTCATTATTCTTCTATATTCTTCATATTGTAGCTGTTTATGGGGTTGGACCAAACTACTCAGAGTGGCTTCAACCTGGATGAGTTCAGAACCTTTTAAAGACCACCTTATTCTCCTCAGGCAGAATGAACATCAGTTCTCTGTTGAATTGACTTCTGTTGGTGTTTTTGTGGTTTCTGGGACAGTTTATGATTCTTTTGCTGTTTTCTATTTTGTACTTGAATTGTAAGCCACACAAGTAATGAATTCTATACATAAGTAAACATATCAATTTACCCACAAATATAATAGTGATAAATCTTCATTTTAAACAAGAATTACTAGGTCCCTGGCATGAACCCGTGAATGATCATGGGAGACACTTACAAACTTCATTAATGTCTAGCTGTTTAATTGAGAATCTTTTATTCCAACAGTAAATTTTGATGTGGAAAAAACGTTGGTGACATTATCTCATCTCCAACACAGAGAGAAAAGATAGCATTTCTCTGTGTTTGGACCAGGAATCCCCCAAAGTCCAGCTCATGGGTGAGGTGGAAGGTAGAGGTCATTCTGTTCCACTATTTCCACATTCCAGCTCTGCTCATAGGATGGAAAAGAAATTGGATGGGGCCAAATACTTTATCTTGTTTGGTTTTTGGTACAATAGCTCAGAATGAGCTTCTTCTTCTTGCAGTGTGCAATAGAGATACCAAGTTAGTAAGGTGACTAACTTTTTTACAATGAAAAGGAGGACACAAATAAATTGAAGAAAAAAAACACTGTAAATACAAGAAACATTTTATTCATTGCAACAATAATACAGACAACTTGCATGTGCAAAGTTTGCCAGCCGGGTGTTTTGGCACGCTCAGCAGCAATTCCTATGGGCTTTCTAAAGCCAATAGGGGGAGTAGCACAGCTTATGCAAAAGTTGAAAAAAAAACCCATCAAAAAAAGGTGCCAGAACGCCATTCTGAGCATTCTATGAGAAAAAAAAGCCCTGCAGATTAGTCTTCAAATATCGAAAAGAAGGACATGTAGGAGGACACTTTTTGACAGAGGGCAGAACCTACAAAAGGAGGACTGTCCTCCCTAAAGGAGGACGGTTGGTCACCTTAAAGTTAGAATCAGAAAGTAAGTTAGCAAAAGGAGCAGATCAAAGGAGAGTAACTCCTATTTTTTTCCAGAGGTCTGGAAAAGTAGACATTCATTGGAAATGAAGCAGCTCTAATGCAGTGCAGGAATAATGACTTACTTAGAGAATTTTGTTGAAGGACTTCTACTGAAGTGCAGTGATTGAAACCTAGCCTTCGTTGCAGAGAATATGCCACTGATGGAATAATCTCCTGACTTGTAATGATTCTCTGGGTCCACTTCACTTTGTTCTAGAGTCAGGAGGCATTTGGCTTTGTGCATCGCACAGGCTCCCCACGGCCACAAAAGCAGCACAAGTAGAAGTATAAGCAATATGACTTGTGTTCCTGACTGAGCCCTCTCTGTCTGCATTTTAACAAAAAATGAGAAGAAGAGGTGGAAGAAATCAAAACCTCTTCCAAGACAGAAGCTTCAGATCCAGACAGGGTCCAGCCAAGAAATGGAAAAACAGCCTCTGCTTGTCCTAAAACCACCCCCAGCTTCTCTTTCTGTCTCCTGAGCCATTTATGCACTCAAAATTTCAGACATTCTGTTTGAGCCAACATTGCATTGAAGTCTGCTATCAACATTTCCTGATGTTTTTACAGTATGTTAAATTTTCAGAAAGTTTGCAGAAATGTCTCTAGAGACTTAACATAAACTCAGCAAATCACTATGATTTGGATAAATGTCCATGAAATTGCTTAGTCATCCAGTTCATGGTTGTCCCAAAAGTGCTTTTTCCAAAAGGCAACTGGATTTTCTCGATTTTTTTTCTTTAAAAACATTTTGTTTCTCATCCAAGAAGCTTCTTCAGTTCTTCAGCATGATTTGGATAATTGCAAGGAATAGAACCATCAACTCTTTGAACTCTGAACAAGTCAACAAGCACATGCCCAAAGGGAGAATTTACACTCCAAAGTTTGAAGATGGGCCAGCAAAGCAGACTGAAGAATTTGGCCCCAAAAGTTTCTAATAAAAGTTTTAAAAAGCCAAGGATTAAGAGAGATTTTAAACATGGACACAAAGAGTGGCGTCTTAATATTAATTTGGTTAGGAATTTTTTTAAAGGAGAATTTGCAAATAGGTCCGTTGGTAGCTGTGAATCCCATTTAGAGAGGAGCAATTGGCCTCTGTTCAGAAACAATTATTTATTTATTTATTAAATTTATAGAATGCCCACCTCACTTTCTGAGGCCAGAGAGATCAGCAAGATACATTGAAGACAAAAGTTTTATTATCTGTTTGTTTGTTTGTTTGTTTAATTTATATGATGCTCATCTCACTGAGGCTTGGAAGATCAGCAAAATAATTTCTTATCCCCATAATTCTCTAGTCTGCCTTCCTGTTGAAGAGGCTTTATTCTTTTAGACCTGGATTGATTTTAGCTCTTTTCTTGTTGGCTTTCCAAGGCAGGGCCTGGCCCTCTGTAGTCCATAGTGATCCCAAATCACTTGCATAACTACCTAGAAATACAGTTCAAATTTCTTCCATGTTTCAAATCACTCAGATTAAAAAATGCTACCTAGCTTTGCTCAGCTTACTTGAAATAGTGTTTAATGGGTCTGTTTCTCATGAGAAGGTGGGAACAAAATCAAGAAGTTGGCCTATGGTGCAACCCACAGCTTTTCTGAAAGCACAGGTTTCACCCTGCCCTATGTCACAAGTAATTTTTATGTACTCCAGGGAGTAAGAATTAATTACTTGAAGAACTGTTGAGTTGAATGCCTTCTTCTGGTAAGATAGCAACCCTGTTGCTAATAGCTTCATGAAATAAATGAAACAATAATTAGAAAGCCTCACCCCATTTCAGTGCTTCTGTCTGAGTAATCACATACTGGGCTTTGTTTCATTAAACTAGACATACCCAATTCCTGTAATCGTTCTTCATATGTTCTTTCTTTCTTTCTTTCTTTCTTTCTTTCTTTCTTTCTTTCTTTCTTTCTTTCTTTCTTCCTTCCTTCCTTCCTTCCTTCCTTCCTTCCTTCCTTCCTTCTTTCCTTCCTTCCTTCCCTCCCTCCCTCCTTTCCTTCCTCCCTCCTTCCTTCCTTCCTTCCTTCCTTCCTTCCTTCCTTCCTTCCTTCCTTCCTTCCTTCCTTCCTTCCGTAGCCCTGATGAGAAATTAGGATTTTCTCCTTTTTTTAAAGTGGGTGAAGCTAACAAAAGTTTACCCTTCTAGCTTGGAGTCACAGAATGGACTGTAAAACACACCAGTTGATTTTCATCCATATTCAAAATAGATGCCCCAAAAGATGGAAGTCATTGATGCTTGTTTTCCTGGCATGGTTGGGAGAGTAAATAAACAGGGAAATCCACCATCCAAGGGAACTACTGTCGAGGGAGAAAATGTGGCCATCTCCTTCATAAAATTGGAGGGGGACATTGATATTTGTAAAGGAGAATTTAGTAAAACAGTTTCTATAACAGCCAGTTTAATCTTGAAGACCCGCAGCCGAGTTTATTGGAGAAATATCTTCCTTTTTTAAGATTTAGAGTTGGAAGGGGTGACTTAAATCTTGAGTCCAACCTTCAATTCCTTCCTCTGCTCCAACTACTTCAATCTAAGAGGGCTCAATGACCATCTCTTCAATGGTCATTGATGGGAGGGCTTTGGGATACTTTGGATTTTGTCTCTAAAAGGTGATTGATATAAAATGGGCAACCTCTCAGAGTAGACATAGCTTGCTTGTCCTGGGAATGTGTGGCAGACAATCTCACTTGTCTTTGATACTTGTCCTTCTATATTGGACTACTTTCTAACTATTGGTATATATTACTATTCTTCACACATATTCATCCACACCATTATTTGTTTAACTCCAAGTATGCATATGATAGAAGAACTTGCTTTATAGTAGACGTTAATCTTGCTTCTTTCAGATGCTGAAATACATACCTAAGGTCCAGCAGATCAGTATCCAAACATCAACCGAGATGACTGTATACCTAGGATTGAAACTTTCCTATCCTATCAAGAAAATTTGGGGATCATCCTAGCTTTCTTTGCCTTGTTCTTACCTTTGGCAACAGACTTAGTTTTTGGAATCTTCATTAAATTCAAAGAAACTCCCATAGTCAAAGCCAACAATTGGGATCTCTCCTACAGCAGGGCTTCTCAACCTTTTCACCCATTGTACCACTTTTAGGATATGGCACCATCCGAGTACCACCAGTAACCTAGCAAGGTGTCAAGAGGAAAAAAGTGATAAAGTACAGGTAGTCCTCAACTTACAACAGTTTGCTTAGTGACTGTTTGAAGTTACTGAAAAAAGTGCCCCCCCAAGCCACAGCCGAGCAAGACACCTGCCTGCCCGCCTGATGGTGCTCTTCCTCCTTTCAGAGGTTTTCATTGTTGTGAGCATTTCTGTTGAGGATTGGCAGTGGGGGTGGGGTGGGGTGGGGGGGTGTTTGGTTTTTATTCTCCCCATCTGCTGGGTGGTTGCAGCAGGTTTTGGTCACTTCACATGACCCTGGGACACTGTGACCGTCATAAATATGAATCAGTTGCTAAGCATTTACATCTGAATGTAAATCACAAGACCCTGGAGATGCTGCAACACTCCAGCTGATTAGCACTTCTTCTGGGCTCAGCAGAAGTGCCAGGAACAGCGCCGAGCTGCAGCTGGAACCTGGCGCTTCCACTGAGCCCTGACAGCCCTGCAGCTCCAGCCATCTCTTGATCAGGCTTGTGCGGTGCTGCCAGCAGTTCAGTTCAATCCCCTCCCCTGCTACCACTTTTCTAGGATGGTCATGTACCACCTGCCAGGTGCCAATATACCACAGATGGTATCCGTACCACTGGTTGAAAAGCCCTGTCCTACAGCCTCCTAATAGTCCTCCGGCTTTCCTTCTTGACCTCATTCTTATTTATTGGCCAGCCAAGTAGAGCCACATGCCAACAAACAGCCTTCAGCAACATCTTCTCTGTTGCCATTTCCACCATCCTGGCTAAAACAGCCATGGTGATGTTCTTGGACACAAAACCAGGAAATACAGAGCTGACTAGGAAACGGGCCTGGAGACTAAAACATATGAAGAACAGTTGCAGAAATTGGGTATGGTTAAAACTAGAGGGGAAAAAAGGACACGATAACAATATTTCAGTATTTGAGAGGCTGCCATAAAGGAGATGGGGTCATCTTATTTTCCAAAGCATCAAGGGGCAAGATAAGAAACAATGGATCAACGAGAGAAGCAACCTGGAATTAAGGAGAAACTTCCTCATAGTGAGAACAACTAACCAATGGAACAGCTTGGCTTCAGAAATTGTGGGTGCTTCATCACTGGAGGTCTTTAAGAAGAGACTGGACAGCCACTTGTCTGAAATGGTATAGGGTGTTCCGTTTGAACAGAGGATTGGACTAGAAGACCTCCAAGGTACCTTCCAGCTCTATTCTGATTTTAATTCTGTATTTCCTACGGTGTGTTTGCTTATCTCTTGTAATCTCTTTCTCTCCAATGTGCATAGATAGAAACATTGATTTCCCATTGCCAATTATCCCTGAACAGAAGCGAGGAGTCCAAAAGATGAGAGAGTGGGGGACAGGCCTATATGACTACCCTCTTTTCCCAGCTTCCTTCTGAGTCAAGTTCTGAAACATGAACCTTCCCCACTGTTGGGGTTTACCTAGCTGATTTGGGTCATATCTTACAATATCCAGTTTTGGTCACCACGATGTAAAAAAGATGTTGAGACTCTAGAAAGAGTACAGAGAAGAGCAACAAAGATGATTAGGGGACTGGAGGCTAAAACATATAAGGAACGGTTGCGAGAATTGGTTATGTCTAGTTTAACGAAGAGAAGGACAAGGGGGGACATGATAGCAGTATTCCAATATCTCAGGGCTGCCATAAAGAAGAGGGAATCAAGCTATTTTCCAAAGCACCTGAAGGCAGAACAAGAAGCAACGGGTGGAAACTAATCAAGGAGAGAAGCAACCTAGAACTAAGGAGAAACTTCCTGACAGTGAGAACAATTAATCAGTGGAACAGCTTGCTTCAGAAGCAGTAAATGCTCCAACACTGGAAGTTTTTAAGAAGAGACTGGACAGCCATTTGTCCGAAATGGTGTAGGGTTTCCTGCCCGAGCAGGGGGTTGGACTAGATGACCTCCAAGGTCCCTTCCAACTTTACTATTATTATTATTATTATCATCTTCCAAATGTTATAAGTATTTAGGGGCAATTTCTTAATAAACCTTTCAAAAGATTGATTAAAAAGTAGTGGCATCTCTCTTGGTGCTCTCCTTCTTTGGTACCCAATTCACAAATTCTAATCTGAGCATTGACACAGCATTGGTGCTGTGAGCAGGATTCTAACAAAATGATAGTGATATATGCAGTGTTATCTTCATTTTAGATATCAAAAGGGTCTCTCTCTCTCCCTCTCCCTCTCCCTCCCTCCTTCCCTCCCTCCCTCCCTCTCTCTCTCCCTCTCTCTCCCCCTCTCTCTGATCTTCAGCTGCTCACCTGGCAAGCTGGCTTCAAGCTGTTCTCCAACAAGCTCAGGGGTAGGCAACCTCAGCTCTTTTATGACTCATGGACTTCAACTCCCAGAATTCCCGAGTCAGCATAGTTGGGCTAGCTAGGTCTCTCCTGCCCTTCCTGCTTCCTGCTTCCTGCAGAGACGCAGCAAAGGGAGGAGCCCCATCCAAAAAGCTTTTCAGCTTGTCAGAGAACACTGTGAGTCCATTCTCTTTTACACAAACACACACACACACAGAGAGAGAGAGAGAGAGAGAGAGAGAGAGAGAGAGAGAGAGAGAGAGAGAGAGAAGCAGGGAAGTGCAATTGCCTCTCTCTGTCTCTCTCTGCAAATGGCAGAGGAGGCTGGGAGCCACAGGGGAAGGCTCAAAGAGCCGCATGTGGCTCCGGAGCCGCACGGTGCCGACCTGTGACCTAGCTGATTCGGGTCATATCTTACAATATCTTCCAAATGTTATAAGTATTTAGGGGCAATTTCTTAATAAACCTTTTCAAAGATTGATTAAAAAGTAGCGGCATCTCTCTTGGTGCTCTCCTGCTTTGGTACCCAATTCACAAATTCTAATCTTAGCATTGACACAGCATTGGTGCTGTGAGCAGGATTCTAACAAAATGATAGGTGATTTATTTAATGTTTTTCCTTCTATTCTCTGGGGACATTTTCAAGTCTCGACATAAACAACAAACTAAGGAACAACACAAAGAGATTGCTTGCACAGAAAGGCCAGAAACATAATTCTCTCCCAGATGGCCCTGAAACTCTGGGAGGAGATTTACAGCTGGGCAGGGGTTGCATCAGTGATCTAACCCTCACCCAAGGCTTGAGTGAGTTCCATCTCTCTTAGTCAAGTAATCAAAACCTCAGTTTTGGAAAAAGGTAGGTGCCTTCTATTATCATTGGCTGATTGTTTTGATTAGAGATTCTGCAGAACAAAAGCAGGCAGGTCCAGCAAGGATGGTGTTCCTTCTTCTCTTCCTGATGCAGCTGCCCTTAGTGGCCTATAAAATGATGAAAGTCAAATGTCTCTTGTCTTTGGAGAGGGATGGAGTAGATCCATGGAATCATTACAAGCCAGGAGACCATCTCATTGCGGGACTCATTTCTGCAACATATGCTCCATTTATAGACTATAGTTTTAGCGGAGCTCCCACTACTGCTGTTGGCTTGTAAGTCACTCTGACTGTGAGAGAGTTCATAGCACAGTAATTCTGTAAGGGTTCCTCAAGGTTTTGTGCCCTCTTCCTGGGACTTTGTCCACAGTTCTGTCATAGATGGTCTCCAAAGAGTTCAGGAATACAACAGTTGACAAAATAGAGGCAGGGATTTTAAACATCTGGAGAGAATGGCAGGGTCTTCTGCTGGGTGATTCAACTGAACTCCAGCCTTGGAAAGACCTGATCTCCCCCTCTTTGCAAATGCTGAAGCAAAGCTGATGATGTTATCATCATTTGATACTTTTGATCTGGCTTTGAGAAGGAGATTGGTTCTGTCACTGCATTTTCCCTGTCTAGATCTCATAATTCCTTGGTCTCCATGGAGGTGAATCAAGGCCACCTCAGAATAGCAGGGTTCAGTCTTATGTCTAGTTGTATCCATGCTCTTCTCTAGATCTTCTAAAATTATCTACAAATCTCCTCCAAATCAATTAACAATGTGATATATTTCAGGAAAGGATCTATGATGTACTGGAAGCTCCTGTCTTTCCAGATTGCCATCCAAAAGATCAACCAAAATCCCCTCCTCTTACCCAACCTCACCCTGGGATATACCATCCACGATAATTACTTCAACCCAAGAATGACTTCAGATGTTCTGCTGGATCTCCTTTCAACTGGGGAGGCCAACATCCCAAATTACAGCTGTGGAAAGACAAAAAGCACATTGGTTATTCTTGAAGGAACTGACTCTGAATTCTCAACTCAGATTTCAACCATGTTGGGCACCTACAAAATCCCACAAGTATGTTTCTTTGCGGTTAGTTGCTGATTGAGTTTTATTCAAATGTAGTTGAGTTTTTGTTTTTGCATAGATTTTCAAAGAAGAACTTTTTTTCCCCTGTAGAAATAACCAGAAATAATGGGATTTTGGAAGAATCAAAAATGACATAGTAGTTCAGGTTAATGAAGTCATTTCAATACATAGCAGAAACCAAGTCCAGGTGGAGCTGGAGGGACACCCTTCCTTGATGGGACCAGTTAGGTGAGATGAGCACTATCAGCAGCAATCCCACCAATAGAGTCACAGCATTGGAGGATTGGAAAGATTTGGGGAATCATGTAGTCCAGTGCAGGAATCCAGTATCCCATACACATTCATCCAGGCTCTCTTGAAACACCTCCAGCAAAGGACTCAACTACCTTCTGAGGAGGCCTCTTCCATAGTTGGATTGCTCCTACATTAGGCTATCCAGCTGATTTCCCCCCCCCCCTTGTAAGCTTCTTGTTTTGTCTTCTACACTGAAGCTGAACAAATCTGCCCTGTCTTCTACAAGGCAGCCCCCCCCCCATATGGTCCCTATAGTCTTCTTCATCCAGGCTAAACATATCTAACACATTCATTTGTTCCCAGTCTCTTATCATCTTGACTTGCTCTTTTCTAGTCAATGTCCTTCTAAAAATATTTTAGTATTTCTTAAAGTTAGTAAAATATCATAATTAGAAAAAAAGTGTTTTCTCTCTTTAGGGCTAAAAAAAGTTGAAATAATATAGAGGATTCTCTCAATATGAATTATGATAAAGATGAATGAGTTAACAGAAATGCATATTATTCCCCCCACCAAAGAGGACCAGAGATGGTCAAATTGATTCTTTTATCCAAAGAAGAGAATATATCCAACCTTGTTTCTATTTTGAAATTGCTTCCAGAGTTTTTGCTTGCAATGAAAAAAAAAATGAAACTTTGATTTTCTTTTTGCTAATCAGATAAGTTGATTGTGATAAAAGTGGTTTGTACACATTGTTGTGTAAAAGTAAAAAAGTTGAGGTTGTAATGTTACCTTCCACTGTGCTAAAGAGAGTCAGAAATTGGTGCCTTTTCTTTTCTTTTTTCCGTCTTTACATCGTTTTTTTTCTTCTCCTTCCCCATCCTTGTAGTTTTCTATTGGTTTTTTTTGAATTCCTCTTTGTATTTTATATTTTGATAAACCAATAAAAAGTATTTTTTTTAAAATGAACCTCTTATTTTTTTCAGGTCAGCTATGCTTTTGCTTCGCCATCACTCAGTGATAAGACTAATTTCCCTTTTTTCTACCAGTCAGTCCCCAAAGCAGGGGTCCAGTACCCGGGGATTATCACACTGCTTCAGTATTTCAAATGGACCTTGATTGGCCTTGTGGTTGCTGACACCAACAATGGAGAGCACTTCATCAGAACTTTTAAGCCGGTGCTCACCCAGAACAATATTTGTGTTGTTTTCTCTCAAACAATCTCATTAGATACTGAAAAAATGAAGCTTAATTCAATAAGTTTCCTTCAGTGGAGCCAAATCAATGTATACCTTTATTATGCTGAAGCTCTTTCCTTCACAGAGGGAATATACATTACGCAACATATCCTTGGATCCTTGACAAAGCCTATTGTAGGAAAAGTGTGGGTCACAACTGTTTTGTGGGACCTCACTTTTGAGATCACGTATTCTCCTCTAACTTTCAAATACACCCACAGCATTTTTTCCTTTCTTATCCAGACTGAGCAAAGAACAAAATACAATGATTTTAACTATTTTTATATGCTCATGAAAAGATTTGCAGAGGATGCTTTTCTATGTTCCTATGCAAAGCATCCTTTGGCTGTGAAAGGCTGGACCAGATGCCAAGAGAAAGACAAAGTGGAAATTCTGCCCCAAGGAGTGGTAGAAAGAATCTTGACTTTAGATACTTACACCATCTACAATGCCATGTGGAAAGCTGCAACCACCATAAATGCTGCGGCTTCATCCAGCTCCGAGAGAATAATGGCTTTGCACAAGAAAAGATTGGAAGCTGAGAAGTTGAAGCCATGGCAGGTATTTCTTTTTCTCAAACACAGATGAATCCTCCTCTCTTCCCCCAATCTTTTCATAATCTGAGCACATACTGTGGCATGCAGAGAGACCCACACAGATTACTGTGGGCTCTTGATTGTCACTTTTTGGGAAGTCTTTGACTTAGAAAGTCTTTGAGATTGTCTTTTCCCAGTAACTTCTGCCTGCCCAGTTAGGTTGTCCAGGTTCTTTCTCTTCAAGCATGTAATTTACATGGTTCTCAGAGGTGGCACCTCTCAATCACAACCCTCCCTCTTTGGAACAGCATCTCATCTTACTAAAGGTTGGTCCTGTTTTTATGTATATTACAAAGATGCAGGAAAGCAATTCAAACTTGGTTATTTCTGCAGACCTTTGAGAAGGAAATATATTGAGAGAGGCCCCTCCTCTGAGTGAGTTTATTTAAGTTTTATGATTCCTCAACATAGTACCATTTTAATACTACTGTATTGGATTTGTGCATGTAATATCTGTTTTTACCTGGTCATATTTTAGTTGATTTAATCCTATTTATACAGGGTAGGATTATAAGACACTTGGTCAATGACTGAATCCACTTTTGAGAGAGAGAGAGAGAGAGAGAGAGAGAGAGAGAGAGAGATTATAGATAGATAGATGATAGATAGTAATAGTAATAGTAGTAAAGTTGGAAGGGACCTTGGAGGTCATCTAGTCCAACCCCCTGCTCAGGCAGGAAACCCTACACCATTTCGGACAAATGGCTGTCCAGTCTCTTCTTAAAAACTTCCAGTGTTGGAGCATTTACTGTTCTGGAGGCAGGCTGTTCCACTGATTAATTGTTCTAACTGTCAGGAAGTTTCTCCTTAGTTCTAGGTTGCTTCTCTCCTTGATTAGTTTCCACCCGTTGCTTCTTGTCCTGCCTTCAGGTGCTTTGGAAAATAGCTTAATTCCATCTTCTTTATGGCAGCCCCTGAGATATTGGAATACTGCTATCATGTCCCCCCTTGTCCTTCTCTTCGTTAAACTAGACATACCCAATTCTAGCAACCGTTCCTTATATGTTTTAGCCTCCAGTCCCCTAATCATCTTTGTTGCTCTTCTCTGTACTCTTTCTAGAGTCTCACATCTTTTTTACATCGTGGTGACCAAAACTGGATGCAGTATTCCAAGTGTGGCCTTACCAAGGCACTGAAGAGTGGTATTAATACTTCATGTGATCTTGATTCTATCCCTCTGTTAATGCAGCCTAGCACTGTGTTGGCCTTTTTGGCAGCTGCAGCACACTGCTGGCTCATATTTAGGTGATTGTCTACTAGGACTCCGAGGTCCCTCTCACAGTTACTACTATTGAGCATGGTGCCACCTATGCTGTACTTGTGCATTGGTTTTTCTTGCCTAAATGTAGAACCTTGCTTTTTTCACCATTGAATTTCATTTTGTTAGTTAGTGCCCAGTGTTCAAGTCTGTCCAGATCCTTCTGTATCTGAAGCCTGTCTTCTGGAGTGTTGGCTATTCCTGCCAGCTTGGTGTCATCTGCAAATTTGATGAGTTCCCAATCTATCCCTTCATCCAAATCGTTGATGAAGATGTTGAAGAGTACTGGGCCCAGAACAGAGCCCTGGGGCACCCCACTACACACTTCCCTCCATATAGATAGATAGATAGATAGATAGATAGATAGATAGATAGATGAGAGAGATTATAGATGAGATAGATGGGACAGATATTATAGATAAAGTAGATGAGAGAGAGATGATAGATAGATAGATAGATAGATAGATAGGATAGATAAGACAGAGAAAGATGATAGATAAGATAAATAAATGAGAGAGAGATTATAGATAGATAGATAGATAGATAGATAGATAGATAGATAGATAGATAGATGAGAGAGAGATTATTGATGAGATAGATGGGACAGATATTATAGATAAGATAGATGAGACAGAGATGATAGATAGATAGATAGATAGATAGGTAGATAGATAAGACACAGAGAGATGATAGATAAGATAGATAAATGAGAAAGAGAGAGAGGGGGGGGGGGAGATTCTAGCAAGATTTAGTAAGTCTCCAAAGATGTTACGGCTGTGCTTTTTTTTCTCTTCTTCCTCACTGCTCTTCTGTGAAGCAGGGAACTTCTGGATCTCTTCACTTCTAACCTAGAAGTTGTCTCCTGTACCTTCATTAGTCTGAGAATGAACTATTTTGGACCGTGTCAAAATAACTTTCTTTTTCTGTTTTCTTTCTCATTCAAGCTTCATCCTTTTCTCCAAGCCACCCAGTTTTACAATTCTTCCACAAACAGAGTCTATGTGGATGAGAATGGAGAGCTGGCAGCTGATTTTGACCTTGTTGGCTGGCTGAAGTTTCCTAATGGTTCAGTGATTAGTGTAAAATTTGGGAGTCTCTCCAGACAGAAGTCCCTGGAGCCTAAGCTCAGTATTGACCAAGATGCCATTGTGTGGCCCAAATGGCTCAATCAGGTAGAACAGATACATTTCCTCAATTCTCTCTTAATTCTCAGACAGCTTTTTCCTTCCTCCAAAATCCAGATTTACATGAGACATACTGCCTTCTGTTACAGGCTTGAGGTCAATTAAATTATTCTTATTGGTTAGATGATCTGTATCCTTCTGCCCACAGGATATGACATCCTTGAGATTATTTTTCAGGAACTGGTTCTTTGACTTTTTGTAAGCTCATCCTATTATTTGTTCTCTTGAGTCCCCAGCTGTGCTCAACCATTTTCTCCATAGTCAAAAGCTGAGTTACTCTCCAATATTCCATTTAGGCTTAAAAATACTTTCTATTCTTATTTGGAATTTGTTATCAGAATGGAGCTGGAAGGGACTTTGGAGGTCTTCCAGTCCAGCCCTCTGCTCAAGCAGGAGATCCTATACCATTTCAGACAAGTGTCTGTCCAATCTTTTCTTAAAAATCTCCAGTGATGAAGCACCTACAGGGGACTGGAGGCTAAAACATATAAGGATCGATTGCTGGAATTGGGTATGTCTAGTTTAATGAAGAGAAGGACAAGGGGGACATGATAGCAGTCTTCCAGTATCTCAGGTGCTGCCACAAAGAAGAGGGAGTCAAGCTATTCTCCAAAGCGCCTGAAGGCAGGACAAGAAGCAAAGGATGGAAACTAATCAAGGAGAGAAGCAACCTAGAACTAAGGAGAAACTTCCTGACACTTAGAACAATTAACCAGTGGAACAACCTGCCTCCAGAAGTGGTGAATGCTCCAACATTGGAAGTTTTTAAGAAGAGTCTGGAAAACCATTTATCCGAAATGGTGTAGGATTTCCTGCCTGAGCAGGGGGTTGGACTAGATGACTTCCAAGGTCCCTTCCAACTTTATTATTATTATTATTATTATTATTATTATTAACGCTGATTTCAAGAAGCATTTGGTTAGGCATGTAAGAGTTTGGAATAAATACAGAACAAGGCTGTGTCTGAGATATCTCTTTGGGTGTCACATCAAGAAGATTTTTTTTATTTAGAAAAGAAATTATGGTGAAACCAGATTGGTGGACTTATGGTCATATAATATCTTTCAATCAAAGTGACCCTAATCCCAAATCAAAAGAAGAATTGGAATCAGAAGGATACATTTGCCATTGACTTACACACCTACAACTTAAGGAAAGTGTCTGTGGAGATTCTCAGTCATCCAGGCCATGGTTAACCCAAAGGTGATTTTAAAGAGGCAACTGGACTTTCTTGTTTTTTGTTTGAAGATGTTTCGCTTCTCATCCAAGAAGCTTAAGGAAAGATTCAATTTAGTAAAGAAAAACTATGAGTTTGAATTTTTTTTAAAAAAAATCAATTTTAAATTGTAATGTGTGCTAATGATGTACATATTGCTAAGGTTGAAATTGAATTTGGAAAATGAATATGTAATACAGTGTATGATTCAGGCGGAAGGAACTTTGGATACAATATAATGTTTGAGTAGTGGAAAATATGTGGACAAATGGTCTAAAATTAACACTGAATTATAATTTGAAAGAAAATGTTTACAAAGTAGTTGTCATGGTTCCGACTAATGAAACACTTCAAAGAACCTCCAGGCATTTTATCCTAAAAAACGTCTTTTTATTTATATGACAAAATGTCAGCACAGGCATGAAGAAAGGAATGCTAAGATCTGAAATCCCCACTCACCGAGCAGTTATTTTGCTAGCATTTCCCTCCCCTATTTTGCTGTCCTGATTTATGTTCTCCAATTAGTTTGAAAGGCAAAGGTTCCCTTCCGTCTTCTTTCACGGGCTTTTCCCTCCTCCATCACTCTCCTCTGTATTAACTTTAAAAGTACCAGCATATTTTGTCAAAGCAAGAATATACAATATTAGCAGCGTTGACAGTATTATTATTATTATTATTATTATTATTATTATTATTATTATTATTATTGATCATCGCACAGTCAGCCAGATGTTCAGACTGGATTTGGCATTTTGTCTACCTATCGAGTCCTTACCCAGGACCTGGGATAGGTAGATGTGGATGTTTGATGGTATTACAGATATCGTTGCAGGATGGAAGCAGTTCCTAGTAAGGCCACCTTTTGCAATTGACTAATAGCAAATTTGTCAATGCCAATGGTGTTCAAGTGTGTTATTATTATTATTATTATTATTATTATTATTAAGTGATGTATCATTGGCACTTAACCCCTGAAAAATTGTCAGAGAAGTGTAAAAGTTTTTCAAATGCACATTGGAAATATAATTCTAAAGAAGATAGTTTTCGTCTTTGGTGGACTTATCAAAAAAGCAAAAAAATAGAATATTGGACTTAGATTCATGTTATAAAGCAGAAGATTTTCCAAGTTAATGTAAAATTGAAATTTGAAGTTTTTCTTTTAGGATTACTAGATAAGGGAGTTGGAAAAAAGATTTGGAACTTTGTTATTGTATATATTGAATGCAGTGAGAATTCTATATACACAGAAATGGAAAAATATATACCCCACAATAGAAGAATAGATGGAAAAAATGATGGAGCTTGCAGAGATTGCAGAATTGACTTCTTTGATAGATTAAAAAAAAATATCCAGCTTGGTTTCTACTTGGAAACCATTTCTGGACTTTGTGCTCAAGATAGCAAAAAAAATAAATAAAAATGAATGCCTAACTTTGGGTTTTGCTAATTAGACTACTTTATGATTATGGAAACAGCTAGTAATTATTAAGTATGTATAAGTAAAAAGTTGAGGCTGCAATTTTATTTTGTACATTACTGCGCTGAAAAACATTGGAAGTCAATGTAATTTTTATAAATATATTTATAATTGGATTGTCCTGTATTTTTATGAATACATGTGTTATTTCATGCAAACCTCTTCTTAATACGAGAAGACTTCCAAGATCCCTTCTTGCTCTATTCTATTCTAATATTTCAACAGAACAAGAAAGCCCATCCCTGGTTTAGAATTAAATCTATGATATGGTTTCATTCTGTCTTTCATTTCTTATGCCTTGATGCTCCTTCTTCTGTGCAGCCCCTGCCTCCTTCCAGATGTGTGGAAAGCTGCTGTCCTGGGTTCATGAAGGTAGCTCAGGAAGGGAAGCCTATCTGCTGTTACGACTGTCGTCTTTGTGCAGAAGGAACCATCTCCACCCTGGAAGGTAGGTGACACCAAGAAAAAGCTTTTCTAAAGCTTGATCTTTTGTTTGGCTGAATATCCACAATCAAATTCACTAGAAGTATTTGGGGGAATAATTGAGCCTGAGATTTTATGATCCTGAAGATGGAGATGTGAGATACAAGATTTTTGGGAGAAAATTCTTTCAACAATTTCCCTCCCCTACCCCAAATATGTTTGTAAACCTGAATCCTTTCTTCTCTTCCTTGGTTTACTAGCCAGCAAGAATTAGTATTTTTAAAGAAAATATTCCCAGCAATAGTATTTTATATGTGATCTAAGACAAGGGGTCCCCAACCTGTCCCCACTATTGAACCATGGCCTATTGGCCTCCAGGCCACTTGAGTGGCTGACTGTGCTCGTGTGTGTGCAGATGCACACAGCCCCACTCGCGGGAGCATCGCCATGAGCATTGTGGGTGTTCATGGCCCCACTTACAGTAGGTGAGCATCAGCGTGATAGTCAGTGCAAGGATTGTAGCATTTGTAGACCCACTTGCGCAAGCAATGGGTGTTCATGCATGCTCACCCTGCCACAAAACCATCCTTTTTCCCCCTCCCCCACTCCAGGAAGCCAACACCAAAAGGTTGGGGAAACTCTGATCCAAGCTAATTTGCACTCATTAGGAATCACAAAGAACCAAGAGTTTCATGTTGACTCTAATTTGATCAGTGATAGCGGATCCATCTAACCCAGGGGTGTCAAACTGCCAGCCCATGGGCTGGTTTCATCATACCGGAGCCGCGCCCGCCCATTGCCGGCAATGGTGAAAAAGCTCTGATACGTCGTGTGATGTCATGTGATGTCGCGAGTTGCACAAGTGTCTTGTGAGAATAAAATGAAAGGAGGAAGCACAGAGTTCAGACACTTAATCTTCTCCATCTGGGATTCGACTTTCTTGTCATTCTTCTTATATTGGAGCATCATTTAAAAGTTGCTTCAGTGTTGCTAGCATCGATGTGACCTTCAGCTTGACTCTTGCACCAGTGCTAGCCTTGGCATAAACTTCACACCTGCACTAGCTTCGGTGCAACCCTTGGTGTGATTCTCGCACCGGCACTAGCCTTGGTGTGACTCTCGCACTGGTGCTAGCCTCAGTGCTAGACTTGGCATGACCCTTGCGCCTGCGCTAATCTTGCCACGACCCTCACTTCTGCATTAGCATCAGCACAATTCTTGCACCAGTGCTAGCAGCCCCATTTTTGGAGTGTTCATGCTTGCAGCCCTGTTCATGCGTGCGCAGCTACATTTGGGTGTCTGCGCATGCGCACGTAAAGGGGTCTGCTCCTCCCTTTCCCACTGGGCTACCAACCCAGAAAGGTTGGTGACCCCTACTTTATAGGATATGCCAAAATCAAAACTAGGTCATTCACAAAAGCCCTTTTTTTTAAAAAAAAAAAAAATCTCAAAATGCCAATTGTATTGCATAACTGTACTATTGGATGGAGGTTCTTTTGTGCTCTTTTAAAAGAGTACTCTTCTTTTTACCTTTTTAGAGTTTTTTTTATTTCTTAATATTCTCACTCTGTTGATTGTTTTTCCTTCTTTTTAAAAATGTGCATGGTTTAATTTAATTATTTTTAGATAAGTATTTTTCAATAAAAATTTAAATGCAGTGAAATTGTCCCCTTTTTTCTGATGACGATGTTATCCATTCAGTCATGTCTAATACTTGGCGATTCTGTGGGCCAGATCTCTCTATATCTTCTGATCTTGCACTACTTTTTAAAATTGTTCTATGTTCTGGCTGGTGTCAGCTTTGAGGGTGTCCATCCACTGTGTTCTTTGGCAGCCTGGTTTCTTTTTACCACTAACATTCCCTCCCTCCCTCCCTCCCTCTTTCTTTCTTTCTTTCTTTCTTTCTTTCTTTCTTTCTTTCTTTCTTTCTTTCTTTCTTCTAATTTGTTTTTTTTGAAAAAAGTTAATGTTATAGCATATGGATTACCATGTCTTAATTGAAAAATGTGAATATTTCTGTGTCCATATTATGTACATATACACATGTATGTGTCTTTGTGTGTCACAAATAGAAACAAAATGAATAAAATTAATACCACTCCAGTTCATAAGCAAATTCTCCACTTTTGCAATCGTAAAGAACTCCCAACCATCAATTCCAGAATAGTTGGTTAGAAAATAGACTAAAAATTCTGATTATGGTGAAACGAATACACAAAAATTATGCAAAATTGACTGATAAAAAAGCAAAATGGGCAATGATTTTTTTAAAAAAGAGATATTTCAATGTAGTGAAATATCTCTTTAAAAAGTCAAATTAATGCAGAGTTAGGATGAATCAAGTTGTTGAAGGGAAAGTGTGAATTTGGGAGAAACCAAAAGGAAGATTCCCCCCCCCTCCCTATTTTCTCCACTTTCAGGATCAATTAATGTCTTGTAATTGATTGGACTATATCTGAAGAAATGGCACACTAGCTATAGGCAACCTTTGAGGGAACATGTCTTCTTCCAATGAACTTATTCCTGTGTCACTTAAAAAAAACAACTTCCCCATTCATCGCCAGTTGTGCACATAAACAGACTCCGTCATAGTTTGCTTTTCTGGTTTTGGGTTATCTATATATTTTCACAAAATTCAAAACTACAATGAGATATTATGAAACAAGCAATATGGATAAATCAAGCCAATGTTCCTCTTCTTCTTCTTGGTCTTTGCAGATGCAGAACAATGCACCAGATGTCCTGATGATCAGCATCCAAATAAATACCGAGATCAATGTATCCATAAAAAGATCAATTTCCTCTCTTACAAAGGCAATTTGGGAATCATTTTGGCTTCCATTGCCATGTTTTTGGGTTTAACCACATGCTTTGTCTTAGGAATTTTCATTAAATATCTAGAAACTCACCTTGTCAAAGCCAACAATCGAGATCTCTCCTTCATTCTCCTGGTCTCTCTCCTGTTTTCCTTCTTGATTTCCTTCCTGTTCATTGGCCAACCAACCAGAGCCACTTGCCTTCTTCAACAAACAGCTTTCAGCATCATCTTCTCAGTTGCTGTGTCTTCTCTTTTAGCCAAAACAGTCACAGTGGTGCTGGCCTTCCTGGCCACAAAGCCAGGAAACAGAGTGAGGAGATGGCTGGGAAAGAGTTTGGCCAATTCAATCATCTTTTGTTCTTCCACTGTCCAAGTTATAATTTGTTCCATCTGGTTGGGAGTTTCACCCCCATTTCCTAGTTCTGATAAGCAATCTCAACCTGGAGAAATAGTTCTGCAATGCAATGCAGGCTCTGTTGCCATGTTTTATGTTGCCCTTGGGTACATGGGCTTCCTGGCTGCTGTCTGCTTCACAATGGCTTTCCTGGCTCGGAACCTCCCTGGTGTGTTCAATGAAGCCAAGTTGATCACCTTCAGCATGCTGGTCTTCTGCACTGTTTGGGTGTCATTTGTGCCCACCTACCTGAGCACAAAGGGGAAGTACATGGTGGCCGTGCAGATTTTCTCCATCTTGGCTTCCAACGCTGGCCTGTTGGGCTTCATCTTCATCCCTAAGTGCTACATCATTCTGCTAAGGCCACATCTGAATACAAAAGAGCATCTGATGATTAAATAAATAGAAAGAAATAAACTGTTAGGGAGCTATGTCTCAAGAATATGATAATAATTAAAAGAATATGGTAAACAAAGAATATGGTAAGTACAAGTTACAGTATTTGACAATTTAATGGCTGTAAAGAAATGAACAAAAAGCCCAAGTTACAATAAAAATAAACAACTTTTAAATGAGCACTATTTACACCTTTGTCTTTCCTTTGTTCTTAAGTGTGGAGAATCTCTATGTGTGTCTGCATCTCTGTGTATGAATGATTGTAAAGACTCTGATATTTAAAACATTATGCCAGTGGTATCCATATTCATTCATGTGCAAGAATTGTGAATAATTATTTGTTGTCTCAAATAAATAACTTAAAACTGCACTTGCAGAACTGAAATGAAAGTGGTAATGCATGGGATTTTGGAGGAGGTACATTTAATAATCAATTAAAAGCAGCAATCATTTGCTTGTTCCTTCTAATAGGGATCAATTGCTCAGGTCAAAAAATTAGAAAGATAAAATAGTATCACAATGACCCCCCCAAAATGCTTTTTCATAAGGCAACTGGACTTTCTTGTTTTCCTTTGAAGACATTTTGGTTCTCATCCAAAAAGCTTCTTGACCTCTGACTGGATGGTGGGGAATGGAAGGATTTATACTCCTTGCAGACAGCTGGTCATTTGCATTCTTTTAGAGAGTTGTTGATGTCACCTGGCATCAGGATCACTTGAGTAGTGGAACTGTTGAAAGGACTGTGTTGTAGACTGAAGATAGATGGTGTCCTGTCCCTCCCCATCTGTTGAGAGAGGGCTGTTCAATTTTGACATAGATGGCCTCTTTGACCCCTCTTTCAAAGCAGCGGTGCTCTCTGTCCAAAATTTGCTATCTTTGAAAGTGTAGCCTTTGTCTTTTAAATGCAGATGGACTGCTGAATCTTGTTTTGATGAGTTTATTCTCCTATATTGTGTCATGCATTTATGAAGTGGTTGTTTCCCCATTCTTTCAAAGATAGCAAAGTTCACATTTTGTAGAGAGAGGAACACTGGAGGCTCCACACATATTTGCACTACTCAGGTGATTATGATGACACAGATAAACCTCCAGGTTGCCTCAATGACTCTCTAAAGAATGCAGATGACCAGCTGTCTGCAAGTATATAGTAAATCCTTCCATCCTCCACCATCTAGTCAGAGCTGAAGCAGCTTATTGGATGAGAAGCAAAACATGTTCAAAAAAATAAATAAGAAAGTCCAGTTATGAAAAAGCATCTTTGAGATAACTATGACTGGATGACTGAGACTCTCCATAGATATTTAGCATTTTAAAAAACAGAAATCAACAGCCAACACACAACAGAACTCATGCATGAAATGTATCACACCTTTTGACCCCCCCCTCCAGTAGCATAAGCAGGTCTTCTCAGCCATCTGAAAGACTAGTAGGATTATGATCAATCAGGGGGACAATGCTCTCTAGGCCAGGCCAATTGCCAAAAAGGCTCTAGAGGTGCACTCCCTCAAATCACCCAGACCTACACCAGGAAGGGCCTTATAGACAATTATATGTACTGAGAGAGGAGCACCCAATGCATCACCACCTGGTTGAAACCTACAGGAAACAGCAGGATGACTATATCAAATTTGTCATATGGGGATGCTTCCTGCTGAGGGTTTAGATCTTGCTATGCTCCTGATAGTGGCCAAAGGTTCCTCCAATGGACACCAGAAGGATTTCTGTGTGACTTGGACCACCAACTTGGGTTTCTATTTTCCTTTGTGCAATTCTATATAAGTCTTTCACCTCTGTTGGGGCCAAAGAACCTTCTTGTCTCCTGTCCCACCATCTTTACCTGCCCATTTCCCCACATCCCATTCTTGGAATATGGTTCCCAGCCCAAGATGGGACTTTCCAGACCTTCTTTCTCTCTTCTGGAAGATGCATCTAGCTGGCTTCCTCCTGCCAAATCCCTCAACCCAATGGAAGGAATGTTTTCCCCAGGTTTCGTGAAAGGTCTCCCTCAGCCTTTGGGCCAAGGCAATGCAAAGACAATATTGTCCCTACAGAACCCTCTGGACTTTTTCTTCTGTGTCCACTAATCTCTTCTCTTCCCATGAAATCAGATTGTTCACTGAACTTTCAACGGGGGACTTTTTAGAGAAGGGACTGGACCAGAGAGGGGAAGAAGAGGAAGTAGAAAGAATTGTGAAGATTTCTCTTTCTGTTAACTAATAATAGTTCCTCAGTACTGAGGTCTGGCCTCAAGGTCAAAATGTAACATTAAGGAATTAAAAATACAAACTAATGGTTAGCACCTTCTAGGAGTTATATAACAGTCAATGTAACTCAGGGGGAGTTGGACATTGTTCACTTGTGGCTATGTAGAGATTCTAGGCCAGTGTGGGGAATCTATGGCATGCGTGCCGTCACCTCAAAGGGATGCGCAATCAGGCTGCTCCTCTCCCTCTCTCCATGCACACCTGACTAGTGGGATCTGGAGAGGGCAGGGAAATCAAATCCAGCAGTGCTCTCACTCTCTTTCTCTGTCTGCACTGGGAGTCTGGGAGCAGCTGCGAGAGGCGGGTAGGGAGAGGGGAGAGAGGAGAAGCCAAAAGCGGTGCAGAGAAAGAGGTGTCAAGATGAGCTCAAGGGCTAGAGAGGGAATGGGGCAAAAGATTGGTTTTGCCATGATCTCCCTTCTGCTGGCCACTGGGAAGCCCGGTGGTATGGCTCGGTGCGGCTACATTGGGAAACTCCAGCACCCTGGACTTGCAAGTGAGTTTTGGCACTCCCCAGGTTTTGGTATGGCAATGGGTTTGTGGCGTCTTTGCGAGAATGGCTGCTCCCCTCTACCTTCCTGCCTCCCCTTAGCTAAGGGGTGATTTGGCATGGGCAGCTGGGGGAAGGGGAGGCCCGGCTTGTTTCAGGGGGGCAGATTAAGTGCACATTGGAAGGGGAAACTCTGAGTCGGGGAGGAAAAGTTAGCCTCCAGTTTGGGAGAGGAGCTCCTTCCTTTCTGCATGGAATGACTCTTGCTTTCCATGACAAAATTCTGCAGGGGCATCCAGAAGAGAAAAGGAGGAGGGTGGAGACAGGGGAACCTATAAAAGGAGCAGGTTTTGGTGAAAGCGATGGTGCAGATGGGGCAGTGAGTGAGCGAGCATGTGGCCTTTGGAAGCGATGGTACTGATGGGGCAGTGAGCGAGCAAGCGAGCATGCGGCCTTTGAAAGCGATGGTGCAATGAGTGAGCGAGCGGCATGAGATTGGAGAAAGGATGAGCAGGATAAGTGAGTGAAGCAGCCTGAGTTTGCAGAAAGGGTGAGAGAGAAAGGAGAGAGAGAGGAAGAATGATAGGGAGGGAGGGAGGAGATGGGAATGAGAAGGTGGGAGGCAGGGAAGGAAGGAGGGGAGGAAGAAGGAAGGAAGGGACTCTTGCCTTGGGCAGTAGGTTGAACTAGAAGACCTCCAAGTCCATTCCAGCCCCATGATTCTATCCCATGGGATCAGATTATCTGAGGGACCAATTCTTCCCTAATATATCTACCTGTCCATTAGGTCTGGCAAGGAAAAAACGATTCAGTCCCATTTATTAGGGAATCTGGTGGGCTTTTCAAAGAAGAGAGATTTTTCTGTTGTGACATCACCTTTGGTACATCATCTCCAAGAGATTTGATTCACCCTAAAGCCACTAGTTTTTTTTTGCAAGGCCTTAAAGATCTGGTTTTATCATGGGCTTGGGGATCCAGATGTGTAGCAGAGATATGCAAAAGTTCTATTGATTTTTTGGTGTTGATTCTTTTTTGTTTATTTTGGCTGTTGATTGGGTTTTTTACAGTTATGTATTGTTATTTGCCCAGAGTCTTAAATTCAAACAGAAATAAAGAAATGTTTCTTCATTCAACAGATGAACAACCTCCATCTCAGCAGATCCTTGCCTAACTTGACAAATAGAGCCAAAGTCCACCCATAAATCAAGACCAACTTAGTTCATACTGATCTTCACATCAATACTAAAACCATCTCTTGATATTAATTATAGTGATTTCTTTTACAAAAGTTTCACTCCAACTTTTTCTGCTTTACTCCCATGGCTCATATTCAGAATTTGAACCTCATCTGTGATTTTGTCCTTTGTGTATCTCCCTTTTGTCTCATTCAAATATCAGTGAAGCAATATCTTTCCACCTTACAATTTTCCAAATTGTAGCGATTTATTTGTTGATTTGACGATTGATCTCTAGAGACTTTTCTGCAAACTTTAGAAAATTTGACCACAGATGTTAACAACATGTTTTCACCTCAAGGCCAGAACAAAGCCTTATTGGTTGATTTCATGAAACTGGAAAGTTGTGAGTGCATACATTTTTCTGGAGAAAGATGAAGTAAGGGAAGCCTTTTTGCCTGGGCAGGGGCTGTGGTCATGCGTCTCCCCTTCAGTTGTGAAGCCTTGGCTGGACCATATCTTGATTAGAAAAGCTCCCGAAACTTCTGCCTTGGAAGATGGTTTCTACATCTTCTCAAACTTTATTCCAAGAAAGAACAGGGCTGGTGGCTCACTCCGAAAGACAGGTCATGTTGCTGCTTTTGCTGTTGCTGTGGCCCCAAGGAGTCT
Organism: Crotalus tigris; assembly: GCF_016545835.1. Classification (NCBI taxonomy): domain Eukaryota; kingdom Metazoa; phylum Chordata; class Lepidosauria; order Squamata; family Viperidae; genus Crotalus; species Crotalus tigris. The sequence goes on along the minus strand of NW_024100630.1, from coordinate 704,687 downwards.
GTATCACTCTGAAGGTTACATGTCTCCTGACTCAGAAGAAGAGTGGGGTGAACCCCAAAAATCATTACAGGCCAGGAGAATTTTTCATTGATGGCATATACTCGGCAACAAGGGCCAAGTTTCACCTGTTAAGTTTTAACACAACTCCTTTGAATGAATTATTGTGGTAAGTGAACCTACACTCATTGATTACAGTCATCCTCCAGTCTTAAGAGCTACGATTCCCTTAATCTCCTACTTTTGTTTTCTCTCATCTCTCTTTCTGTGATGTCATCCAAGCAAAGATAAACTGTGGATGGAGAAGAGAGAGTGGATTCTCTCTTCTATCTCACCCTTGGCCCTTATAAGGGTCAAAATGGACACAAAAATGCAGGAATGCTATATTTTTTTTCCTGCATTGAAAATGAGATAATCTCCATATTCTTATTTCTGGACCCAGATTTACTGGTAATATGAAGGAATCATAGACAGGAATTTGTTAAATCATGGAATTTCCAAACTTGTATGATTGCTTTTATGATTCTATTAGGTGCAAGAAATTGGAAAGTGAGACTCTAGAAAGAGTGCAGAGAAGAGCAACAAAGATGGTTAGGGACCGAAGGTTAAAACGTATGAAGAACAGTTGCAGGAATTGGATATATCTAGTTTAATGAAAATAAGGACTAGGAGTGATATTATAGCAATGTTCCAATATATAAGGGGCTGCCACAAAGAAGAAATCAACCTATTCTCTAAAGCACTTGAAGGCAGAACAAGAAGCAATGGATGGAAGCTAATCAAGGAGAGAAGCAACTTAAAACTAAGGAGAAATTTCCTGACAGTTTGAACAATTAATCCATGGAACGACTTGTCTCCAGAAGTTATGGATGTTCCATCACTGGAGATTTTTAAAAAGAGTTTGGACAGCCATTTGTCTGAAATGGTATAGGATATCCTGCTTGAGTAGGGGGTTAGACTAGAAGACCTCTAAGCTCCCTTCCAACTCTATTATTTTATGCTAGTTCTCTATAAATCTGAATTATTAATGGTCAAGGAAAACTGGCAATAGATAAGAGTGAACAGAATTCACAGTGGACTGAATTTAGATCTCTTGTAGATGTGAAGGGATTCAAGACTGGTGACATGCTTGACCCCTCTGTTAGGCTCAACTTGGTCATCTCCTACAGATTCTTGGTTTCATAATCATAGAATGATTTCAATGTCAGTTAAGTCTCCACTTAAGGACTTCAAAATCTAAATTAATCCAGTGAACATATTGGATTTGTTAACAATCACAGCTACTCCTTATGTGTGCTTTTGTACATGTATCTAAAGGTGAGGATGATGCTTTAAGTAGCCTTTCCAACTTTAGCATTGAAATTGATTCTGTATTTTATTAGAAGAATAGATCCAACATCCAACTGTTAAGTATTGCAGAAGGTAACGTCCGTCACAAACTGATAGCATGCCTTGAAACTGATCTGATGACAATTATTAAAGCAGTTTGTTTTTCTTAAGATATTATTTTTTTTAAAAAAAGTTGTAATTCATTCAGAAAGAATGGGCCTGATTGTAGATTATACATTTTATAATAAAAATGGGAATAAAATGCATTTTATTGATTATATTCTAATATGTTGATATTTGCAGGAGAGCATTTCCAGAATATTGGAAAAGTCTCTCCTTCCTTTTTGCTGTCCAGGCGATCAACAAGGATTCCAATCTCTTGCCCAACATCACCCTGGGTTACAATATTTATGAACAATATTTCAGTGCACAAATGACTTTGGATGCTTTGATGGATCTTCTTTCAGATGGGGAGGCCAATGTTCCCAACTACAGCTGTGGAAGGCAGAGGAATGTAGTGGCTCTTCTAGAAGGGGCTGAAATAGATATTTCTATCCAAATTTCAACCGTGTCAGGGATCTACAAAGTCCCACAGGTGTGTCTGTGCTTGGAAGAGAAATTTTAGTCATATAACATTCACTCAGAGGTACTCTATTAAACGTGAAGAAAGGAGTGATATTATGTTCTGTAGATAGTAGGCATTAAGGATGATGGCTCAACATTCAAACGAGGGAAGGATTAGAAGAGAGATATTCCCTCCCAATTTGGATACCAGTCCAAGAGTTTCTATCGTATTTTCTAAAGCACCTGAAGGCAAGACAAGAAGCAATGGATGGAAACTAATCAAGAAGACCACCAACCTAGAAATAAGGAGAAATCTCCTAACAGTAAAAAAAAAAAATCACTGGAATGTCTTGCCTTCAGAGGTTGTAAGTGCTCCATCACTGGAGGTTTTTAAGAAGAGATTGGCTAACCACATGTCTAAAATGGTACAAGGTCTCCTGCTTGAGCAGGGAACTGGATTAGAAGTATCAAGAATGAAACTTTGGCAACCACGTGCCTCTTCATTTAGTCTTACAAGTAGAGTTGGGGGGGGGAGATATTGCTTTAAAAGTGTTTAGATGGAGAAATGAAACTTTTTTTGATTCTACTGACATATATGAGTGCCTGACACATTATCAAGGACACTGAAACAGATGTGGAAGAAAGGCAGATGGTTCCCATAACAAAGGGAAATTGTGTACAAAGACTATGTGAGAGGAAGGGGTCTTGGGCGAAGGGGCTACTGTTTAATTCTTTGATCTGGTGTCTGGGAACCTCAGAATGAACTTTGCTTTGACAATAGATAAGATAACCTTTATTGTCATTTTTATACTTGTGGGCACAATGGCACACATCAAAAATGAAATTTAGTTGCCTGCTCTCAAAGTGAAACACATACATGACACACACCTAAACATACTATGAACAACATATGTATAGATCCACATCCCTACATATACATAGCAATAAATATTAAATATTGTCCATCTTGAATATATAATGGAAAGAGGAAGTTTGAGAGTTCGCAAGGTTAATGCTGTATAGAATGAAACTCTGGCTGAATCTGGATGTTCTGCTTCGGACACCATGAAGCCTCCTCCCAGAAGGTAGCAAGGAAAACAGGTCGTGAAGAGGATGTGTAGTGTCCCAGATAATCTTACGAACCCTGCTCAAGCAACATTTCTGTGCTATGTCCTGGATGGGAGAGAGGGAACAGCCAATGATCTTTTCGGCCATTCTCACCACTCTCTGCACCGCCTTCCTGTCTGAAGCAGTGATGCCTCCAAACCAGACTGTGATGCTGTATGACAGGATGCCCTCAATTGTCCCCCTATAGAAAGTGGTCAGGACAGGAGAAGGAAGATGTGCTTTTCTCATGCGACGCAGAAAATGCAGGCGCTGCTGTGCCCATTTCACCAGTTTCTCACTGTTGACTGACCAAGTCAGCCTACTCATTAGCTGCACACCCAGGAATTTGATGCTGGTAACCATCTCCACAGGTGAATCATTTATGCACAGAGAAGTGTGGCTGTGCCTGCCTTTTCTGAAATCAACAATGATCTCTTTGGTTTTTCCGGTATTTAAAACTAGGCTGTTTTCCTTACACCAGTTCACCAACCCTTCAATACTATGCCGTGTGTTCAATAAAGAGTAAGAATTTTGGAACCGAAATGATCCTGGTGATTTATTTGGATTCTCGAGCTGGAGATTGACAAGAAGATCTCCAAGGTTTCTTCCAATTCTATTATTCTGTTAGTTTGAAAGATTCTCCACTGAAGGAGCAAAAGGCAATGAAATCAATTCATAAATATTTGCTAGAAATAGAATTGTTTCATTCAAGCCAGAATTAATAATGAGCCGAGGTGGTGCAGCAGTTAGAGTGCAGTACTGCAGGCCACTTTAGCTGACTGTGTTCAGCAGGTCAGCAGTTCAAATTTCACCGGCTCAAGGTTGACTCAGCCTTCCATCCTTCCGAGGTAGGTAAAATGAGGACCCAGATTGTTGGGGGCAATGTAAATATATATATATACATATATACATTGCTTACTGGTGTACACCGCTTAGAGAGTGCTTGCACTTAAAGCGGTATATAAGTCTCATAAATAAATAAATAAATAAATTCTTTTCTTTAATTTTGGATGTAATGGACAGTAAATAAAAGACACCTTTTGTTGCTTTTCAGATCAGTTACACTTTTGTTTCTCAGACTTCAAGCGATAAAACTCACTCTCCTTTCTTCTACCCGATGCTCCCTGCTGAAGGACTCCAGTATCCAGGGATGGTCAAGCTGCTCCTTCATTTCAGGTGGACCTTGGTTGGCCTGATGGCTCCAGATACTGACCAGGGAGAGAGGTTCAGGAGGATATTAACTTCTATGTTGCTAAGGAATGGGATTTGTCCAGTTTTATCACAAACCTTTTCCAAAACAATCTATGATGTGTCTATAGATATTCGTCCATACAAAAACTGGAGCCAAGTGAATGTCTTTCTTTATGGGGCTGAGGATTATTCATTCAATATAGGGCTGAAGATCATACAACTAGTGTTTGAAACTTTGAAGGAGTCAGTTAGAGGGAAAGTCCTGATCACAACAACACGATGGGATTTCACCATTTTTTTAGCACACGATGACTTTCCCGTTCAATTCCTTCATAGCATTTTTTTCTTTCTGATGAAGAGAAACCATATGGCAAAATACAATGGGCTTATGCATTTTCACTCCTTCATGCGTTACCTTGCACAGACATCTTTTACATGCTCCTACACCATGGATGCCTTTTCTGTGAAAGTCTGGAAACGGTGCAGAGAGAGAGAAGAACTGGAGGCTGTGTCCCTGCAGGAGATGGATCAGATCCTGTCTCTGGACAACTATTTCATTTACAACACTGTCTGGGCTGTGGCCCGGGCCTTACATGCAACCTATTTATCCGGATCTAAGAAGATGAGGATCAAAGGTGCAAAAAACCCAGACTCTCCAAGGCTAAAGGCTTGGCAGGTATTTCTTTTCTGCCACACAGCTGTCTTTTGCAAATAAGAAACATAAGAGCTAGGTTTCTAGTTTCAAAATAAAATAAAAAGAAACAAAATTCAAAGACAAACATTACACTGGACTCCAACTTTCCAACTCATCTCTCCTTTGAATCCCTTTCTCTTGTTTCCTTTCCTTATCAACAGATTCTCCCAAAAAGGATAATATTTGTAGCTCAGGATTGAAATGAGGTGTCAGACTTGCCTCGGTTTGAGCCTCTAAGTAAGAACAATCCTTAACTCCGTTTATTGAGAAAGGTAGATTTTACTAGAAATCAAGTGAATTACAGTAATGCAAAACCAGTACTGAAAATTGTGCGCCAAAATCTCCAAGTCTAACTTTTTCTTCCTTTTGTTGCTTCCCATGTCTAATCAAATTCAAACAAGATGTTAGAATGGTCACTTCAGGCATAGGTTTGGTATGCAGCTGCATTCCATTCCCAGCTGATTTTCTTTGATACCCATCTGGGAGAGATACATTGAAGTTCCATTTCTCTTGAAGTATCTCCCCTCCCTGGAGTCCGTGGCAGCTGTTACTGAATGGCTGCGAAGAACAAGCATGAGGTTGCAGCTGACATGAGAGGTCCTTGCACAGGTTAGCCAAACTAGGTAATATCACCAATGCTAGTGATGTTCAGTGACTACCATTGGTAATATTTTGGTAATGAAAGCCTTCAAGAAAACAACCAAGTTCAGAGAGCACCAAGGACCCCTCAATAGAATCTCCTTTTATATTTCATTGGGAAGAAATTGTTTGTTTCTTTATTGTTTCACTGTCCTTTCCCTCATTCAATCAAATATCATTTCAGAATCTGCCAATTATGTTTTCTTGGTTAACCCATAATTTTGCTTGCATGTCTTTCTCCTCTGCCTTTTATTTTTTCTTTGCAAGCTGGAGCATCACAATCTCCCACCCCATTCTGTCTGCTTTATTCTCATGATCAGAATCAGAATAGAGCTGGAAGGGACCTTGGAGGTCTTCTAGTCCAGCCCCCTATACCATTTCAGGCAAGTGACTGTCCAGTCTCTTCTTAAAAACCTCCAGTGATGAAGCAAGCTGTCGGAAGGCAAGCTGTTCCACTGGTTAATTGTCCTTGCTGTTAGGAAGACTCTTCTTAATTCCAGGTTCTTCTCTCCTTGATTAATTTCCATCCATTGTTTCTTGTCCTGCTCTCTGGTGCTTTGGAAAATAAATTGACCATCTCTTCTTTGTGGCAGCCTCTCAAATCAGTGATTTGATCAATAGGGTGTATTACATAGTATTACCATTCTTATTCCCTCCCTGCTAGGCTGTCCCTCTTCTTAAGAACTACCTGGGCCCAGACACAATCCCCATTTCTTAGTTAAAATGGATTTATTCCCTTGCCACTGTTTTGAATTTTCAGTAGGATTGGAGAAACAAAATAGTGAAGGGTCAGAGCAAATGGACAGGCATTTCTAGTCTGATAAATTGTATAGGATAAGACCTCAGGAAAGAAAAAGCTTTTTCTGTTAATAAGCTTCCCATTCAGCTTTAAACGTTCAGAGAGATGGAGCTGCATTGTGTCTCTATAAAGAGATTTGTGTTCATTTTTGATTGTCTATGGAGATTCTCACTCATCCAGGTCATGGTTGTCCAAAGGTACTTTTTCAAAAGGCAAAGCCAACTTTCATTGAAGATGTTTCACTTGTCATCCAAGAAGCTTCTTCAGTACTCAATGAATGGTGGAGGATGGAAAGATTTATATTTCTAGCAGCCATCTAATCATTAGCACTCTTTCTGAGAGCTTCGGCCTTAGTGTAGTTTTGGGTTAAAAATGTGTATGTATATTGTGTTGGTTGAAAATCCTTCTAAGCTTTTCAGATATTCCTGCAATGTATGGACGTAAAGTTCCTTTTTGACTTCATTTTGCTTAGAAAGTTTATCTGATTATCTTCCTTTTGTATATAGACAGCGAGATTGTCAAGGTTGAACCACTAAGATGCCTGCTAACTTTTATCGCTAATCAACTTGCCATAGAAACAGGGGGGAGGTATAGACAGCACAGGGAGGAAACGGGATTTCAAGAAGTTGTTCATGAATCATGAGATCCTGCAAGAATGCCAAGGTCACTAATGCAGGTGTTTGACAGACAAGTGGACTGTTTCCATAACAAAACAATGTTCTAGGATTTGACACCATGACCACCCAATGGGTGGGAGAAGTGGAAGCTATTGTTTAACTAGGCAACTTTTTGTTTGGGAAAAGCAAAGCTGGTTTGCTTCAGTTCCAAGATGTGTATTCAATAAAGCTTATCTTTTATGGCATTAAAAAGCTTTGAAGATTCCCTTTTTTGGATTCGCTAGTTGGATGATTGACAGAGATCTTCTGTTCATCCCCAGGACAAATGAGTTTGTCTCACCATAAAATGTTGATAGTTCATTCTAAAAATAACCATTCTCTCTTCTATGCCAGCTTCATTCATTCCTTCAAAGTTCTCAGTTCTACAATAATTCCATAGAAGGAGTTTATTTGGATGAAAATGGAGACCTGGCATCAGACTTGGACCTGATGAACGGGGTGATTCTGTCCAAAACCTCTATTACCAAAGTGAAGTTTGGAAGTCTAGAAAGACAACAATTACAGGATTTCACATTTATGATCAACCCAAATTTGTCTTCTGAGATGGAGGGTTTGAAGGTGGGAATATATTTATTTCATGCTCGCTGAAGCTCTTATCAACTAGGTTGCATTCTTTGGGCAGGAACTGGTTTTGAGTGTCATCAGTTTGTCCAAGACAATTCTGTGTTTAACTGTCTAGCTTTCCATAAGAAATATACCCTAATATATTTACTATGATTAGAACATAGAACAATAGAGTTGGAAGATACCTTGGAAGTCTTCTAGTCCAACCTCCTGCTCCAGCAGGAAACCCTATCATTTCAGACAAATGGCTGTCCAGTCTCTTTTTGAAAGCCTTCAGTGATGGAGCACCCACAACTTCTAATGGCAAGCTATTCCACTGATTAATTATTCTCATTGTCAGGAAATTTCTCCTTAGTTCTAGGTTGCTTCTTTCCTTGGTTAGCTTCCAACCATTGTTTCTTGTATTGCTTTTTGGTGCTTTGGAAAATAGTTTGACCGCTTCATCTTTATAGAAGATATTAGAACAGTGCCATTCTATCTCCCCTAATCCTTCTTTTCATTAGCTTAGACATGTCCAATTCCTGTAAACATTCTTCATATTTATTTATTAGTCCCACTAAATTAATCCCACTAAATTATTTATTAGTATTTATTATTAATTTTATTTATTTATTATTTATTAATACTGTCAAAAGTAGTTAGATTTGATTCATGGGCAACAGGATTAATTTTGCCAAAGCAAAATATCCATTCAATTCTTCCCTGAATAATTTAGTGTATATAAATGTAGTGTCACGGCTCCAAGAGATGAAACCCATCAAAAGAACTTCAAGGCAAGAATTCTTCCTTAAAGAACATTTTATTCAGGAAACAAAGTATCGGCACTACATAGTTGAACACAAAACTAATTTCCCTTCCCCCAGATACAAAGTAATAAATCACATTCTCCAATTAGCCTGAAATGCGGGCTTTCTCCCCAGCTTCTCAGCCTGCCAAAACGTTATCAATTTAACCTTGGGTTCCCACAAAGCAGTGTTTATTATTATGGCTAGCTGAGTTCAAGCATTCATCCCAACCCCCCATTCTGCACCTGATTTCTATATAGGAGAAAAAGCGTGTTAAAAGCAAAGAGAGAAAATGGCTGCGATTTTCATCAGTTGTCAGAGCGGGAACATCCAATGTTTGCAGCATTGACATGTAGATTCTGAATCTAAAATTTGTAGTGTGTGAAAAATAAGAAGAAAGGATAAAACAGAAAGACAATTTCAGGTGAATCTTCAGTGTTTTTGTAGCCTTCAAAGTAGTCTTGAATTTCAGGTCACTAAGTCCTTCTTTCTTTGCCTCCTTTCATGAAATAAATTTATTTTTTGAATGTTTTGAATGTTTCTCTCCTCAGCCCCTACCTCTTTCCAGATGTGTAGAAAGCTGTCATCCTGGATTTGTGAAAGTGGCCCGGGAAGGAGAACCCATTTGCTGCTATGATTGTCTTCCTTGTGCAGAAGGAACCATCTCCACTGAGGAAGGTGGGTAAGACTGGAGGAAGATTAGAGACTCTAGACATTTTATGTGCAAGGTGTTCCTGAAAAGCATTTCTCAGCTGAGTCCCTTTCATGGGCCATTCTTTGTGTATTTATTTTATTTTCAGTACTTGCTGAAGCTCTTACCAATTAGGTTGCATTCTTTAGGCAGGAATGGGTTTGGAATGTCATCTATTTGTCCAAGGCAATTTTGTGTTTAACTATCTAGCTTTCCATAAGAAATATACCCTTACATATTTACTATAATTAGAACATAGAATAATAGAGTTGGAAGATCTCAGAGGTCTTCTAGTCTAACCCCCTACTTAGGCTGGAAACCCTATACAAGTTCAGACAAATGGTTGTTCTTAAAAACCTACAATGTTGGAGCATTCACAACTTCTGGAGGCAAGTTGTTCCACTGATTAATTGTTCTCACTGTCAGGAAGTTTCTCCTTAGTTCTAGGTTGCTTCTCTCCTTGATTAGTTTCCATCCGTTGCTTCTTGTCCTGCCTTCAGGCACTTTGGAGAATAACTTGACTCCCTCTTCTTTGTGGCAACCCCTTAGATATTGGAACACTGCTATCATATCACCCCTAGTCATTCTCTTCATTAAACTAAACCCAATTCCAGGAACCATTCTTTATATGTTGCAACTATTCTTTATATGTAAGCAAAGGGTATAAGCAAAGACCAGATAGAAAATAAGCATATCTCCAAAGCTATGTCTGGAATTGCATTTTTTAAAACTCAGCTATAGACTTTGTCTATGGAGATTCTCAGTGATCCAGATCATAGTTATCCCAAAGGTGCTTTTTCATAAGACAACTTGATTTTTCTTGTTTTTCTTTGACGATGTTTCACTTCTCATCCAAGATGCTTCTTCAGCTTTGACAGGATGGTGGGACTCTTTGTGGTCAGATAAACTGATGGCCTTTTAGAAGACTCAGACCTGGAGGGATGACTGAATCCAACTAGCTGCTTAGCTGAGTTTTTCCAGGATATGTTTGAAACAAACATGAGGACACATTATTTTGACACACAAATCTAATTATTGACATCACTGAAGGCAAACATAAGACTAAACAAGGGAGATATTGTAGACTCTCCCTCTGCAGACTTCAGAAAATAGGTTTTAATGGTTTGATTGGAGAAATAAAAGCCATGAGGATGTAACGATGAGGTAATGGAGTAAAACTACACAGACAATGAAGTAATAAACAGCAGTGTTTCATGAACATGGTTTCTTTTTAAAGAGTTACTCTTGTGGGTTTATCAAACTGTCCCTGGTTTCAGATTCTGGGTTCTCCTCCTGGGATCTTCTCACATCTTCTCAACATTATTTGGTCTTTTAAAATTAAATATATTCAGCAGATGTAAGTGCAGCCTCTGTGTGAACAATGGTGGACTGTCCCCATTTCTTTCTTACTGCAGGTTGAGTTCCTTCATAGGCCGTCATTCACATCATCTCAATGTATTTTCAATACATTTCTTTAAAATATGTGATTTATAAGAAATCTTACTCTTGCTTCTTACAGATGCAAAAAAATGTACAAAATGTCCAGAAGATCAGCATCCAAACATCCTTCAAGATCATTGTATTCCCAAGATTAAAACCTTCCTATCCTATCAAGAGAATCTGGGGATTATTCTGGCTTTATTTGCCATCTTCCTCTCTTTTCTCACAGGTTTTGTCTTGGCAATATTTATTAAATTCCAAGACACTCCAATCATCAAAGCTAACAATCGGGACCTCTCTTATACTCTCCTTGTCTCCCTCCTGTTTTCCTTCTTCACCTCCTTCCTCTTCATTGGCCAGCCAAGGAGAGCCACATGCCTTCTCCGACAGATAACATTCAGCATCATCTTCTCAGTTGCCATTTCTTCAGTCTTGGCCAAAACAATCATGGTGGTGCTGGTTTTCTTGGCCACTAAACCAGGAAATAAAATACAGAAATGGTTGGGGAAGACATTGGCCAACTGTATAGTCCTTTCTTGCTCTGGTGTCCAAATAGTCATTTGCAGCATCTGGTTGGGCACTTCTCCCCCATTTCCTGAATCTGATCTGCACTCTCATCCTGGAGAGATCATCCAACAATGCAATGAAGGATCCATCACCATGTTTTACTGTGCCCTCAGCTATATGGGCTTCCTGTCTGCCATTTGCTTCATGGTGGCTTTTGTATCCAGGAATCTACCTGGAGCCTTCAATGAAGCCAAGCTGATCACCTTCAGCATGCTGGTCTTCTGCAGTGTCTGGGTTTCCTTTGTGCCCACCTACCTGAGCACCAAAGGAAAATACATGGTGGTTGTGCAGGTCTTCTCCATCTTGGCCTCCAATGCTGGATTGCTAGGCTTCATCTTTTTCCCCAAATGCTACATTATTTTCCTAAGACCAGATCTGAATACAAAAGAATATTTGATGTCAAAATAAAATAATCAAGTACATTTTGGGTAGGTGGTTCCCAGTAATGTCAGTTAATATTTCACCAATGTTGGACACTTTAATAAGCTTTCTTTTAAACATCAAGTTCTGTATTTCCCCAATTTCCCGATTGTTTCAACTCTATTATTTCTTCAGATGATGGAAATGGTCTACCAGCTTTTTAATAAATGTGATTTCCCTTTTCTCTTTGCTATTGAGTGTTTAGGATTTTTTATGGGCGTGTATGGGTGCTTTGGCTGAGTGTAAAAGAATTTGTGTAAAAGGACACAATTACCTTGAACCATACATTTTCTTTGTCAGAAAAACAACACATAATTGCCATATAGTTCTAATGTCAAAAAACAATTTGTAAAACTGTTGTAGTATGGTGTTATATCAAATCTTACAAGGCAATTAATATTGCAGAAATACTTATCCTATATTTGTATTCTGATCAAGGAGAAAAGCAACATAGAACTAAGGAGAAATTTCCTCACAGTTAGAACAATTAATCAGTGGAATGACCTGCCTCCAGATGTTGTGAATGCTCCAACACTGGAAGTTTTTAAGAAAAGATTGGACAACTATTTGCCTGAAATGGTATAGGGTTTCCTGCCTGAGCAGGGGGTTGGACTAGAAGACTTCCAAAGTCCCTTCCAACTATGCTTTAGCCTCCAGTCCCCTAATCATCTTTGTTGCTCTTCTCTGTACTCTTTCTAGAGTCTCAACATCTTCTTTACAGTGCAGTGACCAAAACTGGGTGCAGTATTCCAAGTGTGGCCTTACCAAGGAATTGTAAAGTGGTATTAACAGTTCACATGATCTTGATTCTATCCCTCTGTTAATGCAGCCTAGCACTGTGTTGGCCTTTTTGGCAGCTGCAGCGCACGGCTGGCTCATATTTAACTGATTGTCCACTAGGACTCCAAGGTCCCTACTGTTGAGCAAGGTACCCCCTATACTATACCTGTGCATTTGGTTTTTCTTGCCTAAATGTAGAACCTTGCTTTTTTCACCATTGAATTTCATTTTGTTAGATAGTGCCCAGTGTTAAAGTCTGTCTAGATCCTTCTGTATCTTAAGCCTATCTTCTGGAGTGTTGGCTATTCCTGCCAGCTTGGTGTCATCTGCAAATTTGATGAGTTCCCCATCTATCTTCTCAACTAAATCGTTGATGAAGATGTTGAAGAGCATTGCACCCAGAACAGAGCCCTGGGCCCAGAACAGAGCTCTTAAAAAGCACATCACAATTACATTCTCAATGAGCAAATATAAAAATAATTACAAATATTCCTCGACTTACAACAGTTTATTTAGTGACCATTTGAAGTTACAACAACACTGAAAAAATGGACATATGACTGTTTTTCACACTTGGGACCATTGCTGCAACCTCATGATCACGTGATCAAAATCCAGCCCCTTGGGAACAGGCTCACATTTATGACTGTTGTAGTGTCCTGGGATCATGTGATCACCTTTTGTGACCTTCTGACAAGCAAAGTCAGTGAGAAAAACAGATTCACTTAACAACTGTGTTACTAATTTAATGACTGCAATGATTCACTTAACAACTGTGGCAAGAAAGGTCGTAAAATGGAGCAAAATTCATCTAGCAAACGTTTTGGTCTCAATTGTGGTTGTAAGTTGAGGACTTCCTGTACTCTATTTACACATTGAAAGATAGATAGAAAGAAAGAAAGAAAGAAAGAAAGAAAGAAAGAAAGAAAACTGTAACTGATCTGAAAAGAAGAAGAGAAAGATGATGCTTTAATTCGGAGATCCGTAAAACCAAAATTCTACCCCTAATGAAGGAATTATGGGTCAACTGAATGATGGATCAATTATTTTCCAAAGCACCAGAAGGCAGGAGAAGAAACAATGGATGGAAACTAGGAGAGAAGCAACCTGAAATTAAGGAGAAACTTCCTAACAGTCAGGACAATTAACCAGTGGAACAGCTTCCTTCAGAAGTTGTGGGTGCTTCATCAGTGGAGGTTTTTAAGAAGAGACTGGACATCTGAAATAGTACAGGGTGTCCTGCTTGAGCAGGGGATTGGACTAGAAGACTTCCAAGGTCCCTTCCAGCTCTATTCTGATAGATTGATTGAATTTTTCCAGTATCTGCAATTCAGAAATTTCTATAGAAATGTCTCTGGTCATTCTGCTGTTTCATTGCTTCTCACATCAGTACAGCATTTTGCTGTTGCAAATAGCCAGCAGAGATGTACAACCTGCATTAGCACCATACCAGGAAGGAAACGGGTCTACCCTGACTCCTCTCTCTAGAACTTTCATTCTTTATTCATACAATTCACATAATAGAACTTTGCTCTTGATTACAACAGAGGATTTCTGATTGAATGTCACATGACTAAAAGTGGTCTTCTTGGCAAAAACACACCTGTGGAATTTTGTAGGTGCCCAACATGGTTGACATCTGGATGGAGATGCCAGTCTCTGCTCCTTCAAGAATGCCCATTGTGTTTCTCTTCCTTCCATAGCTGTAGTTGGGAATGTTGGCCTCCCCTCCTGAAAGCAGGTCCAGCAAAGCCTCTGAGGTCATTCATGGTTTGAAATAATTTTCATAGATATTGTAATCCAGGGTGACGTTGGATGAATGATCAGCATCCTGGTTGATCTCTTGGGTGGCAAAAATGAAGGATAGCATTTTCCAATATTCTGTTAATGCTAAGGTGACCAACTGTCCTCCTTTATGGAGAACAGTCCTCCTTTTGTAAGTTCTGTCCTCTCTCGAAAAGTGTCCTTCTACATGTCCTCCTTTTTGATATTTGAAGACTAATCTGTAAATCTCCGTATTCGATCGATGCCGATCCACTCCGTTGCGTTTGATGTGACGTATTTGTATTTGACATGACGATTCATCAAGGCTTGGTACAGTGTGGCAAGACGTGATTATGAGGTGCATGCACTCCGCACAGGAGAATTGTTTTGAGAGAAGGCGCCGCGTGCAAGTGTGTGCCGCATGCAAGTGGCTTTGTTTACTTCTTACTGAAACATGACATGGCACACACGCATGCATTAGACTCACTTTTTTTCTTCAATTTATTTGTGTCCTCCTTCTCATTGTAAAAAAGTTGGTCACCTTATTAATGCTGTCTCATCACTAAGAATGTATTAGAACATAATCAGTGGAAAGAAAATTTTATTTAATCTTTTTTTAAGAATAATATTTTCAATCTTCCTGTAGCTGAGAAGTTGGGGGGCATTTTATTATTTCTGTAGGTGGATTGTTTTATATCTCCTGAAACTATCCTACATATTTGAATGGAACCCTAGTATAATGTATTGGCCACAACTGTTTTAATTCACTTGCTTAATGTCTGACCTACATTGCTGTATTGTTTAACAGTTGCTGTTACTGAAAGCCAGACTGGCTGTCTCCAAGCTGATAATGAGGTTTGGGGCGGGAAACTGTTACTTTAAACCTATTGGTTGCCACCTAACTGTATAAATAGCTGTGCAGCAGCCTTTAGGGCTGCTTCTGTTCTGAGTTAATAAACTTGTTGCTGTTTCAACACTCTGCCTCATTCAATGCCTAAAAAACCGAAGATATAACACCTGGGATTCTTTCAATTTATACTTTATATGAAAAAACTAAAAAAATTTTATGTCCGATGTAACCTAGTTATTATTAGACTTGGCTTATTCTTTTGTGAATTGATATTTAATAATTTTACACAGAATTAAAAATTAATTGAAAGAAAAAAGAGGAAAAGAAAGTTTATATCTTTTTGTTATTACATATTCATCATATTTACTTAATTCAATTCCAATTTTTTTTGCTTTTAAATTCCAATTATCTTAAATTTTTCTTCTGCCTGTGCATACAATGACCACTGAAAACTATGTCCTTCTGCTGTCAATTATGCTCTTGACTTTGTTTTTATTTCTCCATTCTCCTGTGGGAATAACTCTTGATAAATTAACATTTTCTGCCTATCTGCTGTTTTTCTTCTATACAGTGCTTCTTTTGTGGACAACCCATATTTGCTTATATTTATTCCATATTCTCAATGTAGCACTTCACACATAATTATTTTTTAAATCCACATTAGCTTTAAGTTAATTTTACCCATAAACTTTGGCATATTCTTATGTTGTCAATATTCCTGGAGTTGGATTGTGATTTCAAATTGACGTTAAATCTCTTTCTCAATCCCTTTGCATACTTGTCTTCTCCAATATCTAATAATTGGAAATGTAATCTACCTCCTATATGAAATATAGGATTATGAAAGCACACCCTCACACACATACAATGAGCATTTATCACCCTCTTCTGTTTTAGCTTTTTTTCCTTGTCGCTTTTTGGAGTTTTCATCCTGCTGTCATGAGAGGGCAGCATTTGGGAGGGGGTGTAGCTGCCCCTTCCTCCCAAGCCATGAGCTGAGCAAGACGCCTGCCTGCCCACGCTCTTCCCCATCTGAGGCTTTCATTGTCGTGAGCATTTCTATTGAGGATTGGCAAGGGGAGGGGGCTGTTTGATTTTTATTCCCTCCCATCTGCTGGGTGGTTGCAGCAGGTTTTGGTCTCTTTTGTTGTGCTTTGAGGTTACCCATGAAGCATATTTGTTTTGGGGGGGGATCTCCACTCCGGTTACTAAGCTTGCTTAAACCCTCTTCCTCTGCCTCCTCCTTACCAGAGCCCCCCTTTGTCTGCAACCAGCCCTTGCCCTGGTTCCTGCCTCGCCCTGCCCTGCGGCAATGGCACCCCCACCCTGCCCCCTCCCTCGCCTCACCTCACCCTGCAGGACAAGCCTACTGCCCAATGCCCCACCTGCCAGAGACCCCCTGGATCTCCCCCAACTCTGCCTGGCCCCCACAGGTATCCCTCCCCAGGAGCAACATCAAGGTGGCCACGCCCACCCTGGCCATGCCCACCTGGCAC
The DNA here is from genome assembly GCF_016545835.1 of Crotalus tigris. Taxonomy (NCBI): domain Eukaryota; kingdom Metazoa; phylum Chordata; class Lepidosauria; order Squamata; family Viperidae; genus Crotalus; species Crotalus tigris. The sequence goes on along the minus strand of NW_024100630.1, from coordinate 688,333 downwards.
CCGGCGATACATAAGTGGGTTTTGGGTTATCACTGGCCCAGAGCATAGCCCAGGTGAACTTAGCTAATTGTGGCTTATTGAATCCTGGTTAACGAGGGCATGGATTAGGGGGTGTGCCATGGGTTAGGGGTGTACTTAGCAGTGAATGTGATCACACAACAGTGGCATCACATCCATGTGTGGGGGTTAAAATGGGTAAGAGGGCAGACAGTGATGAGATATAAGCCCGTATCCACATGCACTTTCAAAAAGATGGAACTTGTATCACACCACATTCTCTGCTATCTTTATTTTATTTATTAAATTTATTTGCCGCCCATCTCAGCCACAATCTTGCCTGTTAGAAGCCACTGACATAGAATATAGTAGCTAAAATTCTGGCAGACTAAATTAGTTGGATTGTGGGAACTTAGGTTAATACAGTTTCTTTATGACTCAGGGTACCACTGAATGCATTTGGTGGTCTTTCAAGAAACACTGTGTAAGATTTCCAAAACAGTGTCCAAATATTTTCAGCAAATACTTTTATTGGGAATACAAAGAATAGGGATTTTCAGCATTCAAAATCCTAAAAAGTCTGAATGCAGGAAGGAAGCAATATATTTGGAAGCTAAATTTCCAGGATCCGCCATTGCAATGCAATCAGGGGGAAACCTGAGGCATTAAAATAATAATTTGATTGCTCTTTATGATGCTGCAAAACCTTTTATTCTTCTTTTGACTCTTCTGCTTGCAAAAAAGGTAGGCCCAGCTCAACTCTCTCTTTGCTGACCTATTGCTCTCATGTTAACCCCCCCCTCAGGGAATTGACATAAACATAGTTTTCTCTAACTCTGCACTTGTGTTGCGAGCTAGGCAGAATTCAGTACATGGCAGACACTTTGCCTCTTCTCCTTATAATTACCCATTTACAGTCATTTGCTTTGCTTGTTTCCAAAAGTCAAGGTGCTTTTCCGCTCCTGACCCACAAGGATTGTAATTGAGGCCCATAAACATTAGGATGCAACAGCCACAGTGAATATTTTGAATGAAGCTTGAAGAAGTTGATGCAAAGTTATTACCAAAATGTCTTCTGGGTCACTGAGACCCAGAGCTGGGACTTAGAGCAAGTGGGAAGCTGAGCCGAGAGTGAAATTTTGCCAACTTCTGAAACTTTACCTACAAGTGTAACTTCATGCGGAACACAGAATCTATAGCAGTGGTGGTATTCAAATAGGTGAACAATCAGTTCTCTATGTGGATGCCACTTCCAGAAGTCCATTCTGGGCCTGGGCAAACAAAAATTAGCTACCAGTTCTGCTGAAGTGGTGCGAACCGGCTGAATCCCACCACTGGTCTATAGGCTGAAGTTGACTCATGTTATACATTTCCAGAGCTGTTGGGGGGCGGGGGATATTGTGACAGCTGGTAGCCTCTGTGCAGCTTTGGTTGAATTTGAAAGCCCTACAGTCTTCTTTATGGTCAAACAGTTAATAGTTACACAGTCAAGATCTGCCTGAATTGTTTATGCAGTCCATCTTCCCATAAACTCTCAGAGCAGAAAGAGATGGATGCTACATTACATGATGTTCCCACTGATAGAAGTAAAATGAAAGAGGAAGTAGCTGCAAGAGGAAATATCTAGCTGAAAGATAAAGCCGAATTGGATAACAGGAAAACTAAAACTGGTCTGAATAACAGGAAAACTAACTGAATGGAAAACCAGGAAAGAACGGATATTCATCTATGTGTTGGAAATGTAAAAAAGAAAAGGGCACCTTTTTTCATGTATGGTGGACATGTAGAGAAGCACAGGTGTACTAGTGTATGGTCTGGGATTGGGCAATAGAAATGACTAGGCAAAACATTCAATACAAACCGGAGACATTACTATTAGGAATACTAGAGTAAAATGTAAATAAGGAGGACACATATTTAATTATCCATGTGGTCACAGCAGCAAGGATACTATTTGCTCAAAAGTGGAAAGCAATGGAAGTACCTAGTAGGGAAGCACTAATAAAGAAAATTATGTATTGCGCAGAACTAGATAGGATAACTAAAAAATCAGGAAGAAACAGAATTTTATCGAATATGGAATAAATTTTATAGATGGAGGGGAAAAAATGGAGGTCACAATAAAGAGATAAACTGAGATAGAGACTAGAAATGTATAGTTGTATATAGGTATATTATATGTAATTAATGTACAATATGGACTGAGATGTCAGTCAAAGACGATTTACCATGTTCAATGTTTTTAATCCTTTCTTTTCTTTGTACTTAATAAAAATTTAATAAAAAAAAGAAAACTAGGAAAGAACTTATTGTTCTAACAAGCCATAAAAATATCCCAGAACTCGAAAACAAACTAAGAGAGCATGCTTAATATCCTACTGAATATTAACTGACACACTTTGCATATATTTTCTGCTAATTATAGTATACATACAATATATGAGTATGTTTGAGGAGGATAGCAGGAAATATGGAGAAGGTGGTCAGAGAGAATGTAACCTGATAGTACGGCAGCCAATGGGGAATGAGGAGGATAGGGTGGCCAGTATAGGAAATGTATAAAGTTGTTGATTTGAGATGATGAACTTTGGAGAGAACCAAGCTTTGATAACTTCTCTCCTCACTTATTGCAATAAATGAAACAAAAGGCCTTAACTGTGTCTTGGCTGGTTATTAGTCAGGCAAGCTTGCCTCTAGTTGTGAAGGAAAGTATCCAGGAGCACATAACACCATGCACAAGACTTCTACCCCTCCAGTTTGTATGGGGTGTTTACACATTATATGTGTGGGTTGTATTTGCAGATACATTAACCATCATATGACAATGATAAGTTACATCCTTATTAGGAAAATCAGAAGTACATAGCCAGAACTCAAGGCAGTATTGAATTAATATCCAGATTAAGCTGTAAAGATGTAATAATTAATTTTTCAGAAACTTTTTTCCCCTGTCCCTGCTCAGGATGTCACAATGCGATTCAAAACTCCGGCAGAGATGTTGCTTGTTTTCCTTACAATTCTCGACTGCCTAGTTCATTTTCACGTTGGTGATGATGGTTGTCTGTTTGTTCTGCTTGTTCACTCTCCAGGGGGTTGCACAAACATTGATTTTCTAGAGACTCAACAGCAGCAGCAGCAAAATCTTGCGTCAGAACATCTGGCTTTTTAAATTGATGCAGAGAATCTGGGTAGGCAACAGATGGGCCACTGCTGTGACATCTTCAATCATGAAGGTAAGAAAAGATACTGAAGCTTCAGTGTTCTGAAAGCTTTGGGTTTTTTTTTCAGGGATTCTTCTAGGGTTCAAGAGAAACAACTACAACATATGAATCAGGTATGCCCAGAAATGCATTTCTTCTTGTGCTCTTACTGTGGCTGCTGATGCCCCATGCAGTCAATGGGATGTTCAAAGCCAAATGCTCTCTGAGTTTGGGAAAGGACGAATTAAATCCACGAAATCATTACAGACCAGGAAGTCACCTGTTAAGTGGTATCATCTCTACAGCAGAAACTCAGCATTCAGCATTCAAGTTCCACAGCTTTCCCTCAGATAAACTTTTCAAGTAAGTCACTGGGTGCTGGATGATTTTAACCTTTCTGCCCCTTGCCAGTTCTCTTTAAAAGATTGCCCTCTTTGAAGGCATTTGAATGAATGATTGTTCTGGTTTCTCTCTGTGGGAAGTCACTGGGATTCTTTCGGTAGATTGTAGCTGATGAAGCTACTACTGAAGTGTAAACTTCGGTGAGATGATAAAAGGCACAAGATCTCCATGCCATCATATTAATTCCTGATATCATGTGAAGAAAATTATCTCTCCATCACACCAGTAGTCAGTGATTGTGGCTGAAGGGTTAAGGCGTGATGTTTCCATTCCATTCCTCATTTTCTATTACTGCTTTGGACAGGAAGGCAGTATAGAGAGTGGTGAGGATGGCAGAGACGATTATTGGCAGTTAACCTCTGTCTGTCCAGGTCATAGCATATAAGCAATATTTGACCAGGGTCCACAGTATTGTCTGGGACACTACACATCCTCTTCATGACCTATTTTCTTTGTTACCTTCTGAGGCTTTGTGGTATCCAAAGCAGAACAACCAGATTCAGTCACAGTTTTGTTCCACACAGTATCATATATATATATGTATGATGTATGATATGTATGTATGTATGTATGTTGTTCGTCCATCGATTTTCGATGAAGACCTTGACATCTTGTGGGTTGTGGGCCATCAATGATGTGTCCGTAGGTGGCTAATAAGACCGATGTTAGCACAGAATGTTCTGCCACATACTGATCTTGGCATGTATGTATGTATATAACATGTGTATATGTGAGTTTGTATATGTACACTTTTGAGAGCAGACAACAGAATTTCATTTTTAATGTGTGCCAGTTTGCCCATAGTAAAAAATGACAATAAAGATTATTTGTCTGCCTGCCTGCCTGCCTGCCTGTCTGTCTGTCTGTCTATCCTCCACCACAATTATCACTTAAGATGGTAAGATTAGCTTAGAAAACAGAGAATGTTAGAAAGGAGAAGGAGGGAGAAGAAGATCTATTGATTGATGTGTTTAAGTTTAAACTGAAGTTAGAGCAGACATCTCCTTTCTTGCCAAAAAGCATGGCTGAATCCAAATGGTGTAAATTTCCATGAGAAATACCAAATGCATTTTCCAAACACAAGAGTCATTGATGTTTTTAGAGGAACAGATCAATAGACAAAGAGGAAGAGAAAACAAATGAAGTCTCAAGAATGTTCTTACAACACATTTGTGCAATTCCTTCATTTCATTTAGAACAAATAAAAGCCACTGCCTCACTTTCTTGGAAAAAGGAACAAATCAACTCTGAAAAACTTTCTCTGATTTATAACAAATTTTTCCTTTCCTTTCCTTTCCTTTCCTTTCCTTTCCTTTCCTTTCCTTTCCGTGCAAATTCATTTCTTCACCTCCTCAAAAAAAAAAGTCAATAAAAAAGTTTCAGTATGAATTTGAGCACTGAGACAAAATTCTTGTCAGCTCTTTTTATGTGGTAATACCCTTGGAAGGATTGCATGTGTCCAGGTCCAACACATTTTTGAGAATTGTATACTTAGGGCTGTTTAATCTATTTATGTTATGTGGCATGCATATATTGGAGATCAGAGTTTTATGTAATACAATTGCAATGAAACAAGAATGTCTTTCAAGTGGTTTTTTTTTCTGTTCTGCTTCAAAATTCCAGAATTTGGACATTTGCCCAGATCACTTGAATGATTAGGAAAGTCATCATTTGTTAGAAAGATCTACAATGAATGGCAACCAGGCCTTAGCTTTAATAACTGGATAGATGTTAGCTTTTAAAAAGTGGAAGAGATGCATTAATGTTCTTGACTGAGATGTGATATACATCTATTGACAGGAAAGGATACAAACAATACTGGAAAATTCTGTCCTTCCTTTTTGCCATTCAGGAGATCAACCAGGATCCCCATCTCTTACCCAACCTCACCCTGGGTTACACTATCAATGACAATTTTTTCAAAGGAAGAATAACCTCTGATGCTTTGCTAGACCTGCTTTCAACTGGGGAGGCCAATGTTCCCAACTATAACTGTGGAAAGCAGAACAATATACTGGCTGTCCTTGAAGGGGATGTAATGGACATTTCCATCCATATTTCAACCATACTGAGCCATTACAAAATCTCTCAGGTTTGTCTCGGTGTGCATCTCTGTGTGTTTGTATTTGGTAGCTTCTCCGTTCAATTCTACTCATGGTTTTCTTTAAAAAAAAAGTAAGGATGGTTTCCATCGATAGAGCTGAGGTGGCGCAGCAGTTAGAGCGCAGTACTGCAGGCCACTTTAGCTGACTGTGTTCAGCAGGTCAGCAGTTCAAATCTCCCGGCGGGGTAGGTCAAATGAGGACCCAGATTGTTGGGGGCAATGTGTGTGTGTGTGTGTATATATATATATATACACACACACATTGTTTACTGGTGTACACCGCTTAGAGAGTGTTTGCACTTAAAGCGGTATATAAGTCTCATAAAATAAATAAATAAATAAATAAATAAATAAAAATTGGTTTGCAATCAGATAGGATGGAAATGGTGAAAGCAGCCATATCCCTCATCAGGACCACAGTCAGGATTAGGAGCCAATGCTGGGAATGTTTGAAGGAAAAATCCCACAGCCAAGGCTCATCCAGAAGAAGTGAAGGATATGAGCAGATCCTGTAGGAAGGCAAGTTGTGTGCGAGGATAGTTCTTTCGATTTGATCCAAAGTTTGTCATTTTCTTTTCAGGTCAGTTATGCTTTTGCTTCACAAGTTTTGAGTGATAAAAAACAGTTTCCTTTTTTCTACCAAGTGCTCCCTGGGGAAGGCATCCAATATCCAGGGATTATCCAGATTCTCTTGCATTTTAGGTGGACGTTGATAGGACTTGTTGCTCCAACCTCTGAGAATGGAGAGAGATTCACAAGAACATTGATTCCCATGCTTACAAAGAACAGCATTTGTGTTGCTTTTTCATTAGGCACCTCCTTTTCTTTCAAGGATTTTGAGAAGACCATTGGCCAGTTGAACAAATGGAAAAAAGTCAACGTTTTTGTTTGTTATGTACAGACAAGCTTCTTCCTAGGACAAATATTCTTCCTTCATGTAATGATGCAAATGTTTATTGAGATGGAGGTTGGCAAAATCTGGATCACCACAGCTTTATGGGATTTTAGCCTGGAGTTAAAGTCTCAGCAGTACCTCCCCTCCCTCTATGGTTTTTTATCCTTCTTTATCCACGGGCATAAGTGGGCAATAGATAACAAATTTCCACTCCTTTACTCTTCCATTCTGAAATTAGTAGATGAAGGGTTTCATTGTTTATACTCAAAGCCAGCTGGGTCTGTGAAAGGATGGACAAGATGCCGTGAAAAAGAGGATTTGAAGATGCCTTCCCCAAAAGATTATGAAAAAATCCTGTCTCTTGATGGTTATCAAATTCACAGCACCCTCTGGGCTGTGGCGAATGCCATAAACACGGCATATTCCTCCAGATCTATCAGGAATGTGAGAAAGAGGAACTACCAATTGGAAGCTCAAATGCTTCAGCCTTGGCAGGTATTCATTATTCTACATTTTCTCTAAATAAGAAAAAAAATCTTTAAATCCATATCATGAACAACTTTCTCCAAGATTTATTTATTTTGAGCATGCTAGAAATGCAACAGGAAGTTTAAATTTTATGGAGTGTATCATATTGAGAAATTAGGATAAGATAATGTTTATTGTCATTTTTTTTTTTACTGTTGGCATACTGGCACACATTAAAAATGAAATTCTGTTGCCTGCTCTCAAAAGTGTACACATACATTACACACATATAGACATGCTATATACGTACATATGTATATACCTACACCCTTACATATAAATGTGTATAAATATCAATCACTGTCCATCTTGAATACATATTGGAAAGAGGAAGCTTGAGAGTTCAGAAGGTTGATGCTATATGGAACAAACCGGCTGAATCTGGTTGTTCTGCTTCGGATACCATGAACCCCCCTCCCAGAAGGTAACAAGGAAAACAGGAAGACAATCCTGCAGACCTTGAATACATAGCAGAACAGTGATTAAAATTGACTCACCCTTCTATCTTTGTGAGGTTGGTAAAATGTGGACCCAGATTGTTGGGGGCAATATGCTGACTCTGTAAACTGCTTAGCGAGGCTATAAAGCACTGTGAAGTGGTATATAAATGCTATTGCTATTAATCACACAGTCTTGAGATTTTTCTCCAAGCTCAAATCTGCGCCTGTCTAAAATATTTAATTTTCACACTTCTTAGAAAGTCAAGAAATCAAGTCCCTTTGATTGTTGATGACTAGATGGAATGTTTCCTGCAGGTTTCTAGTTGATTCTCCTCAAATGTGTACTATTTTTTTATATGAATATAATTTCTTATCTTTTTTTTATTACTAGTTAAACCCATCTCTGCTTACCTTCTAAGTTTAAACCAAGTCAATTCAAACACCTAAAAGCAAACAAAAAAAGCATAAAAAAATTAAATATAAGTAAAAATATAAAAAGAAAATCACAGCTCAATTCATGTTGGAATGAATTCTTCACCATAAGGGATCAGTGGATAAAAGGGGCAACTTATCAAATTATTCCTTTTGCGCCACTGAAGATGTTACAGAATTGGGTAATGAAATATTTGCAAGAAAACAGTCAAACTCACAGAGCATTAAGGACCTCACAGTTCAATCCTGAGCTACAAATATTCTCTTTTTTTGGTTTGCTTAAGCAGTGAAACGTTTCAAATCACAAAAAAGTAAAGAAATCCAGTTGCCATGACTCAGCTTCCAGCCAACTCTACCTGGATGACTGAGAATCTTTATTGACATTCTCTTCTACCATTGCTCTTTATCCTGCAGTTTTCTCTTTTCCCTTCTAGCTCCACTCATTCCTGCAAAGCCCCCAGTTTCATAATGGTTCCATGGATGGAGTATATCTGGATGAAAACAGAGAGCTAGCAGCTGACTTTGACATCATGAGCTGGATTATGTTTCCCAATAAGTCATTCTTCAAACTGAAACTAGGGAATCTAGAAAGACAAGGATCCCCCGATGTCAAGTTTAATCTGGATCAGGATGGCTTTGCAAAACTGAAATGGCTCAAGAAGGTAGGAAAAATGAGTCTGTTCCATTCCAGGGACTCCAAAGCTTTTGAATTCTGTAATGACCTCTTTGTGCTTTTGGGTATCCAGTGATTGCATGGAATTGTAGATCTTCAAGTCTTCTTTTCCACCAGCTCTTCTAGTAAATTGTGCAGAAAAAAATATGATGCTCAAAATCAGGCTACCATTAACCCTAAAATTGTTGCTTCATCAGCAAAGCACCAGTAGGTTCCCTGGAAGTTCATGTATCAGAAATGAAGAGAGGACTTAATTCCCCAGAACTTGAACTCTAAAATCAGAAATGGAGAAAGTCAAAGACAAGAAAGTGAATAGGAGGAGAGAGAGACAGAAAGAAGCAATACACATGATGAGGGTTTAAAGTTTATTAGCAGTTTCAAATATTGTTGAAGTATTGAAATTGGCTATTGAAATTCTCAAACTGCTACTCAATCCTGGAATTCAAATCTGTACAACCCTCCCACTCAATTGTAAGTGTTTTCAATATAATCCAGGTTCAACCCAAAGCAGGAGATTGACTTTAATTGTTCATATTTTTTCTTCTCTTTCCATTTTGTTGGAAGGGAAGCAGGTGCTTTCAAGTCACTGTTGACCCCTGACAAATACCTGGACAATCCCCCGCAGTTTTCTTGCTAAAACATAAAAAATGATTTGCCATTGCCTCCTTCCTAGAGCTAAGAAAAAGTGACTGGCTCAAGATCACCCCCTAGTAAGACTAGAATTCACAGTTTCCCACTTTCTAACCTGATGGTCTTAACCCCTATACCAAGCCAATTATCTTTCTTTTCCCATAGATTAATCTTCACATGTTTCTCCTTTGATGTTCCTTCTTTCTTTGCAAAGGGCCTCCCTCCTTCCAGATGTGTAGAAAGTTGTGGACCTGGATTTGCCAAGAAGACTCAGGAAGGAGAACCCGTTTGCTGCTACCTTTGCCTTCTCTGTGCAGAAGGAACAATCTCCACTCAGGAAGGTGGGTGAAAACATCTTTGGAGGAAAACAGATATTTTGGAAGGGTATTTCTAACCTTAGGTCTCTTTCACTACTTCAACTGTGCAAGGAGAACCTTAGAACTTCCTCTAATGAAAACAGGACCTCTGTTCAGGGACTGTGAAGGTTCTTTGCTCTCCAAGGACAGGATGCAGCAAATGTAGCAAATCTGTACTACACATTATTGCTGCATACACTTTCCTCACAATAGGCTATTTCTCTGGTCATCTCTACCCTCTAGGACTTTGCAAGGTGATGTTGCCACATAAACTCAGTGTCTTCAAAACTCAGTCTTTTCATACTCAATTTACAGAAAGGTTTCAAAGTCTATATAGAAGCACACAACCATTGCCTTTTCCCAAAAATCTTGCACTAGTTGAAAAGAGGTGTTTTTCAGTATGGCTGCTCTTCATCTAGGTATAGCAATGTTGCTTTTGAGCATTCCAGCAGACCTCTAAGCTGAGCTTCAGGCAGGACTCCCACATGGATATGCTGCCTGCCATAGCTTGAAAGGTGTGTGTGTGTCAATCTATTCTCCAAAGCATCTGAAGGCAGGACAAGAAGCTATGGATGGAAACTAATCAAGGAAAGAAACAACCTGGAACTAAGGATAAATTTTCTGGCAGTTAGAACAAATAACCAATGGAACGATTTGCTTCTAGAAATTGTGGGTGCTCCAACACTGCAGGTTTTTAAGAAGAGATTGGACAATCATTTGTCTGAAATGGTATAGGGTTTCCTGCCTGAGCAAGGGGTTGGACTAGAAAACCTCCAAGGTCCCTTCTAATTCTGCTATTCTGTTAAGCTGGAAAGAAGGAAGGAAAGGAGGATAATATAGGAGAGGTCATGGTTATTGGCCTTGACTATTGGAGTTTTTAGATGTTTAATGAAGATGGCTAATATTACACAGATAGTGAAAGAGAGGAATACAGTAAAGGAAACCAAAATGACCCCAACCTTTCTTCATAGACTCTGAGAGTTCTGATGGAATGCATGAATGTCCAAGGAAAGCAAGGATTTCTCTGAATGACTGCAGCTACTTTTTAAGCAAACAGATGGCAACCCAAATTTCACTACCTCACAAGGTCATCACTCACTTTATCCCACCAATATTGCCCCTTATGGAGACTTATTCCCTCTTGTTTAAACCACTTTTAATGTTAATTTTTATTTTATTATTTGGATGGATCTAAGCCAAGCAAGAGTAAGCAGTAAAGGGTATATCCTGTTTTTTTTTTCAGATGCAGAAAAATGCACCAGATGTCCAGAAGATCAGTATCCAAATCAGGAACAAATCCAATGTATCCTCAAGGTCATCACATTTTTGTCCTATGATGAAACATTGGGGGTCATTTTGGTTTCCTTTACCCTATTCTTCTCTTTCACTACCTGTATAATATTAGCTATCTTCATTAAATATCTAGAAACTCCAATAGTCAAGGCCAATAACCGAGACCTCTCCTATATCATCCTTCTGTCCCTTCTTCTTTCATTCTTAACCTCCTTCCTCTTCATTGGTCCTCCAAGAAAAGCAACATGTCTTCTCCGACAGTCAGTCTTCAGCATCATCTTTTCAGTTGCTGTCTCTTGTGTCTTGGCCAAAACAATCATGGTGGTGCTAGCCTTCTTGGCTACAAAGCCAGGAAATACAATGAGAAGATGGCTGGGGAAGAGCTTGGCCAACTCTATCATCCTTTCTTGTTCTAGTGTCCAAGTTGCCATATGTACTTTCTGGCTGTGGAATTCTCCACCTTTTCCTGACTCAGATATGCACTCTCGGCTTGGAGAGATCATCTTGCAATGTAATGAAGGATCTGTTGCCATGTTTTATATTGCTCTTGGCTATATGAGTGTTTTGTCCACCATCTGCTTCATGGTAGCTTTCTTGGCCAGGAACCTCCCTGGCGCCTTCAATGAAGCCAAGCTGATCACTTTCAGCATGCTGGTCTTCTGCAGTGTCTGGATCTCCTTTGTGCCCACTTATCTCAGCACCAAGGGGAAGTACATGGTGGCTGTGCAGGTCTTCTCCATATTGGTCTCTAGTGCTGGCCTTCTGGGCTGCATCTTCATCCCCAAGTGCTACATTATTTTATTAAGACCTGATCTGAATACAAAGGAGCAGCTAACGATTAAAGTAAAATAAAAATAAATATTCTTATTAATCTTTTTTTCAAGGAGGGTCCTTTGGTGCCTTGGATATGTCTGTTCTGTTGAAGAATCATCCATCATTCCCTTCCCTTGTGTTGATCCGGAGACCATTTCAATTATTATTATCTGGTTAAGAGACAATTTTATTTAATTAAGTTTACTCCCAACAGATGGCATGTCATGACATTTGCACAGTGAGATTGATAAAGCACTTTAGAATATTCAGAAAGGAGACTATCCAATCCTATTTTATAAGTTATTTTATTATTACAGGAACCAGACAACTCTCCAAAGACTCAAAATTTTCTCTATCTCAAACCTGTCAGAAACCTGTCATTCCTCTATTAACTGTCAGGGGTCAGATGATTCCCTTTGGGATTCTAAGATGAGCTTATTTTTTTAAAGGTCATCTTCTCCTCACTGGCCTTTTATCTCCTTGGCAGAGGGATCATTGCCATTCACTTCCTGGGAGATAACCTATCCTCTTTAACTTCTACATGAAGCTGCTGGGTGACATCATTGGTCACCATGTGTTGATGTATCATCAGTATGGAATTATACTCAACTTTATATCTCCACTTGTGGTGACCCAAGTGATGCTGTTGCTGCCCTCTCATGGTATCAGGAGGCTGTGGGAGCAGATGGGGGACAACAGATTTTGACCGAACCCTGGCAAGATCAAATGGCTTTGGGATGCATGGATCTTCAGTAACTGGGATTTTGACATCTTTACCTTAGGATGGGGTGGCACTACCCTTGGTTGACCCATTCTGCAATTTAAGGGTTCTTCTGGACTTGTAACTTCTGCTCAAAGAGCAGGTGGCTAGGAGAGTCTTTGCAGAAGTTCAGGTTGTGCATCAGTTGTGGCATTTCCTGGATCAGGAGTCCTTGTGCCGAGTCACTCATCACACCCCTCCACTACGGCAATGCACTCTACATTGGGCTACCCTTGAAGGGCACTTGGAGGCCTCAATTGATGCAGAGTACGGCAGGGTGGGCAGTCTTTGGGGCCCTTAAGTGTTCCACATTACACCACTGTTCTGTTAGCTGTACTGGCTGTTGATTTGCTTCCTGGTGCAATTCAAGTGTTATTACCTAAAAAACCCTGCATGGCATGGGCCCTTTGGAACATCTTACCTCCTGAGTTGAGATTGGCTCCCATCCTTCCAAACTTCTGCAAGAGCCTGAAGACCTGCCTCTGCCAGGCTTGGGGCCCAATGGAGAAGTACCAGACTGGAGATAGTTGATCAATTAATAGCAGTCCCCCCCCCCATACATTCTATTCCTTTCCTCCTCGTCTGTTAGTTTTAGTTATAATTTGTACTTTCATTATGATTTTATTGTGATTTTATATATTTATTTTGATATTGTAAGCTGCCCCTATCCATTAAATAAATGGGTGACAAACAAATTAAATAATTAAATAAACAAACAAGCCTCCTAACAGGAAGTCTTCTGAAAGAAATGATGTCCATGGCAATGGCCTCTTTGTTCTTTCAAAACTCCTGTTCTCTTTGTAGTCTTTCTTTACATGCTCTCATGGACTTCTCCTAATAGCCTTACCAACCTTGTTAGATACTTGATGTACTATAACCAATCAAATACTTTGCTGCTGTACCAAATTATCTGAATACTCTAATTTGCATAAGTTGATAGAAAGGACATGTAACCTTGTTTGGCCTGTCTCCAGCATTTTCAATAAACCAATTTGACCTTCAATGTAATTGTGTCTTGGTTTCCAGTTCAGAAGTAACTGGCAAAATTCTACACTCACCTAAACCACTCTACTTTCAATAGAAGAGTATATATGTAGCTCAGGGTTGAACTATAGAGTTCTTGATGTTTTTTGAGCCTTTTGTTTGCTTGAAGACATTTTATTACCCAACTAGGTAATATTATCAGTGCTCGTGAGTGTGGGGTTTACTCCCTAGTTATATACAATAGCTTGCCCTATCAGTATTGGAGGACTAGTGTTGGCAAGAACAAGCTAAATCCAGAACTGAGGGAATCGCTTGAAACCTGGCATTCAGACAAATCAGAAGGGGCCATTCCTTGACTCAACCAATCTGGACAGCTTTCATCCAATCTCCAATATTTCCTGTTTAGGGAAGGTTATGGAGAAGTGGTTGCATATCAGCTGCAGAGGACTTCGGATGAAATGGATTATCTGGACCCTTCCAGTTGGGTTTCAGGCCCAGTTATGAGACAGAAACAGAGTTAGTCACACTTATAAATGATTTCTGGTTAACAGCAGGATGGGAGCAATGCATTCAACTTGACACCCATTGATCTATCAGTAGCTTTTGTTAGTATTGAGTATGGTATTCTTTTGGGCCAGCTATGGGACTTGGACCTGGGGTGTGTAGTTCTCACTGGTTCAGATTGTTTCTCCAAGGCTGGTTCTAGTAACTGCTGATGGAGGGTAAGAGATCTAGCCTGTAGCCCCTACCTTATGAAGTGCCCCAGGGTTTAGTTCTCTTTCCTCTCCTATACAACATCTACATGATGCCACTGAGTGAGACAATCTAACAGTTTGGGGAGAGGTATCATCAATATGTTGATGATATTCAGCTTTACATCTCCACTGTGGGCTGCCTGAGTAATATCTTGATGTCCTCTTTTAGAACCTGGAGGCTGCAAGGATCTAGATGGACTGCAATGGGCTTTCACTCAGCCCAAACAAAACAGAATGACAAGGTTTTTCCACCACTAATTATGGATGGTGTTGCAATGCCCCATATGGACCCATTATGCAATCTGGGGTTCCTCTTGCACTCATGGCTGCTAATACAAGAGCAGGTGGCAGCCATGGCCAATCATGGCCAGGCTTTGGCACATCCCAGGATGGTGCACCGGTTATGTCATTTCTGGATTTATAATAATAATAATAGTAGTAAAGTTGGAAGGGGCTTTGTTCTCAGTGATCCATGTCCCCATGATTTCTTGTCTTGATAACTGCAATGTGGTCTTTGTGGGACTGTTCTTGAAGAGCATTCAAAAGCTTCCATTGGGTTGAGTATTTGACTCATGTAATGCCACTGCTTCATCAACTTCATTGGTTGGCAGTGTGTTTTAGGATGCAATTCAAATTGCTGGTTATCACATTTAAAGCTTTTCATGGCTTGGAGCAGGGTTAACTAAAGGAGCATCTCCCAATTGTTTCTACCTATCCAGTTTGGTCAGACAGGTTGAGCTTAGTGTGGGTCCCATCAACCATGTAATGCTGGCTGGTGGGAACCAAGAGAAATGTCTTCTGTTCTGCAGCCTCTCTCCAATGGTGTAGGTTTTCCTGCCTGAGCAGGGGGTTGGACTCAATGACCTCCAAGGTCCCTTCCAACTTTATTATGGATCATCGCACAGTCAGCCAGATGTTTAGACTGGATTTGGCATTTTGTCTACCTATCGAGTCCTTACCCAGGACCTGGGATACGCAGATGTGGATGTTTGATGGTATTACAGGTATCGTCGCAGGATGGAAGCAGTTCCTAGTAAGGCCGCCTTTTGCAATTGACTAATAGTGAATTTGTCAATGCCAATGGAGTTCAAGTGGTGCTCCAGTTGTTTTGGGATTGCATCCAAAGAGCCTATTACTATTGGTACTACTGCTTGCTTTTGCCACAGTCTTTCTATTTCTATTTGTAGGTCTTTATATTTTGTTATCTTCTCCAGTTCTTTCTCTTCTATTCTGCTGTCTCCAGGCACTGCCACGTCCACTATCCAGACTTTTTTGTCTTTCTTATCGACAATTGTTAAGTCTGGGGTGTTATGTTGCAGGTGCTTGTCTGTTTGAATTCTGAAGTCCCAGAGCAGTTTAATGTTATCATTTTCTATGACTTTCTCTATTTTATGATCCCACTAGTTTTTGCTTACAGGCAAATGATATTTTTTGCAGATCTTCCAATGCACCATTGTTGCTACTTTGTCATGCCGCTGCTTGTACTCAGTCTGTGCAATCTTCTTGCAACAGCTTACCAGGTGGTCCACTGTTTCTTCAGCTTCTTTGCATAGGCGGCACTTACTGTCTATTGCTGTCTTCTCAATTTTGACTTTGTATGCATTTGTCCTTAAGGCTTGGTCTTGTGCAGCCATAATTAGTCCCTCGGTCTCTTTCTTCAATTTTCCTGCTCTTAGCCATTGCCAGGTTTTATTATTATCTGCTTTCCCAGCTATTTTTTTCATGTATGGGCCATGTAGTGCTTTGTCTTCCCATGCCTCTATTCTGTTCTTCATTTGGTCCTTCTTGTAGGCCACTTTGGTCTCTCCAGTAGTTAGTAAACCTTCCTGATATACTAATTTCAGTGCATCTTCATCATTGTTCTTCAGATATTCTTCCAAAGCCATTTTTTCTTCTTCAA
Source organism: Crotalus tigris (assembly GCF_016545835.1). NCBI lineage: Eukaryota > Metazoa > Chordata > Lepidosauria > Squamata > Viperidae > Crotalus > Crotalus tigris. Next base: position 672,171 of record NW_024100630.1, on the reverse strand, counting down.
CCATCTGATGTACTTGTAGCATTCCACGCCCACCTATTTGCCTTGGTAGATAAGTCTATCAATGTCACTGCGTGGATGAAGGGCATGATTCATTGTCATTATTTTTCTGGTCTGCCTATCCATTGCTTTTAGTTCTGCTTGAGTCCAGTCCACTATTCCAGCTGTGTTGTTATTATTATTATTATTATTATTATTATTATTTACATTTACATTTATTGGAGAGGATGAGATTTCAAGAGAGTAAGCAAACACACAATGGGGAATACACATTGATTACTCTTGCTAGTTATCCCAGAAGTGAAATGAGAGCGCAGAAGTGGAGGAAAGCAATATAATATTTGACCCTTTTTCCTTGCTTCCTTTTGAATCAAGTCCCAGAACATGAACTGTTAAGGCTCATCCAGTTGTTTGGGGTTGTATCCTCCAGATGTTGTAAGTAAAAGTAAAATTTTCCCCCATCCAGTCATATCAGACTCTAGTGGGTGGTGCTCATTCTGTTTCTTAGATGAGGAACTAGTGTTGTCTGAAGACCCTTTCCATGGCCAGCATGACTATATGCCAGGGCACATGGAACACTGTTATGGACAATTGCTCAATAAAGCCTTTTAAAGCTTTTTTAAAGTCCTGATATCTTTCTTAATTCTCCCTCTTTTATATCCAAAAAATTTCTGAAAATTCTAAATTAAGTGCTCATACACAGATTAAAAAAAAACAAATATAATGTAATTTGTATACATCTATATAGGCTAGTCAGTGGCATGCCTGCCTTTTTTAGGCTTGTATTTGCCTTGGTACAGATCAAGGAACCATTTTTTGCTTCAGTGAAAGTATATTGGTCTCTGTAACTAAACTCAAAATTTCTCCAACACATGGTAACCAACTGCTTTGGGGAAAAGATAAGGGATTCCACTAGCATGGAGATCCAGCAAATTGCAATAGTGGCAAATATCTGTAGCTCAGGTGTAGGATGAGGTGAAGGTTTGTTCTCCAAGTTTGTGGGTTGGTTTCTGAATATTTCATTACCAGGCTAGATAACATCTTTAGCGGAGTTTAGGGAATGTCAGTGTCAGTATAAGAACACTGACACTGATATCCCCTAAACCAGACATGTCAAACACAAGCCCCCCCCGGGGGCTGGATGCGGCCCGTGAAGTGGTTTCATGTGACCCACAAAGCCATCCTGGAAACAGTGAGGGAATGGCCCCCGCTGCCTTGGCCCTGGCCCAGGCCAGCCAGGAGCCAATGTACAATTTTGTGGTGGCCATCTTGGCACTTGCCCCGGTGGACCATGCCTTGGCACTTGCCCCAGTCACACCCCCTTCTGCCAGAGACCCTCAGATCTGTCCCACTCCTGCCCAGGCCCCCATAGGCACCCTTGACGCGAATGATGTAGAACTGGCCACGCCCACCCAGTAGGCCACACCCACTCCAACCATGCCCACCCAGTAGGCTGCACCCACTCTGGCCACACCCGCCTGGCCCCCCAAGGGCAACCGCAATGCTGATGCGGCCCTCAGTGAAATTGAGTTTGACACCCCTGCCCTAAACTCTGCTGAAGATGTTACCTAGCCTGGTAACGAAATATTCAGAAACCAACCCACAAGCTTGGAGAACAAACCTTCACCCTCATTCCAGCAATTTTCCTATCAAAATTGGCTTCGATTTTCAATTTTTTTCCTCAAAGATGGCTTAAGAGTACTTCCATCAATGGTGTGGAAAGACCCTCAGGGTGATCCAGAAGAACTAAGGGTTCACCTCTGTGAGTTGTTGAACTTTATGTAGTCACACAAAATTCAGGCTATTGCAAAGATGATACTCTGCCTTATAATTATCAGAATTATTGTGATGTTTTATGTTTAAGTCAAATCTCTATGGATTTTTCCTCTCAAACTCTTCTAATGACTCAAAAACAACACGAGGCAAGGGCTTGCATTAGAAAGACTGGTTCACAATTTTTCCTAAGTCCCCAAAGATCCAAGGAGGAATGCTAGGTGTGGCATGTAAAGGATGCAGATCTTAAGCTCATCCACTATAGTTGTGAAGCTTGGGCTGAACCCTGTCCTGAATTAGACAACCCACCAACACTTTAGCATGGTGAGAGAGCCAAGGTTTCTTCTCCCAATTCTTTAAGCTCTTTCAAGACTTGGCTACTCGAGGAATGCTCCTTTTGTTTCTGCTTCTGCTGCAGCTGCAGCCCCCTGGTGCCAATGGGATGGTCAACACCAAGTGCCCTCTGACTTTGGAGCAGGATGAATGTAATGAAGGGAATCACTACAAGACAGGGGACCATGTAATTGCTGGACTACTCTCTATATCACCTGCCCGATTTGTACTCAATGATTTCCAGAGGCCTCCATCTGCTAACATTTCATGGTAAGTTGTGCTGTGTGAATGAAAGCAGGAGGAAGAAAATAACTGATGCCAGGTCATATTTGTTCCATGGTTAGTTTGCAAGCCTAGTTAATGTATGTGAATATTCATGCTAACACATGGATTACCCAGTCTTTATTTCTAGGGGGATTTTGCGAAATATAAACATTTCTCTGTTTAGTCCAGGTTTCCCTGATTGATAGGAACTCTTCTCAAAATTCTCCAATTATTATGGTTTGCTTCATTGGCTGGAAAATATTTCCTGCTCAGGAAATATTAGTTTCATGAAGTATTCGTGCTGCTTTATAAAACCTTAGTAAGACCACACCTAGAATACTACATCCAGTTTTGGGCACAACATTACAAAAAAGATGTTGAGACTTTGGGGGAAAAAAAGTGCAGAGAAGAACAGCTAGGATGATTAAAGGCCTGGAGACTAAAACAAATGAAGAATGCTTACAGGGTTTGGGTATGGCCAGTCTAGACAAAAGAAGGACTAGGGTTGTTATGATAGCAACTGTCAGAATCCAATTATACTTCATCTCCAGTTATCAATTATAAAAAACCCCATTTCTGCCCTCTCTGGATTTTGTCATAAAGAAAGAGAAGGGGGTGAACAAAGGGGCTTTATGGCCCTCACTTCCTTTGGTACAGCTTCAAAGGGATTGAATGTGGATAGCACCAAAAGGCCTTATCATAACAAAGGAGGCTATTTACCTTTCATGTAGTTTTCTCTGAAGTCTCCATCCAGCCGGTAGAAAGGAAAAAGGGGGTGGGATTGTGATGCCTGAAACTGTCACTGGAAGAGGGGGGTGATTGGGTGGGACTACTGGGGAACCCCTTAAAACCTCGAATGGGAGAGCTTGGACCCCAAGTCCTGTCTAGAACGCCTGCAACCATTTTCTCTTAATAAAGGATTCCCGTTGGAAGAATTATTCCAAGAGTTCTGTCTTCTTAAGATGCAAAGTGGGGTGGGTCCTTACAGCAACATTCCAGTATTTGAGGGACTGCCACAAAGAAGAGACAGTCAACGTATTTTTCAAAGCATCAGAGGCAAGACAAGAAAACAGCTCTATTCTGATTGATTGATTGAAATGTTATGGAGAGTATAGGCAAGAAGAAAAATAGAGTAAACCAATCAGGTTTGGAAATAAGAGGGAAAAAGGAAAGGGATTATAAATGAATCTACTTTTCCCAAACCCTCTGTTGAAGTCTTTAAATGCTGGGAAAGGTGAAGGGAAGAAAAGAGGAGAGTAACAGGTGGATAGAATCAGTTACAGCAGCAATGAGTGCAGTGTTGAAAAAACTGAAGGATCAGATTAGGGACAGACCATCCTGGAGAAAAGTTATCTGTGTGGTCACTAAGAATTGACAGTGTATTGTTGGCATAGATCATAATCATCCTCAGTTTATCCCAATATATTTTATTTATTTATTTATTTATATATATTTACATTTCTGAAATGAATACAACCATCTTATCGAAGTTATCAATTTACCACATGCAACATTATCTTCCCATATTTCTTTTCCAGTTCAGCCTCCATATAACCCAGTAAAGAATGATTTTTTTTTTCATCATATTAGTTTGTAATATTTTTTGTTCTTATTAATTTGAACAGGATTTTTTTTTTATCCCAAGTCCACCATGCATGATTTTCCTTTTTCACACATCCAATACTGTTCTGATATTAGTTCAGACATTTTAGACTTTTTTAAAATGCCTTTGAGTCAGACTTAATTCCAGGTTACTGCCTGAACTAGTCCCTGCAATTTTTCTGGGCAAGATTTCAAAAAAATCAATCAATCAGAATAGAGCTGGAAGGGACCTTTGAGGTCTTCTAGTCCATCCCCCTGATCAAGCAGGAGACTGTCCAGTCTTTTCTTAAAAACCTTCAGTGATGAAGCACCTACAACTTCTGAAGGCAACCCATTTCTCTGGTTAATTGTCCTCATGGTTAGAAAGTTTCTCTTTAATTCCAGGTTGCTTCTCTCCTTGATCAGTTTTCATCCATTGCTTCTTCTCCTACCCTCAGGTGCTTTGGAAAATAATTTGACCCCTCATCTTTGTAGCAAGCCCTCAAATACTGGAATGCTGATATCACCCCCCCAGTCCTTTTTTTTTGTCTAGACTGTTCATACCTAATTCATGCAACCATTCTTCATATGTTTTTGTCTCCTGGCCCTTAATCATCTTAGTTGGTCTTTTTTACACTTTTCCCAAAGTCTCAACATATTTTTTGTAATGTGGTGACCAAAACTGGATGCAGTATTCCAGGTGTAGCCTTACTAATGCTTTATAAAATGATATTAATACTTCATGTGATTTTGATTCTGTGCCTCTATTTATACATCCAAGGAATGTATTAGCTTTTTTTTTCTGCTGCTGCTGCTGTTGTACTCTGCTGGCTCATGTTTAAGTGATTGTCCACTAGGACTTCATAGTCCATCTTGCAGTTACTGTTTTTGAGCCAGATGTCGCCTAATCTGTACTTGTACCTTTGGTTTTTCCTGCCTAGGTATAAAACTTTTCTCCACATTAAATCTCATGTTGTTGGATAGGGCTCATTGTTCAAGTCTGTCAAGATCAAATTTGGTGAGTTCCCCTTCTATTCCCTCATCTGAGTCATTTATGAAGATATTGAAGAGTCCTGGGCCTAAGATGGAGCCTTGTGATACCCCACTGCTTACCTCTCTCCATGTGGATGTAGTACCATTAAGGATTACTTGTTGAGTATGGTTTGTCAGCCAGTTACAAATCCATGTAGTGGTGATGCTGTCTATCCCACATTTTTCTAGTTTACCAAGAAGTAGGTTGTGATCTAGTTTACCAAGAAGTAGGTTGTGGTCTATTTTGTCAAACGCCTTGCTGAATTCTAAGTATACTATGACCACAGCATGGTTTGCCATTGTCTCCTTCTTAGGACTGAGAGAGAAGAACTGGCCCAGAGTCACCCAGTTGGCTAGTCCCCTAAGGTGGAACAAAGAACTCATGGTCTCCTGGTTTCCAGTCTGGTGCCTTAACCACTAAGATCTCTAGAAGATCTTCTATCTTTTGACATTTCTTGAAATAGATTCTCTGCATTTAGTTCTTTTGGGAAAAGTTCTCCAGGGCCAGGGAAGCTCTTTATATTTTTGATTTGAAAATATTTATTGCAGGTTTTTCCTCAATTTTATTGCTTTTAGCACATTGTAATCTACCAGGGGACTGGGTAGATGAGAAGTATGGGCAGGAGTGCTAGCTAGCACACTTGATTAAAACTATTTATATTGCCATACCCACCATCCTAGCAATGGGTAGCAGACAAAGTTTAAAACCAACAACAAAAAAAATCAACAATCCAAATCATTAGTATCCAAAGTATCAGACAGCCAGGTTGTTAAAGCTTTATGAATGGCTAACACGGTTGGGATTTATTAGAACAGAGCATGTTCCAGAAATAATTTAGACAATTCTTCCCAGTCTTACAAGACTGGGGCATCCCTCTGTTATTTGTTAAAGCAATAACCCATTTTCCCCTAGATCTCTGAGCAAGCATGAAACGTAAAGCAGCTGTTTTAAAAAGCACAGTGGACTCTTCATCATAATGGCATTGTATTTTTTCTTAGGCACACTGGATAAAAGTCTGGCTGGTTTAATTACTAGCTGGATGGTGTAGTGCTCATGTCTGCTCCAAATCAATTCTTCCAACTTATTTCTGAAGCATGCACAGCCTTATATATCTAACAAGCCATTTCCATGAATGGTAATATGGTGCATGTATATTTGCAGGAAAGGATCTCCCTATTACTGGAAAATTCTGTCCTTCCTTTTTGCCATCCAGGAGATCAACAAGGATCCCAAACTTTTACCCAACATCACCTTGAGCTACAACCTCCACAACAACTTTTTTAACACCAGGATGACTTCAGACAGCTTGATGGACCTGCTCTCTGTTGGAGATGCCAGCATTCCGAACTACAGCTGTGGAAGACAGAAAGATCTCTGGGTTCTCCTGGAAGCAGCTGACTCAGATGTCTCCATACAAATTTCAACAATGGCAGCCATCTACAAAATCCCACAGGTAAGGTATGAAAGTGTACACCTGTATGGTTATCTACTTTGCAGAATCATTTTAGCTTGGGTTTTTCTTCAGAGATCTTCAAGGAGAACTTTCTTTCAGAGAAATATCTATATATGGTGGTGGATGTATCAACTTGTTTCTTAGGGTTTAACATTCATATCCTTTTACACATAGATCTCCTAATCAACCTAGATCTCCTAATCAGACAGGCAGATTCTAGTTTAGCAATCTTGATATAATGCCTTGCACTTAAGAGTCTATTAAATACTATTTATAAAATGTATTTAAGAAGCCATCTTTTATCCATTTTTATGCCTTATCGATTTAATTATAATTTTGAGTGATGTGGTGGCCCGGAGGGAGAGCTCTTTTTTCACAATCAGAAGGCTATGAGTTCGATCTTAAGTAGCGGCAGATATTTCTCTCTTTGGGTGCAAAGAGAAAATATCTGCTGTGAGCTTCACGTAGGCATCAGGAAGGGCATCCAGTCAGTAAATGTTCAGCTCTATTCAGTCACCCTGACTCCACCCTGATGCAAAGGATTACAGGGTTGTTAAAAGAAAAAAATGATTTAATTGTAATTTCATTGTTTGATTGTTGTGAGTGTTGAAAGTTTAATAGGATGGTGATGATGATGATGATGATGATGATGATGATGATGATGATGACGACTATCTGAACAGAGTTCCAGTCATGGGTCTTGCAAGAAAGGAGAATCCTATTCATGATTAGGACCAATTAAGTCTCTCTGTTAGGTCCATAGCGAATATTTTGACTATGAACACCCCGGAAAGCAAACGTTAACATCTTTATTCCTTTTTCAGATCAGCTTAACTTTTGTTTCCCAGGTTCTGAGTGATAAAACTCAGTTCCCCTTTTTCTATCGGATGGTCCCTGCAGAAGGAACACAATACCCAGGAATTGTCAAATTGCTTTTGCACTTTGAGTGGAGCTTCATTGGTCTCTTTGCTTCAGACACTGACAATGGAGAACAGTTCCTAAGGACATTGACTCCTCTACTCTTGAAGAATGGGATTTGTGTCATTATATCCAAAAGCATCTTGGTGACTATCAACAATCTGAAGGTCTTTTCTGCTTTCTTCTTCACGTGGAGGCAAGTCAATGTCTTCGTTTACTGTGCAGAAGGTAATTCCTTCCTGGAAGGAATAGCCATTGTACAAGGCATAATTAAGGGCTTGACAAAACCCATTGTGGGGAAAATCTGGATCACCACAGCTTTGTGGGACTTCACGATGCAACTGTTCCAACATAAATTGTCTTTTCAAAACATCCATAGCCTTTTCTCCTTCTTCATTCGTATCCAAAAAGAGAGAAACAACAACAATTTTAAAGCTTTCTATGATTACATGCAGAAGTTTAAACTCAAAGCTTTTCATTGTTTTTCTACAAGGCATGTCTTGGCTGTGAAAATCTGGAGAAGATGCCAAGAGAAACCGGAAATACAGATTCTGCCCCAAGATAAAGTAGAAATAATTCTCTCCCTAGACAAATACTTCATTTACAATACTGTCTGGGCTGTGGCATGGGCCTTAAATGCTGCTTTTTCATCCAAATTCAAGAGGGAAAGGAAGATGAATAGAGAAAGATTGAAAGCTTCACATCTACAACCTTGGCAGGTATCTTGATGGCCATCATATATAATAATAATAATAATAATAATAATAATAATAATAATAATAATAATAATAATAATAATAATAAAGTTGGAAGGGACCTTGGAGGTCATCTGGTCCAACCCCCTGCTCAGGCAGGAAACGCTATACCATTTCAGACAAATGGCTGTCCAGTCTCTTCTTAAATCTTCCAGTATTGGAACATTCACAGCTTCTGGAAGCAGGTGGTTCCACTGGTTAATTGTTCTAACTGTCAGGAAGTTTCTCCTTAGTTCTAGGTTGCTTCTCTCCTTGATTAGTTTCCATCCATTGCTTCTTGTCCTGCCTTCAGGTGCTTTGGAGAATAGCTTGACTCCCTCTTCTTTGTGGCAGCCCCTGAGATATTGGAACACTACTATCATGTCCCCCCCCTTGTCCTTCTCTTTATTAAACTAGACATACTCAATTCCAGCAGCCGTTCCTTATATGCTTTAGCCTCCAGTCCCCTAATCATTTTTGTTGCTCTTCTTGTGCACGATAATCAAATATTAAAGTATGCATATTTGGTAATTGGGTGCTATTTTCTTGCCCCTTTTTTATAGTGTTGTGGAAAAACAGCACTCAGTTGAAATATCAACCCAATCAATGGAGATCTGAAACAAAATTTGTTTGATAAAATATCCTACAATAGCAATATGTGGGCTCCCGAGCCTAAGTAAAGTATTGAGAGTTCCAGTTATGAATTGGCAAAGAATTGTATAAAGATAGAAAAAGTGTATTAGCAGTCGTGAATCAAGGCAAGGAAGTTCCCCAAATTTGAAAAAAAACATAATCATCCAGAACTTGCCTTGCTGATTGTCCTGTCAATCCTGATGCACATTTCTTAATTCTAAGGACAAACATTTCTTTCTGTTTATGATATGGAGACCCTTTTTCACACTTCTCCTCAAAATGCAATTCATTTCTTATTATCTATTTCGGGTATCATCCTTACGTTCCCTCCCCCCCAAAGTATACTACACTATCAAAGGGTATTCTGAGTTCCATCAATGTTCTACCTGCACTGTAAACATGATTTAAACAGAAAGATTAAAAACTAAGAAAAACTATATTAAATAGTAATACCTTTTAAACTTTACAATAGGTTTTGTTGCATGGACTTATTCTTTTTTTTTTAACAAGTTTTATTAGTTTTTTCTTTTTACAAATAAGTGTTTAACGATCAACGTGGTGGCAGGGTAATCAATTATCCAAAAGCAAAATCATACTTTTATAATTCAAACTAAATCATAAAAACGAAAAACCCCTCTCTATTCCCTCAAATAATGTTATATTCACATTAATATATTTCAATACAACTAAATCAATCAAAACGATCATCAATAGCATTTCATCTAGATATATCCAAGTGCATGGACTTATTCTTGATGTGGGGTATGGCTTTTACAGTTTGAGATTTTGGACAAAATTCAAAGCAGTGTATAAGTGTCGATAAAAATTGAAAGAAAGAAAGAAGAGAAAGAAAGAAAGAAAGAAAGAAAGAAAGAAAGAAGGTGAGGGGTCCTTGGTGCTCGCTGAGCTTGGTTGTTTTCTTGCAGGTAACATCACCAACAACATCGTAGCACTGATGCTGTTACCTAATTTGGGTAATGAAACTGTTAGAGTTTTACAGAGTTTCATTCAGCTCTGGGAAACATCGACAATTCTTAACTTGGAGATCAGAAAAAAACAATATAGCGAAGACTAAGACGTGCCCAGACCTAGGCTGGATCACATGCTTTACACAGCCAATACTGTGTCTTTTTCAGTTTTTTGTATCTCTACACCAAGATAGTTTTGTATTTCACCTAGACTTTTCAATTCAAACTTTTTCTCCAGTTGATTAGCAAATTCCTTCACCTGTGTCAGATCCTTTGCAATGAAGCAAAGATCATCCACAAATGCTAATAATTGGCAATCCACACTGTGGAACCTTGCAGTATATACGCAACCAACAGCCTTACAACTCTTGAACCCAAGACCCTTCAATGCCACATCTAAACAGATGTTCCAGTTTCTGGCTGACTGCTTCAGCCCATAAACGGCCTTGTTCAGTTTATACATAGTGCCAGGTTTTTTTTCACTTTCATACCCTGGTGCTTGAACCATGTAAATTTCTTCCTCCAACTCTGCATTGAGGAATGCTGTGGTTATATCAAAGTGCCAAATTTTATGCCCACGTGCCTTTGCCAATGCTATTGCCAACCTTATAGTTTCACTTTTTACTGTTGGTGCAAATACCACATCATAGTGCACATTTTTCTTCTGTGAAAACCCCTGTGCCACTAATCTTGCCTTATATTGGAGTTCATTGTTGGGTAACACTTTCTTTTTGTATACCCATTTTGTTTTCTGTTTTGTTCTAGCTACACCCTTTCCTCCAAAACTCTCAATTGCACAATCGATCCATGGATGGAGTACATTTGGATGAAAATGGAAACTTGGTAGCTGATTTGGACATCATGAACTGGATAGTTTTCCCAAATAAGTCTGTTACCAAAAAGATATTTGGAAGTCTAGAAAAACAAAGATCTTCAGATTTCAAATTTTCAATCAGTCAGGATGCTCTCAGGCACCTGAAATTACTCAACAAGGTACAGAAACTGAGGCCTTTGATTTCACTGTCTCTCAAGTTCTTAATAATAGTAATGATGATTGTGGAGATCTTAGGAAGAGAACCTGCTTTCATTTTTGCTATTGAGTTACATCCAAAGAAGTAGACCTTTCAGATAAAGCTGTGTCACTATATATTGAAATATACACATTGCAAACATTTGTTTTGACATACTTAAAGTTCTCCTAATACATTTTCCTTGTATTTCTATGGTTAGCCCCTGCCTCCTTCCAAATGTATGGAAAGTTGTCATCCTGGATTCCACAAGATGACTGAAAGAGGGAGACCCATGTGCTGTTACAATTGCGTTGTTTGTGCAGAAGGGACCATCTCTGCTCAGGAAGGTGACTGATTATGAATGGAATGGTAGCCCTTGAGTAATGAATTCCCCCAACATCTATGGAGATTCTCAATCATCCGGGTCATGGTAGTCACAAAGGTCTTTTTCAGGAGGCAACTGGACTTTCTTATTTTTTCTTTGAAGACATTTGTCTTCTCATCAAAGAAGCTTCTTCAGCTCTGACTGGATGGTGAGGAATGGAAGGATTCTTGGATGAGCAGTGAAATGACTTCAAAGAAAAACAAGGAGGTCCAGTTGTCTCCTGAAAAAGCACCTTTGGGACAACCATGATCTGGATGATTGAGAATCTCCATAGACATTTGCATACAGTACATCAAGTCCTTTCTTCTCTCTTTCATGCATTTTCCCCTCACCCTTTCTTTTATTCTTCTAATTAGTCTTTTATTCTATGTAAATATTTTTAATAAGTATCATTTTTTTAAAAAAGCAAAGCTAATAATAACTAGACTACATGACACAAATATATCCCAGTGTAAAATAGAAATAGATTGAATACTAAGCACCTTTGGGTCTAATTCAGATTAGCTGTATAAGAACACGGAAGATACAATTGGCCTAAAATCACTAATATTAAAAGCATTGGCTATACTACCAGCCACCATGCTCGTGAGTGCATCGAAGTCTGGAACTCCACAAGCAATTCCATCAAATGACAAATCAACCTACAAACAGCCTATGAACCCCTCAGAATCCAAATCAACCATACAGCCAACCAGAGACAGCACCGACCCTCAACCAATCCATGCAAGGCCCCCTTCCCCTCCCACCAGCAGTTCATCTACCAATGACCCTGACCTGATTAACCTAGCTATCACAAGACCCATCACAAAACCTTCACTTGACATACCCACACCCGAAGCCCTTAGAAACAGAAGAGCACTGTCACAGATATTCCCTAAATGCTGCTGAAGATGTTACCTAGCCTGGTAATGAAACTTTCAGAAACCAACCCACAAACTCAGAGAATGAACCTTTACTCTCATCCCACACCTTAGCTACAGATATTCACCACTACTGCAAACATGGAAGATATCCTCTTTTTATTTTTTTTAAATATTCCATAGATTAAGTATTGCAATGTCAAAATAACTTATCTGCTTCAAATCATCTTTACTTAAAGATGGTTTTTATGCGTAAAACTGAAATTTCCTGCAAAACAAGTATTTTATTTATTTACTTAATTTATATAGCTGTCCAATTCACATATACAGTAGGTGACTTTGAGCAACTAATCAAGGAGAGAAGCAACCTAGAACTAAGGAGAAACTTCCTGACAGTTAGAACAACTAACCAGTGGAACAACCTGCCTCCAGAAGTGGTGAATGCTCCAACACTGGAAATTTTTAAGAAGAGACTGGACAGCCATTTGTCTGAAATGGTATAGGGTTTTCTGCCTGAGCAAGGGGTTGGACTAGATGACCTCCAAGGTCCCTTCCAACTTTATTATTATTATTATTATTATTATCATCATCATCATCATCATCATCATCATCATGAAATTTTAAGGAAACCCATATAATAAAAACCCATTAAAAAACTCCCATCCCCCATCACCATGGCAGAACAATACAATTAAATCAGTCACTTGATCAGCGCCGTATCTCCCTTGTTAATGAGCATCTCCTTGTCCTCTGTCTCTACTGCATATTTTGCACACATATAGACATACACATGTACTTCATCACAAATGGCCTTTGGGTCTCCTGGTTTTTGGCTTCCACATAAAGAACTTACTGGATAGAATGGAAAGTAACAGGCAGTGGCAGATATATTAATCTTATTATTTTTTTAGATGCAGAAAAATGCACCAGATGTCCAGATGATCAGCATCCAACTGAGGAGAAAAACCATTGTGTTCCTAAAATTATAACTTATTTGTCTTATGAAGAACATTTGGGAATACTTCTGGTTTCCTTTGCTGTGTTCATGGTCTTAATCACAAGCTTTGTGCTGGGAATCTTCATTAAATTCCTAGAAACTCCAATAGTTAAGGCCAACAATCGAGACCTTTCATTCATTCTCCTGGGTTCACTTCTGCTTTCCTTCTTATCCTCCTTCCTCTTCATTGGCCAACCAATGCAAACAACATGCTATTTCCAACAAATGGTCTTCACCACCATATTCACAGCTGCCATTTCTTCTGTGTTAGCCAAAACTATCACAGTGGTGTTGGCCTTTTTGTCTACAAAGCCAGGAAAAAAGAAGAAAAAATGGCCGGGGAAGAACTTGGCCAACTCCATTGTCCTATCTTGCTCAAGTATCCAAATTGTTATTGGTGGCATTTGGCTGGGAACTTGTCCCCCTTTCCTTGACTCTGACATGCACTCTCAGCCTGAAGAGATTGTCTTGAAATGCAATGAAGGCTCTGTTACCATGTTTTATTTTGCTCTTGGCTACATGGGTTTCCTGGCTGTCAGTTGCTTCACAGTGGCTTTCCTGGCCAGGAATCTGCCTGGAGCCTTCAATGAAGCCAAGCTGATCACCTTCAGCATGCTGGTCTTCTGCAGTATCTGGGTCTCCTTTGTGCCAGCCTATCTGAGCTCCAAAGGGAAGTATATGGTGGCTGTGCAGGTCTTCTCCATCTTGGCCTCGAGTACTGGCCTTTTGGGATGCATCTTCATCCCTAAGTGTTACATTATTGTGCTAAAGCCAAAGCTGAATACAAAAGAATATCTTAAGATAAAATAGATTGCGAAAGTGATTGTAACTGCTTCTTAAAAGTTTTATTTAATAGGTCCAAATTTATGTTTCTAATTTTTTTTCTTAACTCATGATAGAAATTAGCCACCAATTTTTGGTTAATGTGATTCCCTCTTTCTCTTTTCAATCTATAGAATTAATGTGCAGGAAATCTCTCTCCAAGTATATAGGCCCTTTAAACAATGTTTCAAGATGTTCTAGCTTCACTCAATTCTCAAAAATTGTGTCTATCATCATCTTGAATTAGTTCATATTTATCTTTGTAAGCCACTTGGAGACACTGAGAGTTGAGCAGTCATATACATTTTCATAAATATATAAATGCTCTGATGATTGTTTCTAACTTTCCCACTTGAATTTGGAAGTCCGCCTGGGTTGACATGAAGTGTATGAAATGTTGCATGGTAGATTCCTCACTTAATTTGATTTACAGGTACAATTTTGTACTACTAGCTTAACTCCACATTGGTTCTGTCCAGGCATAGGGGATGTTCTATTGGTTAAGTTCAAGTTTTGGTGGCAGGTATATGTGTATCATTAAGTCACTGTTGACTCTTAGTGATTCCCTGGACTAGTCACTGGCAAGATTTTCAGAAGTAATTTGGCTTTGCCTCCTTCCTAGGGCTGAGAGTGACTAGCCTAAGGTCATCCAGCTGCCTTTGTACATAAAACATGAATGGAACTTGTGGATCCAGTTTCTAGTCTGTTCCTTAATGACTACCTCAAAATGGCTAAGCAAGTCTAATTCAGGAGCTTAAACAAGTGCATTTCAAAGGTGCATTTTAAATGATGAAAAAGTCTTCCAGTACTAAGAGTCCTAAAGCCAAAGTGAACATAGATCATTTTAAAAGAATCTATCCATGTAATTGCTAAGAGTTGACATTATCTATGGAGATTCTCAATCATCCAGGTTGTCATGGTTCCAATAGATGAGTCCAAACAAATCAGAACTCCGAGGCTAGAAGTTTCCTCAAAGAACATGTTTATTGGCTACATAGTATTGGCATAGTCAAAAGTGAATTCAAGTCTGAAATTCCCCCTAAAGAGAAACATTATTACAAAGTTAAATTCCCCCACTCTGTATTATGCAATTAACTATGTTTCCCAATAGAATAGTTTGGTGGGCTTTCTGACAGAATTCTAAATCCCCCAATTCAACTGGTAGAAATGACCTTGGTTCCCATGGAGCAGAGAATTGTGTAGACTAGCAGAAAACCTCCCCCTCCCACTCTTGTGGCAACCTAGAACAAGCATAATGGCTTCAGCCAGGTTTGTTGTAGAGTTGACAGTTGGACCCTCTAAAGAGAAAGTATATCCTGTAGGGAAACAAAAGTAGAGATTAGGAATCCCCCCAAGGTTTTTGAGGATGCTTATCATAAAATTGTTGTATCAGTCTGTCTGCCTTAATGTCCAAACTTTTCACCCAAGTAGCTTCCAATAATGGATATACTTTCCACTGCACTAAGTTACTGTAGCTTTCCCTTATACAATCTAGAATCAAGAATGCGTTTGATTTTGAAATGTGCTTCCCCTCCTACTAAAATGGGACCCAGAGCCTTCCTGGGAATTGGTCATACTGAGGATTCCCTGACAGGCTTTAACAAACTACAATGAAAAACGGTGAATCTTTCCTAATAAATGAGGGACAGGATTTATGATCTTAATTATGGGGAATGGACCAAAGAATTTAGGTCCTAATTTCTTGCTAGGCAATTTTAGCCTTAAATACTTGGTAGATACTGTAGAGGGGTTTGCTTCTTATCAGCTTGTTCTTTATATGTTTTTGTGGCTTGGGCTAAAACTTTCTTTACATTAGCCCAAATACTTTGCCACGATGTCACCCACTGATCTAAGGTTTGCGAGGCAGGAGGTTTCTGGGGATATTTGGGCATAGGAATAAACTCTCAGCCAGTAGTTATTTTAAATGGAGTAAGCCCTGCTGTGCATTGTTTTATTATATGCCACTTCAGCAAAAGGCAGGAGGTCAGCCCAATTAGTCTGTTGGTAGTTGATGTAGCATTGGAGTTATTGTTCCACCATTGCATTCGCACATTCAGCCACTCCACTCGTGCTCAGATGAAAAGCCGATGAAAGCCCTTGAGTGGATCCAATTAGCTTAACAAAGTCTCTCCAGAACCTTGCAGTAAATTGAACCCTCCTATCCAATATAATCCTTTTTGGTGCTCCGTGGAGATAGTAGACATGCTTCAGAAAGCCACTTCCAATTTTACATGGGAGAAAACCCGAATAACCAAAGACCTACATACAAACACCCGCGAAAACCTCAGAAAACAAAACCTCAGAAAACATATATGGAGGTGTGTTCTGATTGGTTAGGAGCTTGGCTGTGCTCTGATTGGCTGGGGGGTTGACTGTGCTCTGATTGGCTGGGGGGTTGGCTGTGCTCTGATTGGCTGGGGGAGTGTTCTGTTTGGGTGGGGGCTTTGTTGTGTTCAGGTTAATCTGAGTTGAAGGGGGTTTAAAATGGTGAACTGCATTGCTATTTTTTGGCTTCGCGTTTGTGATCATGCCATCTTCATGGTGGGTGTCAGTTTGCTTCATGTATGGATTGGAGGGGTTTAAAGTGGCTAATGATACAGCTGTGGTCTGACTTCTGGTTTGTGGTCGTGCCTCATCATCAGTGTGGCTTTGGGTTTGCTTTTTGCGTGGATGTGTGGTGGTGACATCCTGTGTGGTTTTTGTGAGTGTGGGTCTGGTGTCATTTTTTGTGTTAGGGAGTCGTTTGTCAATCAGGGCGGGTTTCCAAATGGCTGGTAGGTGGGAGGTATCATCTCGTTTGTTCATGCTGTGTGGGCGTTTTTCTATCTCGATGGCTTCTCTGATTATTCTGTTATTAAAGTGTTCAGTTTTGGCGATAGTTCTGGTCTTTTAAAAGTAAATTTCATGTCCTGTGATTTTAAGGTGTTGGACCATGGAAGAAGTTGGTTCCTCTTTTTTGACTGAGTTCTTATGTTCTTCAATGCGTGCACTTATTCTTCTGTTGGTTTGTCCGATGTATGTGGTGGGACAAGTGGGGCATGGGATTTCGTATACTCCTTGATTTTCTAATTCAATTTTATCTTTGCGGTTTCTTAGGATGGTGGATATTCTTCTGTTTGGACAGAATGCTGTCTTAATGTTGTGTTTGTGGAGGAGCTTACTGATTCTGTCTCTGGTGCCTTTTATGTAAGGGAAGAGGGCTTTGCTGTTTTCTTGTTCCCTGTCTTGGGTTTTAGTGGGGGTTTCTTTTTGGATTAGTTTGGTAATCTTATTTCATTGGAATCCATTGGATGTAAGTACATTAGTGAGAGTGTGCAGTTCGGTTTTTAGGTGTTGTTCATCAGCTAAGTGTTTTGTTCTAGAGATGAGTGTCTTGGCTACGGAGTTGATCTGTGCTGGGTGGTGGTGTGAGAGAGCATGCAGATAGCGGTTTGTGTCTGTTTTCTTATGGTAGATGGTGTGTCCTAGGGAGCCATTGGATTTCTTGTAGACTAAGACATCTAGGAAGGGAAGTTGGTTATTAGCTTCTGTTTCCATGGTGAACTGTATTTTGGGGTGTAGGCTGTTGAGGTGTGTGAGGAAGTTGTCCAGTTTTTCTTTCCCATGTGGCCAGATTATGAAGGTGTCGTCTACGTATCTGAGCAAGAGTTTGGGTTTGTGATCCGATTTTTCTAGAGCTTGGGTTTCAAAGTGTTCCATGTAGAGGTTTGCAATGACAGGTGAGAGGGGTGATCCCATGGGTGCTCCTTCTATTTGTTTGTATTTTTGTCCATTACAGATGAAGTATGTGTTGGATAGACAATGGTTGGTCAGATCTACGATGTGTTTTGGGGGGTTATATTTGTTTTGGATAGCTGTCAAGTCTTCTTTGATTCGCACTTGAGTGAACAGGGATATGACATCGAAGCTCACGAGTAGGTCGCTGAGCTGTAAGTTTTGTTTCTTTATGATCTCTAAGAAATGGAAAGAATTTTTTTACGTGTGAGGTGATGGATTCTGCATAGGGCTGTAGTTGTTTGGCGAGAAATTTGGATAGGTTTTGTAGAGGTGAGCCTATGGAGCTGCCTATGGGTCTAAGTGGGGTTCCTTCTTTGTGTATCAAGGGGAGACCATAGAGCTTAGGGGATCTGGATGATTTCTCTCTGGGAATGATTCTTTGCTGGATCTCTTCGCTAATGGGGGAGGCTTTTATTTTGGATCTGGTGGTTTGTTCCAGGTAGGTGGTGGGATCTGTGTTTAGGGGTTTGTATGTAGAGTCTTGGAGTAGGTTGGTTAATTTGGTTTGGTAGTCAGATGTGTTCATAACCACTGTGGCATTGCCCTTGTCTGCTGGTAAGATTATTATGCTGGTGTCTTCTTTCAGGTTACGTAGTGCTGTCTGTTCCTCTTCGGGTAACTTGCTTTTAGGTGGCTTGCTGGTGCAGAGGATGTTGGTGATTTTGAGTCTGATTCTGTTAGCGTCATCGGGGTTGATTTTGGTCAGGCTGGTTTCAACTCCACATATAATGGTTTTAGTGGGGATGTGTTTGGGAGCGACTGCAAAGTTGAATCCTTTGGAAAGGAAATTGGTTTCGGCTTTGGTGAGAATCCTATCTGAGATGTTATGCACTGTTTGTTTCATGTGTGGCTGTGAGGGAGGAGGGGTTTGTTTCTGGCATTCTTGTAGTCTTCGGAGTTTGTTGGTGTGTGTGTCTGTCTTGAGGGTGGTCTGTGTTTCGGCTCTCCAGACGGCGAGTTGTTTGGATTTGTCCCAAAGTGCGGGGTGGATCTTGTTGCTGAGTTTGAGGTGAAGTGTGAGGAGATCTTTGTTAATTCGGTCTAGGAGGAACCTTTTTGTGTGAAGTTCATTTCTGATTTCCTTACCAGTTGGTTTGTACCCTGACGATGATGGCAGATTCCTAGCCATCGAAAGTTTGGTTTTATCTATTAAAACTGTATTGTTTTTATCTCCTGGTGAACGCCTTTTTATCACTCTATCTATCTATCTATCTATCTATCTATCTATCTATCTATCTATCTATCTTTGGTTGTTCAGGTTTTTTCCCGCGTAAAATTGGAAGTGTCTTGGCGACGTTTCGACGAAATCCTATTCGTCATCTTCAGGCTGGTGCTTTCAGCTTCATGCTTCGAGGAGCAATGTGTGGTCTTAGCTGTTTCTTCCTTTTAACTGCCAGTGGGGATATGAACTGATTGGGTGGGAGCTTGGCTGTGTTCTGATTGGGTGGAGATGTGTTCTGATTGGTTAGGGGCATGGCTGTGCTCTGATTGGCTGGGGTGTTGGCTGTGCTCCGATTGGCTGGGGGAGTGTTCTGCTTGGTTGTGCTCAGGTTAGTCTGAGTTGCAGAGGGGTTTAAGATTTTGGGCTGCCTTGCTATTTTCTGGCTTCGCGTTCGTGGTCGTGTCTCCTCTTCATGGAGGGTGTCAGTTTGCTTCATGTATGGATTGGAGGGGTTTAAAGTGGCTAATGATGCAGCTCTGGTCTGGCTTCTGGTTTGTGGTCGTGCCTCATTATCGGTGTGGCTTTGGGTTTGCTTTTTGCGTGATGTGTGGTGGTGACATCCTGTGTGGTTTTTGTGAGTGTGGGTCTGGTATCATTTTTTGTGTTAGGGAGTCATTTGTCAATAAGGGCGGGTTTCCAAATGGCTGGTAGGCGGGAGGTATCATCTCGCTTGTTCATGCTGTGTGGGCGTTTTTCTATCTCGATGGCTTCTCGGATTATTCTGTTATTAAAATGTTCACTTTTGGCAATGGTTCTGGTATTTTTAAAGTCAATTTCATGTCCTGTGGCTTTAAAGTGTTGGACCAGGGAAGATGTTGGTTCCTCTTTTTTGACTGAGTTCTTATGTTCTTCAATGCGTGCACTTATTCTTCTGTTGGTTTGTCCAATGTATGTGTTGGGACAAGCAGTGCATGGGATTTCATATATATATGTTATTTTATTATTTAAATATTTAAATAATTTAAATATTTAAATTATTATTTTATTATTTAACATATATATATATATATATATATATATATATATATATATATATATATATGTTTAATAATGCTAAAAATATGAACCCTGGGAGTATTCATATCAAGAAATAAAATGAACACCAGGGTAGTAAAACTATAAAAGTTTAATTAAAAAGCGCCAAGCTTTCGCCGTCCCTGCCGGCATCATCAGGGCTAGAGCGCCAGAAAGTGTGAGAGTTTTTTATAGGCAAGTCAGAGTCTGCGCCCGGCTCCTCGATCTCGTCACCGGGCCTAATTGATTCAACTGCGCTTGATTGGTTTGTTTCTTCCTATTCCTCTTAGTTACGTGTGTGTTGTCATCTCTCCACACACGTAACTAAGAGGAATATCTTTGGTTGTTCAGGTTTTTTCCCACGTAAAATTGGAAGTGTCTTGGCGACGTTTCGACGAAGTCCTATTCGTCATCTTCAGGCTGGTGTTTTCAGCTTCGTGCTTCGAGGAGCAATGTGTGGTCTTAGCTGTTTCTTCCTTTTAACTGCCAGTGGGGGTATGAACTGATTGGGTGGGAGCTTGGCTGTGTTCTGATTGGGTGGAGGTGTGTTCTGATTGGTTAGGGGCTTGGCTATGCTCTGATTGGCTGGGGGGGGTTGGCTGTGCTCTGATTGGCTGGGGGGTTGGCTGTGCTCTGATTGGCTGGGGGAGTGTTCTGTTTGGTTGTGCTCAGGTTAGTCTGAGTTGCAGGGGGGTTTAAGATTTTGGGCTGCCTTGCTATTTTTTGGCTTCGCGTTTGTGGTCGTGCCTCTTCTTCATGGAGGGTGTCAGTTTGCTTCATGTATGGATTGGAGGGGTTTAAAGTGGCTAATGATGCAGCTCTGGTCTGGCTTCTGGTTTGTGGTCGTGCCTCATCATCGGTGTGGCTTTGGGTTTGCTTTAAACCCAAAGGTACAGTTTGGATCCCTTTCAGGCTAAACCATCCAGATAGATCAACAGAGTTTTATTTTCTTGGAACAAGGTATCAGTCTTTAATTCCTTCCTGAGTTTTTGGGTCAAGCAGCTAACTACTTAACTGAAAGGGTATAGGGTCCCCTGCTTGAGCAGGGGGTTGGATTAGAAGTCCTCCAAAGTCCCTTCCAGCTGTATTTTGATTGAAATCTTTAAAATAAAAAACCTATCAAGGGAAAGAGGAGCCAGTCCAGTGTGGACCCCACCTAATCTTTTTGACAACCTTGGGTTGAATAAACAAATTTTCTTTGATCTCCACTTCTCATCTGGTGTGTTTTATTGGATCCTCAGCTTGGGCACAAACATCCCACAGGGGATTGAACAAGAAGACCTCCAAGATCCCTTCCAACTTTGTTATTCTGTTATCCTGAAAAAGTAGTCAAACATTGAGTCTAGCATCTCTTATCAATATAGCAGCTCAGTTCTGAGAAACCTATAATGAAGATGTTTCACTTCTCATCCAAGAAGCATCTTCAGCTCCTTCTATAGCAGTGATGGCGAACCTTTTAGAGACTGGGTGCCCAAACTGCAACCCAAAACCCATGTATTTATCACAAGGGCCAGGGCTGCATCAGCATTGTGGTGCCCTCAGGGGGGTGGGGGCATGGCCCACTGGGTGGGCGTGGTTGCAGTGGTCACAGCAGACTGGGTGAGTGTGGCTGGGGCCAGGGTGGTGGGGGCCAGTCCCTCACCATCTCCAGGACATCCCCGGGGGGCCAACGCCGCTTGCTCACTCACTTCCTGCCCTGTCATTTCCAAACGCCATGTGCTCTCTACTTTGGCAAACTCTGCTGGGGCAATGGCACGGGTGCCCACAGAGAGGGCTCTGAGTGCCACCTCTGGCATGTGTGCCATAGGTTTGCCACCACTGTTCTACAGGAAAGTGCTTAGCTATGAACTTTGGGAGGAACACCCTTGAATGGTGCGGTAGTATAAATGGATTGCAGACTACAGGAACCATTTGCATTTCAGTTTGAGATGCAGCAACACAAACTCATCCCCAACACCCTGCGCTTGTTTTCAACAGTGAAGGGACACAGGGTAGAAAACATTCTGCAGCCAAGAAGGCTCCATACACATTTGCACTACTCAGGTGACCCTGAGGACATAGGTAAACCTCCAAATGGCTTCAATGACTCTCTAAAAGAATACAAATGACCAGCTGTCTGCAAGGAATATCAGTCCTTCCATTCCCCACCGTCCAGTCAGAGAAGCGAAACAACTTCAAAGAAAAACAAGAAAGTCCAGTTGCCTCCTGAAAAATCATCTTCGGGATAACCATGACCTGGATGATTGAGAATCTCCATAGACATTTGATACAAATGCAGCCAAAGTCCACTACAAATGAAAACCAAGTAAATTGGAGGTCAAATGTTCATACACATGAAAAATATTTCTGCTGTAGTTGGATTTTCTTAGAGATGTTTGGGGCCAAATTCTCCTTTTTCACTCACTCAAAGTCTATACTCCACCTGTGACCTCTCCCTTTGCACACATGCTTGTTGATTCAGAGTTCAAAAAGTTGGTGTCTCTCCTCCTTACCATTATCCAAATCATAGTAATTTATTTGTCTTCCTTGATGCTATATCTCTAGAGATTTTTGTGCCACTTGCAGAAGATTTGACAGCAAGATGTCAATAATATGTTTTCACTTCAATACCACAATGATGCTTTGTTGAGCTCATGGCATCGGAAAGGTATGAATACATAATTGGGTCTGGAGAAAGAGAGTGCTGGGAGGTCTTTTAGAACAATGACAAGTTGCATTTAGTCCCCTCTCCTTGAGATGTGAAGCCTTTGCAAGACTTTATTAGGTGGCTAAGGAAATACCCTGAAACTTTTGCCTCAGAAGAAGGCTTGGCTTTCTTCTACTTTTACCTTGTATTCTTTGTTCAAAGGTGACAGTGCTGGAGGCTCAGTCAAGAATACAAATTGTGTTGTTGCTTCTTCTACTTTTGTGGCCACAGGCAATCCAAGCTAAATGCCTCCTGATTCTAAACAGGGTGAGCTGGGCCTACAGAATCATTACAGGCCAGGAGACATTTCAATTGGGGGCATCATCTCTGCAACCAAGACTAGGTTTCAACTTTTACATTTCCACAAAAGTCCTTCAAGTCAGTTATCTGGGTAAGTCACTCTTTTTGCACTGTACTACAGGCACCCTCCTATCTTATCAGGGATTGTCCTCTTGATCTCCTACTTTTGTTAACATTCATTCACATCTCATTGGCTTTAACATCCTTTGAACAGAGCTACACTGTGGATGGAAAAATGAAGGTGGTAACTCCTTCTACTCTTCCCTTGTCAAGATAGACAGAAAAACACAGGAATGCTGTATGTTTCCCCCGTGTTAAAAAAACGAGACTTCCAGATTCTTTTTTCTGGGCCTAAATTCACAGATATTCTTTGGGAATCACAGAGCTAAATGTACTTAGTCACTAACTTTCCAAAAGTGTATGAGTTGATGCCAGGTGCCATATGATTATAATGATTACAATGTAAAATATGTCTCCATTCAAGGGAGTTCAAAATTAAAACATGTACAGAAATTGATAACATATTGGCTTTGTTAAGAATCTCAGCTGCTAATTGGATTCATCTGTTTCTATGTATCTGAGTATGGACATGATAATATTTTTAGGATAATTCATTCAGAGGAACTCTTGGGCTTCAGTATATTAGTAATATTGTTTAACAATGTTAAATAAAATGTTCTAATGTATTTCTACTTCCAGGATACTAATGTCACAGTACTGGAAAACGCTATCCTTCCTTTTTGCCATCCAGGACATAAATCAGGATTCCAGTCTCTTACCGAACATCACTCTGGGTTATAATATCTATGACAATTATTTCAGTGCACAAATGACTTCAGAGGCTTTGCTGGACCTGCTCTCAGATGGGGAGACCAATGTTCCAAACTACAGCTGTGGAAGGCAGAGAAACACAGTGGCTGTTCTGGAAGGGGCTGAGACTGGCATCTCCACCCAGATTTCGACCATGTTGGGTACCTACAAAATCCCTCAGGTGTCTTCATTCATGCAACTTTCAATTGGATATCCTCTACTATAAATGAAAAAGAGAGTTTTATTATGGATATGCAAGGAATTGAATTTTGCTTTTTCTATCTAAAATGTTATCATCTTCCATTCCTTTCAGATCAGTTACGGTTTTGCTTTCCAGATTCTGAGGGATAAAACTCAGTTTCCTTTCTTCTATCCGATGCTCCCTGCTGAAGGAGTCCAGTACCCAGGGATGGTCCGGCTTCTCCTGCATTTCAAGTGGATCTTGGTAGGTTTGATGGCTCCAGACACTGAGAATGGACAGAGATGCATGAGGACATTGACCTCCATGCTAATAAGGAGTGGAATTTGTCCTGTTATAGCCCAAGCCTTTTCCACAATTATAGAGAAAGTGGTGATAGATCCTGAAATATACCGAAATTGGAGACAAGTGAATGTCTTTCTTTATAGTGCAGAGTCTCATTCAGTTGACACGGGAATAATGATTGCACATCGTCTATTTAAATACTTTAAGGGACCTTTCACAGGAAAAATCCTGATGACAACAATCCTGCGTGATGTATCCTTATATCTGAAGGATATAGGGTTCACTCAGAGCATCCATAGCATTTTTTCCTTTCTTATGAAAACAAACCAAACAGCAAGCCATGATTTGTCTCTGCCCTTTTACTCTGCCATGCAACGCTTTGTAGAGGAATCTTTTATGTGTTTGTACACCAAGGATGCCTTCTCTGTGAAAGTCTGGAAACGGTGCAGAGAGAGAGAAGAACTGAAAGCTCTGCCCAAAGAAAAGGTGGATCAGATCTTGTCTCTAGACAACTATTTCATTTACAACACCATTTGGTCTGTGACCCGGGCCTTACATGCAGCCTATTTATCCAGATCAAAGAGAACAAAAAGCAAAGGAGACAAGAACACTGAAATTCTACAGGTAACACTAACCCCATCGAAACCCCACAGGTGAGATACTTTAACAGGTATCTCTCCTGAAGTTGGATAGAAATTTTACAATTCTAAGAACTGAATAGCTAATTTAACAAATGTGTTTATTTTGAACACAAAAATAGACATTTTATGCCAAGTTTCCATCTCTATCCCCTTTGCATTTCCTTCACTCTTTTTTTTGCTCTTTTAATAACATAGAATCATAGGACTGGAGAGAGACCTTCTAATCCAACATCCTGCTCAAGGCAAGAGTCTTATACCACCCTAGTTGTCCAGTGTATCTTTGAAAACCTCTAATAATGGACCAGCGACCACCCAGGGGGCAAGCTATTCCATTGATTAATTGTACACACTGTCAGAAAAAAAATTTTTTACCTCTAGATTGTATCTCTCTTTGACAAGCTTCCACCCATTACTTCTTGTCTTGTTCTCAGGTGCTTTAGAAAATAAGCCAATCCCCTCTTCCCTGTGGTAGCCTCTCAAGTACTGAAGACAGCTATCAGGGCTGCCACAAAGAAGAGGGGGGTCAACTTATTTACCAAAGCAGGACAAGAAACAATGGTTGGAAACTAAACAAAGAGAGAAGCAATCTGGAATTAAGGAGAAACTTCCTAACAGTGAGGACAATTAACCAGTGGAACAGCTTGCCTTCAGAAGTTGTAGGCGCTCCATCAATGGAGGTTTTTAAGAAGAGACTAGACAGTCACTTATCTGAAATGGTATAGGATCTCTTGCTTGAGCAGGGGGCTGAACTAGAAGACTTCCAAGGTCCCTTCCCACTCTTCTATTCTATTCTATTCTATTCTATTCCATTCCATTCCATTCCATTCCATTCCATTCCATTCCATTCCATTCCATTCTATTCTATTCTATTCTATTCTATTCTATTCTATTCTATTCTATATAGGAGATATACTAGCTTCCTCAATTGTTTGTTATACAATTTACCCTCCAGACTCTTTAGCATCTTCTCTGCAGGCTTTCCAGGAACTGAACATATTTTTTGTATCATGGTGACTAGAATTGGATCCAATATTCCAGGTGTGGGCTCACCAGCATAGTATAAAGCTGTACTATCATGTCTCATCATCTTGACATTATCCCTATGTTGATGCAGCTTAGGACTGCACTGACTTTTTCAGCAGCTGCAGCACACTGCTGGCTCATATTTAAATGGTGGTCTACTAGGACATCTAAATCCCTCTCACTGTTACTACTGTTGGGCCAGGTACCATCTATGCATTTAGTTTTCCTGTCTAAGTGGAGGACCTTACTTTTCTCACCATTGAACTGCATTTTGTTGGATAGGGCCCAATGCTCAATTCTGTCAACATCCTTCTGGTTCTTGAGCCTATTTTCTAAAAGTATTTGCAGACAACACCATGTTGGGATGAACAGCCAACACGGTGTTGTCTGCAGATTTGATGAGTTGCCTTCTATCCCCTTGACTAGATAATTTAGGAAAAATATTAGGCCCAAGACACTGCTTGCTTTCTTATGTAGTTCTATTGAGGACTACTTGATGACCCCAGTTGATTAGCCAATTGTGAATCCATCTCATATTGCTCTATCTAACGAAGAAGTACTGTAAGTTGTGGTATACTTTGTCAAATGCATTGTTGAAGTCTGACAAATATTCTTTTAGTATAAAATGGGGGAAAAACCTGGACAGCTTGAGCTCACCAAGTAGGACAGGCCAAGAAACAAAACTTGCATCATTCCAGAAATGCTCCTTTATTGATAATGATTTAAAGACCAGAATCCTGAAAGTCTGTCTAAGTTTTTCTCTGTCCCATATCACAGTATTTGTTGTTGAATGTAGTGACATGATAAGTCAATAGATGTTTATAAGTCAATTCAAATGTTTATAGATCCTCTCTAAAATAACTTGATAAATGGATCTGGAACATTCATTTTAGGTGCTTAGAGAGAAATCTTCAATCTACCCTGAAATGAAGTGGTCTTTTCATACACCTTTGAAAGTCCTGTCTAAATATACTTGTATTCTCTTCCATTCTAGCTTCATTCCTTATTTCAAAGTTCTCAGTTCTACAATAATTCTATTGAAGGGGTGTATCTGGATGAGAATGAAGAGCTGGTAGCAGACCTTGAGATTGTAAGTTGGGTGTACTCTAGGAATAAGTCTATCAGCCAAGTGAAATTTGGGAGTCTACAAAGACAACAATCCCTGGATTTCAAGTTGAGGGTCTACCCAAATGCTATTGCAAAGATGGAAGAGCTGAACCAGGTGGGGAAAATTATTTCATCTCTCTGAAGCTCTTACTAACAGGATTGCATTCCTTGGGCAGGATACTCAGAATAAAACAGAGTTGGAAGGGACCTTGGAGATCTTCTAGTTCAACTCCCTGCTCAGGCAGGAAACCCTATACTATTTCAGACAAATGGTTGTCCAATCTCTTCTTAAAAACTTCCAGTGTTGGGGCATTCACAACCTCTGAAGGCAAGCTGTTCCACTGATTAATTGTTCTAACTGTCAGGAAAGTTCTCCTTAGTTCTAGGTTGCTTCTCTCCTTGATATAGTTTCCATCCATTGCTTCTTGTCCTGCCTTTAGGTACTTTGGAGAATAGCTTGACTCACTCTTCTTTGTAGCAACCCCTGAGATATTGGAACACTGCTATCATGTCACCCTTAGTTCTTTTTTTTAATTACTTAGACATACCCAATTCCAGCAACCGTTCTTCATATGTTTTAGCCACCAGTCCCTAATCATCTTTGTTGCTCTTCTTTGGTTATTTATTTATTATTTATTTATAAAATTTATTGGCTCCCCATCTTTACATAGAGTAACTCTGGGCAGCTTACAATTATAATTTGGTTAGATGCACAGGTACATGTAAGGTCAGCTTCACTGGAATAATTAAGGATATGTTTCTGTTAGGAAACATATTCTTAATTATCCCAGTAAAGCTGAACAGAACTTTTTTCTCCTCCATCCCCAATATTGGTTTTAATTGATTTTTTTACTGTTCCTATGAACTTACTAGCCCTCTGAGATAGTCCAGAGAGAAAGCACATCCAGGAGTACAACTCTATCTTTATTGTAAGGTTATGTTAACCAAATCTTGCACGAGTGAAAGTTTTTCTCCTCTGGCAAACTAGGAAGGACCCCTTCTGAAACATTTACCCTTGTGTGGGCTAAGACATCTTTTACATGGCAGTTACGTCATTTACAGCTCTCCTTACATCTTCCAAAATCATTTGTGCAGAGCATTACAGGGGCTTCTTGTTTAATTTTCTCTTGAACTTGTGATGGTGCTAAATGAGTGGAAATTATGACCAGTTCTTGAGGTTCTGATTGTCATAGGGTCTTGCAATCACGTGATTATGATTTATGGACATTCCTGTTGGCCTCCCAAAAGAAAATTCAAAGGGAAGCAAGCAGGAAGTTGGAAGTCACGATGATGTGAGACTAAATGAGCCATGCAGTTCTTAATTAATGATGGTTACTAGGAATTGTCAGAATTGCTGTTGCTAAGCAGCATGCCACATGATATCACACTTTACAACTGCATCACTTAGTGACTGAACTTCCATCCAATTACCATTGTAAATTAAGGACTACCTGTACAGAGTATTTCATAAGTATTTATTAGTCGTCTATGAAAGGATATAGATTTAACCCATGAGAAAATGTGATATGGGGAAAAATCAGTTCTTAGAAGAGTGGAATTGTATATGTTTTCTGAGATTTTCATGGGTGTTTGTATGTAGGTCTTTGGTTATTCGGGTTTTCTCCCGCGTAAAACTGGAAGTGTCTTGGCAACGTTCCAATGAAGTCCCATTCGTCATCTTCAGGCTTGTGTTTTCGGCTTCGTGCTTCTAGGAGCAATGTGTGATCATACCCAAACCCACACCGATGATGAGGCACGACCACAAACCAGAAGCCAGACCACAGTGGCATCATTAGCCACTTTAAACCCCTCTAATCCATACATGAAGCAAACTGACACCCACCATGAAGATGAGGCAAGACCACAAACGCGAAGCCAAACAACAGCAACGCAGCTCACCATCTCAAATCCCCCTGCAACTCAGACTAACCCGAGCACAACAAAGCCCCCACCCAAACAGAACTCTCCCCCAGCCAATCAGAGCACAGCCAAGTCCTTAACCAATCAGAACACAGCCAAGCTCTCACCCAATCAGTTCATACCCCCACTGGCAGTTAAAAGGAAGAAACAGCTAAGACCACACATTGCTCCTCGAAGCACGAAGCTGAAAACACCAGCCTGAAGATGACGAATGGGACTTTGTCGAAACGTCGCCAAGACACTTCCAATTTTACACGAGAGAAAACTCAAATAACCAAAGACCTACATACAAACACCCGTGAAAACCTCAGAAAACATATATATATATATATGTTTAGGTGATAAAAGGTTTAGGTGATAAAAATAGATCAAAAGCTTTTGAGTGAAGAAATAATTCAGGTAAGTTTAATCAATGATTGATGTGGCAAGACTTTCAGTGCCATTCAAGGAAAGTAAACCTAGTTTCTAAACTAAAAATTGTGGTCTGCGTGAAATTTAGAAGAGAAGATGAAAAGGGAAGTAACATTCAATCAAATCAGTTTGATGAGCTCCATTTTTTTTAAAAAAAGGAGAAGTAGGTCTTCAACTGGAAGTCCTCATCTCTTTCTCTTCTAATCCTTTCTGGACATAAATTTATGATTCATATTCTGGATGTTTTTCCTCTCTCTGCTCAGCCCCTGCCTCCTTCCAAGTGTGTGGAGAGCTGTTACCCTGGATTCAGGAAAGTGGCTCAGGAAGGGAAGCCTATCTGTTGCTACGATTGTCTTCCTTGTGCAGAAGAAACCATCTCCACCATGGAAGGTGGGTGACACTAGAGAAATAGGCAGGATTTGGGCAAGACAGTATACCACAACATTTTTTTATTAATGGATATTTGACAAGCCTTTCTCAAATTGACTTTTAAATGTTCATATCATTTTAATTGACATAATTTATTTCATTATAAAATGTAAGGAATAACCTTGGCACTTAAACTGGGCTGGTAAATTAAAAGATACTGGATGAATGGGCATTGGACACTGCTCTTCATCATGCTCAAATATGCTCCCTATTTCACTTTGTTATTTATCTTCTTTCTCCGAATAGTGAACATTTCCAGGGTGTAAAGACAATTCTCTAACTTTGAATGGAACCATTTCAATGGGTAGCCAACATTCATGGCTTTAGATTTCCTGAGAAGCTAAGAAACAGGGAACTGTTTTGGATGTGACCTCTCTCTATCCCTCCTTCATTTTCTAATCTTCCTTACAATATTCACTATTCAGCGTAGGGAACAAAATTTAGACCTGATGAACTAAATTTAACTTTTGATTCATGGACTGACTACTGAATGGAGATGAGGAGGGGAGGAGATGGAGAAATCACGAGACAGGACTGAGCCAAGCTTCTTGCTGTCATGAGAAAATAACCCTCATGTTGTTTATACAAAATACAGGATATCCTCCACAATTCACATACAGGTCAACTTAATCTAACATTTCTTGCTCCATGACACAATTGGTGTTTTTTTTTCCTACTGCTGCTAATAGAAGCTGTACTAAATAATCCAATGCCTGCATTTGATTCTGTTAGGGTCTCCTTGGTCCCCTGAAGCATTAATGTGGAATATAAATAATGGGCCTTCCTTCCTTCCTTCCTTCCTCCCTCCCTCCCTCCCTCCCTCCCTCCCTCCCTCCCTCCCTTCCTTCCTTCCTTCCTTCCTCCCTCCCTCTTCAATTATAAAATGGTGACATTAACAAAAGAAAAGCAAAATTAAGATCTTCTAGCTGGATAACAAGAACAATTTCACCCAATCAATGGATTTGTTTAAAGGACATGCTTCATGGGAGATCCTACTCTTGTTCTTTTCAGATGCAGAAAAATGCACCAAATGTCCACTAGTTCAGCATCCAAACATCCAACGAGTTCACTGTATTCCCAAGATTGAAAACTACCTTTCTTACAAGGAAAATGTGGGAATCATTTTGGCTTCCATTGCCTTGTTCCTGTCTTTAACCACAATCTTTGTCTTGGGGATCTTCCTTAAATTCCTGGAATCACCTATTGTGAAAGCCAACAATCGGGACCTCTCCTACATCCTCCTTGCTTCCCTCCTGTTTTCCTTCTTAACCTCCTTCCTGTTCATTGGAGGGCCAACAAAACCAACCTGCCTTCTCCGACAAATGGCTTTCAGCATAATCTTTTCATCTGCCATTTCTTCAGTCTTGGCCAAAACAGTCACAGTGGTGTTAGCCTTCTTGGCCACAAAACCAGGGAATAAAGTGCAGAGATGGTTAGGGAAGAGCCTGGCCAACTCCTTCATCCTATGTTGTTCTGGTATCCAAGTTGTCATCTGCAGCATTTGGTTGAGTATTTCTCCCCCATTCCCCGACATTGACATGCATTCACAATCCAAAGAGATCATCCTACAATGCAATGAAGGGTCTGTCACCATGTTTTACTCTGCCCTTGGTTACATGGGCTTCCTGGCTGCCACCTGCTTCACGGTGGCTTTCCTGGCCAGGAATCTTCCTGCAGCCTTCAACGAAGCCAAGCTGATCACCTTCAGCATGCTGGTCTTCTGCAGTGTTTGGGTGTCATTTGTGCCCACCTACCTGAGCACCAAGGGGAAATACATGGTGGCTGTGCAGGTCTTCTCCATCTTAGCTTCCAGTGCTAGCCTGCTGGGCTTTCTCTTTTTCCCCAAATGCTACATTATTTTCCTCAGGCCAGATCTGAATACAAAAGAACACGTGATGTCAAAAATAACAGTAAAGTGAATTTTGGGTAGTTGTTTTCCAAAATATCAGTTATTAATTCTAGAAATATCATTTGAAACTTTAGCATTCTTTTTTAAAAAATTAAAAAAAACACCAAGTCCATTTTTTTCAACTCTATTTTTTTCTTTAATTAAAATGACTGGATGACTGCTTTAGGATAAATATGTTTTCATACATGAGACCATGTTTGTGAAATTGGTCCACAAGGATGGGTTGTAAGGGCTGCTAATGTAGTAGTCTCCTTGCCCCATAATTTTTTCCTCCTAACCTCAAATTTCCCAGTAGCCTCTCTCCTGTCACACCATCTGTATTTAACATATAGATCAAACCACTGGGTGAGATCATCTATAAGCATGGGATGAGATATCCTCATTATGGTCATTATAATCAGTTGCACATGTCTCTCTGCCTTGGGCTCTGCAAGTGATTTTGTAGAGGTGCTTGGTACTTGGAAACTGTGAAGGTCTGGATAGGGATAGCAGGTTGTGATTAAATCCAAGAAGAATTGAGCTTGTCTAGGTTTTGGTTCTGGAGCCTTTCCATCAATAACTGGATAGAAGGGTATTTTTGCAGGAACCACTGATGCACAATCTGGACTCATGACTCCTGCTTGAGGAGCAGGTTAAAAAGGCTCGGATGGCCTTTGCACAACAACATTTTGAGTGCCAGTTGCACCCCTTCCTAGTTCGAGAGGCTTTGCTCATATTCAGGCACGTGTTAATGCTTTCCTGTCTAGATTTTTGCAATAAACTCTACATGGGACTGAACTTACAAACTGTTCACAAGCTTCAACAGGCCCGAAAGCAGTGGCGTGCATAGTAAGGAGTGTACTGAGATTCACCCTGTTGTGTGATCTACCTTAGCTCCCACTAGGTTTCCAGGTGATGTTCAAAGAGCTGTTTATGCTCTTTCGAAGCTTACATGTCACAGAACCAGGTAATCCTGGAACGGCCTGTTTCCAAAGATTCTGCTCATCCCAACCGGTCTGGCAGGCTGAGCTTACTCTGAGTCCCATCAGATAAAGATTCATTTACATTTCACACTGGCTGTCTCCAGAATGATTCCTAGTAAAGTGGGAGGCTGGAAAAATACTGATTGTCTGACAGAAATTGTTTTGGTAAGGTGGGAACATGGGTTTACCAATAACCCCGGAAATCAACAGAAGAGCTCGAGAGAGCGACGAGTGAAAACATTGCGCCGTTTGCTTCTCCCGCATATCAGCTGATCAGCCGGAGCTGGTAGCACAGTCTGGGAGCCGCGCGCGGACGTCTACGGAACCCGTTTAAACCACCTTACCAAAACGATCTCTCAGCCCTGAAGATGTTGGGGAGTTTTCCCAATGAAAGCTTGGCAACTTTTTAATATAGTGAAGTACTTTTATTAAAGTATTTTTACTTTTAACTCTCCTGGTGATCACGCATTATTCATTCTATTTATAATTATGCCCAGGAGTCACATTTTTATCATCATTAGGAGCAATTGTTCCTAGAAGCACGAAGCCGAAAACACCAGCCTGAAGATGACGAATGAGACTTCGTCAAAACGTCACCAAGACACTTCCAATTTGACATGGGAGAAAACCAAAGATATATATATATATATATATATATATATATATATATATATATATTATATATATATTTCTGAGGTTTTCGCGGGTATTTGTATGTAGGTCTTTGGTTGTTCGGGTTTTCTCCCACGTAAAATTGGAAGTGTCTTGGCGACGTTTCGATGAATGGGACTTCGTCGAAACGTCGCCAAGACACTTCCAATTTTACGTGGGAGAAAACCCGAACAACCAAAGACCTACATATATATATATATATATAAAAAACAAATAAATAGTGATCATCAAGAGAATAAATAGAAAAATATATTTAATAAACCTAGCTTTCGTCGGGCACTCCCGACATCGTCAGGGTTAAAAGCAGTCATAGCGTCTTATGAACCTCGGTGGATATCCATTTAACTGGCAAACGCAGTAGAGGTGCCTCCTCTCTTCCACTTTAGACTCCACCGTGCTGCTGTGCGAATGTATACACTTAAACAGCATTTTGATGCAGCTAACTTTATGGGATACCGGGTGGTTGCTGCTATAGTGGAGGATTCGATCCATGTGAGTGGGCTTACAATAAACCTTCATGCTAATAGATCCATCTGATGAGTGTTGGACCAGCACGTCTAAAAAGGCTATCGAGCCCTGGTTCTCCTCCTCTGTAGTAGGATATCTGAACCCTGGGGCAATCAATAGCAAAGAGAACCTCAAACACAAACAACACATATTTCCTTGCCATATATCAGTAATGTTTCCGAGGCAACGGCTAGATTGTTGGCCCCCCACAACATAAAAGTGGCCCACAAGCCCAACCAGATGTTGCGATCGAAGTTCATGCGCCCCAAAGACCCACTTCCCACCGCAGAAAGATCGGAGGTGGTGTACAAAATTGATTGCATGGATTGCTGGAGCAACTATGTGGGGGAAACGTCAAAAAGGCTGAAAACCCGCCTACATGAGCATAAGTTGGTGATTAAGAGGGGCGAGCAGTATTCGCAAATCTGGACACATATGGCTAAATACGACCATTGCTTTGACTTTGACCATACGCAAATTCTAGCTAGTGATGCCACAAAAAGGGGCCGCTTGTTGAAAGAAGCCTGGTTTTCGGGAAAGGACTCTGTCAACTGCCACATAGATATGTGCCCAGCACAATTAATCTAAGGACATGGCATGCGAATTGGCACTCTAATCACTGGAGGAAACCGAGGCACGAGCTGTATGACCGGGGGAAGAGTGTTACATCTATTCCCCCACATGATCGAACAGATGCGATCTCAAACAGCTCTGGGAGGGTTTCTCCACCGGTTGGTTTGATAGGGGAACATGGGCTACGAGTGGTGAATATCTACTGTCACGGCGGAAGAATCTCCTGCCGGAGGATAAAGAAAAGGGATTTGAACAGAATGGACAGAACATTGACCAGCAGCGAACTGAGCAGCAAGGTGTCGCCCCCAGTATGGCAAACAGGAATAGCTCTCATGAACATAGGGAGGGAGACGTCAAATCAGATGACAAACAAACCGGGATAGCACACATAGAAGGAGATAAGAGGGTGGACAATATAGAATGGAGCGAGATACCTAAGTTGTGTTCACCAAGGGTGAAGAGGATTGGTGACAACTTAGCTGGGACATGCAATGGGGCTAGAAGAAAATTGAATGATCCGCGCCCCCCTCCTAGTAAAGAGAATTGTACACAAGAAGGGGGGATGGAGGTAGTTAACACCTGAAAAGGAGATGAAAGGACCCCACTCAGCCCCAGAGTTAACGATGGAGGTGTGCGCAGCGGAGTACGGAGAGGTGATAGGAAGAAACCACATGCTGACATAAGAGATACACTCAGAACACAGCACGATCAGCTGGGATCGGTGTTGTGGTCTAGAAACTGGATGCAGGCAATTAGCTATCGTATATAAGCTTTCTCCCTATGACTGAGGTTTTCACGGGTGTTTGTATGTAGGTCTTTGGTTATTCGGGTTTTCTCCCGCGTCAAATTGGAAGTGTCTTGGCAACGTTTCAACGAAGTCTCATTCGTCATCTTCAGGCTGGTGTTTTCGGTTTCGTGCCGAAAAACACATTGCTCTGAAAACACCAGCCTGAAGATGACGATAGATAGATAGATAGATAGATAGATAGATAGATAGATAGATAGATAGATAGATCGATCTTTGGTTATTTGGGTTTTCTCCCACGTAAAATTGGAAGTGACTTGGCGACGTTTCGACGAAGTCTCATTCGTCATCTTCAGGCTGGGGCTTTAGGCTTCGTGCTCCTAGAAGCAATGCGTGGTTGTAGCTGTTTCTTCCTTTTAACTGCCAGTGGGAGTATTAACTGATTAGGTGGGAGCTTGGCTGTGTTCTGATTGGGTGGAGGTGTGTTCTGATTGGTTATGGGCTTGGCTGTACTCTGATTGGATGGGGGATTGGCTGTGCTCTGATTGGATGGGGGAGTGTTCTGTTTGGGTGGGGGCTCTTTTGTGCTCAGGTCGGTCTGAGTTGCAGGGGTATTTGAGATAGTGAGTTGCATTACTGTTGTTTGGCTTCGTGTTCATGGTTGTGCCTCATCTTCATGGTGGGTGTCAGTTTGTTTTCTGTATGGATTGGAGGGGTTTAAAGTGGCTAATGGTGCAGCTGTGGTCCAGTTTCTGGTTTGTGGTTGTGCCTCATCATCAGTGTGGGTTTGGGTTTGCTTTTTGCGTAGATGTGTGGTGGTGACATCGTGTGTGGTTTTTGTGAGTGTGGGTCTGGTGGCATTCTTTGTGTTAGGGACTGACGGACGGTGTTTCCAAGTGTTTCCAAGATGGTCTGTCCCTAACACAAAGAATGACACCAGACCTGCATACAGCCCAGGTTCGAATCTCAGAAGGGTATGTCTGGCTGAAGAGAGTTAAGAAACTCAAAATATCTATTCCAGTTCTCCCTTTATTCTTTGTTAGCAATCTAAGAAATGTATGTATGTGTGTGTATATATATATATATATATATATATATATATATATATATATATATATACACACCTGCATATATATATATATGACCTGCATATATATATATATGCAGGCCTTGGCGTATTCGGGTCTTTTCCCATGTAAGATTGAGAGTATCTTGGAGACGTTTTGATGAGGTCCCACTCGTCATCTTCAGGCTGGGATCTTCAGCTTCATGCTTGTGCAAGCAAAGTGTGATCGGAGCTGCCGTCTCTCTATAAATATTGGTGGGGGTGTGTGGAGTGCTGGCTTAGTTGCTGTAGGTGGGTTGGTTGGCTGTGTTGGAGTTATTGTTTGCGGATTGTTCGGCTGTTCCGTAACATCCTGAGTAGCTGAGGTGGTGGCTGTGTGCCCATTAGTCTTTTGTGTTGTAATGGCCTGGATAATGGGTTGTGTGATGACATCCTGAGATCTAATGTAGTGATATCCTGAGTTCTGTGTTGCACCATCCTGGGTGGTAGGCTGTGTTGTAATATCCTGAGCTTTAGCATTGTAACCTCCTGAGTTCTGTGGTGTGATGTCCAGGACAGAAAGCTGTGAAGTAACGTATCGGGCTTTGGTTTGGCTCCAATTTTGCAGTCTAGCTGAGTCAGTCACTGATCTCAGTGACTGACTCAGCTTGGATCCTGTAAATTTGAGTGTGCTTGGAAGAAGATTAACTAAGTCTTAATCCACAAGACCCATGGATGAAAAACACATTTTAACATAAAGCTAATATTTAATGGCAATTCCATTTGTAAAGAATTGGAGACAGGAAATAATGTTGTTAGACATATTCTTTGGAATTATATACTTATGAAATAGAATTTTCTTATTACCAAGAGGCTAGTCTTTCAAAATTAAAAAGATAAATTTAAGGAACCAAATCTTTAATGAATTAATCACCAGATATTATCTGCATGTTATGAATAGGCTACAAACTTAGAATATGTAGCGATGATTACAATGAAATATAGTCATCTTTATTTAAATAGTTATCATGTCATATACTGTATATTTATAAATAATATTTCTACATGATTTATAAATATACAAACATAATTTTACTGCTTTTTTATTTCACTTTCCTTTGATTTTGGTTTAAAAACAAAAGGGAAAATGTTTATTAGAAATGATGATCTATTGCATTTATCCATCACTATGATTTCTATTGAGACTACCTAGTAGGGCTGATATTATATTTATTACTGTACTTTGCCATTACTAAATATTATTCTGGAAAAAGAGATATCTATAAAGTCATTCTATATTTTATTTCAACATCATTTGTTCTTTTGTATTGAGTTCTGGTTTGATCACAATGATGTAGCACTTGGGGATGAAGATGCAGCCCAGTAGCCCAGCACTCGAAGCTAAGATGGCGAAGACCTGCACAGCCACCATGTATTTCCCCTTAGTGCTCAAGTAAGCCAGCACAAAGGACACCCAAACACTGCAGAAGACCAGCATGCTGAAGGTGATTAGCTTGGCTTCATTAAAAGTTCCAGGTAGATTCCTGACCAAGAAGGCCACTGTGAAGCAGATAGTGGCCAGAAAGCCCATGTACCCGAGGGCAGAATAGAACATGGTGACACTACCTTCATTGCATTGTACGATGATCTCTCTAGTTTGGGAGTGCATGTCCATGTCAGGAAAGGGA
Organism: Crotalus tigris; assembly: GCF_016545835.1. Lineage (NCBI taxonomy): Eukaryota > Metazoa > Chordata > Lepidosauria > Squamata > Viperidae > Crotalus > Crotalus tigris. Next base: position 634,485 of record NW_024100630.1, on the reverse strand, counting down.
GGAAAGATGCTCAACCAGATGGTGCAGATGACAACTTGGAGACCAGAGCAGGAAAGAATGATGGAGTTGGCAAAGCTCTTCCCCAGCCATTTCTGCATTTTATTCCCTGGTTTTGTGGCCAAGAAGGCAAATACCACTGTGATAGTTTTGGCCAAGATTGAAGAAATGGCAATTGAGAAGATGATACTGAAAACTGTTTGTCGGAGAAGGCAAGTCACTCTCCTTGGATGACCTATGAAGAAGAAGGTAGTCAAGATGGAAAGCAGGAGGGAGACCAGGAGAATGTAGGAGAGGTCCCGGTTGTTGGCCTTGACAATTGGTGTTTCCAGGAATTTAATGAAGATTCCCAAAACAAAGCCTGTGGTTAAAGAAAGGAACAAGGCAATGGAAGTCAGGATAATCCCCAGTTTGTCCTTAAAAGAAAGATAGTTTATGATTTTTGGAATACAGTGATCCCGATTGCTGTTTGGATGTTGATCTTCTGGACATTTGGTACATTGTTCTGCATCTGAAAAAGAGCAAGAGTAGAATCTACTGTCCTTCAATGAAATCCATTGTGTGTGTGAAACTGTTTTTGTTGGGAATGATTTTGCATGGATAACATCAGTATGAAGGGCAATGGAATAAAGTACTGTACTTCTATCAGCAGAAGTAACAAAAAAAACCACTACTTTTTCTGTGGAGCAAACAAAGGTAGGAAGAGCTGCTCTTCAGGATGAGTTGGATATAGAGTGAGGATTGCAATAATAGCAAATATCTGTATACTGTATACTGTATACTGAGGATGAAGGTCACAAGACCCTCACTCGACACATCCACACCTGAAGCTCCTTTAAAAAGATGAACACTGACATCCCCTAAACTCTGCTGCAGATGTTACCTAGCCTGGTAACAAAACGTTTGGAAACCAACCCATAAGATCAGAGAATGAACCTTCACCCTTGTCCTAGACCTGAGCTACAGATATTCTCCACTATTGTAAAGCCAAGTCTTTCAAAATGCACTTTCATGGGGCAATCCTGAAAGCCTGCTCCTTTCTCCTGCTATCACTCACCTTCCTTGGTGGAGATGGTTCCTTCTGCACAAGGATGACAGTTGTAGCAACAGATGGGCTTCCCTTCCTGAGCCACCTTCACGAATCCCTGAGGACAGCTTTCCACACACCTGGAAGGAGGCAGGGGCTGAATAGAAGGAGGAAAAGTACACTGAAAATTAGTTTATTTTGGAAAAATAGCAAAGGAAAAGGATTTAGGGATCTCCAGTTCAATATTTTTATTATTTAATAATATCCAGAAAATGAGTTATTGTATTTCCAAAAGGAGGTAAAAGTGGAAAGGTTTGGGAATCTCCAGTTCAAGGCTTAGCTCTGCTAAATTTGAATCCTAAATTTAAAGCCTCAAACTCATCAAGCCTCTTGTTGTTTTCCTATTTATTTTCTCTTGTCATTTTTCCCTACAATACAAATTTACTTTAAATTCTCAGTTTGCATACTCGAGGTAAATTTGGATAGATTCTATGCTTTGGTGAAATGAATCATGTTGCCTCATGATTTAATTTTAGTTTCCTTGCAGATCACCGATAAACAACTAATTGGAATAGTTAAGGAACATATTTCTCCTAGACAACTGAACATCTAACCAAAGTTGATGTTACCTGCTTTGGAAAACAGATGACATCCCCACATGGTGACCACTGTGAGGATTGTATTTGCCAAGCACCAGAAAGGAAAAGAGTTGACAACTATTTAAGAACGGATTTTAAAGAAGTTGCAATTATCTCTTTTGGGAAGAATTGCAGCGATTAAAATGAATGTTCTGCCAAAGTTTCTTTTTTTATTTCAAATGATACCTATTTTAAAGAATGAGGTTAATTTAAATGAATGGCAGAAAGGTATCAATAAATTTATCTGGGCAGGGAAAAAACCAAGAGTAAAACTTAAAATTATACAAGATATTCGTGAGAGAGGTGGACTCAAGGTACCGAATTTGAAATTGTATTATGATGCTGTGGTTTTAACATTAATCAGTGATTGGGTTAACTTAACAAATGTAGAAATACTCCTCTTGGAGGGTTGGGATTTACTTTTTGGATGGCATGCCTACTTAATTTTTAATAAAAGGGTTGATAGGGTTTTTAAATCTCATATTATAAGGATTTCTTTACTTCTGGTTTGGAAGAAATATTATAGAAGCGATTTTAAAATTCCATTATGGGCTATACCAGGGCACGCGATAGAAGGGATAAGGAGAGGAGTCAAGATGGATAGTGTTTCTTATGCACAATTACTTAGATGGGATGGTAAAAACTGGCAATTAAAATCTTTGGAAGATTTAATACAAGAAAATATTATTTACTCATGGTTTCATTATAGACAAATAGTGGAGAGGTGGAAGATAGATCATAATGTGGGTTTGCTCAGAGAAGATGAGAATTTATTAAAACAAATAAAAGATCAAAGACGAACTCATATTAAGAGAATTTATGGGGTGTTAGTAGAATTGGATTCAGAAGCAGAATTAGTTAAAGAATGTATGGTTAAATGGGCACAAAATTTTGATGAACCGGTTCCATTAGATACCTGGGAAATTATTTGGGTGAGGAATGTTAAATTTACACAAGCCCAAAATTTAAGGGAAAATTTTTATAAAATGTTTTATAGATGGCACCTTGATCCACAAAAATTGTCTCGTATGTATCCTGACTTGCAGCCTAAATGTTGGAGATGTGGATGTTTGGATGCTACTTATTATCACATCTGGTGGTCATGTAAAAATATAAAAGCTTTTTGGATTAGGATATGGTGGAATATCCAAAGAATTTTCAGAAGAAGGGTAAAATTTACCCCACAATTGTTTTTGTTAGGTATTGTTTCTGATTGTGATAGTAAAGAGACTATATTGATGTTAAATTTAATTACAGCGGCCAGGTTGTTAGTAGGGCAATGTTGGAAGAAGGAATCTTTGCCTACCTTGCAAGAGTGGTTTCTTAAAGTTTCTTACTTGGCGGAAATGGCAAAGATCTCGGCTTTCTTGAAAGATCAATCGCAAGAGAAGTATCTTCTGGTATGGAAAAAATGGATAGACTTTATACAATATAAGTTGGATATAAAAATATTATTTAGTTTTTCAATAATTTACACTTAAAATTTAAGATATTTTATAGACTTTTTTTTAATTTTCTTTTTATTTTTCTTGTTTTTCTTTCTTACTTGATTTTTTCTTTTTCTGTTTCTTTTTTCCTTCCTTCTTGTATTTTCTTTTTATATATTATTGTTAACTACTTTATAACTTGTTTAATTAATGTATTTAGATTTGCTCATGGTTTATATGTGTTTTAAGATTTTTTGAAAATTTTTTAACTAAGCCTGTATTCGGGGGAGGGTATGGGAGGGTTGGGGGGGTCTGGGGAAGGAAATTGTTTTGTAAAACTTAAAAATTTTCAATAAAAAAAAAGAACGGATTTTAAAATTGAATTTCCAGAGATGGTGAGACTAACTGCTTTGATTAGAGACAATGGACCGGATAGCTTTATAAAAGACTGGACTTTCTACATGATAAATACAATAACTGACAGTTAACAAAGAGATTTGAAGAGTATTGACTTTTAAAAAATTATCTTTTACCTACATATTATGATCAGATATTGGGTTCACTTGAATATCAGATAAAGATCCCCTCACCTAAAATATTTGTTTATTTATTATAGTATTTCTGTTAAACAGGGATGGGAAAGCTTATAACTATTTGTAGACCCATTATGTAAAGGAGAGAAGAATTTATCAGTTTTTTTTCAACATTCAGTTGGAATGAATTCTTTATGCTTAATATTAAATGGACTTGGACTAGAAGACCTCCAAGATCCCTTCCAACTCTTCTCTTCTCTTCTCTTCTCTTCTCTTCTCTTCTCTTCTCTTCTCTTCTCTTCTCTTCTCTTCTCTTCCATTCCACTCCACTCCACTCCACTCCACTCCACTCCACTCCACTCCACTCCACTCCACTCCATTCCATTCCATTCCATTCCATTCCATTCCATTCTATTCTATTCTATTCTATTCTATTCTATTCTATTCTATTCTATTCTATTCTATTCTAAATTTAATTTATATTTGGGTCATATTTTCCCCTTTTTTGTACACAATTCTTTATTTTTATTATTTTTTTGTTTTGTTGTTGTTAGTGTTAGATGTACGTTTTTCTGTTTTTTCATTTTGCATTTTATTGATAAAATAAAATAAAAAATATATAATAGCAAAACAGAGATGACATTCCCAAGCCAATCCTTGCCCCAACAGTGCAATCCTCCTGGAAACACTTTCAGAAAGAGCTGAAGACTTTCCCCTCACCTTCTTCAACAGTTCCATCTTTGCAAGAGCTGTTTCCTTGATTGTAAACTTCACATCCAAGAATCCCGGTCTTTCTAGATCCCCAAACATCAATCTGCTGACAGACTTATTGGCTAAAATAATCCAGTTTATAATGGTAAGGTCTGCTACCAGCTCTTCTTTCTCATTCAAATACACCCCATTGATGCAATTATTATAAAATTGAAAAGTTTGAAGGAAAGAATGAAGCTGGAATAGAAGAGAAAATGGACAGTGTTACAAAGGACTAGAAATGTCTGCAACAAGCATCCTTACATTTGAACTGGAATGAAGGAAATATACTGAGGAATGTAGAATAAAAATCATGTAAAATGTCCCAAGAAACTTTCAGTTCCTTTCAAAACCAATATGTGAACAGATATCCTTTGTCTCTTCCCATTCATAATTCTTACTGCTGAGTTTGGAAAACCAATGGGAACTATAGCAAAGGATACATGCAGGTTGCTATTGAGGTCCAAATTTAAAACTCTAAAGCAGTGGTTCTCAACCTGTGGGTCGGGACCCCATTTGGGGTCGAATGACCACTTCACGGGGGTCGCCAAACCACGCTGTCTGCCATTTTTTTCCCTTTTCCCTAGCTGTCCTACTCCCTCTTATTGGTGGCCACACCCACTTGGGGGTCACCACAACATGGGGAACTGTATTATGGGGTCACGGCATTAGAAAGGTTGAGAACCACTGCTCTAAAGAAAATAGGCACAAGAACACTGAAAAAAAATCTGCCACTAAAGCCAAAATGAAATAAAATTTCCTACAAAGAACCAATATTGTAAACAAGAGGTTTACAAATCAGTGGGACAGAACATTATGACAAATAACTTTGCTTTCTTTGAGGATTTCTATGGGTGCCTTTGCTCTACTAGACTGCTATGATTATTAAATTCATTAAGGTGATAGATGGGTCATTTGACATGGAGAATATACCTCAGATCTTCACCGTGAAAGATGATTTCTTTTACTAGTTAAGGTCATCTGCTTGCAATTTTATAGAACATTTTTTCACTCTTAATTCTTCTAAACTTCTTCCAAATCAAAGACTTTACCTTCAGACCTGGCCTCAGTCTATTTACCTCCTTGACATTTCTCCATTTGCAGCTGCTTGAGGAGAATCTTTGATGACTTTGACTCTTCTTATGCTTTAGGACAGTGATGGCAAATCTTTTAGAGACCGAGTGCCCAAACTGCAACCCAAAATCCACTTATTTATCACCGGGTGCTGGGTGGAAATGGCCCATTGGGTGGGCGGTGGCTATGGTGGTTACAGCAGACTGGGTGGGTGTGGCCAGGGTGGGCACGGCCACCTCGATGTTGTTTGTGGGGAGGGATGTCTGTGGGGGCCAAGCAGGGTTGGGGGAGATCCAGGGGGTCTCTGGTAGGTGGGGTGATGGGCAGGAGGCTCCTCCTGTGGGGTGAGGTGAGGTGAGGCAGGGGGCAGGGCGGAGGTGCCATAAACTTCCCACCTCCCGCATGGACAATGCCTCTCCTGAAATAAGCCCGTGTGCGCTTTCACACATGGTCCGACAATGTGGAAGTATGAGCGTTTGGAGAGAAACTCCTCAAGAAGAAGAGTGCGCACATACTCCCCCACCTGGCCTGGGCTTTTGCAGCCCTATCCTCTGCTCTCACGGCGCCAAACACCCTGCTTATGTTGAGACTGCGGCAGGTGGGTAGGACTGCTGGCCTAGCAATGGAGACATGGAAGCAGTAGGCCGGCCGATGTGTGCCAGCAGCAACAGCTCCGTGCAGTGAAAGGAGCATCTGCAGTTTGGGCGGTGTCAATGGGGGCAGGGGAGTGGCTGCTTCCTGGAGGATGGGGACCAGAGTCAGTTGCAGCAGGCAGGGGATAATAAAAACTTAAAATAAAAATAAAAGTCTAAAAAGGGCTGACACTTTCTGACTGAGGGGGCACAGAAAGGATGGCATTTGTGGAAGGGGGGCTACAGCAACACCAGCTTGCAAATGGTGGAGGAGACAAGGTTTAGACCATGCATTTAAAGAAGGGCCACCCCCACCATGCTTGGGTAGTTCTCCCCAAGAAGTTCCAGAACCACTTTGAGCCCCGTATTCTCACGGCCCACAGTATTTTGTTGCCAAGGCCATGTTGGTGGAGCCAATGCCCTCCAAACAGAGAAAGTGGGTGTCCCGCCAGGCCTGACACCCCTGCTAGCAGCAGGAGCCTCCCAGTGTTTCTGCTCATCGTGATGGGGAAATAGTCCCGGAAGTATCGCCAGATGGCCCAGGCAGAATGGCGCCCCCCACAAGATGGTGTCTCCCAGTCCAGGTAGAGCCAGGCACATATCCAAGCACCAGCAGCCAGCTGTTCCTGAGCAACAGCACTAGGTAAAGCCCCAGGCAGCACTAGGCTACAACAGAGGCAGCAGGTGACCCTCTACTCTGCTTCACCAGCCCCCAAGCAGCAGCACTCTGTGGCACTCTGAATGTGCTTAGGAGTCCACTGCTCCAACTGCTCCAACCCACAGACAGCCCCAACTGAGAGGAAATGGCAGCTCCCTGCAGGGCTGGAGCAGTCGGGGTTTGGGAAGGCAACCCCATGTGAAGCAAGGCTGCCTGCAAGAGCCAAGCTGGGCACCGTAACTGCCTGCCTGCACTGCCTTGGGCTCCCTTCACGGCCATTGGCCTGCTGCCCCACACTGGCCATGACCACTGGCCAGCACTGCCTCTCCTGCAAGCTCCCCCGCAACTGGGACACAGCCAAGTTTGCCAACACCATTCCATCCTCACCCAGCACCAGGAAGGAGAAGACCCACTGGAGGACAGTGGCTGCCTCTCCTTCAACCTCCCCCGCAACTGGGACACAGCCAAGTTTGCCAGCACCATTCCATCCTCACCCAGCACCAGGAAGGAGAAGACCCACTGGAGGACGGTGGCTGCCTCTCCTGCAACCTCTCCTGCAACTGGGACACAGCCAATTTTGCCAACACTAGCACCATTTCATCCCCACCCAGCACCAGGAAGGAGAAGACCCACTGGAGGACGGTGGCCATTTGGAGGTGCTGCTGGAGTGGCAGGCGCAATGGGGTGAACCGCAACCACATGGCCAGCATGACAGGGTCGGGCTCCTACAGGTTGCCTGCCAAGCACAGCGGCAGCTTATCACAGAGGGACAAGCTCCTCCTCCTCCTCCTCTGTGAGGTCCCATCCTGCCCACCCGTAAGGAAGGCATGGCTGCACTGCTGTGTGTGGGGGCACTTCCCTGATAATGGCTCCAGGCTAGCTGGCCTTAGGCCAGTGATGGCGAACTTTTAGAGACTATGTGTCCTGGGGTGATGATGCATGCCCACAGAGAGGGTTCCATGTGCTGCCTCTGGCACATGTGCCATAGGTTCTCCACTATTATATTAGAATATAAAACCATATAGTAGGGCTATATTACTATTATCTTTCTCATTTTTCCTGTTACTTATTTCTTTAGCATCTTATGACTATCACTTTGTTGTTTGTATCTTAAGATCTATCTATGTTGATTGCTTTTATTTGAGTATCTTATGACTATCACTGAGTGTTGTATGTTATGCGTTATGGTGATTGTATTATGATTATTTTCATGATTTTTCACTTTTTGCTTGTATGTACAGTGAGAACTTATGCACCAGAGACAAATTCCTTGTGTGTCCAATCACACTTGGCCAATAAAGCTATTCTATTTCTATTGAGACTTTAGAGCAGGGGAAGAAGAATCAAAGTTCTTAGTCAAGGAAGGAGAACCCAGAAGAGCTGAGGTGGCATAGCAGTTAGGGTGCAGTACTGCAGGCCACTTTAGCTGACTGTGTTCAGCAGGTCAGCGGTTCAAATCTCACTGGCTCAAGGTTGACTCAGCCTTCCATCCTTCCAGGGTAGGTAAAATGAGGACCCAGATTGTTGGGGGCAATGTAAATATATATATATATATATATATATCTATATATATATATATATATATATATATATATATATATATATATATATATATATATACATTGCTTACTGGTGTACACTGCTTAGAGAGTGCTTGCACTTATTTATTTATTTATTTTATTTAATTTTATTTATATGCTGCCCAATCCCAAAGGACTCAGGACTCAAAGCGGTATATAAGCGGTATATAAGTCTCATAAATAAATAAATTTTGGGCAAATGCTGCCCTAGGGCAGAGGGGTAGCCCATAAAATGAGGCATTAGACTGCCTAAGATACACAACACTTTTTGTTAGATTGTGTTGGCCACTGTAATATTCTTGCCTGTAAAGAAAAAAGTCAAAGAAAAAAAAGTGGAGGCAAAACAACTAAAAAGGTGTTAAGAAAGAATATATTGCAAAAGAAATGAGCCGAAGGAAACAAATGCAACAGGAAGATCAAGAAACAGAAAAGAAACACCTGCCATGCCTTCAGCATTGTGGTTTCAATGTTTTTGCCACCTTTGAATGTTGTCCTCTTGGATCTGGATCTGTATAAATAAGCTGCATTCAAGGCCCGTGCCACAGCCCAAATTGTGTTATAAATGAAATAGTTATCCAGAGTGAGGATCTGATCAATCTCCTCTTTCCTCATCGTCTCCAGTTCTTCTCTCCTTCCGCACCGTCGAAAATCTTTCACTGAAAAGGCATCCTTGGTGTAGGAACACAGGAAGGAGTTCCTTGCAAAGCGTCTCGCAGAAAAATATAACTTCCAAAACATACGATAATCCATCAGTTTAATGTTGCTCATCAGAAAGGAAAAAGTGCTATGGATGTATTGAAGGGGAAAGTCCTCTTCCATCAAATAAATTGTGAAGTCCCAGCGGATTGTGGTGAGCAGGATTTTTCCTCTAAGAGATTTAATAAAGGATTTATATATCATAATTAAAATATCAAACCCTGTTTTGATTGTAGTATAGTCTGCATTAAAAATAAAGATGTTCACTTTTCTCCAATTGTGGAATAACTCAAAATCTACAATCAGTCGAAGAGTTTTTGGAAAGGTTTGTGATAAAACTGGACAAATGCTGTTCCTTATCAGCATGGAAGTCAATATGCTCATGAAACTTTGTCCATTCTCAGTGTCTGGAGCAACCAGTCCAACCAAAGTCCATCTGAAATGGAGAAGCAGCTTGATCATTCCTGGGTAGAGGATTCTTTCCGCAGGGACCACTGAGTAGAAGAAAGGAAACTGAGTTTTGTCACTCAAAATCTGGGAAAAATAACTGTAACTGATCTGAAAAGGGGAAAAATAAGGAAGATGCTATTTTATTCAAGATCTGTAAATCCAAACACCTGGTCCTAGTGAAGGAATTACTCTACTCACTGCAATGAAGAAACTTTTGTAGGTACACCTCTGGTCATTCTACTCATTGATTATTTTTCTTCTCATTTCACTGAAACATTTTGCTCTTAAGTATAGCCAGCACAGATGCATTGTCTGGGACTGTGCTAGGAAGGTGATGTGTCTGCTTGGATTCTTCTCTCTCACTAGATAGAATCTTCTTAATTAATTAAGCAGCGCCTGCATTTTCTGTGTCACATGAGAAAAGCACATCTTCCTTCCCCTGTCCTTATCACTTTCTACAGAGAGACAATCAAGAGCATCCTGTCATACAGCATCACAGTCTGGTTTAGAAGCATCACTGCTTCAGAAAGGAAGGCAGTGCAGAGAGTGGTGAGGACGGCTGAAAAGATCATTGGCGGTTCCTTCCCTTCCATCCAGGACACAGCACATAAGCGTTGCTTGAACAGGGTCCGCAAGATTGTCTGGGACACTACACATTCTCTTCATGTCCTGTTTTCCTTGTTACCTTCTGGGAGGAGGCTCCATGGTATCCGAAGCAGAACATCCAGATTCAATCACAGCTTTGTTCCATACAGTATTAAACTTGTGAAATCTAAAGCTTCCTCCTTCCGTTATGTATTCATGATGGACAGGGATTAATATTTATATGTTACTTATATGTAAGGGTGTAGGTCTATACATATGTTGTATATAGTATGTTTTAAATGTGTGTCATGTATATGTACACTTGAGAGCAAGCAACTAAATTTCATTTTTAATGTGAGCCATTGTGCCGACATGAAAAAAATGACAATAAAGGTTATCTGATCTAATCTAATTAATTAAATCTTAATTCATACAATTCTGATGATAAAACTTTGTTCTTCATTTTCAGCAGAGGGTGCCTGATTGTAAGTTGACTAAAAATAGTCTTCTCAGCAAAGACACACCTGTGGGATTTTGTAGGTGCCCAACATGGTTGAAATCTGGGTGGAGATGCCAGTCTCAGCCCCTTCCAGAACAGCCACTGTGTTTTTCTGCCTTCCACAGCTGTAGTTGGGTACATTGGCCTCCCCATCTGAGAGCAGGTCCAGCAAAGCCTCTGAAGTCATTTGTGCACTGAAATAATTTTCATAGATATTATAGCCCAGAGTGATATTGAGAGAAGTATTGGGAATCTGGTTGATTTCTTGAATGGCAAAGATGAAGGATAGCATTTTCGAATACTCTGTATCTGTTATCCTGAAAGTGTGAGTGTATTAGAACATAATCCATGGAAATAACATTTTATTTACAATTTATTTTTAATATTTTCAACCAGGCATAGCTGGAGGTTTGCGGGCATTTCATTATATATTCAGATGGATTATTTAAAATCTCCAAACAAAGAACTGACATTTAACAAAGAGAAGGACGAGGGAGGACATGATAGCAGTGTTCCAATATCTCAGGGGCTACCACAAAAAAGAGGGAGTCAAGCTATTTTCCAAAGTGCCTGAAGGCAGGACAAGAAGCAACAGATGGAATCTATAATCAAGGAGAGAAGCAACCTAGAACTAAAGAGAAACTTCCTGACAGAACAATTAACCAGTGGAACAACCTGCCTCCAGAAATGGTGAATGCTTCAACACTGGAAGTTTTAAAGAAGAGACTGGACAGCTATTTGTCCGAAATAGTATAGGATTTCCTGCCTGAGCAGGGGTTGTACTAGATGACCTCCAAGATCCTTTCCAACTTTATTATTATTATTATTATTATTATTATTATTATTATTATTATTAATCATCGCACAGTCAGCCAGATGTTCAGACTGGATTTGGCATTTTGTCTACCTATCGAGTCCTTACCTGGGATAGGCAGATGTGGATGTTTGATGGTATTACAGATATCGTTGCAGGATGGAAGCAATTCCTAGTAAGGCCGCTTATTATTATTATTATTATTATTATTATTATTATTATTATTATTATATAGAACTCTTGCATTCATTCTTTCAGTTTATATTTCATTTTAAGAAACTGAATGTATCTGAGTGAATTTGGCTTATTTTTTTTTAAATTGATATTTATTAATAGTTTTTACATACAACAAAACACTAATCCAGTGTTTCTCAACCTTGACAATTTTAAGGCATATGGACTTCAACTCCCAGAATTCCACAGCCAGCATCTGGGAGTTGAAGTCCACATGCCTTAAAATTGTCAAGGTTGAGAAACAATGCACTAATCAGAAGAAGAGAAAAAAAAAGAAAGAAGTGCAAGAAATGAGAAAGAGAAAAGAAAAAAAACCTAGTGTTTATCATCTTTTAACTTGTTCTTCTGTTTCAAATCTTTAGAACAGTTTATACATTTTACTATAATAATGGAATGGAATGCAGTGGAGTGGAGTGGAGTGGAGTGGAATGGAATGGAATGGAATGGAATAGAATAGAATAGAATTCTTTATTGGCCAAGTATGATTGGACACACAAGGAATTTGTCCCCGGTGCCTAAGCTCTCAGTGTACATAAAAGCAATAAGTGATAAATCATGATAATAATCATTGTAAAAATATATTCATCATAAATTATAAGGTACAACAATTAGTATACTAAATAAGCAATCAACATAAACCATACTAGGATACTAAATAAAACAATATAAATTGTAAGATACAAGCAGCAAAGTTATAGTCATAAGGAGTTAGGTAATAGGACAGATGAGAAGAATAATAGTAATACAACCTTACTATATAGTTTGACAGTGTTGTGGGAATTAGTTGTTCAGCAGAGTGATGGCTTGGGGGGAAAACTGTCCTTGTGTCTAGTTGTTCTGGTATGCAATGCCCTATAGCATCGTTTTGAGGGTAGAAGTTGAAACAGTTTATACAAAATTGAATTTTGAATTCTGTTTTCTCTTTTTCAACCCTGATTGTCTTTTGATCTATATTAAATCTTTCTTTTACCTGTGCAGATGTGAACCTCTGAAAACTATGTTCTTCTGCAATCCATTGTTCTCAACTTCATCTTAATTTCTTCATCTTCCTTTATTAATAAATCTTAATTGGTTAACCATTTTTTTCTATCAGTTGTTTCTATTTTATAGAATGCATCTTGTGTTGAGATCCATAAAGGTATTTCCAGTTCTACTTATTCCAATGTAACATTTCTCATGAAATGATTTTTGAAATCCACATTAACTTTAAGTTTATTCTGTCACATGCTTTGGCTCATTCTTGATGTTCTCAGTATTCTGGTAGCTGGATTAAGATTTTAGATTGATTTTCAATTTTGTTCTCTGCCCCTTTGGCTACTTATCCTCTCAAATATAGAATCATTAAACACACACATACAATGAGCTGCTTTTACTATAAGTGATATAAAATAGATGTTGAGGCTCTAGAAAGAGTATAAAGAAGAAGAACAAAGATGATGAGGGGACTGGAGGCTGAAACATACGAAGAACACTTGCAGGAATTGGGTATGTCTAGATTAATGAAAAGTATGGCTCCGGGTGACATGATAGTAGTGTTCCAATATCTCAGGAGCTGCCACAAAAGAAGAGGGAGTCAAGCTATTCTCCAAAGTATCTGAAGGCAGGACAACAAGCAATGGATGGAAATTAATCAAGGAGAGAAGCAACCTAGAACTAGGAGAATTTTCCTGAGAGTTAGAACAATTAATCAGTGGAACAACCTGTCTCCAGAAATTGTGAATGCTCCAACACTGGAAGTTTTAAAGAAGAGACTGGACAGCCATTTGTCTGAAATGGTATAGGGTTTCCTGCCTGAGCAGGGGGTTAGACTAGAAGACCTCCAAGGTCCTTCCAACTCTATTATTCTACTCTGTTTTGTTCAAATTTCTTTCCTTTTTGTACCCATGTTGTCGCTTTGATCTAGTAAGAGAGAGGCAGAAGAGAATAACCACTCTCTCTTCTCCATACACAGTCCAGCAATGCTCAGAGTATGTCAAGGAAAGCAGCTTCTTCAAAATCAAGAAAAAAGATCTTTGTTGATTATTGTATTGGAGAATTTCAAAGGAGGCTTATCAACTACAGGATGGAAAATGGATCCCCAAGCATGAAATGAGAAAGAAAGAAAGAGAGAAAGAGAGAAAAACCAGCAGATCAAGGGGACCATTCATTGTAAGAGAAGAGGGTGGAACTTTAGAAATCAAAGTGAAATAGACGGGCTCTAAAGCCACGTAGGAAGATTGACTTACTGTTTTGATTGAGTCACAGGTGCTGCGTTGAAGCTTAGTGGCCAAAATGTAGCCTGTGTTGCAAAGATTATGCCACCAATGATGAACTCTCCTGGTCTATAATGGTTGTTTGGATCCACCTTGTCCCTCTTTAGAGTCAGGAGGCATTTGGCTCTGAGATCTCCCCAGGCTGCCAGGGGCCACAGAAGTAGCAGAAGCAGCAACATGACTTGTGTTCCTGATCAAGTGTCCAGCCCTGTATCTCTTTTGAAGAAACAGTGTATGAGGAGATGGAAAGAAACCAAAGCCCTCTTCCAAAAGAGAAGCTTCAGAGGTTTCCTAATCCAGACAGAGTCCAGCAAGATTTAGTGACTTATATGGGGGAGCAAATGCAGCTCCTGCCTATCATAAAAGCCTTCAAGGTTTCTCTCTTTCCGCATTTATGTCCCCAAGATTTTCCAGTGCAAAGACATTAAGTAACAAAGCTGATGTGATATTATGGCTTTATTTGTGTGAAATCCGAAAGTTTTGAAAAAAGAAGTCTTTAGAGGCTTAGCACCAAGACAACAAATAAATCACTATGATTTGGATACTGGAAACAAGGAGAGATATCACATCTCTGAACTCTGAATGATTCAACAGGCAGCTGCCCATTGGGAGAAGTCACAGATGGGATGGAAACTTTGAGAATGAGCCAAGAAGTGAGACATGACAAATTGATCCAAAGTTTCCCTTAGAAAATCTCTTGATACATTCCAGCATCAAGAAAGATTTTCAACATAAGTATGGACTGTCAAGTCTCCATATAAATATATGATTGATATATGATAGATAATAGTTGATAGACTCTATATGATAAATGATAGATAGGATAAGCCTAGTTTTTTTAAAAAAACAATTTAATATTTATTACATTTATTATTTATTCCTGTCTTGTCGTGCTCTAAACCACTAATACATGATTAAAGTTTGAAATTTTTTTTCAAATAGACCCACCTACAGATTCGACAGTCACACATTCCAAGTTTGAGTTGTGTCTGCTTTTACATGCATGAACCAAGAACCAGGTTTTAGAGAAGAAATCTAAAGCATCCTTCCTTCCTTCCTTCCTTCCTTCCTTCCTTCCTTCCTTCCTTCCTTCCTTCCTTCCTTCCTTCCTTCCTTCCTTCCTTCCTTCCTTCCTTTCCTCCCACCCTCCCACCCTTCCAGGTTCAACTGGAGGGGATCATTGCTATTTGCAAAGAGAACTTTAAAAAGTAGCTTCCCCAGCAGCCAGTTTACACATGAAGACAAGCATTTGATTGATTGAAGAAATAACTTCTTAAGTGAATCAGAGTTTGTAGAGCCCAATGAGGCCTTGAGTCCAATCTTTCACTCCTTCCTGTGTTTGAAATACTCCAGTATACATGATCACAATGACAATCTTTTCATAGGTTCTTGGAGAGCTGTGGAGTCCTTTAGATTTCTCCTCTAAAACCTGGTTCATGGAATCTGGAACACAAATCATGCAATCTGTACAAGCAGACACAACTCACCCTTGGAATGTGTAGCAGTGGTTCTTATTTCCCTTTGGCACTTGTCCTTCTACATTTTACTACTTAACCCTTTAAACATTGCTGCATGCTACCTTTCTCCATAAACATTCAACCAGAACATCACCAGTTTCACTCCAACTATGTATCGGATGGAAAAACTTACTTTATGATAGATATTAATCTTACTATTTACAGATGCTGAAAAATGCACCAAATGTCCAACAGATCAGCATCCAAATATCAATTGAGATGACTGTATACCTAAGATTGAAATTTTCCTATCCTATCAAGAACATTTAGGGGTCATCCTAGCTTCCCTTGCCTTGTTCCTTTCTTTGATAACCAGCTTGGTCTTGGGAATCTTCATTAAATTCTAAGAAACTCCCATAGTCAAAGCCAACAATTGGTATATCTCCTACATTCTCCTTATATCCCTCCTGTTTCCTTCTTAACCTCCTTCCTATTTCTTGGCCAGCCACGGACTGCTACTTGCCTTCTCCAACAAACAGCATTCAGCAATATCTTCTCAGTTGCCATTTCAACTGTCTTAGCCAAAATAATCATGGTGGTGTTAGCATTCTTGGCCACAAAACCAGGAAATAAAGTACAGAGATGACTAAGGAAGAGCCTGGCCAACTCCATCATCATTACTTGTTCTGTTGTACAAATAGTCCTCTGCAGCATCTGGTTGGGTACTTCTCCCCCATTTCCTGAATCAGACATGTACTCACAATCTGCAGAGATCATCCTGCAATGCAATCAAGGCTCTGTTGCTATGTTCTACCTTGCCCTTGGCTACATGGGCTTCCTGGCTCTCATCTGCTTCACAGTGGCTGTCCTGGCCAGGAATCTGCCTGGGGCCTTCAACAGAGCCAACCTCATCACCTTCAGCATGCTGGTCTTCTGCAGTGTTTGGATCTCCTTTGTACCCACCTACTTGAGCACCAAAGGGAAGTACATGGTGGCTGTGCAGGTTTTTTCCATCTTGGCCTCAAGTACTGGCCTGCTATGCTGCATCTTCATCCCCAAGAGCTACATTATTTTTTTAAGACCAGACTTGAATACAAAAGAACACTTGTTGTCAAAATAAAATAGTGGTTAACTTTAGGTACATCCTTCCAAAAATGACAGAGATTATTTGCTGCGTTAATGTTCATAAGAACATACACAGAGACAAATTGTTTTAAACAGAGAGGATTTTTTGCATTGCAATAGAAATAAACTATCAGTTTTTAAACATGGGTAGTCCTCAACATATGACAACAATGGAGCCCAAAATTTCTGTTGTTAAGTGAGACATTTGTAAAGTGAGTTTTGCCCAATTTTATGACCTTTCTTGCCACCGTTGTTAAACGAATCACTGCTGTGGATAAATTAGTAACCCAGTTGTTAAGTGAGTCTGGTTTCCTCGTTGACTTTGCTTGTCAGAAGGTCACAAAAGATTATCACATGACCTTGGGACACAGCAACCATCATAAATATGAACCAGTTGCCAAATATCCATGATCACATGATTATGGGGGTGCTGCAAAGTTCATACCTCAGAAAAATGGTCATAAGTCACTTTTTTCAGTGCCGTTGTAACTTTGAATGGTCACTAAATGAACTGTTGTAAGTTGAGGACTACCTGTATATTTCCCTTTCTTCTTTAAGTTTAATTAAATAGAAAACAGCTGGGGTTCTCTCTCCCCCCCCAGCCCCCCATCTCTCTGTCTCTTTCTGTCTCTCTTTCTCTCCAAAATGTTGGTCAGTCAGCTGAAGGCACAGACAGAGACAGAGACATAGAATAACTTCCGAGGTGGCGCAGCAGTTAGAGTGCAGTACTGCAGGCCACTTTAGCTGACTGTGTTCAGCAGGTCAGCGGTTCAAATCTCACCGGCTCAAGGTTGACTCAGCCTTCCATCCTTCCGGGGTAGGTAAAATGAGGACCCAGATTGTTGGGGGCAATGTAATATATATATATATATATACATTGCTTACTGGTGTACACCGCTTAGAGAGTGCTTGCACTTAAAGCGGTATATAAGTCTCATAAAATAAAATAAATAAATAAACTTTGTTGTCACCTTAAATGCCCACTAATTGACATACATGAAAATGACATTTTTTTGCATTCAGCTCTTAAAGGGTCACCATCTCCAATATACCCTACACAAATATGACAAAAAATTGCATATAACCACATGCACACACATATGTGGCCCAGAGAGAACAGTCTAATTCAGATGTATACATGTACCAATGGCGAGAAAAATGAATCTTGTGAGTTTACCAGATGGATGGTATAGGGAGCAAAGCTGTTACAGAATCTGGTAGTCTTGCTGGAAATACTTTGAAAGATCCTCCCAGAGGGTAGCAAGAAAAACAGACCATAAAGTGGGTGTGTGGGGTCTCTAACAATGCATCAGACTCACTCTAAGGTGTCCCAACCACAGCATTCAGAGTGCTCACCTGCTACCCACACACTCTGATGTGTAAGGTAATAATAATAATAGTAGTAAAGTTGGAAGGGACCTTGGAGGTCATCTAGTCCAACCCCCTGCTTGGGCAGAAAACCCTACACCATTTCGGACAAATGGCTGTCCAGTCTCTTCTTAAAAACTTCCAGTGTTGGAGCATTTACTGCTTCTGGAGGCAAGCTGTTCCATGATTAATTGTTCTCACTGTCAGGAAGTTTCTCCTTAGTTCTAGGTTGCTTCTCTCCTTGATTAGTTTCCACCCGTTGCTTCTTGTCCTGCCTTCAGGTGCTTTGGAAAATAGCTTAATTCCCTCTTCTTTATGGCAGCCCCTGAGATGTTGGAATACTGCTATCATGTCCCCCCTTGTCCTTCTCTTCGTTAAACTAGACATACCAATTCTAGCAACCGTTCCTTATATGTTTTAGCCTCCAGTCCCCTAATCATCTTTGTTGCTCTTCTCTGTACTCTTTCTAGCGTCTCAACATCTTTTTTACATCGTGGTGACCAAAACTGGATGCAGTATTCCAAGTGTGGCCTTACCAAGGCATTGAAGAGTGGTATTAATACTTCACGTGATCTTGATTCTATCCCTCTGTTAATGCAGCCTATCACTGTGTTGGCCTTTTTGGCAGCTGCAGCACACTGCTGGCTCATATTTAAGTGATTGTCTACTAGGACTCCGAGGTCCCTCTCACAGTTACTACTATTGAGCATGGTGCCACCTATGCTGTACTTGTGCATTGGTTTTTCTTGCCTAAATGTAGAACCTTGCTTTTTTCACCATTGAATTTCATTTTGTTAGTTAGTGCCCAGTGTTCAAGTCTGTCCAGATCCTTCTGTATCTGAAGCCTGTCTTCTGGAGTGTTGGCTATTCCTGCATAAAGAGCAAGACTCTAGACTCTAGACCAAAATGAGGCTGGGATTACTACCCTGCTACCCCATAACAGGCAACCCTTGAAAATGGAAAACTCATGCTTCTTGTGCCAGAAGCTTTGGAACTCAGTATCTGGGCATTTGTCAGGCCATCCTAACACCCAGGTCAGCACATGTGTAAGCGTGTGATCAGTGGCAGTTTTTGCAGCCACATCCCTACCATTTATGGGAGATTCAGGTAACTCCTGAATGGAAAGAATATTGATGGCAGGAGCAGGGTCTGCCTCTATCTGTTTCAGAGATAATCTGCTTAGGCCATCTGCATGACCCATCTCTTTTCCAGGTTTGTGAACTAGAGTGTAGTCATATGTTGACAGGAAAATGGACCATCTCAGCATACGAGGAGAAATGATATTTGGTGTCTGTTTGTTAGTGGTAAACAAACCCAGCAGAGACTTATGGTCTGTATAGACCGTGAAGTGGCGGCCATATAAGAAATCATGGAATTTCTTTATGCCAGCCACTATGGCCAAGGCTTCTCTGTCAATCTGAGAGTAATTTTGCTCTGCATATGACAGAGTCCTTGAGTAATAGGCCACAGGGACTTGTGTCCCATCAGCCTTCAGATGGCTAAATACTGCTCCCACCCCATAAGGAGATGCATCGCATGTGATGCAAACAGGCAATTGCTCATTGAAATGCGCTAAAACAACATTTGAAGAGAGCAAGGCCTTAACCTCATTGAGATCGATGATGTATTTAACCCATCCTCGAGCTTAGTCTGGCCATCTCCTACATTGGACTAGAACATAGAACATAGAACGTAGAGCATAGAACATCATCAGAGTTGGAAGGTCTTCTAGTTCAGGCCTCTCCTGAAGCAGGATACCCTATACCATTTTAGACAAATGGCTGTTCACTCTCTTCTTAAAAGCTTCCAGTGGCAGAGCACCCAGGGCCTCTGAAGGCAAGCCATTCTAAAGTTTTGAGGATTTTTTTTTTGTAATTCTCTTTATCTTCAACTTCTATTTGGAATCTAACTTGTTACAAAACTGTCCCCTTAGGGATGGCAGGTGATTAAAGTTTAAAAGTTTGGTTTGCAAGTGTCATCAGTTATCACATTTGTTTCCATCTCATAGCACGAGTGTTTCGGTTTTGTAGAGGGGCATCATTGTCAGGCTATGTTTAGGATAGCAGTTGGCCTGTCTAGAATATTAGGATAGTATAGAAACCAATTTTCCCTTTGGGAGAAGTAGGGTCCACTATTCTTTTGTAATGAAATGTGGGGATTATCTTGGGAAATTAGGGTAAGAGGTGCTGTCTAGATGACTTCCAAGATCCCTGTTCTAGGGAATGATCAGGTAAGAGGGGATATAGCCCAAAGCTGCATCATGGGGAGATAAAAACTCAGAAACAAACCTTCCTAATTTATCAGGTGGTTAAAAAGAGAAGGCAGGAGATTTGTACTTTCAGACTTGCAAGATTCGGTTAATGTTGCTTATAATGAAGCAGAATTAGCTTGGCTGATTGGGTTTCTTGTCCGGCATACTTGAGGCTGATACCATTGTCACGAAATGAGTTAACTTCCTGTGAGTGGGAAGGGGAACAGGCTCTATTTCAATGGAAGAAATGTCAAACTACACTGGGTGGGGGATTCCCTGATACATCCTTTTGCCAATGTTTATAGAGTTTTATAGAGGATAACCAGCACTTTGAATTGGACCAAGAAATCTATTGGAAATTGGTGTAGTGACTATATGGTACTGTTGTTATGTTGCAATGGATCTGTCCAAGAAGTAACCTGCTATCAAATTCTATACCAGCTGCAACTTCCAAGGCAAATTCAAGGTAGTCCCACCAAGACCATGTTGCAATAATCGAGACACAAATTCCTGGGGTAGGAATCACGATTACCAGGGCATCTTATGTCAAAATACAAGAATGAGTAGAAACTTTTCTGATAGCTGAGGCAACATAGAAATATTGCAATGAAAATTCTGAAGACCACCTGGTCCAGATGAGGTTCACTGACAAAACCTCTGAGTCAAGACCAGTGAGGCTTCCAGATTTGTGGAATGGATGAGTGGATGCATTCACACAATTCCAGTCTGTGATTAAACTCACAGATCTTTGCACCAGAGATGATTACATACAATACTTTAGCTTTAGGAGCTACCCAATGCCTGCATGAAGGGGTATATAGAATTAATCAGAATGTAAAATCCCATCGACAGGGGAATAATATACTGCAACTTCTTCAGTCTGAGAGCTTAAAGGAAGATGGATAGTAAATACTGTTCGGACACCAAGACTGCTGAATGACAAAACGAGGATAGCTCCTAAAACTAACACATTAGATTATTGTAATATTGTTCAGGCACTGTCCCAAAACAATCATTTAGGAAAGCAGACTCTCGATTCCAACATGATGATGATGATTATGATGATGATGCCTGGCATAAGTGGGACAAACAGCTCTGGTTTTCTTCACATGTCAACTCCCCCTCCCCATTTCTCAACATTAGATACACAGGTGTGGATTTCCCCAAATGACTCTCCCTCCCTTCCCCTTTAATGGCAGGACTCCAGCAAAGCACCAGTCCGATGATGGAGATCCTGACAGGCACCATATGTCTAAAGTGTAAAAGTTCATAGTTCAATTTCCTGTAAAGTATTTGAGCTCCAGAGAAGAACATCTGACCACATAGTTCTGATTTACTTAACAATGATGTAATTTGTCATGTACTGCCTTCTCATGGCCAATGTAACTGCAAATACCACAAAGGACATACAAGTTGGAGGGGTAGAGGTCTTGTGCATGGGGACATCATGTGATGTGACCTCCATTTCTTTCTGCTCTTAAGAGCTTATGGGAGAATTGACTACATGAACCATTCAGGTAGCTCTTGACCACTAACTCTGTAACCATAAAGAAGGCCGTAGGGTGTTGGCTTTCAAGATCAGGCAAAGCTGCACAGGGCCTATCAGTGGTGCAATCTCCCAAAGATATGACTCTGGGAATGTGTAACATGAATTAACTTCATCCTAGACTCTGTATTCCACATGAAGTTACACTTGTAGGTAAAGTTTCACAATTTGGCAAGGTTTCACTCTCAGCTTAGCTCCCCAGTTGCTCTAAATCCCAGCTCTGGGCCTCCATGGGCCCAAAAGACACTTTGGTAATAACTTTGCACCAACTTCTTCAAGCTTCATTCAAAATATTATCTGCAGCTGTTGCTTTCTAATGTTTATAGGCCTCAATTACAATCCTCATGGGCCAGGAATGAAAACCAGCTTGACCTTTGGAAACAAGCAAAGCAAATGACTGTAATTGGGTAATTATAAGGAGACGAGGTGAAGCGTCTCTATCTAATGCACTGAATTCAACCTAGCTGCAAGAGCTAAAGAAAAACATGTTTATGCCAATTCCCTAGGTTAGCAACAGGTCAGCAAAGAGACACTTGAGTTTTGCCTGCCATTTTTTTGAGACAGTCACAAGAACAATAAAAAAGTTTTGTGGCATCGTAAAGAGCAGTCAAGTGATTATTTTAATGTCTCAGATGTCCCACTGGTTATGTTGCTATAGAAATTAACTTCCAAATAATAATAATAATAATAATAATAATAATAATAATAATAATAATAATAATAATAATAATAATAATAATAATAATAATAGTAAAGTTGGAAGGGACCTTGGAGGTCATCTAGTCCAACCCCCTGCTCGGGCAGGAAACCCTACACCATTTCGGACAAATGGCTGTCCAGTCTCTTCTTAAAAACTTCCAGTGTTGGAGCATTTACTGCTTCTGGAGGCAAGCTGTTCCACTGATTAATTGTTCTCACTGTCAGGAAGTTTCTCCTTAGTTCTAGGTTGCTTCTCTCCTTGATTAGTTTCCACCCGTTGCTTCTTGTCCTGCCTTCAGGTGCTTTGGAAAATAGCTTGATTCCCTCTTCTTTATGGCAGCCCCTGAGATATTGGAATACTGCTATCATGTCCCCCCTTGTCCTTCTCTTCGTTAAACTAGACATACCCAATTCTAGCAACCGTTCCTTATATGTTTTAGCCTCCAGTCCCCTAATCATCTTTGTTGCTCTTCTCTGTACTCTTTCTAGAGTCTCAACATCTTTTTTACATCGTGGTGACCAAAACTGGATGCAGTATTCCAAGTGTGGCCTTACCAAGGCATTGAAGAGTGGTATACATTGCTTCTCTCCTGTTTCTTGGAAGCTTGCCAGATTCAGAGTTTTGTAGGACTTTGTATGTTGAGACTGCCGTTTTCTGTATTCCTAATAAAAATATTCCCTGAAAATATTGGGAAACTATTTTAGAAATGTTGAAGTATTTCTTTGATGAATCCCAAAGGCCTTCAGTGGGGCCTTTAACCATATTAAGATGAGTTCTCTTAATCCCACCAAACTTTAGACAACTAGAATAGGTTACTATGTTCTTTGTCACAAGAAAATAAAAATAAACAAGATAGCAAGAGAGTAGCATGATACAAGTCTCACTCTCTTTGAAAGTGCATGCTGATGCACATTCAAAGTGGTGCAGCTTGCATCACATCACTGTCTGCCATCTTGCACATCCCCTCCCCCAGACATGGATGGTACTATTCTGTGACCCCATCCCAGCCATAGCTAAGCATATCCTTAACCCATGGCACACGGGTAATTGATGGTCCCATCTAACATAATTAAATAAGCCACACCTGGCTGAGTTTATCCAGTAGGCTATACTCTTAACTATGGTTTATTATGCACCATAGTTGGTTCACACAACATATGGTAGAAACAACTATTATAATTCATTCTCTATGGGGTTGCTTTGGAAGACTATCCAGAAGCTGCAATTGGAGAAAACTCATAGTTATGAGTTGGACAGGACCTCAGAGATTAACTAGTCCATACTTGGTATAGGATCTAAAAAAGCTTTCAGAAGATAATTATCCATGTCCAATGAATAGGAACTTACAAAAATAAATGCATCAAGAATCACCAGATGCACATGTAGCTGGCTGACAAACCATACTCAATGAGTAGTTCTCAATGGTACTACTTCCACATGGAGAGAAGTAAGCAGCGGGATACCACTGTCTTAGGCCCAGTACTCTTCAATGTCTTCATTAATGACTTAGATGAGGGAATAGAAGGGGAACTCATCAAATTTGCAGATGACACTAAACTGGCAGGAATAGCCTGACCCCATAAGACAAGCTCAGGATCCAAAAAGATCATGACAAACTTGAACAATGGGCCCTATCCAACAAAATGAGTTTTGGAGAAAAGCAAAGTTTTACATTTAGGCAGGAAAAAAAAATATCAAAGGTTTAAGTACAAATTAGGTGAGACCTGGTCCAAAAACAGCAACTGTGAGAGGGACTTGGAGTTGGCTAGTCTAAAGAAAAGATGAAATAGGGCTGACATGATAGCAGTATTCCAGTATGTGAGGGGCTGCCATAAAGAAGAAGGGGGCAAATTATTCTCCAGAGCACCAGAGGGCAGGAAAAAGAAACAATGGTTGGAAACTCATCAAAGAGAGAAGCAACCTGGAATTAAGAAGAAACTTCCTAACAGTGAGGACAATTAACCAGTGGAACAGCTGGCCTCCAGAAATTGTGGGCATTCCATCACTGGAGGTTTTAAGAAGATAAAGGACAGTCAGTTGTCTGAGATAGTATAGGTCAGGGTGTCAAACTCAATTTCATTGAGGGCCGAATCAGCATTGCGGTTGCCCTCAGGGGGCTGGGTGTGTGTGGCCAGGATGGGTGCGGCCTACTGGGTGGGCGTGGATGGAACGGGTGTGGCCTACTGGGTGGGTGTGGCCAGCTCTACACCATTCGTGTCAAGGGTGCCTGTGGGGCCCTGGGCAGGAGTGGGATAGATCTGGGGTCTCTGGCAGAAGGAGGTGGGACTGGGGCAAGTGCCAAGGCATGGTCTACTGGAGGAGCCTCACTGTTCCTCTCAGGCCATGTGGGGGGAGAGGCTTATGGAGCTAAGACTGAATGCGTTTCAGCATAGATGGCCACCACAAAACTGTACATTGGCTCCCGGCTGGCCTGGGCCAGGGCCAAGGCAGTGGGGGCCGTTCCCTCACTGTTTCCAAGATGGCTTCGCGGGCCACATGAAACCACTTTGCGGGCCGCATCCGGCCCCTGGGCCTTGTGTTTGACATGTCTGGTATAGGTTCTTCTGCTTGAGCAGGGGGCTTGACTACAAGACCTCCAAGGTCCCTTCCAGCTCTATTCTGTTCTGTTTTCTATTCTATTTTAGAAACTCTGAATTACAAGAACTACAAAGTATGATATTTAATCCAACAGGCTTAAAGCAATTTAGAACAGAAGAAAAAAAATTAAAACATTGAAATAAGAACTGACAGCAGCTCCTTGAAGACCATCTATGACACTGAAATATTAAGAAACGGATACCTCTCCCTACCTTAGTTCTCCAGAAGAACCAGATTTCATTGCTGACTCTCCAAATAGCCAGCATAGCTGCAACCAACTAAAATAAATATAACAATTGTAATAATATATATACACATATGCACAGAGAAAATAAAAATATGAAAATAAATATCCATAGATAAGGCTTAATAGCTTTTTCTTCTAAGCCATGGGAAAGATGCTTTTGGACTAAGAGAGCTGAATAACTCAAAGTGTTAATCTGCAGCTGCCAAAAAAGCCAACACAGTTCTAGGCTGCATTAACAGAGGGATAGAATCAAGATCATGTGAAGCATTAATACCACTTTACAATGCCTTGGTAAGGCCACACTTGGAATACTGAATCCAGGTTTGGTCACCACGAGGTAAAAAAGATGTTGAGACTCTAGAAAGAGTGCAGAGAAAAGTAACAAAGATGATCAGGCGACTGGAAGCTAAAACATATAAAGAACAGTTGCTAGAATTGGATATGTTTAGTATAATGAAGAGAAGGACGAGGGGTGATAGAAGTTTTTCAATATCTCAGGGGCTGCCACAAAGAAGAGAGAGTCAAGCTATTCTCCAAAGCACCTGAGGGCAAGACAAGAAGCAATGGATGAAAACTAATCAAGGAGAGAAGCAACCTAGAACTAAGGAGACATTTCTTGACAGAACAATTAATCAGTTGACAGAACAATTAAGGAACAACCTGCCTCCAGAAGTTGTGAATGCTTCAAGACTGGAAGTTTTTAAGAAAAGATTGGGTTTCCTTCCTGAGCAGGGGTTGGACTAGAAGATCCACAAGTTTCTATTCTATTCTATTCTATTCTATTCTATTCTATTCTATTCTATTCTATTCTATTCTGTTCTGTTCTGTTCTGTTCTGTTCTGTTCTGTTCTGTTCTATTCTATTCTATTCTATTCTATTCTATTCTATTCTATTCTATTCTATTCTATTCTATTCTAGCTTTGTACTGGGATAGCAATAGCACAAATCTGCCCACTATGTTAGAGATGTCATTCCATGTTTGACCTTCAAAACAACAGCACTTATCTCCTACTGTATCCCAGAACAATATATTTGTGCTTAGCTCATTCTGGAGTTACAATTCCCTCTTGCTATCAACTCACATTCATTCTGGTTTTCTATAACTCCACCCATCTTTTTTTTTTATAATTTCACAGGCTTCCTTTTTTGAAAGCCAACCTTAGCCACTGGACACAGTTCATTTGGTACCTAAACTACTAAAGAAGATTTTCTCCTCTTGAGTTCCTTTTCCAAGGAATTCCTCCTAACATGGAATTTCCTCCCTCCTAGAAGATTTCTCCACCCTCTTCCCAAACAGTATCCCTGCCTGATTTCTGGAGAATGGCCATCCTTGATTTTGGTGGGATTCCTTGTGTTTAAAAGCCAAGATTATAGATAATGGTTTTATTGGTTGATTGATTGATTAAACAAATAAATGAACACGGGTGCTTACAACATTAAATGTTGACTATTCCTCAGCTGAACCCTCACTGAAAAGAAAGAGTAAGCCTGATCACAAAGTGGCCTAGAAAGATGATCTCAACCAAGAGATAGGTTCTTTTGATCTTTTTCCGTTGGCTTCTTCACAGTGATTTTTTTCCAACATCTCTGCCTCCCCCCCCCACCCCCAAACATGGAAAACATTGAAATCCTTTTGTGTTTGTTCCTTCCTGCAAATTAAACAGTTTCAATCTTCCATATGTAGGGGAGATGATGAGAGATGGGAGATAACCTTGAATGAAATATGCAACAACTATTATATAAGAAAAAAAGGGATGAAACATTTCCTAAATCCTGGCAAACAAGATAGTAATTGGGGGAGAATCAGACAGGCTCCTTCCTGATTCACTGGAGTATAAGGAGGGAAAGCACAATCAGATTTGCCATGTTTGTTACTATAGCCTTATCTCAATAATGCATCCTAATCCTCCCTCCCTCCCTCCCTCCCTCCCACCCTCTCTCCCTCCCTCCCTCCCTCCCTCCCTCCCTCCCTACCTACCTACCTACCTACCTACCTACCTACCTACCTCTGTCCCTCCATCCCTCCCTCCTCCCATCCCCCCTTTATTTCCCTCTAAAAGCTTCCCTGATAAGATTCTTTCTTTCTGGTAAAGGCTCCCATCTTACGTTCCATGGTTATCAGCCCATCACAACAACATTAAAAATAAAAATAATTAAATCCATGATCATGGGTATAAGGCAGTGGTTCTCAACCTTTTTAATGCCGCAACCCCCGCAACTGGTCGTAAGTCGAGGACTACTCAACCGGTCATAAGTCAAGGACTACTCAACTGGTGCAGCACCGTTTGCAGAATGGGACTTTGGGTGGGCTCAGCAGGGCAGAGACAGCCTGGACAATTCCTATTGGCTTTTGAAAGCCAATAGAATTAGACTCTATTCACGAGAGTCTATTCTATTAGCTTTCAAAAGCCAATAGAATAAAAGGGAGTAGCACAGCTAAGGAAAAGGGGGAAAAATGGCAGACTGCGTTGTTTGGTGACCCCCGTGAAATGATCGTTTGACCCCAAATGGGGTCCCGACCCACAGGTTGAGAACCACTGGTATAAGGGATAACAGCTCAATTTAATTTTACTTGAATAATTAAGGGTTTGATTCCTTAGAGATACCTAGACATCTAACCAAAGTTGAAATTTTCTTTCTACATAACTTTAGACATCAGGTCTACTCACTCCCTATCTGAGGAATGCATGTCAAGATTAAATTGCTGTGATGCCTACTAGCCTCTATTGCTAATCAACTTGCCATAGAAAAGGTGGGAGGGATAGAAACTAAATGGAGGATATGGAATTCCAAAATGCTTTTCACGACAGTGAGAGCCAGCTTCATACCAAGGTCGTTGCCACAGGTAAAGAGAAGTGAGCCATTTCCATAACAAAAAGAAATTGTGTTATTTCACAATGTGAACATGATGTGACATGATAGCTGTGTTCCAATATCTCAGGGGTTGCTACAAAGAAGAGGAGTCAAGTTATTCACCTGAAGGCAGGACAAGAAGCAACGGATGGAAATTAATCAAGGAGAGAAACAATCTGGAACTAAGGAGAAATTTCCTGACAGTGAGAACAATTAATCAGTGGAAAAACTTGCCTCCAAGAGTTGTGAATGCTCCAACACTGGAAGTTTTTAAGAAAACATTGGATAACATTTGTCCAATTTGTCTGAAATGGTATAGGGTTTCCTGCCTGAGCTTTGGGTTGAACTACACGACTCCAAAATCTCTTCCAAGTCTGTTATTCTATTCTATTCTATTCTATTCTATTCTATTCTATTCTATTCTATTCTATTCTATTCTATTCTATTCTATTCTATTCTATTCTCTGGTGCTCTGGCATTTGTCTGTTTTTAAATAGGGACTAATTTCCTCTCTTGAATAAGACGAACAGCTACCTATAGACAGTGGTGGGATTCAAATATGTGAACAACCGGTTCTCCATGTGGATGCTGCTTCCAGAAGTCCATTCTGGGCCTGGGCAACAAATAATTAGCTACCGGTTCTGCTACTTGTCTGCCTACAGACCTATGAGCAAGTTCTGCTAGGAAAAAAAAACCCTACGTAAATCCATATTAATATGAGACTTTTCATGGCCATGCTAAAAGCCAGATCCCGCTTGTTCTTGGTTTGATCCCAGGTTCTCTAAAAGTGTTTTATTGGAAAAAAATGTACCATGTTCTCCAGTTTCTATTGCTGGCCTATCTTCAAACATGGGCCCACATCTGTGAATTCTCCCTTTGGGCACCAGCCTGAAGACATGTTAAGGGATTCAGGGAGTTGATGTTTTATTTTTCTTCCTTCCAATTATCTAAACCATACTGATTTAATTGATGACTTTATGTTAGGTTCCTAGACAACTTTCTGCAACCTTTCTGAAGATGTTATAGAAGCATGTCAGGAAATGCTTTGATATAGACTCAAAAGCACAGCTGGGTGAAAATTCTGGGTGTATCGATGGCTCTGGAGATAGAAAGAAAAATTGGGGGTGGTTTCAGGACAAGCAGAGATAGTGTTTCTGTGCCTTGGCTGGATTCAGACTGGATCTGAAGATTGTGTCCTGGAAGAAATTTGGGTTTCTACCCATATCTTCTTCTCAGTCTTTGTTAAAATGCAGGTGCCATAGAAAAAGCTCAATCGACAACTGAAATCATGCTGCTGATGCTTCTACTTGTGCTGCTTGTGTGGCCACCAGAACCTTGTGGTATATGCAAAGGCAAATGTCTTCTGTCTCTGGAGCAGAGTGAAGTGGATCCAGAGCATCATTACAAGTCAGGAGATTATTTCATTAGTGGGATAGTCTCTGCAAAAGATGCTAGGTTTCAATCGTTAAACTTCAGCAGAAGTCCTTCAACAAAATTCTTCACGTAAGTCAATCCTCCTGCACTTTATTAGAGCCACTGCGTGTCCAATGAATGTTTACTATAGTAGCCCTCTGAAAATGCAAGGTGCTCTCCTCTTGATCTGCCCCTTTTGCCAAATTACTACCTGATTCTCTCTTGTGGCCCCCTTGTCACCCACCTGTAGGTGACAAAGTTCATTTTGAGCTCTAAAGTATAAAAACTGAATCAAAATATTTTCCCCCATCCACTTCCTTTCCCATTCTATGAGCAGAGTTAGATTGTGGACAGGGAGGAACAGAATGACCTCTTCCTT
Source organism: Crotalus tigris (assembly GCF_016545835.1). Taxonomy (NCBI): domain Eukaryota; kingdom Metazoa; phylum Chordata; class Lepidosauria; order Squamata; family Viperidae; genus Crotalus; species Crotalus tigris. The sequence goes on along the minus strand of NW_024100630.1, from coordinate 604,702 downwards.
TCACCTCACTTCTGAGATGAACTGAACCCTGGGTGGAATTCTGAAGTCCTGGTCCAAGCAAAAAGGGATGCTGTATTTTCACTCTGCATTGGAGATGAGATAATACTACCACTTTTTTCCACACCAAAATTTACTGCTGGGATGAAATAGGCCTAGTTGAGAGCATAGACATTCACTGAAATTTTTTCTGACTTTTATTCACAAGTTCATGCCAGGGACCTAAGAAACATTTTTAAAAATATATACTGTATATTCCGGCGTATAAGGCAACCCGGCATGTAAGATTATCCCCGACTTCGGTGCCGAGTCGCATGCCTAGAAAGTAGTCTTATACGCCGGAAACTACCGTTATTTCCGGCATATAAGACGACTCGGCGTATAAGATAACCCCGGACTTTGGCGCCGATTTTAATGCTTGCGAAAGTCGTCTTATATGCCAGAAAGTACGGTATATATATTTATTATATTGGTAGAATGCTTGTTCGGTTGATTTATTTATTTCCACAATTCATTGGTTTTATAACACTGTGTTTTTCAACTACAAATTAAAAGAAATAGAAACAGGTAAAGAATAAAAAACAGCCCAACGGAAAACACAACAAAGGTCCATCCAACAGGGCTGAACCTTCATACTGCCTCATAGTTAAAAGAGAATAACAAAGTGTTTTATCTTCTGGGTGGCAGCCATTTTTAGTCATTCTGACTTCTAGGTCCAACTACAAAAGTATCTAAAATTTAAAAGAAGTAATAGTAAATAGTTTCTTTTAGCCATCTGGGTATTAATAAGAGAAAGGAAACAAACCATCAAATATGGGATTAAAAGTCTGAAGACCCACACATGAAATTGAAGTGGTGTTAGTATGACCAGGTGGGAGAATCACATTGAAGTACATTATGATTCAAAATTTTCTATTGTTCTTATTCTTTTTCTATGGTAGTGTTTTGGAATATTGCAAACTATTTGAAAAAATAATTGTGATTGAGTTAACTAAAAATATTCTTGTGGAAGAAAAACTAAATGCTATTTTGACTGATATGTTCATACCTGCAGCAAATCATCCAAATTTGTTTGGAAATGTTTGCCCTTCCTTTTTGCTGTCAAGGACATCAACCAGAATGACCATCTCTTATCCAACATCACCCTGGGTTATAATGTCTATGAAAATTTCTTCAAGGTAGAAATGACTTCAGATCCTTTGCTGGATCTCCTTTCAGATGGGGAGGCCAATGTGCCCAACTACAGGTGTGGAAGGCAGAAAAACACAGTGGCTGTTCTGGAAGGGGCTGAGACTGGCATCTCCATCCAGATGTCTACCATGTTGGGCACCTACAAAATCCCTCAGGTGTGTCTTTCTCAGGGACACAGTTTTCATTCATGCAACTTTCTGCTGCAAATGAAGAAGACAGTTATTGTGGAAATGATAAGAACTGAATTTTGCTTGTTTAATTTAAAATACCACCATCTTTCATTCCTTTCAGATCAGTTACAGTTTTGCTTCCAAGATTCTGGGGGATAAAACTCATTTTCCTTTCTTCTACCCGATGCTCCCTGTTGAAGGAGTCCAGTACCCAGGAATGATCCAGCTGCTCCTCCATTTTAAGTGGACCTTGGTTGGACTCCTTGCTCCAGAAACTGACCAGGGGGAGAGGTTCATGAGGACAATGTCTTCTTTAATGTTAACGAATGGCATTTGTGCAGTTATATATCAAAGCTTTCCATTAAATGTGCATCAGATAGGTTTAATATTTAAACAATTTTACAAGTGGAGTAAAGTCAATGTCTTTGTTTATGGTTCAGAGACTAGTTCATTCCGGATAGGAATGCTGATTGTAGAACGAGTACTTCAGGGTGTTCAGCAACAATCTGTAGAAAAGGTCTGGATCACTACAGCTCACTGGGATCTCACTGTTGACTTAATGTTTGCTAACCTTTCCTTTAAATACTTTGGTGCCATTTTTTCCTTTTTGATACAGAAAAGGAAATGAACAAACTATGATGCTTTTAATCTCTTTCTCAAATCTATATTGAATTTTTGGAAAAAAACCTTTACATGTTCATCCGCTAAGGATGCCTTTTCAGTAAAAGTCTGGAGACGGTGCAGACAAAGAGAAGATCTGGAGGCGCTGAGGAAAGAGGACATTGATCAGATCCTGACCCTGGACAGCTACCTCATTTACAACACCATCTGGGCTGTGGGAAGGGCCTTAAATTCAGCTTATGTATCCACATTCAAGAGATCAAGACGAAATAGGGGCATGAAGACGGAATCTCAGAGACTGAAGGTTTTGCAGGTAATGTTTGATCAGTCATGTTTCCCCTGCTCCATGTTGTAAGTGAATGTCTTGGTTAGCTATTCTGAAAGGTTAGAGTATCCTGTTACTCAAACCCAACCTAATTCCATACTTCCATTTCCTTCATTTTCCATTTCCTCTGATTCTTTTTATTTTTGTACTATTTTCATTTTTTATTATTTTTTTGAAGCGAACACTTCGATATCTTGGTTGTTCAGCCATCTTTCTGTCTCATTCATTTATGTGTTTTATAATTGTTTTCTAGGCCAAGATATTATACTGCATCCGTGTCTTTCTCCTTGAACCTTTCCCTCTGCAAGAAGGAGTACTGCTGTGTCCCAGAGAATCTTTGGAGGGTCCAATCTGGGTGGGTCACCGGGACCAGAGGTTTTTGTCTTCCAGGCTTTTGGATTCATGCTGGAGCCCATCTTCAAGGAACTTTCTTTAGCTAGAGAGAAGTTCCCGAGGATGGGCTCCAGCACGAATCTACAAGCTCAGAAGACAAAATCTCTGGTCCTGGTGAGTGACCTAGATTGGATCCTGCCACGATGTAAAAAAGATGTTGAGACTCTAGAAAGAGTACAGAGAAGAGCAACAAAGATGATTAGGGGACTGGAGGCTAAAACATATAAGGAACGGTTGCTAGAATTGGGTATGTCTAGTTTAACGAAGAGAAGGACAAGGGGGGACATGATAGCAGTATTCCAATATCTCAGGGGCTGCCATAAAGAAGAGGGAATTAAGCTATTTTCCAAAGCACCTGAAGGCAGGACAAGAAGCAACGGGTGGAAACTAATCAAGGAGAGAAGCAACCTAGAACTAAGGAGAAACTTCCTGACAGTGAGAACAATTAATCAGTGGAACAGCCTGCCTCCAGAAGCAGTAAATGCTCCAACACTGGAAGTTTTTAAGAAGAGACTGGACAGCCATTTGTCCGAAATGGTGTAGGGTTTCCTGCCTGAGCAGGGGGTTGGACTAGATGACCTCCAAGGTCCCTTCCAACTTTACTACTATTACATTATCCTGGGACATGTATATTCGCCTTCATTCATCAGAGAATCTTTTTTTAAGTTAATTATTTTTAGGTTAATAAATCACTGATAAAAAAAAATTGATTGTTTGCCTTTAGAGAAGTTATAAATTACCATTACTATGATAAAGTGGTCAGAATGAGAACACGCCCAGCTGTTCAAACTCTTGGGAAATACTTCAAATCACATGATGTATTAGTACCTCTTTATAAAGCTTTAGCAAAACTACAGCTGGAATACTGTACCCAGTTTTGATCACCACATCACAGAAAAGATGCTGAGACTTGGGGAAAAGTGCAAAGAAGAGCAATGAAGATGGTTAAGGGCCTGGAGATTAAAACCTATGAAGAACAGTTGCAGGAATTGGGTATGGCCAGTCTAGAGAGAAGAAGGACTAGGGGGGACATGATAGCAGTATTCCAGTATTTAAGGGGCTGCCACAAAGAAGAGGGGATCAACTTATTTTCCAAAGCACCAGAAGGCAAGACAAGACACAATATAGAGAATCAAGGAGAGAAGCAGCCTGGAACTAAGGAGAAACTTCTTAACAGTGAGGACAATTAACCAGTGGAACAGCTGGCCTTTAGAAGTTGCAGGTGCTCCATCACTGGAGGCTTTTAGGAAAAGACTGGACAGCAACCTATCTGAAATGGGATAGGGTCTATTCTGATTGATTGATTGTCCTTTTAATTCATTATTTTGCTATACAGCTTTTATTATTCCTGTGTTTACCTTTTCTTAGCACAGTGAGAGAGAGAGAGAGAGAGAGAGAGAGAGAGAGAGAGAGAGAGAGAGAGAGAGAGAGAGAGAGAGAGAGAGAGAGAGAGAGAGAGAGAGAGAAATGTTGTGACCCCCTCCAGTGTAGACAAAAAGAAGCATTCATACACAACAAACACACACAAACATATCTGAAACAATCGTTCTATTGTGTAAGGGGGTTAATCTGACATTAGGACCTGTTCTCTATTATACCTGTTCCCTACTATAAGCATTTATGACTTGTCAACTTGACCAGAGTCTTAAGACTCTACTAAGTAAGAGCCAGCCTCTTAGGAGAAAAGTTACACAACAACTTGCAAATTAAAGGAACATCTTAAATTTGTTTTATTAGCTTAATATTTATTTGGTTAATTAAATATAGATAAAAAATAATTGGTTGTTTGCTTTTAGAGGAGTTTTATATTAACAAAACTGAGTTAAAATAGGGAGTGGGGGCAGAAGACAGATACATGACCAGTTGTTCAGATTTCTGTTCTTTACTATCATTGTTCTGATCTACAGCTCTTATTATTCCTATTCTTGTTGATAGCCTCCTAACCAAGTTGGAAACCGAAAACAGAATCTCATTCTTGAACAGAGAGACAAAAATATTCAGATCCCTTCCACAATTAAACCAAAGAGTCTTTTCAAAGAATATCTGATGACATTTTTAATTCTTCTTTTCCTTTCCTTTCCAGCTTCACTATTTCCATCAAAGCTCCCAGTTTCATAATAATTCCATAGATGGAGTATATTTGGATGAGAAAGGAGATCTGACAGCTGACTTGGATATTGTGAACTGGGTTATTTCCCCCAACAAGTCTGTTAATAAAATGAAATTTGGGAGTCTAGTAAAACGAGTATCCCCATATTTTGAATTTACAGTAGATCAGAAGAGTATCACACAGATGGAAATGCTGAACAAGGTGGGACTAAAATGTATTTTATCACACTTAAGGTGCAACAACCAGATCCCACTTTTCTGGTGTGGTGTGGTGTGGTGTGTGTTTGCTTTCAATGCTTTTGACTTTTTATGTCAGGTGATGTCAAGACTATGACCATCCTTCTCAGTGATTCAAGTGCCCACAAAAAATATAGTCTCCAGTTTTTAAAATAAATGATTCACTGTGTTTACAGAAAGGGAGGTAGACTGAGCCAGTCATGCAAATAACCGTGGTTTATTTAGCCCAGTGGTTCTCAACCTTTCTAATGCCGCGACCCCATAATACAGTTCCCCGTGTTGTGGTGACCCCCAACCACTTATACATCACCGGGTGCCAGGGGCGTGGCCAAAGAAAAGGGGAAAAAAATGGCGGACAGCCTTGTTTGGTGACCCCCGTGAAATGGTCGTTCAACCCCAGATGAGGTCCCGACCCACAGGTTGAGAACCACTGATTTAGCCAAAGCAAAGACTCCATCCAACATTTTCCTGATAGATTTCACATCTCTATTTAAAAGGAAAGCCTAAACTTGTAGTGTGTATGAAATATGAGAAGAGAAGAGAAACAGAGAAGGACTACTTAGAGAAGAAATGTGCAGTCTGATTCCATAGGTGGGATATACTTGGATGAGAAGGGGGATCTTCAACTGACCTGAACTTTGTGAAGTGGGATGTTTTCCCAACAAATCAGTCAAGAGAGTGAAGTTTCTCAAAAATTCCAGGAGTTGAAATTTACCATTGACCAGAAACGTATCACACAGTTGGAGGTTCTGAATAAGGTGGTACTAATATATACAGCATATTATTCTCCCTGGCAAAAACAGGGTCACACTTTTTGGGTGCATGGCATTTGCTCTGAATATCATGCTTTTACATGAATGTAAAAGTGTGAATTGTCGGCTATTGAGGAGCCCAAGAAAAATGCAGAGTCTGTCAAAAGTTTTCCCGATAAGATTCATATCTAAATTTTAAATAAATGTCTAAAAATTGTGGTGTGTATAAAACATAAAAGGGGAAAAGTAACCAAGATGAAATAACACAACTCAGAGAGCACCAAGGACTCCTCAGAGTTCAATCCGTTTGATGAACATCACATTGTTTATTGACTTATAACTAGTCAGAGCTAACTCTTGAACTGGATATCACCAACCCTTTCCTTCCTTTGCTATGTTTCTGAAAATGACTTTATTTTTTTGATATTTCTCCTCTTTACCTTCAGCCCCTGCCTCCTTCCAGGTGTGTGGAAAGCTGCCATCCTGGATTCATGAAGGTGGCTCAGGAAGGGAAACCCATCTGTTGCTATGACTGCCATCCTTGTGCAGGAGGAACCATTTCCACCATGGAAGGTGGGTGACACAAGAGGAAACAGGCAGATGTTTGGGAAAACTATACTCTGACAGTGTTAATTGTAAGCAGGATATTAAAAGATAGGGATCAATGAGAGTTTAGCATTAAAAGGAAGATAGCATTTCTTGTTCTTCATCTTGTATACTGATGTACCTCTGCCAGTTTTTCTTGGTATCTCCAGAGAAATGGAGAAATTCCTTTCCTTTCCTTTCCTTTCCTTTCCTTCTTTTCTTTTCTTTTCCTTTCCTTTCCTTTTCTTTCCTTTATTTTCCTTTATTTTCCTTTCCTCTCCATTCCTTTCCTTTCCATTCCATTAGATTCCATTCCTTTCTTTCGTTTCCTTTCATTTCCTTTCCTTCCTTTTCCCTTTCCTTTCCTCTCCTCTCCTCTCCTCTCCTCTCCTTTCCTTTCCTTTCCTTTCCTTTCTTTTCCTTTCCATTCCATTCCATTCCTTTCTTTCATTTCTTTCCTTTCCTTTCCTTTCCTAGTCCAGCCCTCCTTGAATTCCATTGACTCTTATTTATCATCCATTTGTTTTCAGCTAGTAGTTCAAATACTTGAACAGAGATAGCATGGAATAACTGTTTGCTCATTTGAACAACCCTGATTGCTGATTTCTTGCACCCTCTGTGAATTCAAGGAGGGCTGGATTTAGATCAGTAAGAAGTAGTTTGTACTTTTGAATCTGAGAGACAAACAAAATGTTACAGTTTGCAGTGTGTGCTTCTCTGAAGAAGGATGCATCTCTTTGCATCTCTGTATTTTGCAAATATATATTAATAGAGAAAATCTGTGTATAAAAGTTGTGGATTAATACAAATGTTGGAAGTGTGCAGAAATAGAAATACAAAACTGAGTGCAATCTTTCTTCCCTAATAGATCCCATTAATGCCTCAGTCTGAAATAGAAAACCCACAGAAATATTAAACATGTAAAATGAGAAGAAAAGAAACCAGTAAACATGTTAACAAAAAGATTTGTAAGATGTAGTTGTCAAGGCTGCTAACATCAGATGTTCTTGCTTGACAATATATGAAGAAGCAGACATGTTTTATTTAACCTGTATATCACTTCTGTGTATCACAATTTTAGAAGGGAGAGGGGAAAGTATGTACCCGGAGGATAGTTAGCCATAACAATATTTCAGTACAGTATTTCAAAGGTCAGCTGTAACCAGAGGAGATACGGGAGGGAAAGTTTACACTTCAAACTAATTGAAGAACGTGATTGATGACTGTTAAATGAAGGAGTGAGTTATGCTTTGTTACGGGTGATTGGAGGAGGGAGGATTCAGTTTGTGGCTTCATTATGTACGCGCTGAAGCTATGTAGCAATAAAAGGATTCTTTAACGTAAACAAAGCCTCAAAGTTCTTTGAAAAGCTTCTTCTTTTGGAACCATGACAGTACTGCAATCTCTCCCCCACACCCCCAGGTTTATCAGGGAAAGAAAATCAGAAGAGGAGAGATCTCAGAAGCAATGTATTTCTTCAACTTTGATCAGTGGCAGATGTATTGTAGCAACTTTGGCTGTTGGCTTCTGGTTGAGACTGCTACAGGTGAAGACTGATAGAAATGTCTTCTTCCAAAGACTTCCTTCATTCCTAGACTTACCACATTTTTCAGGAAACATCCCACTCATCTCTTAAAGAAACCTGGTGTGGGTAAAGTTTTCCCCTAGGAGGTAGTGCTCATCTCTGTTTCTTAGCTGAAGAAGCCAGCATTGTCCAAAGATACTTCCATGGTCATGTGGCCATTTTGGCTATATGCCAAGCCACATGGAACATTGTTACCTTCCCACAAAAGTGGTACCTCTTTATTTACTTGCATTTGCATGCTTTCAAACTGCTAGGTTTGCAGGAGGGTGGGGCAAGTAACAGGAGCTCATCCCATTATATGGTGCTTGGATCTTGAACCTAGGCTGTGAGCTATCCAGTTGACAAGCTTAGTGTCTTTAACTGCTGAGCCATTATGTCTGGTATATTTAGCTTAACATGGTATATATAGCTTAAAGCATTTGCTTTTCTGGTTTGGGTTTTTTTTTTTTGTAAAAAAAAAAAAAGTGCCAGAACTCACACATGTCACACAACCTGCCTTCTTACCCTACAAGGTTCCATCCAAAAAAGCTGCCGGAACTCTGTTCTGGGCGTTCTATGACAAAAAAAGCCCTGCACATACTCATACTTTCACATACCCATAAAACACAATGGGAGGTTGCAAAGCAAGCAGTGACACCAATAAATTACACCTGTGTTCCTCTTCTTCCCCTTGTTCTTTGCAGATGTGGAAAAGTGCATCAGATGTCCTGAAGAATATCATCCAAACCAATACCGAGATCAGTGTATTCCTAAAAAAATAATTTTCCTGTCCTATAAAGATTATCTGGGGGTCATTCTGTTTTCCATTGCCTTGTTCTTGGTCTTAGCCACAGGTTTAGTCTTGGGAATATTCATTAGATTCCAAGAAACTCCAATTGTGAAAGCCAACAATCGTGACCTTTCCTACATCTTGCTCATTTCCTTGCTGATTTCCTTTTTGATCTCCTTCCTCTTCATTGGCAAACCAACTGGAGCAACCTGCCTTCTTCGACAAACAGCCTTCAGCATTATCTTCTCCATTGCTGTATCTTCTATCTTGGCCAAAACGATCATGGTGGTGCTGGCTTTCTTGGCCACAAAGCCAGGGAATAAGGTGAGGAAGTGGCTGGGGAAGAACTTGAGCAACTCTATCATCATTTCATGTTCTAGTGTCCAGGTTGTCATCTGTTCCATCTGGTTGGGAGTCTGTTCTCCATTCTCTGACACTGACATGCACTCCCAGTCTGAAGAGATCATCCTTCAGTGCAATGAAGGCTCAGTTGCTATGTTCTACCTTGCCCTTGGCTACATGGGCTTCTTGGCTATCATCTGTTTCATGGTGGCTTTCCTGGCTAGGAATCTACCTGGAGCCTTCAACGAAGCTAAGTTGATCACCTTCAGCATGTTGGTCTTCTGCAGCGTCTGGATATCCTTTGTGCCTACTTATTTGAGCGCCAAAGGAAAATCCATGGTGGTTGTTCAAGTCTTCTCCATCTTGGCCTCCAGTTCTGGCCTGCTGGGATGCATCTTTTTCCCCAAATGCTATATTATCATTCTGAGGCCTGATCTGAATACAAAGGAGTATCTGACAATAGAAAGGAAAGTGAAAAACTAACATACATACAGAAATTTGTTCACACTATTATACTCTAGGTCAGTGATGGCGAATCTTTTAGAGAGTGAGTGCCCAAATTGCAACCCAAAACCCACTCATGTATCGTTGGGTGCTGGGTGGGCATGGCCCATTGGGTGGGTGTGGCTGCAGAGGTAATGGCAGACTGGGTGGGACTAAAACATTCAATCAATCAATTCCAACTATGCAAGATCTTTTTTCCCGCGAGAAGTTGAAATTGATTAACCTTTATTTTTTTTTGCACACAGGGGCGGAGGCCTGAAGCAAAAAGGTTTTATAAAACCCAGCTGAAGGCCTAGGACTGGGGCAATGGTGCACGTGCCCACAGAGAAGGCTCTGCGTGCCACTTGTGGCACACGTGCCATAGGTTCGCCACCACGGCTCTAGGTTTTGATCCAATCAGAGCATTCCTGATAGACAAACAATTTCAACTCATTGGTTTTTCACAGAAAGCCAGGACAGAATTGGTTATATAAACAGATAAAAGATATCCTCAATGTAATAATGCTTAATAATTACAAGATGAATTGAGTACCCTGTCTCTATGCTAACCTTTAGGTCCATGCAGAGAGTAAAGATTGAGAAAGGGGAGATCTATTATTAAAGGAACAAGGAGTGAAACATTGCTTAAGCCCAAAGTGAAGAGCAAGAATGACTCAGACCAACACCTCCTTAATCCATATTAATATAAAAGGGGGAGGAGACATACAATAGCATAATCAGATTTGCAATATTATGTAGCGCTAGTCAATCTTTATAAAAATAGCTTTAGTTTAAATCTGGAATTGATTACTTGGAATGATCTGCAGGTACATCTTGGGGCTCACATATTCATAATCTTGGGATTTAAGTAACTGTAATAAAGTAATAAAAGTGGGATAAAAAATATCATAAATAAATAAACTGTTTATGGCTTCACAATTTCTTTCCTTGATTCTCAGGCAGAAATATTATATCTTGAGACATTTAATCAATTAACAAAGGAGGGAAAATTAAAGATTTTTGTCTTCTGTTTGAGATATTCTTTGATTTCACCTGATTTTCAGCTACTTCAGGCACATGTTTCTAAACTGTGTATAGCAATATTCCCAAGATAGCTAGTTTGGTATAGCACTTAGCACTAGCACTTAGATTTATATGCCACTTCACAATGCTTTTACAGCCCTCTCTAAGTGGTTTACAGAGTCAGACCCCAAAAAGTCTGGGTCCTCATTTTGGAAGGATGGAAGGCTGAATCAATCATGAGCTGGTGAGGATCGAACTCCTGGCAGGGAGTTGAATTAGCCTGCAATACTGCATTCTAACCACTGGGCCACCTTGGCTCATTGGCTAAGGAATTAGGCAAGAAAGCAGGACACCATGTTTTAGCACTTTTTGCTTCTCTAACAAGTATTCCATCCTGAATACTGTAATGGAAATGCTGAATATCCATTGGCAAATAGTTGCTTTTTTTAAAAAAAATGCAACACAGACTAATCCTTTGAAGATAACAGATAAATGGCTGTTTTTATCTATAGTAATCTCTGTAAAATTGGTATTAGTGCTGCCTTCACCACCACTTACCACCTACATCTCTGATCAATAGCCTAAACCAGTGATTCTCAAACTTTCTAATGCCGTGACCCCATAATACAATTCCCCATGTTGTGGTGACCCCCAAGTGGGTGTGGCCACCAATAAGAGGGAGTAGGATAGCTAGGGAAAAAGGAAAAAAATGGCGGACAGCATGGTTTGGTGACCCCCGTGAAATGGTCATTCGACCCCAAATGGGGTCCTGACCCTCAGGTTGAGAACCACTGGCCTAAACAGAAAGTCCATTTGTCAATTAGATGATCTGGATCACGGGGGCTTTGTCTAAAAATACACATCACAATGTGCCAACCTTGCAAGTCAAACAGATGTCAAGCAAGCCAAACTGCTTTCTTTGGGTCTATTATAACTCACTCCAACCAACTTGCCACATTCAGCTTGCCACAGTCAACTCATCACTGCCAACTTGCTGGGGGACAACTCGCTGCAGGACAAGTGTTACACGAATATAGATGAAATTTACAAATACAATGATTAAACAAAGGATGCCAAAGGAGTAACAAAATGAAATGTGAATGACCATATTAAAATATTTTAAATATTTCAAAGAAGAAAGAGGGGGGGAAATGTAAAGAATAGAAGAGTACTGTTACAAACTGCTGTTAACAAAAAAGGATATATTACATGTGTATGTGTGTAATGTTTGTTGTGTTTTGTTTTGTTGGTCTAAAATAATAATAATAATAATAATAATAATAATAAGACATAAAATATTTTAAAAAAATATTTTAAATAATTAAATTGAATTGTTGAATTGTCCTGCAGCAAGTTGTCCTAATGGTGAGTTGGCCATGGCAAATTGTCCTGCGGTGAGTTGACTATGGTGCATTGACATGGTGAATTGTGTGTGGCGAGTTGGCCATGGCCAGTTGGCTGCAGCGAGTTGTCCCATTCCTGTAATTCTGTGCTTTCTTTATAGAAGATATACTAATTGTCCTTCTGGATCAGTATGTAATTGAACTTGAACAACATGGCAGCCTCCATCTATATCAGTGTTCTCAACCTGTGGGTCGGGACCCCATTTGGGGTCGAATGACCATTTCACGGGAGTTGCCAAACAACGCAGTCCGCCATTTCCCCCCCCCTTTTCCTTAGCTGTGCTACTCCCTTTTACTCTACTGGCTTTTGAAAGCCAATAGAATAGACTCTCTTGAATAGAGTCTAATTCTATTGGCTTTCAAAAGCCAATAGGAATTGTCCAGGCTGTCTCTGCCCTGCTGAGCCCGCCAAAAGTCCCATTCTGCAAACAGTGCTGCACTAGTTGAGTAGTCCTCGACTTACGACCGGTTGAGTAGTCCTTGACTTACGACCAGTTGGGGGTTGCGGCATTAAAAAGGTTGAGAACCACTGATCTATACCTCTTCTGGCCTCTTACCTATCCCCCTGCCACAATCCAGTGATTCAAGCAAGGCTGGTTAGCTGGGTGAAGTTGCCATTTTAAATTTCCCCAAATGCCTACATGTCTTTGAGTACCATGGGCATAATGTCAAGAGCCACAGAAAATTTGAAGGCTTTCCAAAAATATTTTAGGTCCTCCATATCAGTAATACAAAAGTATGGTGGAAAAATAGTGGATGTCAACCAGAGCAGCATTGGTGATTATAATATCAATGAATGCAGCAGGTAGACATCTGAAGGGTGGAAGATAGAACATCCTGGAAAATATCCATCCTTTGGGCAGGGGAAAATATGGATGTAGAAAGAGCAACTCTGTTTGCCTCACTTCAAAATCAGGCTGTTCTTCTTCTATGAAGTGTCCTTTTTCAGAACTGGAGTTGGTATGTTGGCCATTTGAAGTGTCCCCTGATTCATTTCTGTTTTCTAGACAATCCATACTTTTTTCTTCCTTAATGTTTTCAACTTCAGTCTTCCATTCTCCACTCACAAGTAGCACTCCCTGTTTGAACACTCCATCATTTTCATCTTCAACTTGACCTTGCAGAGGGTGGTGAGAATGGCACAAGACATTGTGGGCTGTTCCCTGACTCCACTGGATGACATTGCCAGGGCCCGTTGCCTTGGCAGAGTGAGGAAAATTCTCAGGGATGACTCACACCCCGGTTGGTACTTTTTTACTCTCCTACCATTGGGCAGGAGATACAGAAACATAGCCAGTTGTACCAACAGGCTGAAGAACAGCTTTTATAACTTTATAACTTTATGCATGACAGACTCGTGAGGCCTGCATGATGTGCAATTAGTTCACAGGGTGAAATAAGTTGGGGTTTTGTAGTCACCATGAGTTTGTGGCGAGGGGGGGCACAGAGAGAGGCTCAGCCAATTTCACTGTATACATGTTATACTTTGATAATAAAGGGTTTATTTATTATTACTTGAAACCCAACAATTTCCCCTTCTTTGCCTCAGTGGGTGAAGCATAAACTTGGATAATCAACATACTAAAGGGGTCTGGTCAACTGAAACAAAGAAAGAAAAAACATTTTGCCTACTTGTCTGCATTCAAAGGAAAGCAATCACCCATCACAACAGGTCCTTTGCTAACTTGACCAACATAGCCAAAGTCCACCACAACTCAACACCAACTAAATCCACTTTGATGGGTGACTGTTTAAACCCATGAAAAATATTACTCCTGCTACTGAATTTTAGGTAGATGTTATCTCAGAGATGTTTGGAGCCAAGTTCTCTCTCATTCATTCACAATCTAAGCATGTGCCTATTGACTCATTCAGAGTTAAGAGAGTTGGTGTCTCTCTTCTTTTCCTTCCTTCCTTCCTTCCTTCCTTCCTTCCTTCCTTCCTTCCTTCCTTCCTCCTTCCTTCTTTCCTTCCTTCCTTCCTTCCATCTTTCTTTCTTTCTTTCTTTCTTTCTTTCTTTCTTTCTTTCTTTCTTTCTTTCTTTCTTTCTTTCTTTCTTTCCAGTGCTCCAAGATCTTTGAAAAATATAGTTCAGTGGTTCTGAGATCACATCTGCTAGTTCCTTGAGAACCTTGGAGGGGATTATACCCCAAGGTTCTCAAGGAACTGGCAGATGTGATCTCAGAACCACTGAACTATATTTTTCAAAGATCTTGGAGCACTGGGGAACTACCAGAGGACTGGAAAAGAGCTGATGTCGTTCCCATCTTCAAAAAAGGAAAAAAAATGGATCCAGGAAATTACAGACTTATCAGCCTGACCTCAATACCTGGAAAGATTCTGGAAAAAGTCATCAAACAACGAATCAGCAAACACCTAGAGGCAAACAAAATCACTACTAAAAGCCAACATGGGTTTGTCAAAAACAGATCATGCCAGACAAACCTTATTGCATTCTTTGACCAAGTGACAAAATTAGTGGATCAGAGGAATGCTGTGGACATAATTTACTTGGACTTCAGTAAGGCATTTGATAAAGTAGATCACAATCTACTACTCGATAAGATAGAAAAATGTGGGTTAGACAACATCACCACCAGATGGATTCGTAGCTGGCTGACCGGCCATACTCAACGTGTGGTCCCCAATGGAACTGCATCTACATGGAGGGAAGTGTGTAGTCGGGTGCTCCAGGGCTCTGTTCTGGGCCCAGTGCTCTTCAACATCTTCATCAATGATTTGGACAAGGGGATAGATGGGGAACTCATCAAATTTGCAGATGATACCAAGCTGGCAGGAATAGCCAACACTCCAGAAGACAGGCTTAAGATACAGGAGAATCTGGACAGACTTGAACACTGGGCACTATCTAACAAAATGAAATTCAATGGTGAAAAAAGTAAGGTTCTACATTTAGACAAGAAAAACCAAATGTACAGGTATAGTATAGGGGGTACCTTGCTCAATAGTAGTAACTGTGAGAGGGATCTCGGAGTCCTAGTGGACAATTATTTAAATATGAGCCAGCAGTGTGCTACAGCTGCCAAAAAAGCCAACACAGTGCTGGGCTGCATTAACAGAGGGATAGAATCAAGATCACATGAAGTATTAATGCCACTTTACAATGTCTTGGTAAGGCCACACTTGGAATACTGCATCCAGTTTTGGTCACCACGATGTAAAAAAGATGCTGAGACTCTAGAAAGAGTACAGAGAAGAGCAACAAATATGATTAGGGGACTGGAGGCAAAAACATATAAGAAACAGTTGCTGGAATTGGATATGTCTAGTTTAACGAAGAGAAGGATGAGGGGGGACATAATAGCAGTGTTCCAATATTTCAGGGGCTGCCACAAAGAAGAGGGAGTCAAGCTATTTTCCAAGGCACCTGAAGGCAGGACAAGAAGCAATGGATGGAAATTGATCAAGGAGAGAAGCAACCTAGAACTAAGGAGAAACTTCCTTACAGTTAGAACAATTAACCAGTGGAACAACCTGCCTCCAGAATTTGTGAATGCTCCATCACTGGAAGTTTTTAAGAAGAGACTGGACAGCCATTTGTCCGAGGTGGTGTAGGGTTTCCTGCCTGAGCAGAGGGTTGGACTTCCAACTTTATTATTATTGATCATCGCACAGTCAGCCAGATGTTCAGACTGGATTTGGCATTTTATCTACCTATCGAGTCCTTACCCAGGACCTGGGATAGGCAGATGTGGATGTTTGATGGTATTACAGCTGAACCCCAGGCCAATTGGCAAAGCCCGGATTCCAGGTCCTTCTGGGAGAACAGTAAAGTTAGTGCCAGCCTGACCTCAGGGCAAATGATGTTCCATATACAGAGTACAGCAGCAAAAATGGCCCTCATTCTTAATTCCACCAGATGACTTCTCTAATGGATGTAATCATTAGGTACAGTTCGTTATTCTGTACCTGATGGGATGGGTGAGTGTCACTGAGGAGACACAGTCCTCCATATAACCTGGTTTCATGGCATGTAGAGCTTTACAAGGTATCACCAGCACTTGCAATTGGACATGGAAACAAATTGGTCACCAAAGCAGTTTGTGGAGTAGAAATATAAAGTGCCCAGTTATAGGAAGACACATAAGTGCCTGTGCACTGACTGAAGCTTCTGAAAGGCCTGGGCAGACATGTGAATGCCCGGGACCAGACAGACTGTCTCCTGCCTTGTGTGCATGTGCAAGTTGGGAGAAATGTCTTGCATTGATTGGCTATGATTGTCCCTGCAAGAGGGGTATAAGAACAATCTGTGTCATTTTGTTTTTGGTTCTGTTGTGAATATAATAAAGACAAGACTGCTTGTTACTCCTGCTTGTCTCAATGCCTCTTACTTGGAAACAGAACATTGGCGACGAAGGTGGGATTGCTGCAAAGAAAACAACAATAAGAAGATAGGCTGACTCACCAAGAGAGGCCTGAAGCGCTGGGAAGTTCGGAGTTCGGAGACTGCGACTCTGCCTGCCAGTACGAGAACACTGGAGGAGAGCTTGGCAAAAGGAACCCCTTCTCAACCTTTGCAGCATGAGGTGTTGATGAGGTTTCAGGGAGTAACATTGTCCAAACTAGACTGTCTGTCTGAGTTTGATACAGCTCATCCGGAATGCTGGAGTTCTTACATGGCCCGGGTAGAGAACTACTTTCAGGTAAACCAAATCTGAGAAGACAGTCGTAAAGCTGCTATGCTCCTGTGTGTCTGTGGGCAAGAGACTTTCGATATTGCAGAGAATCTAGTCGCCCCAGCATCACTTGAATCAATTGCTTACGCTGAGCTGAAAAGAATGCTTAGAGAACATTTGAACTGAAGCTTTTGGTGATTGCATGGCGACATGCATTCAAGCAAAGGGACCAGAGGCCTGGTGAGTCTGCTGCAGATTTTATTGCTGCGTTACGACAAGCAGCTAGGCCATGTGAATTCAAGGACCTGGAAGACAGACTTTGGGCTTGTTTAGTTTGTGGACTAAGAAGTTGTGAGTTGCAGCAGAAGATCTTCACAAAGGAAGACGTCTCGTTCCCAGATGCATTGAGAGAGATTTCAGCTAAAGAAGCAGCGGGTGGAGCTGTGAAGGCCTTGTGGCTTGCCAAGAACCTTCCAACTTCAATCACCATCCATCAAGAGGTCGCTCGGGAAGAATCCAAACAGGATCCAGAGATGGAGGTTGGCCGACTTACAGCAGTCAGTGGAGAGAAGGCCTCAAGAGTGCAGAGACAAGACAACCTCATTCCCTCAGTGTTTAGGATGTGAAGGGCGCTACAAGGTCTCCGATTGCTGGTTCTGCTCCACCATTTGCCAGGCATGTGGTAGGCAAGGCCACATTTCCTCCGTCTGTTTGGCTCACCAGAAGGACCAGTCTTCAGAAGAATTGCTTCAGAAAGGTACCAAGGTCCCCAGCCAGCATAGGGTAGGTTTTTGTGCGTCCCATAGAAGCATTTTTAAAACCGGGGCCCATAGCCTGCTCAGGAAGAAGCTTCACATTGACATGAAGTTGCAAGGGGGTTCCCTTATCAATGGAGTTGGACACAGGGTCCGCTTTATCGATCATTAGACACTTTCAACAAGATTTGCTATAGAAGCAGCCTACGAGTTAAACTCAGCCCTTCAAATTTAATTCTCACTGACTTCCAGAATTCCCGAGTCAGTGTGAAAGGGGAGGCCATGCTCAAGGTGCAGTGTAAGCAGTTTGAAGGGTTGCTAGATGTGGTGGTAGTTGGGGGTTATCGTACGAGTCTTATTGGACTCGATTGGTTCGAGGCCTTTGGAATCCAAGTGACTGGACTTCACAGTCTGCAAACGACCGGCCTTTCAGAAGTTTGCAAGGAGTTTGCTGATGTGTTCAGTTCAGAGCTTTGCTCGTACAAGGGGCCTCCCATTTCTTTACGTTTAGACCCAGCCGTTGCACCCATTAGGATTAAGCTAGAGGGGTGCCCTTCGCATTGAAGAATAGAATCAATGCAGAGCTGGACAAGCTGCTCCAGCAGGGCATTTTAGAACCTGTGGACAGCAGTCCATGGGAAACCCCCATAGTAATGCCACTGAAGGCCAATGGAGGTCCGAATTTGTGCGGACTATAAGTGTATGCTTAACAAAGTCTTGCAGCAGCACTCATACCCGATGCCCGTGGTGAGCCACATTCTGGCTTTCCTCAAGGGAGGCCGTGTTTTTGCTAAACTTGATTTGGCTCAGGCCTATCAACAATTACCAGTTGATGAGGCAATGGCTGAGGCCCAAACAATTGTAACGCACCGTGGAGCATTCAAAGTCAAAAGGCTGCAGTTTGGGATTAATGTAGCCCCTGGCATCTTCCAGAGTGTGATGGAGTGAACGCTCCATGATATTCCAGGTGTTTGCCTGTACTTTGATGATGTCCTCATCGCTGGGGAATCATCTGAAAATCTGGCTGAAAGGCTTATTGCTGTCTTGCTGCGTTTCTGCCAAGCGGGGCTGAAGCTAAAGCAAGACAAATGTAAAATTGGGGTCACTTCAACAGAGTTTCTGGGGTTCTGTATTGATACTGAAGGCATCCATCCTGCTGAATCTAAGCTTAAAGCAATTCAGCAGGCCCCTAGTCCCTAGTCCAAAAGCGAACTCCAGGCTTTTCTAGGACTGTTAAACTTTTACAATTCATTCCTCCCTCATAAGGCTGCAGTGGCTGAGCTGTTACACCGGGTCTAGGATAAACAGGCTCCATGGCTGTGGACAAAAGTCCATGATAGGAGTTTTGCAGAGGTCAAGGCCTTGCTATCCTCAAATGCGGTTCTAGCACATTTCAATGAGCAATTGCCTGTATGCATAGCCTGTGATGCATCCCTTTATGGGATTGGGGCTGTGTTGAGCCACTTGAAGGCTGATGGGACATAAGTCCCTGTAGCCTACTATTCCAGGACCCTATCATCTGCTGAACATAATTACGTGCAGATAGATAGGGAAGCCTTGGCCATAGTGGCTGGCATAAAGAAATTCCATGACTTTCTTTATGGTTGCCATTTCATGGTCTTTACAGACCATAAGCCTCTGCTGGGGTTGTTCACAACCAATAAGCAAAACCCACACATCATCTCTCTTAGAATGCTGAGATGGTCTATTTTCCTGTCTGCATATGACTACACACTGGTTCACAAACCAGGCAAAGAAATGGGCCATGCAAATGGCCTCAGCAGATTACCTCTACAGTTAGTGGAGTCAGATCCTGCTCCAGCTCACCACATACTTTCCATTCAGGAGTTGCCTGAGTCTCCCCTCAATGCTAGGGACATGGCTGCTGAAACAGCCACTGATCACACGCTTACACGCGTGCTGACATGGGTCCTATCAGGATGGCCTGACAAGTGTCCTGGCACAGAGTTCCAGAGTTTCTGGAAGAGGAAGTCCGAGTTATCCACCTTCAAGGGATGTGTTCATTGAGGACTAGAGTCTTTCTCTTTCTGCATGAGGGACATCCGGGAATAGTCCTGATGAAGGCGCTTGCACATAGCCATCTTTGGTGGCCTGGGCTCGATAAAGAGATCGAGGTCCAGGTCCATGGGTGCACTGTTTGCCAACAGTCCAGGCCTGAAATGCGTCAGGCCCCTGTACATAGGTGGGAGGAGACACAAGCCCCTTGTTCGAGGGTTCATATCGACTACACTGGGCCCTTTCAGGGGCAACTCTTCCTTCTCCTTGTGGACAGCCATTCCAAGTGGCTAGAGGTCATTCTGGTCTCCTCCACTACTACTGCTAGGACCATTCAGGTGTTGAGAGGGATCTTCGCTTTTCATGGACTTCCAGATGTCCTTGTCTCCGACAACGGACCCCAATTCACGTCTTTTGAGTTTCAGGCTTTTCTACAGACCAACATGATCTGTCATGCCATGTCTGCACCATTTCATCCAGCTTCCAATGGACAAGCTCAGCATATGGTGCACACCACCAAAGATGCTCTCAAGAGGATCATGCATGGCAATTGGCATCACAGGTTGGCTGACTTTCTTTTGTGCCACCACACCATACCTTGCACAGCTACTGGCAAAAGCCCAGCTGAACTCCACTGGGGTCACAGACTCATTACTAAACTGGACAGGTTGCACCCAGACCGGGTGGCTTCACAGGTGTCACAGCCGCGGGCACCTAGGAGACTACAGGTGGACGATCCGGTCCGGGCAAGAAACTATGGGCCTGGACATCTCTGGGTGACAGCAGTGGTATGCAAGTTCTCTGGGCCGCTGTCATACGAAGTGGCTTTGGGCAATGGTCGGGTGATCCGTCGCCACATCGACCAACTGCGCTGGAGACGTCCCAGCCACACTTCCGCTCCTGGCTCTGGTCTTGGGGGGAGGAGGACCACGATTACGATCGTGGACCACAGTCTCTCCATGAAAGTGGAATGTCCCAGGCACCAGAAGGGGGTCTTGCCATGGAGGCGGCTCCTGACTCTGGCACTCCTGATTCGGGCATCGGGTCAATGGGACATTGCTCGCAACCAGTCTGCCAGGCCAATCCAGCTGCTGATCTTGGGCTCCAGGGACAGTGCTCCCAAGAGGGGTCCATTGTGGACTTGGGGAATTCCACCCCACCACTGAACTGGGGGAATTCCACCCCACCAAGGAACTCTGGCTTGGGTTCAGAGGATCCAGCCAGTCAGCAGCATGGGAGGTCGCCTGAGGCTAGGGAGCATCACAGTCCTGGCCTTTCGAGCCTGGCAGGCAAGTTTGCAGGCCAGGACATCACAACCACTCCAAGAAGGTCAGAGCGAGCAAGAGGTCCACCTAAACATTTACAAGACTATGTAAGATGCCTGTCAGTATGTGGACAGGTTTAAGGTCACTTAGAAATAAGAATGTGCTCAAAAGAACATTGACAGTGTTCAGTCAATGGTTGGGCACAATGGTAAACATCATTGGGAAAGAGATATAGGATTGCCAAGGGCTTTCCTTGTAATCTTAAGTATGTTTTGAAATAAGAGGGGAGGGGTGTTATGTCTTGAGCCTGCTGAGTCATTCAGCAGGTGCAGGAGGCTTCAGAAAGGCCCGGGCAAACACATGAATGCCCGGGACCAGACAGGCTGTCTCCTGCCTTGTGTGCATGTGCAAGGCAGGAGAAATGCCTTACATTGATTGGCTGTGACTGTCCCTGCAAGGAGGGTATAAGAACAATCTGTGCCATTTTGTTTTTGGTTCTGTTGTGAATATAATAAAGACAAGACTGTTTGTTACTCCTGCTCGTCTCAATGCCTCTTACTTGGAAACAGAACATTCCCCATTCTCAATCACTGGCCTGATGTCTCAGAATCTCTCACTCTGTCTCTCCACCTGTCCATCAGCCTGCTTTGGTCACTTACCCACTTGCCCAGCTTAGTTCACCTATGCTGTCCTCTGGTGTATCTGGCATTTCCTCTGGTCACTGGGCCATTTACTCTCCTGGAGCAGCTGGTTTCCACCATCTCCTGGTGCATCTGGTGCCCCCTGTGGTCACTGGCTTGCCCACTAACCTGGATCAGCTCATCTGTGCCATCTGCTAGTGTGTCTGGCACCCCTTCTGGTTCCCTCACTCACCTGCTTTGCTCTCTCTCCCTCCTTTCCTTTCTCCCCCCCTCCCCCCCCCTCTCTATTTTGCCTTGGTTGTTTCTTGTAAAAACACCCCTCCCAAAGCAGAAATCACACAGTGGGGTGGTTGCAGGGTGGGCCAGTAAGTCCTTCTTCTCCTCCCTCCCTTTTCCCCCTTCGTTATCCAGTCTCTACTCCCCTTCCTTCATGCTCTGTGTGTGCACACTCTCTCTCTCTCCCCCTCCCTCCCTCCCTCTCCTCTTTTGCTGCTTACATGGCCTCCTTCTCCACTTGCCTTCACTATCTCCTTTTTGCCTCTTCCATGGTTCCTCTGCTTGCTTCTGTGTCTCTCTGCATCTCTTCTTCCTTCCCCTATGTCCTCCTTTGTTCTTCCCAGTTTCCCACCATCTTCCTTTTATCCCCCTCTGTCCCATGCTGCCTCTTTCTCCCTCAATTCCAGGCAATCCCTCCACCTGGTGATTATCTGAGATGTCCCACCTGGCCACTGGCCAGGTGCCATCCCTCAGGCACTTGCATCCAGCCACTGGTCAAGTGCCACTGCTCCAGGACACCGGTAGTCACCTGCCACCCAGCTGATTTGTGCTGATCAACTGAAGCTGTGCGCTACTACTGCTGTCAATGGCAGGGCTCAATAGAGCCTTGGCAAACACAGACTCCCAGCCTGTACCCCCACCAGTCATCAGCTACCCAGCCAATCAGCACTGATCAGCCAGAACTGCATGCCTGAATTCCAGCAGAGCTCCAGCAAACACTGCATGCCTCCAGCCAATCCTCCAACTACACACACAAATTGAAAGTGTCTATGGAGATTCTCAATCATCCAGCACTTCTGTGCTTCTGACACAGAAAAAAATGGACCTGCTTATGGAGCATAAACATATGACCCCAAATTGGACCACTTATACCATTTTACAAACAACTTCAGTATTATCTTTTCAGCTGCCATTTCTTCTGTCTTAGCCAAAATAAACACACCTTGCCTGGCCACAAAAACTGTGAATCCAGTACAAAGGTTTCTGGAGAAGAGCATGAGCAACTCTAGAATCCGTTTGTTCTGTTCTCGAAGAAGAGGCATTGAGACAAAGCAACGGTTTCACACAGTCCTTCTTTATTGCAAACACCAACAGAACAGCTTGCAAAAATAGTGCGGCCCACTTTTATAGCCGCCCTGCATATAAGGATGAACAGATATACAATATTCAGAAGTAACTACCAATAACTGCAAGTATACCTGAATAAATATCTGTTTTGCAATCATCTTTATTGAGTTATCTGTATGATCTGGGATTACAAAGCATCTTAATTCTGGATCAGAACAGAAATACATGGTAGCTTTCCAGATCTTTTCTATCTTGGCCTCTGGTTTCTAGTGTTTGGGGATAAATCATCATCCCTAAGTACTGCCTAATATTTCAAAGATCAAATCTCTATTGAAAATATTTTATGTTAAAGTAATAAAGTAAACTCCCTGGAGAAGGGCCTAATGCTGGGAAAGATGGAGGGCAATAGAAGAAGGGGATGACAGAGAATGAGATGGCTGGATGGAGTCACTGAAGCAGTAGGTGTGAACTTAAATGGACTCCAGAAGATGGTAGAGGACAGGAAGGCCTGGAGGAACGTTGTCCATGGGGTCGCAATGGGTCGGACACGACTTCGCAATTAACAACAACAACAAATAAAGTAAAATTTATTTTGGGTGAGAAGGTTCCCCAAAGAATTAAGTGCTGAGTTCAACACAGAGTATTTAGGATGTTAATATTTAAAAATAAAAAAACCCATATTTCTTCTTCAACTATGAATTGATTTTCAGAATACAAACTAAGCTTCTGGATGTGAGTATGTAAGTCTCCATTAATGACTGAAGGCACCCTGAATTTCGAATTTTGAATCACTGCAGCAGACGTTTCCGAACTGACACATAACTTGTGGGATAATAAATGCCACAACAACAAAGAAAGCTGGTTGGTTCAACTTCACAAAAAAGAGGATTTAAAAAAAAGCCACACTTGGAGAACCTGAAACCAAACTGCTGTTGCAGCTCCCACTGAGCAAACATTCTCCTCGGGAATTTGCTAAATTTGATGGGAAACATAAGTGGAGAGAAAAGTAGTAAAATCAAGTGGAAATTATTTGCTGGTCCCCATGTTTGTCTGTCTCAAAATAGGGATTAATTACTCATCTCTAAATGGGATTCAAAGGTACCTAGGCAAAATCCTAACTGAATCCATATTAAGATGCCACTCTTTGCAGCCATGCTCAAAGTCTTGCTTTATCCTGGATTTCCTATGAGTGTTTTATTAGCACATTTTGGGCCAAATATTTTGGTGACCCTCACTGGACCATCTTCAAAGTTTGGACCCACATCTGTCAATTCTCAATTTAGCCTGTTTACTCATTCAGGGTTCAGAGAGCTGAAAGTTCTCTTCCATTCAATTATCCAAATCATAGTGATTTTTTTTTGTGTTTATGTTAGGACTCTGGAGACCTTTCTGCACACTTTCGAAAAATTTAACACAAACCTGTCAGGAAATATTTTTGTGTCAATATCAAACCAAAAAGCATTGTTGGGTGGAGTCTGTGTCAGAAATGCTGGGTATATACAGAAAGAAAAATCTGAGGGTAGTTTTAGATCAAATGGATTTTGTGTTTACGTCTCTTGGCTGACTCTGATTGGATCCGAAGCATCTGTCTGGAAAGAGATTTTGCTTTCTTCCACCTCTTATTTTTCTCTCTAAAAAAGCAGGTGCTACAGAGAAGGCTCAGTCAGGAACACAACACATGTTGCTGCAGCTTCTCTTTCTGCTGATTCTGTGGCCATGGGGATCTGGTTTGATGCACAAAGCCAAATGCCTCCTCACTCTGAAGCAGGATGAAGTGGACCCAGACCACTATTACAAGCCAGGAGATTATATGATTAGTGTCATAGTCTCTGCAAGGGATGCCAGGTTTCAATTATTAAGCTTTGATAGAAGTCCTTCAACAAAATTCTCCGCGTAAGTCAATTTTCCTGCCCTGCATTACAGCCAGTTCAATAAATGTCTGCATGTCCTGCCCTTCAAAAACACAATGCTCTCTCACGGATTGCTCTCTCTGCTAACTTATTTTCTGATTCTGTCTTGGGGTTGGTGATCTGCACACTGCAGATCACAAAACTCATTTCAAGCTTTTAAGTATAAAAACCCAATCATGATATTTTCCCCCATCCACCTTTCAATTCTGTCCTATGAGTAGAGTTAAATTGCAGACATGGAAGAAAGAGTGAAATCTCTCTTCCGATCCAGTCCAGAGCTGAGCTGGTATCCATGGGGCACCTGGTCCAACTACAGCAGAATGCCATGTTTTCTCTATGCATCAGAGATAACTCCACCATTGTTTCTGTCTACTAAAATTTGCTGCTGGGGTGAAAGTATTTCAATTAAGAATCGATGAAAAGGGAAAATATATCTCATTTTCATTCACGAGTTAATGCCAGAAGCCAAAAAGAAAAAAAATGAAGAAATAATCTATTAGTTGGTTGGTTGGTTCATTGATTGCTTTAGTTATTTATTTGCTTATAAAATCTATCCTCTGTGCCTCTCTGGGTGACTTACAATTAAAAGAAGAAATTGAAAACAGGAAAAAAAAATGAAAGAAAATGCCCGAAAACAAAAATTAACCAACAAAGCTCCATAGAACAGGGGCTCAACCTTGATTCTGCCCAAGACACAGAGAAAATAATCTGGTCTTTAATAAGTTGTTTACTAAGACAGACAAAGTAGTTCATCAAATATCACACAAAATGCTAGAAGACCTGCACATGAAACTGAAATTGTGCTAATTTAACCAATTTAATTTAACTATGTGATTTAAAAGCTTCCATTGTTTTTAATTCTTTTTCATTATAAGTATTTTGGAATATCATAAATTGTTTGGGAAAAAAATTGTGATTAAGTCTATTAAATGTATTATCATGGAATGAAAGTTAAATGTTATTGATATGTTCGTACCTGCAGAAAATCAATGAAGCGTTGTTGGAAATTTATACCCTTTTTTTTCGCCATTGAGGACATCAACCAGAATGACCATCTCTTATCCAACATCACCCTGGGTTATAATATCTATGAAAATTTCTTCAAGGTAGAAATGACTACAGATCCTTTGCTGGACCTGCTTTCAGACGGGGAGGCCAATGTGCCCAACTACAGGTGTGGAAGGCAGAGAAACACAGTGGCTGTTCTGGAAGAGGCCGAGGTTGGCATCTCCATCCAGATGTCCACCATGTTGGGCATCTACAAAATCCCTCAGGTGTGTCTTTCTTGGGGAGACAGTTTTGAGTCATGCAGCTTTGAATCAGAGTTCCTCTGCAAATGAGAAGCAGGTCTTTTTAATGGAAATGATAGGACTTGGATGTTGCTTGTTCCATATAAAATACCATCTTCCATTTCTTTCAGATCAGTTATAGTTTTGCTTCTAAGATTCTGGGGGATAAAAGTCATTTTCCTTTCTTCTACCCGATGCTACCTGCTGAAGGAGTCGAATACCCAGGAATGATCCAGCTTCTCCTCTATTTCAAGTGGACATTGGTTGGTCTTGTTGCTCCAGAAACTGACCAGGGGGAGAGGTTCATGAGGACGATGTCTTCTTTGATGTTAAGGAATGGCATTTGTGCTGTTATATATCAAAGCTTTCCATTAAATGTGGGAAATTTGAATTTCAACTCAGATGAATATTACAAATGGGTAAAAGTCAATGTTTTTGTTTATGGTGCAGAGACTAACTCATTCTTGACAGGAATGAAGATTATAGATGCGATACTGACACACCTTTCTGAACATGTTGTAGGTAAAGTCTGGATTACCACAGTTCAGTGGGGTTTTAATCTTGAAGTTACTTTTAATTTATTTTCCTTGAAACATGTTGGTGGGTTGTTTTACATTCTGATAAAGGAAAGGAAATTGGCAAACTATCATGCTTTTAAAAACTTTGCTAACTTCCTAGCTGACTTTTTGGAGAAAACCTTTAGATGTTCATCCGTTAAGGATGCCTTTTCATTAAAAGTGTGGAGACGGTGTAGACAGACAGAAGAACTGGTGGCTCTGAGGAAAGAGGACATTGATCGGATCCTGACCCTGGACAACTATCTCATCTACAACACCATCTGGGCTGTTGGAAGGGCCTTAAATTCAGCTTACATATCCACATCAAAGAGATCTGTGAGGAACAGAGGTATGAAGATGGAAGCTCCAAGGCTGAAGGCTTGGCAGGTATTTCTTTTTCCATTAGTCATATTTCCTTGAAAAATGGGAAATAGTTTTATAAGTGGATGCCTTGCTTATTCATTCTGAAAAAAACTAAATTATCCTGAAAGGCAAATCCAATCTGATTCCATCCTTCCGTGTACTTCACTTTCTTTTCCATTTCACTATGATCCTTTTGTTTTAGTAATATTTTCTTGCTTTAAGTTTTCAAAGCAAATCCATTGATAACTTGATTTTTCAGCCATCCTTTTTTCTCAAACTGATGAGGTGATATAAACAAGCAGTCAACTTGAGATTACATATCAGACTATTAGAGACATTCAGGTAATTCTCTCCAATCTCAGAAAGAAATTACTAGTAGCCGCAAGAGAGATGTTGTGGACCAATATCACCACTGAAGAACAACACAAGAAAGTAAGAATAATGAAGCTTCCTACTTTACTGTATTTATACAATTAATGATACAAGACAAGAGAAAAATCTAACAACAACCCCCAAATGAAAGGAAAATCTGAATGGCTGAAATTTCTTTTACTTGTTAATTAGTTTTAGATTAATAAAAAATCATTGAAAAAAGATTATTTTTTTTGCCTTTAGAGGAATTATATATTACTGTTGCTGTGATAAAGTGGTGGGAACAGAAACCTGACCAGATGCTTAATTCCTCTCCTTTATAGACATTATTCTGATCTACATATTCAAATATTAAGTTAGCAGCTGTTATTATTTCTCTGCTTATTTGTATATTTCTATCCAAGGACAAATCTGACACTAAACCTGTTTTTCAAGCAGATAGACAGAAATGTTTAGATCCCTTCCAGGGTAGACTAAGGGGTTTTTTGCAAAGACACTCTAATGTCCCTTCTAAACTCTGATTTATCTTATTTTCTTTCCAGCTTCACCCCTTCCTTCAAAGCCCTCAGTTTTACAATAATTCCATAGAAGGGGTGTATTTTGATGAGAAAGGAGATCTTATGGCTGACTTGGACATTGTGAACTGGGTCTCATTCCCCAACAGAAGTTATATAAGAGAGAAAATTGGGAGTCTAGAAAAATGGGAATCCCAGGATTTTAAATTATCTCTTGACCATACGATTACCGCCCATTTGGAAATGCTTAATAAGGTGGGATTAATATTTAATTTATTCCATTGAAGGTGGCAAAAACAGTATGGCAATTTGGAGGGGTGGGCAGGGGATTGCTTTCAATGTCTTTGAGTTTTCATATCAGTTGATCAGACTCGCAAGAGTGAGAACTTCATTATTAGATATTCATGAACAATAATCTTCAATTTTCATACTAATTATTCACTGACTCTATGAAAAGGGAGGAAGACTGAGGGAGCCATTCAAATAATGTGGTTTACCTAGTCCAAGCAAAATGTCCGGCCAATATATCCCCAAGAAATTAACTACTGTATCCAAGTTTAAAATAAAAGCCTAAATTTGTAGCATGTGTGAAACATTTAAAGGAAAGAGAAATGGAGGAGAAGAGTGCAATTCAATCTTTTTTATTTTCCTCATATTTCCTCTTGGCTTCTACTTAGTCAAAGCAAAATCTTGTACTAAACGTTCTGCAATTTTTCTGGAAATAAGTTTATTTCATGGAAGTTTTATGTATGCAGCCCCTCTCACTATCCAGAGATTTATCTCCTTTCCCCCCTCAGCCCTTGCCTCCTTCTGCATGCGTGGAAAGCTGTCATCCTGGATTTCAGAAGGTTGTTCAAGAAGGGGAGCCCATCTGCTGCTACGATTGTCATCCTTGTGCAGAAGGAACCATCTCCACCATAGAAGGTGGATGACACCAGAAAATTGGGCAGGTTTTGGGGAGGTCTATAGAAGCAGACATTGCTCATGCAAGGGGTTTTTTTTGATAGTCATGGTTCTTTTAAAAATAAACTCTTTTTGCATTAGAAATGGAAAGGAATAATCTTGGAGGTTGAATGAGGAGTCGAATATTAAAAGACAGGGAACCAAAGAAGGCTTGGAATTGGAAGAGAGATGGCATTTCTTGCTCTTCATCTTGTTTCAGCTTCTACCATTTTTTTTCTTGATATCTCTGGAGAAATTGAGAAATCCTTTCTTTTCCTCTCTCGTCTCTCCCTGAATCTAGAATAGAATAGAGCTGGAAGGGACCTAGGATGTCTTCTACTCCAGCCCCCTGCTCAAGCAGGAGAATCTATACTATCTCAGACAAGTGACTGTCTAGCCCTTCTTAAAAATCTCCAGTGATGGGGCACCCACGATTTCTGGAGGCAAGCTGTTCCACTGGTTAATTGTCCTCACTGTCAGGAAATTTCTCCTTAATTCCAGGTTGCTTCTCTCTTTCATCAGTTTCCAACCATTGTTTCTTGTCCTGCCCTCTGGGGCTTTGGAGAATAATGTGCCCCCCTCTTCTTTGTGGCAACCCCTCAAATACTAGAATACTGCTATCATGTCTCATCTGTTTCTTCTTTTCTTTAGACTAGCCAAACCCAAGTCCCACAGCCATTCTTTGTATGTTTTAGTCTCCAGGCCTTGGATCATCTTAGTTGCTCTTCTCTGAACTTTTTCCAAAGTCTCAACATCTTTTTTGTGATATGGTGACCAAAATTGGCTGCAGTATTCCAGGTATGGTCTTACTAGGGGTGTATAAAATGGTACTAATACTTTGTGTGATCTTGATTCTATGCCTCTGGTTTCTTCTTGAATTTCTTGTTTTTCTTTTTCAGTAGTATTATGCTGGTCTGGGCTTTTATGATCCCATTTTTCAAAGTTTCCCACGCTTCTTGGGTTCTTTTCCCCTTTAGGATTTTCATTCTTGTATAAACATTTTCAATGTCTGAAATGGTATCAGGTTCTCTCTGAGTTTGTTAAAACTGGTTATTTTGAAGTTTAAGACACTGGTTGGATTGTTTATTATTGCTAGTGTTTGCATTATATTAATTTCCAGTATGACATGGTCACTTTCACCCCAGGTTCCGGCAACTACAGCTGGAATTGGGTATGTCTAGTTTAGTGAAGAGAAGGACGAGGGGGGGGGACACGATAGTAGTATTCCAATATCTCAGAGGCTGCCCCAAAGAAGAGGGAGTCAAGCTATTTTCCAAGGTGCCTGAAGGAGGAACAAGAAGCAATGGGTGGAAACTAATCAAGGATAGAAGCAACCTAGAACTAAGGAGAAACTTCCTGACAGTTAGAACAATTAACCAGTGGAACAACCTGCCTCCAGAAGTGGTGAATGCTCCAACCCTGGAAGCTTTTAAGAAGAGACTGGACAGCCATTTGTCTGAAATGGTATAGGGTTTTCTGCCAGAGCAGGGGGTTGGACTAGATGACCTCCAAGGTCCCTTCCAACTTTATTATTGTTGTTGTTGTTGTTGTTACTATTATTATTATTATTATTATTATTATTATTATTATTATTATTATTATTATTATTCCCTCTATCACTTCTTCTCTATTAGTATGAATTAAGTCCAGTATAGCTTTACGTCTAGTTCCTCCTCCATCTTTTGGATGACAGTTGTCAGCTAGGTTGGTTAGGAATCTGTTTGATCTCCCGCTCGCTGCATAGTTTGTCTCCCAGTTAATATCTGGATAGTTGAAGTCCCCCATTATTACTGTGGTATGCTTCTTACCTAAATTTGTTAACTGAATGGCAAAGAGTCCATCTATTTCTTCTGATTGGTTGGGTGGCTTGTAATATACACCTATGGCTATGTCACTTTCTTTCTTTTTTATATTGACCCATATACACTATGGAGAGATTTTATCTTTGATCATGTGCATTTCTGTAGATATGTAGTGTTCTCTTACATATAGTGCAACTCCCTCTCCTCTTTTTGTAGATCTGTTTCTTTTGAACAATTTGTATCCATCCATTAGTCCATTCCATTCATGGGTTTTGTCCTACCACATTTCTGTAATGCCAACTACCTTATTGTTTGATTTGTTTTCTTGGGATTTATGATTGGTTTTGGGTTCTAGAAATTCTAAAGATTGGT
This sequence comes from Crotalus tigris, assembly GCF_016545835.1. NCBI lineage: Eukaryota > Metazoa > Chordata > Lepidosauria > Squamata > Viperidae > Crotalus > Crotalus tigris. The sequence goes on along the minus strand of NW_024100630.1, from coordinate 573,937 downwards.
CAACCTTCCCTCTCAATTTTAGTTTAAAGCCCTAATGATGAGTTGGTCCAGTCTTTTTCCAAGTACATTTTCCCCTGTTTTCATGAGGTTCAGCCCATCCCTTGCCAAGAGTCCTTCATGTAAGAAATGCAATTCATGATTCAGAAAACCAAAGTTTTCTTGGTGACACCAATCCTTTAGCCCAGGGGTCTTCAAACTTGGCCCTTTTATGATGTGGACTTCAACTCCCAGAATTCCTCAGCCAGTGTGCCTGGCTGAGGAATTCTGGGAGTTGAAGTCCACAAGTGATAAAACAGCCAAGTTTGAAGACCCCTGCTTTAGCCAATGGTTTATTTCTAGAATTCTTTTTCCCTCCATGAGTGTTGGACTTTCATTGGGAGTACTGATGAGAATACTACGTGTGCTCCTAGCTTCTTAACTTTATTGCCTAGTTCTTTATAACCTCTCATTATTGTACTCAGATTCTTTGTTATGTCATTCATCCCAATGTGGTGGAGAAGGAAAGGATAGTAATCTGTAGGCCTAATTATTTTGGTTAGGTTCTCAGCCACATCTTTGATTTTTGCTCCAGGGAGACAACATCCTCCCTGGATTGTATGTCTGGTCTGCTGATGGATGGTTCTGTTCCTTTAAGGACAGAATCTCCTATTACCAACACTCACCTTCCTTTTTGGAGCCCTGCAGTCTGGAGTGTTTTTCTGTTTTTCTCAGGTGTGTTTGTTGATGTGACTTTTTAAGGGATATTTGAAGTGGCTTTTTAAGGGACACTTGAAGTTGTTTCTTTGCTAAGCATCTGCATGTTTTCTTTGAGGGGGAGGTTGTGAGTCTGCATGTTTCCAACTAACGGGAAAATCGATTGCTCAGTTTTAATGGGGCTGCTTCTGGTTGGTTGGGTTAGATTGGGCAGAAGGGGTTTGTTACTTGTATGCGGCTTCTTTCTTTGAGTGTTGTGTTTCTTTCTATGTGTGACATACCTCCATTTGTCTTCCTCCAAGGGTTTATCAGTAGGGTTAAATCCTCTAGGTGTTATTTGTTTGTTATTTGGTTTGGTTTGGATAGAGCTTTCTTTTTTATGTTGGGGTTTGACTAGTGTTGCCTCTAAGTCCCTTACTTTTTCCTCCAGTAGTTTAAATTGTTTACATGTAATGCATGTGTAGTTTGAGTGTTCTTTGGGCATAAACATATACATGGAACATGTATTGCATATCACAATAGTATCAGTCACCTGTTCCATGAGTTTGTTGTTTGAAAATCCCTCTAGTAGCACTGAAGGATGAAGTTGTTTGTTTAACACTCTCACAAACATGTCCAGCCTTGACTTCCTCCCTCCCTCCCTCCCTCCCTCCTTTCCTGATCCTTGATGAGAAATTAGAGACTTTGTCTTTTGTTTAAGTGGGTGCAATGGACAAGTGTCTCCTCTTCTAGCTGGACTCATAGGAAGAGTGTTAAAACTGAGACTGTTTTTTTCCTCTCTCCCATCAAAAGTGATGCCCAAGGAGACAAAAGCTATTGGTGCTTGCTTTCCTGGAATCGGTGAGAGGATAAAGAAAGAGAGGAATGAAGGCAAATATATTTGTCCCAGGATAATGTTGCAGGATCCTATCTGAGTCAGTCACTGGCACCAGGGTTTAGTCTTCCAAGTTTTTTGACTTGTAATGGAGCCCTTGCAGATGGACTGACTCAGATTGGATCCTGAAATGGGAATACACCAGCCAGAATAACTGCTGTCTGGTTTCCTCAGTCAAAACTCTTGTGGGAAATTAACATTTGCAAAGTAGGATGTAATGAAAGAGTTTTCATATCTTTTAGTTTATTTGAACAGATGAGTAGATAAAGGAGATATGGAAGGGGTCATGGAGACCCATAACTTTAATATTCTACTCCTTCATGAGTTTGAGGTAGTCCAGTTTTGGAGGTCCCAATGACTATTTTCCCATGGATTGATGCTAAGGGGTCTGCAGAGTGCTTTGGTTTTCCTTTCTGAAGGGTAGTTAATGAGGTTTGGGATGTAAGCAATGCCCTAAACATTTTCAGTCCAACTATGCTTCTGATTGAAGTACCCACTGTATGGTACATTTTAATCTTTCTCTTTTCAGATGCAGAAAAATGCACCAAATGTCCAGCAGATCAGCATCCAAACATCAAACGAAATGAATGTATACCTAAGACTGAAACTTTCCTATCCTATGAAGAAAATTTGGGGATCATCCTAGCTTCCCTTGCAATGTTCCTCTCTTCAGTAACTGGTCTTGTCTTGGGAACCTTCATTAAATTCCGAGATACTCCAATAGTCAAAGCCAACAACCGGGACCTTTCTTACATTCTCCTCATCTCCCTCTTGCTTTCCTTCTGGACATCATTCCTATTCATTGACCAGCCAAGGAGAGCCACTTGCCTTTTCCAACAAATAACCTTCAGCAACATCTTTTCAATTGCCATTTCTACAGTCTTAGCCAAAACAGTCACTGTGGTATTAGCATTTTTTGCCACAAAACCAGGGAATAATTTACAGAGATGGCTAGGGAAGACCTTGGCCAATTCTATCATCCTTTCATGTTCTGGTGTCCAAGTTGTCCTCTGCAGTATCTGGTTGGGTACTTCTCCCCCATTCCCTGAGTCAGACATGCACTCACAATCTGCAGAGATCATCCTGCAATGTAATCAAGGCTCTGTTGCTATGTTCTACCTTGCCCTTGGCTACATGGGTTTCCTGGCTGTGATCTGCTTCACGGTGGCTTTCCTGGCTAGGAATCTCCCTGGGGCCTTCAACGAAGCCAAGCTCATCACTTTCAGCATGCTGATATTCTGCAGCGTCTGGATATCCTTTGTTCCCACCTATCTGAGCACCAAGGGAAAGTATATGGTGGCCGTGCAGGTCTTTTCCATCTTGGCTTCAAGTTCTGGCCTGCTATGTTGCATCTTCATCCCCAAGTGCTACATTATTTTTTTAAGAAAAGAATTGAACACAAAAGAATATTTGATGTCAAAATAAAGTAGAAATGAACTTTTCATATGACCTTCCCCCAAATGCCAGTAAATAACTCTAAGAAATTAATATGTGCTTTAAAGTTTGTGAAAAAGCATGCATTCACACAAAAGAAAGAAAGAAAGAAAGAAAGAAAGAAAGATCCTGAGAAGACCATCTCCACATTCACTTGATAAGATCATGAAGTTGAACTAACTTTGGGAAATGGGCTTTGTTTAACTTTGGGAAATGTGAACTCCAAATCATCAGATTTCCAGAGGTCCATGGTGCATGGAAAATTGTTGGTAGACTTCTTTTTAGGTGGAGATGGAAATGTTGCCTTTCATTTTTATTTTTTTTATCTTATGTAGCTACTCATCTCATATTTGCGACTTTGGGTGGCTTACAGTTCATATATAAATGGTCCCACAAAAGAGCCACAATTGAAATATTAAAACAGTTAAAAATAAGATGTACAATAAAAACATTCAAGAACAGTATAGACATTTTATGGTGTATATTTCTCTCTGATCCGCAGGCCAAATGGCCAAGCCAGAGCATTAGGTCCTTCTTGGAGGCCAGATAGGTTGGTGCCATTCTGGCTTCAGGGGGAATTGTATTCCATATGGTGAGTGTAGCAGAGGTCATGGAGTACATCTTTGGTTTGGGAAGCTTCGCCCCTGGGATAATTTCAGTGGCACAGTCTGTGGGTCGATGGGGTGGAAGCTCATCTGACTTCTGTTCACTGAACACTTTGGCCAGGTCTTGGTATTCTGGTGGGAGGCTGTGCAATTCCTGTTCACTGATGGCTATGTAAGGATCTACCTCAGCTAAGCCCCCCAAGAAAGCAGAGCTCTTGAAACAAGCATTGTCTCAAAAGGAAACTTTTATTAGGGGCTAATGACAGCAGGGATGATCCAGCTTCTCCTCTATTTCAATCGACCTTGGTTGGTCTCGTTCCTCAAGAAAAAGAAAGAAAGAAAGAAAGAAAGAAAGAAAGAAAGAAAGGAGAAATGGAGGAAAGAAGAAAGAGAAAGAAAGAAAGAAAGTGAAGGAAGGGAGGAATGTAGGAAAGAAAGAAGAAAAGAAATGGAGGGAGGGAAAGGTAGATAGATAGAAAGAAAGAAAGAAAGAAAGAAAGAGAAAGAAAGAAAGAAAGGGAGAGTAGGTTGGAGAGAAGAAGAGAGAAATGTAGGAAAGAAGGAAAGAAAGAGAAAGAAACAGAGGGAGGGAGGGAGGGAGGAAAGGTAAAGACAGAAAGAAAAAAAGAAGGGAGGAATGTAGGAAAGAAAGAAAAAGGGAGGGAGGGAAAGAAAGAAAAGAAAAAGAAAAGGAAGGAAGGTAGGAAAGAACGAAAGAAAGAAAGAAAGGTTCTATTCAGAAGTTATCCATCCTGAGATGATCATTTTCCATATACCTAGCAAATTATGAAGTTGTGCTACCTTCTAACAAAACTTTCTTGGGCTTTCTCTAATTTTGGGAAACATAAGCTCGAATTTATCACATTTCCAGAGGTCCATGGTACATTATTAGTAACTAGTGTTCTTTTTAGTTTGGGATGTTCTCTTTAATGAACAATTGTGGCATTTTATTTCTATTTCTTTTCAATTTATATTGCCAGTCATTTCACATTTGTGATTTTGGGTAGTTTACAATTAAAAAAGAAAGGATACCACAAGCAAGCACATGCATACATAAAACAGCCATACAAACATTAAAAACACTTCAGAATGAGACGATATTTAATAAAGGCATTCAAGAAGAGTACCGTATATTCCGGCTTATAGGGCGACCCGACGTATAAGACGATCCCCGAGTTCGACGCCGGGTCGCAAGACGATCGACGCCGAGTTGCAAGACGATCGACACTGAGTCGCATGCCTAGAAAGTTGTCTTATACGCCGGAAACTACCGGTATTTCCGGCGTATAATACGACTTTCTAGGCATGTGACTCGGCTTCGATCGTCTTATACGCCGGAAACTATGTTATTTCCAGCGTATAAGACGATTGACGCCGAGTCGCATGCCTAGAAAGTCGTCTTATACGCCAGAAACTACCTTATTTCCGGCGTATAAGATGACTCGGTGTATAAGACGACCCCCGAGTTTGGAGGCTGTTTCAATGCTCTCAAAAGTCATCTTATACACCGGAATATACGGTACAAACATTTTATAGTGTGTATCTCTCTTTAATCCCCAGGCCAATTGGCAATGATAGGACTTCAGATCCTTCTGGGAGGCCAGCCAGATTAGGGCCAGCCTTTTGGGGAATGTTGCTCCATAGGGTGAGTGCAGTAGCAAAAGTGGCGCTCCTCCTCAATTCCTCCAGATGACATTCTCTAGTACAGTGGTTCTCAACCTTCCTAATGCCCTGACCCTTTAATACAGTTCCTCTTGTTGTGGTGACCCCCCAGCCCACCATCCAGCTGGCTGGGGGGTATCAAAAACTTGACCAAAAAAAAGGAAAAAATGGGAATGTATAGGTAGTCCTTGACTTACAACAATTCACTTAGTGACTGTTAGAAGTTACAACAGCACTGAAAAAGCGAATTATAATCATTTTTCACGCTTATGATTGTTGCAGCATCCCCAGGGTCATGTGATTTACATTCGGATGCTTGACAACTGATTCATACTTATGACATTCACAGTGTCCCAGGGTCACGTTATCAATGGCCAAGGGGTGTGGTCAGCTGATCACTCAGGTTGCAGAGTGCCTGTGGGAGGGGGGAAATCTGTGGGTCTCTAGGATGGGACTGGGGTGGGTGCCTGCCTTCCTTCCCTCCCCTTGTCCCTTCCTTCCTTCTTTTCTTCCTTTCCTTCACCTCCCTTAGTCTCTTCCTCCTTCCCTCCCTCTCTCCCATTGTCCTTTCCTTCCTTCTTTCCTTCCTTTCCTTCCCCTCCCTCTTAGTCAATTCCTCCTTCCCTCCCTCTCTGCCATTGTCCTTTCCTTCCTTCTTTCCTTCCTTTCCTTCCCCTCCATCTTAGTCAATTCCTCCTTCCCTCCCTCTCTGCCATTGTCCCTTCTTTCCTTTCCTTCCTTTTCTTCCCCTCCCTCTTAGTCTCTTCCTCCTTCCCTCCCTCTCTCCCATTGTCCCTTCCTTCCTTCCTTCCTTCCTTCCTTCCTTCCTTCCTTCCTTCCTTCCTTCCCTTCCTTCACCTCATTTTTAGTCTCTTCCTCCTTCCCTCCCTCTCTCACATTGTCCCTTCTTTCCTTCCCCTCCCTCTTAGTCTCTTCCTCCTTCCCTCCCTCTCTCCCTTGTCCCTTCCTTCCTTCCTTCCTTCCTTCCTTCCTTCCTTCCTTCCTTCCTTCCTTCCCTCTTTGTCCCATCCTTCCTTCCCTCCCTTCCATTGTTCCTTCCTTCCTTCCTTCCCTCTCTCATTGTCCCTTACTTCCCTCCCTCTTCATCCCTTCCTTCCTCCCCCCCTCCGTGCCCAGGAAGGGACAAGGGGGGGACAGGCTGCCAGAGGCAAAGGAGAGCTCTGCCCAGCTCACTTGCTCAGCTTCGCTGAAAGACATGCCGCTTGCTATGTTAGCAGAAGCTCCAGGATCAGCGCCGGGCTACAGCTGATTCATGCTTCTTCTAAATTAGCAAGCGGCTTGTTTTCTAGCAAAGCTCGAGCAAGTTTGCTGGGCAGGAGCCAAGGAGAGCAGCTACAGCTGCAGAAGCATGGATCAGCTGTAGAGGCTCGCCCCGATCCTGGACAAGAGGGAAGGAAGGAAGGATAGAAGGGACAAGGGGAAAGAGGGAGGGAAGGAGGGACAAAGAGGGAGGTGAAAGGAAGGAAGGAAGGAAGGAAGGAAGGAAGGAAGGAAGGAAGGAAAGAAGGAAGGGACAATGAGAGAGGGAGGGAAGGAGGAAGAGACCAAGAGGGAGGGAAGGAAAGGAAGTTCTAGCCAGGAGAGGCTTGCCAGCCCGGCTGCCGTGGAACAGAAAAGCACAAAGCCAAGGAGAAGAAGGTGGCGGTTTCCTCCCAAAGGGGGCTCCTTTTCTCCACCCCTTCCCTGGGTTTGTGGGGATTTTCTCATCACCAATATTGACAGGTGCTCCTTCGAGCCCACCGCGAGGTTTCTCGCTCCCTTTGTTTCTCCCCCCCCTTTTGTGAGGATTGTGGCGCCCTTTGGAAGCCGATCGTGCTTTGAAGCTTAGGGGAGAAGGAGGAGTCCTTTCCTCCTTCCCTCCCTCTCTCCCTGTCAAGCCCTGGCGGGCTCGACATGAACGGGTGGAGGAGGAGTCGAGGACAGGCAGGGTGGCAAAGGAGACCAGCGGCCGTCGCCAGACCTCCCGGCTGACGGGCGCAGGAGTTGGGTGCTGCAGTGGCCTCCCCTTTGCTGACCTGCATGCATGAGAAGAAGTCAATCCGGTTGCTGCACAATGAGTCTCTGGGGAGGGTGGGGCCTTGCTCTGCTCCTGCGCTCTTCATGCACCCCCTGCAGGGCACATTTGGTAGAGTTTGTGCTGACTGCTGCCAAGCAGCATATTTTCCACAAACAAGTGAGGTGGAGCGGAGGGGGGGAGGGAGAGAAGGCGGTTGACAAGCCCTGCCTAAGACCATTGGAAATATGTGTTTTTTGATGGTCTTAGGCGACCCCTGTGAAAGGCTCGTGCGACCCCCAAAAGGGTCACGACTCACAGGTTGAGAACCGCTGATCTAAGTAGTCATAGGTAGGATGTGGTTGGGCACGTCTGCTCCATTCCCTGACTCTGACCTGCATTCTCAACCTGGAGACATCATCCTGTCATGCAATGAATAATCTGTTTCAATTTTGTTATTATACTCACAGCTACATGACTATGGAGATTCTCAGTCATCCAGGTCATGGTTGTTCCAAAGGTGCTTTTTCAAAAGACAGCTGGACTTTGTTTCTTCCTTGAAGATGTTTCATTTTTCATCCAAGAAGGTTCTTCAGTCTGATTTCTTCAATCAAAACTGAAGAAGCTTCTTGGATGAGATGTGAAACTTCTTCAAGAGAAATCCAACTGCCTTTAAAAACACACATTTGGGCCTCAGGTACATGAGCTTCCTGGTTGCCATCTGCTTCACAGTGGCTTTCCTGACTAGGAATGTCCTGGGACCTTCAATGAAGCCAAGCTGATATCCTTCATCGCAGTGGTCTTCTGGAGTATCTGGATGTACTTTGTGCCCATCTACCTGAGCACCAAGAGGAAATACATGGTAGCTTTCCAGATCTTTTCTATCTTGGCCTCTGGTTTCTAGTCTTTTGGGATAAATCATCATCCCTAAGTACTGCCTAATATTCCAAAGATCAAATCTCTATTGAAAATATTTAATGTTAAAGTAATAAAGTAAAATTTATTTTTGATAAGAAGGTTCCCCAAAGAATTAAGTGCTGAGTTCAACACAGAGTATTTAGGATGTTACTATTTAAAAATAAAAAACCCATATTTCTTCTTCAACTATGAATTGATTTTCAGAGTACAAACTAAGTTTCTGGATGTGAGAATGTAAGTCTCCATTAATGACTGAAGGCACCCTGAATTTTGAATTTTGAATCACTGCAGCAAACGTTTCCAAACTGACACATAACTTGTGGGATAATAAATGCCACAACAACAAAGAAAGCTGGTTGGTTCAACTTCACAAAAAAGAGAATTTAAAAAAAAGCCACACTTGGAGAACTTGAAACCAAACTGCTGTTGCAGCTCCCACTGAGGAAACATTCTCCTCGGGAATTTGCTAAATTTGATGGGAAACATAAGTGGAGAGAAAAGTAGTAAAATCAAGTGGAAATTATTTGCTGGTCCCCATGTTTGTCTGTCTCAAAATAGGGATTAATTACTCATCTCTAAATGGGATTCAAAGGCACCTAGGCAAAATCCTAACTGAATCCATATTAAGATGCCACTCTTTGCAGCCATGCTCAAAGTCTTGCTTTATCCTGGATTTCCTATAAGTGTTTTATTAGCACATTTTGGGCCAAATATTTTGGTGACCCTCACTGGACCATCTTCAAAGTTTGGATCCACATCTGTCAATTCTCAATTTAGCCTGTTTACTCATTCAGGGTTCAGAGAGCTGAAAGTTCTCTTCCATTCAATTATCCAGATCATAGTGATTTTTTTGTTGTGTTTATGTTAGGACTCTGGAGACCTTTCTGCACACTTTCGAAAAATTTAACACAAACCTGTCAGGAAATATTTTTGTGTCAATATCAAACCAAAAAGCATTGTTGGGTGGAGTCTGTGTCAGAAATGCTGGGTATATGTGGAGAAAGTATTATAAAAGTGACTTCAAAATACCATTATGGGCTATACCTCGGCATGCCATAGAAGGTATAAGGAAAGGGGTAAATATGGACAAGGTCTCTTACGTACAGTTATTAAGATGGGATGGCCAAGACTGGCAGTTAAAATCTTTGGAAGAATTAACACATGAAAACTTAACTTATTCATGGTTCCAATATAGACAAATAGTGGATAGATGGAAGATGGATTGTAAAATGGGCTGGCTTAGAGAAGATGGAATTTTTTTAAAACAAGTAAGAGATCAAAGGCCAACCCATATTAAGAGAGTTTATGGGGTTTTAGTGGAATTAGATTCAGAACTTGAACTAGTTAAAGATTGTATGATTAAATGGGCACAGAATATTGGTGAAACGATTTCAATGGATACTTGGGAACTTATTTGGATAAGAAATGTTAAATTCACACAAGCGCAAAATTTAAGAGAGAATTTTTATAAGATGTTTTATAGATGGCACCTTGACCCAAAGAAAATGTCCATTATGTACCCTAATCTACAGCCGAAATGCTGGAGATGTGGATATTTGGATGCTACCTATTACCATATTTGGTGGACGTGTAAGCATATAAAAGCTTTTTGGATTAAGATATGGTGGAATATTCAAAGAATTTTTAAAAGAAGGGTAAAATTTACTCCGCAATTATTTTTACTAGGTATTGTTATTGACTGTGATGCTAAGGAGGTTATATTGATGTTAAATTTGATTACAGCCGCTAGGTTGTTAATAGGACAATATTGGAAGAAGGAATCTTTGCCTACTTTACAAGAATGGTTTCATAAAGTTTCGTATTTGGCAGAAATGGCAAAGATTTCGGCTTTCTTAAAGGAGCAATCTCAAGAAAAATTTTTTGCGGTATGGGAAAAATGGATAAATTTTATACAACATAATTTGGATATGGAAAAATATTATTTAGCCTTTTTATAATTTGTAATGATTGTTTTTTCTTTCTTTCTTTCTTCTTTTTCTTTTTTATATATATACATTTTTAATGTATTATTATTCATATAATTTTTTTTTTTTTTATATATATATATGCTTTATTTTTCGTCTACTTTCTTCTTTCTTCTTTCTCTCTCTCTCTTCTCTTTTTATTTTTTATTTTTTTTCTTTTTTAGTATATATTATTCATTTTAAAGTTTATGTTATGTATATTATTTCTATATATATTATTACTGTGATTTTTATTATTATTATTAATTATTTTATAAATTGCAAATGTTATTTTTAAAATATTTGTTAAATAATCCTATATTCAGTTCTGGGAAGTCGGGGGGGGGGTGGGGTGGTTGGGGAGGGGGGGGTGGATTTTTATTTGTAAAACTTTTGAAAAATTTCAATAAAAAAAAAAAAAAAAAAAAGAAATGCTGGGTATATACAGAAAGAAAATCTGAGGGTAATTTTAGATCAAATGGATTTTGTGTTTACATCTCTTGGCTGACTCTGACTGGATCTGAAGCATCTGTCTGGAAAGAGATTTTGCTTTCTTCCACCTCTTATTTTTCTCTCTAAAAAAGCAGGTGCTACAGAAAAGGCTCAGTCAGGAACACAACACATGTTGCTGCAGCTTCTCTTTCTGCTGATTCTGTGGCCATGGGGATCTGGTTTGATGCACAAAGCCAAATGCCTCCTCACTCTGAAGCAGGATGAAGTGGACCCAGACCACTATTACAAGCCAGGAGATTATATGATTAGTGGCATAGTCTCTGCAAGGGATGCTAGGTTTCAATTATTAAGCTTTGATAGAAGTCCTTCAACAAAATTCTCCGCGTAAGTCAATTTTCCTGCCCTGCATTACAGCCAGTTCAATAAATGTCTACATGTCCTGCCCTTCAAAAACATAATGCTCTCTCTGCTAACTTATTTTCTGATTCTGTCTTGGGGTCCCTGTTGCACACTGCAGATCATGAAACTCATTTCAAGCTTTTAAGTATAAAAACCCAATCATGATATTTTGCCCCATCCACTTTCAATTTTGTCCTATGAGTAGAGTTAAATTGCAGACATAGAAGAAAGAGTGAAATCTCTCTTCCGATCCAGTCCAGAGCTGAGCTGGTATCCATGGGGCACCTGGTCCAACTACAGCAGAATGCCATGTTTTCTCTATGCATCAGAGATAACTCCACCATTGTTTCTGTCTACTAAAATTTGCTGCTGGGATGAAAGTATTTCCATTAAGAATCGATGAAAAGGGAAAATATATCTCATTTTCATTTTCACGAGTTAATGCCAGAAGCCAAAAAGAAAAAAAATGAAGAAATAATCTATTAGTTGGTTGGTTGGTTCATTGATTGCTTTAGTTATTTATTTGCTTATAAAATCTATCCTCTGTGCCTCTCTGGGTGACTTACAATTAAAAGAAGAAATTGAAAACAGGAAAAAAAAATGAAAGAAAATGCCCGAAAACAAAAATTAACCAACAAAGCTCCATAGAACAGGGGCTCAACCTTGATTCTGCCCAAGACACAGAGAAAATAATCTGGTTTTTTACTAAGTTGTTTACTAAAACAGACGAAGTAGTTCATCAAATATCACACAAAATGCTAGAAGACCTGCACATGAAACTGAAATTGTGCTAATTTAACCAATTTAATTTAACTATGTGATTTAAAAGGTTCCATTGTTTTTAATTCTTTTTCATTATAAGTATTTTGGAATATCATAAATTGTTTGGGAAAAAATTGTGATTAAGTCTATTAAATGTATTATCATGGAATGAAAGTTAAATGTTATTGATATGTTCGTACCTGCAGAAAATCAATGAAGCGTTGTTGGAAATTTATACCCTTTTTTTTCGCCATTGAGGACATCAACCAGAATGACCATCTCTTATCCAACATCACCCTGGGTTATAATATCTATGAAAATTTCTTCAAGGTAGAAATGACTACAGATCCTTTGCTGGACCTGCTTTCAGACGGGGAGGCCAATGTGCCCAACTACAGGTGTGGAAGGCAGAGAAACACAGTGGCTGTTCTGGAAGAGGCCGAGGTTGGCATCTCCATCCAGATGTCCACCATGTTGGGCATCTACAAAATCCCTCAGGTGTGTCTTTCTTGGGGAGACAGTTTTGAGTCATGCAGCTTTGAATCAGAGTTCCTCTGCAAATGAGAAGCAGGTCTTTTTAATGGAAATGATAGGACTTGGATGTTGCTTGTTCCATATAAAATACCATCTTCCATTTCTTTCAGATCAGTTATAGTTTTGCTTCTAAGATTCTGGGGGATAAAAGTCATTTTCCTTTCTTCTACCCGATGCTACCTGCTGAAGGAGTCGAATACCCAGGAATGATCCAGCTTCTCCTCTATTTCAAGTGGACATTGGTTGGTCTTGTTGCTCCAGAAACTGACCAGGGGGAGAGGTTCATGAGGACGGTGTCTTCTTTGATGTTAAGGAATGGCATTTGTGCTGTTATATATCAAAGCTTTCCATTAAATGTGGCAAATTTGAATTTCAATTCAGATGAATATTACAAATGGGTAAAAGTCAATGTTTTTGTTTATGGTGCAGAGACTAACTCATTCTTGACAGGAATGAGAATTATAGATGCGATACTGACACACCTTTCTGAACATGTTGTAGGTAAAGTCTGGATTACCACAGTTCAGTGGGGTTTAAATCTTGATGTTACTTTTAATATATTTTCCTTGAAACACGTTGGTGGGTTGTTTTACATTCTGATAAAGGAAAGGAAATTGGCAAACTATCGTGCTTTTAAAAACTTTGCTAACTTCCTAGCTGACTTTTTGGAGAAAACCTTTAGATGTTCATCCGTTAAGGATGCCTTTTCATTAAAAATGTGGAGACGGTGTAGACAGACAGAAGAACTGGTTGCTCTGAGGAAAGAGGACATTGATCGGATCCTGACCCTGGACAACTATCTCATCTACAACACCATCTGGGCTGTTGGAAGGGCCTTAAATTCAGCTTATGTATCCACATCAAAGAGATCTGTGAGGAACAGAGGTATGAAGATGGAAGCTCCAAGGCTGAAGGCTTGGCAGGTATTTATTTTTCCATTAGTCATTTTCTTTGAAAAATGGGAAATAGTTTTATAAGTGGATGCCTTGCTTATTCATTCTGAAAAAAACTAAATTATCCTGAAAGGCAAATCCAATCTGATTCCATCCTTCCGTGTACTTCACTTTCTTTTCCATTTCACTATGATCCTTTTGTTTTAGTAATATTTTCTTGCTTTAACCTTTCAAAGCAAATCCATTGATAACTTGATTTTTCAGCCATCCTTTTTTCTCAAACTGATGAGGTGATATAAACCAGCAGTTAACTTGAGATTACATATCAGACTATTAGAGACATTCAGGTAATTCTCTCCAATCTCAGAAAGAAATTACTAGTAGCCACAAGAGAGATGTTGTGGACCAATATCACCACTGAAGAACAACACAAGAAAGTAAGAATAATGAAGCTTCCTACTTTACTGTATTTATACAATTAATGATACAAGACAAGAGAAAAATCTAACAACAACCCCCAAATGAAAGGAAAATCTGAATGGCTGAAATTTCTTTTACTTGTTAATTAGTTTTAGATTAATAAAAAAAAATCATTGAAAAAAGATTATTTTTTTTGCCTTTAGAGGAATTATATATTACTGTTGCTGTGATAAAGTGGTGGGAACAGAAACCTGACCAGATGCTTAATTCCTCTCCTTTATAGACATTATTCTGATCTACATATTCAAATATTAAGTTAGCAGCTGTTATTATTTCTTTGCTTATTTGTATATTTCTATCCAAGGACAAATCTGACACTAAACCTGTTTTTCAAACAGATAGACAGAAATGTTTAGATCCCTTCCAGGGTAGACTAAGGGGTTTTTTGCAAAGACACTCTAACGTCCCTTCTAAACTCTGATTTATCTTATTTTCTTTCCAGCTTCATCCCTTCCTTCAAAGCTCTCAGTTTTACAATAATTCCATAGAAGGAGTATATTTGGATGAGAAAGGAGATCTTATGGCTGACTTGGACATCGTGAATTGGGTCTTATTCCCCAACAGAAGTTATATAAGAGAGAAAATTGGGAGTCTAGAAAAATGGGAATCCCAGGATTTTAAATTATCTCTTGACCATACGATTACCGCCCATTTGGAAATGCTTAATAAGGTGGGATTAATATTTAATTTATTCGATTGAAGGTGGCAAAAACAGTATGGCAATTTGGAGGGGTGGGCAGGGGATTGCTTTCAATGTCTTTGAGTTTTCATATCAGTTGATCAGACTCGCAAGAGTGAGAACTTCATTATTAGATATTCATGAACAATAATCTTCAATTTTCATACTAATTATTCACTGACTCTATGAAAAGGGAGGAAGACTGAGGGAGCCATTCAAATAATGTGGTTTACCTAGTCCAAGCAAAATGTCCAGCCAATATATCCCCAAGAAATTAACTACTGTATCCAAGTTTAAAATAAAAGCCTAAATTTGTAGCATGTATGAAACATTTAAAGGAAAGAGAAATGGAGGAGAAGAGTGCAATTCAATCTTTTTTATTTTCCTCACATTTCCTCTTGGCTTCTACTTAGTCAAAACAAAATCTTGTACTAAACGTTCTGCGATTTTTCTGGAAATAAGTTTATTTCATGGAAGTTTTATGTATGCAGCCCATCTCACTATCCAGAGATTTATCTCCTTTTTTCCCCTCAGCACTTGCCTCCTTCTGCATGCGTGGAAAGCTGTCATCCTGGATTTCAGAAGGTTGTTCAAGAAGGGGAGCCCATCTGCTGCTACGATTGTCATCCTTGTGCAGAAGGAACCATCTCCACCATAGAAGGTGGATGACACCAGAAAATTGGGCAGGTTTTGTGGAGGTCTATAGAAGCAGACATTGCTCATGAAAGGGTTTTTTTTGATAGTCATGGTTCTTTTAAAAATAAACTCTTTTTGCATTAGAAATGGAAAGGAATAATCTTGGAAGTTAAATGAGGAGTCGAATATTAAAAGACAGGGAACCAAAGAAGGTTTGGAATTGGAAGAGAGATGGCATTTCTTGCTCTCCATCTTGTTTCAGCTTCTACCATTTTTTTTTTTTTTGATATCTCTGGAGAAATTGAGAAATCCTTTCTTTTCCTCTCTCGTCTCTCCCTGAATCTAGAATAGAATAGAGCTGGAAGGGACCTAGGATGTCTTCTACTCCAGCCCCCTGCTCAAGCAAGAGAATCTATACTATCTCAGACAAGTCACTGTCTAGCCCTTCTTAAAAATCTCCAGTGATGGGGCACCCACGATTTCTGGAGGCAAGCTGTTCCACTGGTTAATTGTCCTCACTGTCAGGAAATTTCTCCTTAATTCCAGGTTGCTTCTCTCTTTCATCAGTTTCCAACCATTGTTTCTTGTCCTGCCCTCTGGTGCTTTGGAGAATAATGTAGCTCCCTCTTCTTTGTGGCAGCCCTTCAAATACTGGAATACCGCTATCATGTCTCATCTGTTTTTTCTTTTCTTTAGACTAGCCAAACCCAAGTCCCACTCAAGGGGGGCGGGCACAATAGTAGTATTCCAATATCTCAGGGGCTGCCACAAAGAAGAGGGAGTCAAGCTATTTTCCAAGGTGCGTGAAGGCAGGACAAGAAGCAATGGGTGGAAACTAATCAAGGAGAGAAGCAACCAAGAACTAAGGAGAAACTTCCTGACAGTGGAACAACCTGCCTCCAGAAGTGGTGAATGCTCCAACACTGGAAGTTTTTAAGAAGAGACTGGACAGCCATTTGTCTGAAATGGTATAGGGTTTCCTGCCTGAGCAGGGGGTTGGACTCGATGACCTCCAAGGTCCCTTTCAGCATTATTGTTATTATTATTATTATTATCGATCATCGCACAGTCAGCCAGATGTTCAGACTGGATTTGGCATTTTGTCTACCTATCGAGTCCTTACCCAGGACCTGAGATAGGCAGATGTGGATGTTTGATGGTATTACAGGTATCGTCGCAGGATGGAAGCAGTTCCTAATAAGGCCGCCTTTTGCAATTGACTAATAGCGAATTTGTCAATGCCAATTGTGTTCAAGTGATGCTCCAGTTGTTTTGGGATTGCACCCAAGGAGCCTATGACTATTGGTACTACCCTTGCTTGCTTTTGCCACAGTCTTTCTATTTCTATTTGTAGGTCTTTGTATTTGTTATCTTCTCCAGTTCTTTCTCGTCTATTCTGCTGTCTCCAGGCACTGCCACATCCACTATCCAGACTTTTTTGTCTTTCTTATCGACAATTGTTAAGTCTGGGGTGTTATGTTGCAGGTGCTTGTCTGTTTGAATTCTGAAGTCCCAGAGCAGTTTAATTTTATCATTTTCTATGACTTTCTCTATGTTATGATCCCACCAGTTTTTGCTTACAGGCAAATGATATTTTTTGCAGATCTTACAATGCACCATTGTTGCTACTTTGTCATGCCGCTGCTTGTAATCAGTCTGTGCAATCTTCTTGCAACAGCTTACCAAGTGGTCCACTGTTTCTTCAGCTTCTTTGCATAGGCGGCACTTACTGTCTGTTGCTGTCTTCTCACTTTTGACTTTGTATGCATGTGTCCTTAAGGCTTGGTCTTGTGCAGCCAGAATTAGTCCCTCGGTCTCTTTCTTCAATTTTCCTGCTCTTAGCCATTGCCAGGTTTTATTATTATCTGCTTTCCCAACTATTTTTTTCATGTATTGGCCATGTAGTGCTTTGTCTTCCCATGCCTCTATTCTGTTCTTCATTTGGTCTTTCTTGTAGGCCAGTTTGGTCTCTCCAGTAGTTAGTAAGCCTTCCTGATATACTTATTATTATTATTATTATTATTATTATTATTATTATTATTATTATTATTATTATTATTATTATTATTCCCTCTATCATTTCTTCTCTATTAGTATGAATTAAGTCCAGTATAGCTTTACGTCCAGTTCCTCCTCCATCTTTTGGATGACAGTTGTCAGCTAGGTTGGTTAGGAATCTGTTTGATCTCCCGCCCGCTGCATAGTTTGTCTCCCAGTTAATATCTGGATAGTTGAAGTCCCCCATTATTACCATGGTATGCTTCTTACATAAATTTGTTAACTGAATGGCAAAGAGCCCATCTACTTCTTCTGATTTGTTGGGTGGCTTGTAATATACACCTATGGCTATGTCACTTTCTTTCTCTTTTATATTGACCCATATACACTATGGAGAGATTTTATCTTTGATCATGTGCATTTCTGTAGATATGTAGTGTTCTCTTACATATAGTGCAACTCCCCCTCCTCTTTTTGTAGATCTGTTTCTTTTGAACAATTTGTATCCATCCATTAGTCCATTCCATTCATGGGTTTTGTCCTACCAGATTTCTGTAATGCCAATTATGTCATAACCACCCTCATGTACTATTGCTTCTAGTTTGCCTTGTTTGTTCCCTAAGCTTTGAGCATTTGTATATAAGCATTTGAGACTTTTATGCCTGTCTGTGGATATGTTTCCTGCATCTCCCGAATGTTGTTTGAATTTTTCTTTTTTCTCATTGTTTGATTTGTTTTCTTGGGATTTATAATTGGTTTTGGGTTCTAGAAATTCTGAAGATTGGTCAACCTTCCATATCAATTTTAGTTTAAAGCCCTAATGATGAGTTGGGCCAGTCTTTTCCCAAGTACATTTTCCCCTGTTTTCATGAGGTTCAGCCATTCCCTTGCCAAAAGTCCTTCATGTAAGAAATGCAATCCATGATTCAGAAAAACAAAGTTTTCTTGGTGACACCAATTCTTTTGCCCAGGGGTCTTCAAACTTGGCCCTTTTATTACTTGTGGACTTCAACTCCCAGAATTCCTCAGCCAGTGTGCCTGGCTGAGGAATTCTGGGAGTTGAAGTCCACAAGTCATAAAACGGCCAAGTTGGAAGACCCCTGCTTTAGCCAATGGTTTATTTCTAGAATTCTTTTTCCCTCAATGAGTGTTGGCCTTTCATTGGGAGTACTGATGAGAATACTACTTATGCTCCTAGCTTCTTAACTTTATTGTCTAGTTCTTTATAACCTCTCATTATTGTACTCAGATTCTTTGTTGTGTCATTCATCCCAATGTGGTGGAGGAGGAAAGGATAGTAATCTGTAGGCCTAATTATTTTGTTTAGGTTCTCAGCCACATCTTTGATTTTTGCTCCAGGGAGACAACATCCTCCCTGGATTGTATGTCTGGTCTGCAGATGGATGGTTCTGTCCCTTTAAGGACAGAATCTCCTATTACCAACACTCACCTTCCTTTTTGGAGCCCTGCAGTCTGAGGTGTTTTTCTGTTTTTCTCAGGTGTGTTTGTTGATGTGACTTTTTAAGGGATATTTGAAGTGGCTTTTTAAGGGACATTTGAAGTTGTTTCTTTGCTAAGTGTCTGCATGTTTTCTTTGAGGAGGAGGTTGTGGGTCTGCGTGTTTCCATCTAAGGGGAAAATCGATTGCTCAGTTTTAATGGGGCTGCTTCTGGTTGGGTTGGGTTAGATTGGGCAGAAGGGGTTTGTTAGTTGTATGCAGCTTCTTTTTTTGAGTATTGTATTTACTTCTATGTGTGACATATCTCCATTTGTCTTCCTCCAAGGGTTTATCAGTAGGGTTAAATCCTCTGGGTGTTATTTGTTTGTTATTTGGTTTGGTTTGGTTTGGGTAGAGCTTTCTTCTGTATGTTTGACTAGTGTTGCCTCTGTCCCTTTCTTTTTCCTCCAGTAGTTTACATTGTTTACAGGTAATGCATGTATAGTTTGGGTGTTGTTTTGGCATAAACACATACATGGAACATATATTGCATATCACAATAGTATCAGTCACCTGTTCCATGAGTTTGTTGTTTGAAAATCCCTCTAGTAGCACTGAAGGATGAACTTGTTTGTTTAACAGTCCCAGAAACATGTCCAGCCTTGACTTCTTCCTTCCTTCCTTCCTTCCTTCCTTCCTTCCTTCCTTCCTTCCTTCCTTCCTTCCTTCCTTCCCTCCCTCCCTCCCTCCCTCCCTCCCTCTTTTCCTGATCCTTGATGAGAAATTAGAGACTTTGTCTTTTGTTTAAGTGGATGCAATGGAAAAGTGTTTCCTCTTCTAGCTGGACTCATAGGAAGAGTGTTAAAACTAAGACTGTTTTTTTCCTCTCTCCCATCAAAAGTGATGCCCAAGGAGACAAAAGCTGTTGGTGCTTGCTTTCCTGGAATGAGTGAGAGGATAAAGAAAGAGAGGAATGAAGGCAAATATATTTGTCCCAGGATAATGTTGCAGGATCCTATCTGAGTCAGTCACTGGCACCAGGGTTTAGTCTTCCAAGCTTTTTGACTTGTAATGGAGCCCTTGCAGATGGACTGACTCAGATTGGATCCTGAAATGGGAATACACCAGCCAGAATAACTGCTGTCCGGTTTCCTCGGTCAAAGCTCTTGTGGGAAATTAACATTTGCAAAGTGGGATGTAATGTAAGAGTTTTCATAACTTTTAGTTTATTTGAACAGATGAGCAGATAAAGGAGATATGGAAGGGGTCATGGAGACCCATGACTTTAATATTCTACTCCTTCATGAGTTTGAGGTCCCAATGACTATTTTTGGAGGTCCCAATGACTATTTTTGGAGGTCCCAATGACTATTTTCTCATGGATTGATGCTAAGGGGTCTACAGAGTGCTTTGGTTTTCCTCTCTGAAGGGTGGTTAATGAGGTTTGGGATGTAAGCAATGCCATAAACATTTTCAGTCCAACTATGCTTCTGATGGAAGTACCCACTGTATGGTACATTTTAATCTTTCTCTTTTCAGATGCAGAAAAATGCACCAAATGTCCAGCAGATCAGCATCCAAACATCAAACGAAATGAATGCATACCTAAGACTGAAACTTTCCTATCCTATGAAGAAAATTTGGGGATCATCCTAGCTTCCCTTGCAATGTTCCTCTCTTCAGTAACTGGTCTTGTCTTGGGAACCTTCATTAAATTCCGAGATACTCCAATAGTCAAAGCCAACAACCGGGACCTTTCTTACATTCTCCTCATCTCCCTCTTGCTTTCCTTCTGGACATCATTCCTATTCATTGACCAGCCAAGGAGAGCCACTTGCCTTTTCCAACAAATAACCTTCAGCAACATCTTTTCAATTGCCATTTCTACAGTCTTAGCCAAAACAGTCACTGTGGTATTAGCATTTTTTGCCACAAAACCAGGGAATAATTTACAGAGATGGCTAGGGAAGACCTTGGCCAATTCTATCATCCTTTCATGTTCTGGTGTCCAAGTTGTCCTCTGCAGTATCTGGTTGGGTACTTCTCCCCCATTCCCTGAGTCAGACATGCACTCACAATCTGCAGAGATCATCCTGCAATGTAATCAAGGCTCTGTTGCTATGTTCTACCTTGCCCTTGGCTACATGGGTTTCCTGGCTGTGATCTGCTTCACGGTGGCTTTCCTGGCTAGGAATCTCCCTGGGGCCTTCAACGAAGCCAAGCTCATCACTTTCAGCATGCTGATATTCTGCAGCGTCTGGATATCCTTTGTTCCCACCTATCTGAGCACCAAGGGAAAGTATATGGTGGCCGTGCAGGTCTTTTCCATCTTGGCTTCAAGTTCTGGCCTGCTATGTTGCATCTTCATCCCCAAGTGCTACATTATTTTTTTAAGAAAAGAATTGAACACAAAAGAATATTTGATGTCAAAATAAAGTAGAAATGAACTTTTCATATGACCTTCCCCCAAATGCCAGTAAATAACTCTAAGAAATTAATATGTGCTTTAAAGTTTGTGAAAAAGCATGCATTAACACAAAAGAAAGAAAGAAAGAAAGAAAGAAAGAAAGAAAGAAAGAAAGAAAGAAAGAAAGAAAGAAAGAAAGAAAGAAAGATCCTGAGAAGACCATCTCCACATTCACTTGATAAGATCATGAAGGTGAACTAACTTTGGGAAATGGGCTTTGTTTAACTTTGGGAAATGTGAACTCCAAATCATCAGATTTCCAGAGGTTCATGGTGCATGGAAAATTGTTGGTAGACTTCTTTTTAGGTAGAGATGGAAATGTTGCCTTTCATTTTTATTTTTTTTATCTTATGTAGCTACTCATCTCATATTTGCGACTTTGGGTGGCTTACAGTTCATATATAATTGGTCCCACAAAAGAGCCACAATTGAAATATTAAAACAGTTAAAAATAAGATGTACAATAAAAACATTCAAGAACAGTATAGCCATTTTATGGTGTATATCTCTCTCTGATCCGCAGGCCAAATGGCCAAGCCAGAGCGTTAGGTCCTTCTTGGAGGCCAGATAGGTTGGTTCCATTCTGGCTTCAGGGGGAATTGTATTCCATATGGTGAGTGTAGCAGAGGTCATGGAGTACATCTTTGGTTTGGGAAGCTTCGCCCCTGGGATAATTTCAGTGGCACAGTCTTTGGGTCAATGGGGCGGAAGCTCATCTGACTTCTGTTCACTGAACACTTTGGCCAGGTCTTGGTATTCTGGTGGGAGGCTGTGCAATTCCTGTTCACTGATGGCTATGTAAGGATCTACCTCAGCTAAGCCCCCCAAGAAAGCAGAGCTCTTGAAACAAGCATTGTCTCAAAAGGAAACTTTTATTAGGGGCTAATGACAGCAGGGATGATCCAGCTTCTCCTCTATTTCAATGGACCTTGGTTGGTCTCGTTCCTCAAGAAAAAGAAAGAAAAAAAGAAAGAAAGGAGAAAGGGAGGAAAGAAGAAAGAAAGAGAAAGAAAGAAAGAAAGAAAGAAAGAAAGAAAGAAAGAGAAGGAAGGGCGGAATGTAGGAAAGAAAGAAAAAAGAAAAGAAATGGAGGGAGGGAAAGGTAGATAGATAGAAAGAAAGAAAGAAAGAAAGAAAGAGAAAGAAAGAAAGAAAGGGAGGGTAGGTTGGAGAGAAGAAGAGAGAAATGTAGGAAAGAAGGAAAGAAAGAGAAAGAAACAGAGGGAGGGAGGGAGGGAGGGAGGAAAGGTAAAGAAAGAAAGAAAAAAAGAAGGGAGGAATGTAGGAAAGAAAGAAAAAGGGAGGGAGGGAAAGAAAGAAAAGAAAAAGAAAAGGAAGGAAAGAAAGAAAGAAAGAAAGAAAGAAAGGTTCTATTCAGAAGTTATCCATCCTGAGATGATCATTTTCCATATACCTAGCAAATTATGAAGTTGTGCTACCTTCTAACAAAATGTTCTTGGGCTTTCTCTAATTTTGGGAAACATAAGCTCAAATTTATCACATTTCCAGAGGTCCATGGTACATTATTAGTAACTACTGTTCTTTTTAGTTTGGGATGTTCTCTTTAATGAACAATTGGGGCATTTTATTTCTATTTCTTTTCAATTTATATTGCCAGTCATTTCACATTTGTGATTTTGGGTAGTTTACAATTAAAAAAGAAAGGATACCACAAACAAGCACATGCATACATAAAACAGCCATACAAACATTAAAAACACTTCAGAATGAGACGATATTTAATAAAGGCATTCAAGAAGAGTACCGTATATTCCGGCTTATAGGGCGACCCGGCGTATAAGACGATCCCCGAGTTCAACGCCGGGTCGCAAGACGATCGATGCCGAGTTGCAAGACGATCGACACTGAGTCGCATGCCTAGAAAGTCGTCTTATACGCCGGAAACTACCGGTATTTCCGGCGTATAATACGACTTTCTAGGCATGTGACTCGGCTTCGATTGTCTTATATGCCGGAAACTACATTATTTCCGGCGTATAAGACGATCGACGCCGAGTCGCATGCCTAGAAAGTCGTCTTATACGCCAGAAACTACCTTATTTCCGGCGTATAAGATGACTCGGCGTATAAGACGACCCCCGAGTTTGGAGGCTGTTTCAACGCTCTCAAAAGTCATCTTATACACCGGAATATACGGTACAAACATTTTATAGTGTGTATCTCTCTTTAATCCCCAGGCCAATTGGCAATGATAGGACTTCAGATCCTTCTGGGAGGCCAGCCAGATTAGGGCCAGCCTTTTGGGGAATGTTGCTCCATAGGGTGAGTGCAGTAGCAAAAGTGGCCCTCCTCCTGAATTCCTCCAGATGACATTCTCTAGTGCAGTGGTTCTCAACCTTCCTAATGCCCTGACCCTTTAATACTGTTCCTCTTGTTGTGGTGACCCCCCAGCCCACCATTCAGCTGGCCGGGGGGGGGGGTATCAAAAATTTGACCAAAAAAGGAAAAAATGGGAATGTATAGGTAGTCCTTGACTTACAACAATTCACTTAGTGACTGTTAGAAGTTACAACAGCACTGAAAAAGCGAATTATGATCATTTTTCACGCTTATGATTGTTGCAGCATCCCCAGGGTCATGTGATTTACATTCGGATGCTTGACAACTGATTCATACTTATGACATTCACAGTGTCCCAGGGTCACATGATCAATGGCCAGCGGGCATAGCCAGCTGATCACTCAGGTTGCAGAGTGCCTGTGGGGGGGAATCTGTGGGTCTCTAGGATGGGACTGGGGTGGGTGCCTGCCTTCCTTCCCTCCCCTTGTCCCTTCCTTCCTTCTTTTCTTCCTTTCCTTCACCTCCCTTAGTCTCTTCCTCCTTCCCTCCCTCTCTCCCATTGTCCCTTCTTTCCTTCTTCCCTTCCTTTCCTTCACCTCCTTCTTAGTCTCTTCCTCCTTCCCTCCCTCTCTGCCATTGTCCTTTCCTTCCTTCTTTCCTTCCTTTCCTTCCCCTCCCTCTTAGTCAATTCCTCCTTCCCTCCCTCTCTGCCATTGTCCCTTCTTTCCTTTCCTTCCTTTTCTTCCCCTCCCTCTTAGTCTGGTCCTCCTTCCCTCCCTCTCTCCCATTGTCCTTTCCTTCCTTCTTTCCTTCCTTTCCTTCACCTCCCTTAGTCTCTTCCTCCTTCCCTCCCTCTCCCCCATTGTCCCTTTTTTCCTTCCTTTCCTTCACCTCCTTCTTAGTCTCTTCCTCCTTCTCTCCCTCTCTCCCATTGTCCTTTTCTTCCTTCTTTCCTTCCTTTTCTTCTCCTCCCTCTTAGTCAATTCCTCCTTCCCTCCCTCTCTCCCATTGTCCCTTCTTTCCTTCTTCCCTTCCTTTCCTTCACCTCCTTCTTAGTCTCTTCCTCCTTCCCTCCCTCTCTCCCATTGTCCTTTCCTTCCTTCTTTCCTTCCTTTCCTTCACCTCCCTTAGTGTCTTCCTCCTTCCCTCCCTCTTTCCCATTGTCCCTTCCTTCTTTCCTTCCTTTCCTTCACCTCCTTCTTAATCTCTTCCTCCTTCCCTCCCTCTCCCATTGTCCTTTCCTTCCTTTTTTCCTTCCTTTCCTTCCCCTCCCTCTTAGTCAATTCCTCCTTCCCTCCCTCTCTGCCATTGTCCCGTCTTTCCTTTCCTTCCTTTTCTTCCCCTCCCTCTTAGTCTGGTCCTCCTTCCCTCCCTCTCTCCCATTGTCCCTTCCTTCCTTCTTTCCTTCCTTTCCTTCACCTCCCTTAGTGTCTTCCTCCTTCCCTCCCTCTTTCCCATTGTCCCTTCCTTCTTTCCTTCCTTTCCTTCACCTCCTTCTTAATCTCTTCCTCCTTCCCTCCCTCTCCCATTGTCCTTTCCTTCCTTTTTTCCTTCCTTTCCTTCCCCTCCCTCTTAGTCAATTCCTCCTTCCCTCCCTCTCTGCCATTGTCCCGTCTTTCCTTTCCTTCCTTTTCTTCCCCTCCCTCTTAGTCTGGTCCTCCTTCCCTCCCTCTCTCCCATTGTCCCTTCCTTCCTTCCCTTCACCTCCTGCTTAGTCTCTTCCTCCTTCCCTCCCTCTCTCCCATTGTCCCTTCCTTCCTTCCTTCCTTCCTTCCTTCCTTCCTTCCTTCCTTCCTTCCTTCCTTCCTTCCCTTCCTTCACCTCATTCTTAGTCTCTTCCTCCTTCCCTCCCTCTCTCACATTGTCCTTTCTTTCCTTCCCCTCCCTCTTAGTCTCTTCCTCCTTCCCTCCCTCTCTCCCTTTGTCCCTTCCTTCCTTCCTTCCTTCCTTCCTTCCTTCCTTCCTTCCCTTCCTTCACCTCATTTTTAGTCTCTTCCTCCTTCCCTCCCTCTCTCACATTGTCCCTTCTTTCCTTCCCCTCCCTCTTAGTCTCTTCCTCCTTCCCTCCCTCTCTCCCTTTGTCCCTTCCTTCCTTCCTTCCTTCCTTCCTTCCTTCCTTCCTTCCTTCCTTCCTTCCTTCCTTCCTTCCCTCTTTGTCCCTTCCTTCCTTCCCTCCCTTCCATTGTTCCTTCCTTCCTTCCCTCTCTCATTGTCCCTTACTTCCCTCCCTCTTCATCCCTTCCTTCCTCCCCCCCTCCGTGCCCAGGAAGGGACAAGGGGGGGACAGGCTGCCAGAGGCAAAGGAGAGCTCCGCCCAGCTCACCTGCTCAGCTTCGCTGAAAGACATGCCGCTTGCTAAGTTAGCAGAAGCTCCAGGATCAGCGCCAGGCTACAGCTGATTCATGCTTCTGCTAAATTAGCAAGCGGCATGTTTTCTAGCAAAGCTCGAGCAGGTTTGCTGGGCAGGAGCCAAGGAGAGCCGCTACAGCTGCAGAAGCACGGATCAGCTGTAGAGGCTCGCCCCGATCCTGGACAAGAGGGAAGGAAAGAAGGATGGAAGGGACAAGGGGAAAGAGGGAGGGAAGGAGGGACAAAGAGGGAGGTGAAAGGAAGGAAGGAAGGAAGGAAGGAAGGAAGGAAAGAAGGAAGGGACAATGAGAGAGGGAGGGAAGGAGGAAGAGACCAAGAGGGAGGGAAAGAAAGGAAGTTCTAGCCAGGAGAGGCTTGCCAGCCCGGCTGCCGTGGAACAGAAGAGCACAAAGCCAAGGAGAAGAAGGTGGCGGTTTCCTCCCAAAGGGGGCTCCTTTTCTCCACCCCTTCCCTGGGATTGTGGGGATTTTCTCATCACCAATATTGACATGTGCTCCTTTGAGCCCGCCGCGAGGTTTCTCGCTCCCTTTGTTTCTCCCCCCCCCTTTCGTGAGGATTGTGGCGCCCTTTGGAAGCCGATCGTGCTTTGAAGCTTAGGGGAGAAGGAGGAGTCCTTTCCTCCTTCCCTCCCTCTCTCCCTGTCAAGCCCTTGCGGGCTCGACATGAACGGGCGGAGGAGGAGTCGAGGACAGGCGGGGTGGCAAAGAAGACCAGCGGCCATCGCCAGACCTCCCGGCTGACGGGCGCAGGAGTTGGGTGCTGCAGTGGCCTCCCCTTCGCTGACCTGCATGCACGAGAAGAAGTCAATCCGGTTGCTGCACAATGAGTCTCTGGGGAGGGTGGGGCCTTGCTCTGCTCCTGCGCTCTTCATGCACCCCCTGCAGGGCACATTTGGTAGAGTTTGTGCTGACTGCTGCCAAGCAGCATATTTTCCACAAACAAGTGAGGTGGAGCGGAGGGGGGGAGGGAGAGAAGGCGGTTGACAAGCCTGCCTAAGACCATCGGAAATATGTGTTTTTTGATGGTCTTAGGCGACCCCTGTGAAAGGCTCGTGCGACCCCCAAAAGGGTCACGACTCACAGGTTGAGAACCGCTGATCTAAATAGTCATAGGTAGGATGTGGTTGGGCACGTCTGCTCCATTCCCTGACTCTGACCTGCATTCTCAACCTGGAGACATCATCCTGTCATGCAATGAATAATCTGTTTCAATTTTGTTATTATACTCACAGCTACATGACTATGGAGATTCTCAGTCATCCAGGTCATGGTTGTTCCAAAGGTGCTTTTTCAAAAGACAGCTGGACTTTGTTTCTTCCTTGAAGATGTTTCATTTTTCATCCAAGAAGGTTCTTCAGTCTGATTTCTTCAATCAGAACTGAAGAAGCTTCTTCGATGAGATGTGATACTTCTTCAAGAGAAGTCCAACTGCCTTTAAAAAAACACATTTGGGCCTCCGGTACATGAGCTTCCTGGTTGCCATCTGCTTCACAGTGGCTTTCCTGACTAGGAATGTCCTGGGACCTTCAATGAAGCCAAGCTGATATCCTTCATCGCAGTGGTCTTCTGGAGTATCTGGATGTACTTTGTGCCCATCTACCTGAGCACCAAGAGGAAATACATGGTAGCTTTCCAGATCTTTTCTATCTTGGCCTCTGGTTTCTAGTCTTTTAGGATAAATCATCATCCCTAAGTACTGCCTAATATTCCAAAGATCAAATCTCTATTGAAAATATTTAATGTTAAAGTAATAAAGTAAAATTTATTTTTGGTAAGAAGGTTCCCTAAAGAATTAAGTGCTGAGTTCAACACAGAGTATTTAGGATGTTAATATTTAAAAACCCATATTTCTTCTTCAACTATGAATTGATTTTCAGAGTACAAACTAAGTTTCTGGATGTGAGAATGTAAGTCTCCATTAATGACTGAAGGCACCCTGAATTTTGAATTTTGAATCACTGCAGCAGACGTTTCCGAACTGACACATAACTTGTGGGACAATAAATGCCACAACAACAAAGAAAGCTGGTTGGTTCAACTTCACAAAAAAGAGGATTTTAAAAAAAGCCACACTTGGAGAACTTGAAACCAAACTGCTGTTGCAGCTCCCACTGAGGAAACATTCTCCTCGGGAATTTGCTAAATTTGATGGGAAACATAAGTGGAGAGAAAAGTAGTAAAATCAAGTGGAAATTATTTGCTGGTCCCCATGTTTGTCTGTCTCAAAATAGGGATTAATTACTCATCTCTAAATGGGATTCAAAGGCACCTAGGCAAAATCCTAACTGAATCCATATTAAGATGCCACTCTTTGCAGCCATGCTCAAAGTCTTGCTTTATCCTGGATTTTCTATAAGTGTTTTATTAGCACATTTTGGGCCAAATATTTTGGTGACCCTCACTGGACCATCTTCAAAGTTTGGATCCACATCTGTCAATTCTCAATTTAGCCTGTTTACTCATTCAGGGTTCAGAGAGCTGAAAGTTCTCTTCCATTCAATTATCCAGATCATAGTGATTTTTTTGTTGTGTTTATGTTAGGACTCTGGAGACCTTTCTGCACACTTTCGAAAAATTTAACACAAACCTGTCAGAAAATATTTTTGTGTCAATATCAAACCAAAAAGCATTGTTGGGTGGAGTCTGTGTCAGAAATGCTGGGTATATACAGAAAGAAAAATCTGAGGGTAGTTTTAGATCAAATGGATTTTGTGTTTACGTCTCTTGGCTGACTCTGACTGGATCTGAAGCATCTGTCTGGAAAGAGATTTTGCTTTCTTCCACCTCTTATTTTTCTCTCTAAAAAAGCAGGTGCTACAGAGAAGGCTCAGTCAGGAACACAATACATGTTGCTGCAGCTTCTCTTTCTGCTGATTCTGTGGCCATGGGGATCTGGTTTGATGCACAAAGCCAAATGCCTCCTCACTCTGAAGCAGGATGAAGTGGACCCAGACCACTATTACAAGCCAGGAGATTATATGATTAGTGGCATAGTCTCTGCAAGGGATGCTAGGTTTCAATTATTAAGCTTTGATAGAAGTCCTTCAACAAAATTCTCCGCGTAAGTCAATTTTCCTGCCCTGCATTACAGCCAGTTCAATAAATGTCTGCATGTCCTGCCCTTCAAAAACACAATGCTCTCTCACGGATTGCTCTCTCTGCTAACTTATTTTCTGATTCTTTCTTGGGGTTGGTGATCTGCACACTGCAGATCACAAAACTCATTTCAAGCTTTTAAGTATAAAAACCCAATCATGATATTTTCCCCCATCCACCTTTCAATTCTGTCCTATGAGTAGAGTTAAATTGCAGACATAGAAGAAAGAGTGAAATCTCTCTTCCGATCCAGTCCAGAGCTGAGCTGGTATCCATGGGGCACCTGGTCCAACTACAGCAGAATGCCATGTTTTCTCTATGCATCAGAGATAACTCACCATTCTTTCTGTCTACTAAAATTTGCTACTGGGATGAAAGTGTTCCACTTAAGAACATAGGAATCAATGAAAAGGGAAAATATATCTCATTTTCATTCATGAGTCAATGCCAGAAGCCAAAAACACATTTTTGTAAAAAAAAAATGAAGAAATAATTTATTACTTGGTTGGTTGGTTCATTGATTGCTTTAGTTATTTATTTGCTTATAAAATCTATCTTCTGTGCCTCTCTGAGTGACTTACAATTAAAAGAAGAAATTGAAAACAGGAAAAAAAATGAAAGAAAATGCCCAAAAACAAAAATTAACCAACAAAGCTCCATAGAACAGGGGCTCAACCTTGATTCTGCCCAAGACACAGAGAAAATAATCTGGTCTTTAACAACTTTTACTAAGTTGTTTCCTAAGACAAACAAAGTAGTTCATCAAATATCATACAAAATGCTAGAAGACCTGCACATGAAACTGAAATTGTGCTAATTTAACCAATTTAATTTAACTATGTGATTTAAAAGCTTCCATTGTTTTTAATTCTTTTTCTTTGTAAATATTTTGGAATATCATAAATTGTTTGGGAAAAAATTGTGATTAAGTCTATTAAATGTATTATCATGGAATGAAAATTAAATGTTATTGATATGTTCGTACCTGCAGAAAATCAATGAAGTTTTGTTGGAAATTTATACCCTTCTTTTTCGCCATTGAGGACATCAACCAGAATGACCATCTCTTATCCAACATCACCCTGGGTTATAATATCTATGAAAATTTCTTCAAGGTAGAAATGACTACAGATCCTTTGCTGGACCTGCTTTCAGACGGGGAGGCCAATGTGCCCAACTACAGGTGTGGAAGGCAGAGAAACACAGTGGCTGGTCTGGAAGAGGCCGAGGTTGGCATCTCCATCCAGATGTCCACCATGTTGGGCATCTACAAAATCCCTCAGGTGTGTCTTTCTTGGGGAGACAGTTTTGAGTCATGCAGCTTTGAATCAGAGTTCCTCTGCAAAAGAAAAGCAGGGCTTTTTAATGGAAATGATAGGTCTTGGATGTTGCTTGTTCCATATAAAATACCATCTTCCATTTCTTTCAGATCAGTTATAGTTTTGCTTCTAAGATTCTGGGGGATAAAAATCATTTTCCTTTCTTCTACCCGATGCTACCTGCTGAAGGAGTCGAATACCCAGGAATGATCCAGCTTCTCCTCTATTTCAAGTGGACCTTGGTTGGTCTTGTTGCTCCAGAAACTGACCAGGGGGAGAGGTTCATGAGGACGATGTCTTCTTTGATGTTAAGGAATGGCATTTGTGCTGTTATATATCAAAGCTTTCCATTAAATGTGGCAAATTTGAATTTCAATTCAGATGAATATTACAAATGGGTAAAAGTCAATGTTTTTGTTTATGATGCAGAGACTAACTCATTCTTGGCAGGAATGAGAATTATAGATGCGATAATGACACACCTTTCTGAACATGTTGTAGGTAAAGTCTGGATTACCACAGTTCAGTGGGGTTTAAATCTTGATGTTACTTTTAATATATTTTCCTTGAAACACATTGGTGGGTTGTTTTACATTCTGATAAAGGAAAGGAAATTGGCAAACTATCGTGCTTTTAAAAACTTTGCTAACTTCCTAGCTGACTTTTTGGAGAAAACCTTTAGATGTTCATCCGTTAAGGATGCCTTTTCATTAAAAGTGTGGAGACGGTGTAGACAGACAGAAGAACTGGTTGCTCTGAGGAAAGAGGACATTGATCGGATCCTGACCCTGGACAACTATCTCATCTACAACACCATCTGGGCTGTTGGAAGGGCCTTAAATTCAGCTTATGTATCCACATCAAAGAGATCTGTGAGGAACAGAGGTATGAAGATGGAAGCTCCAAGGCTGAAGGCTTGGCAGGTATTTATTTTTCCATTAGTCATATTTCCTTGAAAAATGGGAAATAGTTTTATAAGTGGATGCCTTGCTTATTCATTCTGAAAAAAACTAAATTATCCTGAAAGGCAAATCCAATCTGATTCCAACCTTCCGTGTACTTCATTTTCTTTTCCATTTCACTATGATCCTTTTGTTTTAGTAATATTTTCTTGCTTTAACTTTTCAAAGCAAATCCATTGATAACTTGATTTTTCAGCCATCCTTTTTTCTCAAACTGATGAGGTGATATAAACAAACAGTCAACTTGAGATTACATATCAGACTATTAGAGACATTCAGGTAATTCTCTCCAATCTCAGAAAGAAATTACTAGCAGCCACAAGAGAGATGTTGTGGACCAATATCACCATTGAAGAACAACACAAGAAAGTAAGAATAATGAAGTTCCTACTTTATTTATACAATTAATGATATAAGACAAGAGAAAAATCAAACAACAACCCCCAAATGAAAGAAAAATCTGAATGGCTGAAATTTCTTTTACTTGTTAATTATTTTTAGATTAATAAAAAAATCATGGAAAAAAGATTATTTTTTTGCCTTTAGAGGAATTATATATTGCTGTTGCTGTGATAAAGTGGTGGGAACAGAAACCTGACCAGATGCTTAATTCCTCTCCTTTATAGACATTATTCTGATCTACATATTTAAATATTAAGTTAGCAGCTGTTATTATTTCACTGCTTATTTATATTTTTCTATCCAAGGACAAATCTGACACTAAACCTGTTTTTCAAGCAGATAGACAGAAATGTTTAGATCCCTTCCAGGGTAGACTAAGAGTTTTTTTTGCAAAGACACTCTGATGTCCCTTCCAAACTCTGATTTATCTTATTTTCTTTCCAGCTTCACCCTTTCCTTCAAAGCTCTCAGTTTTACAATAATTCCATAGAAGGGGTATATTTGGATGAGAAAGGAGATCTTATGGCTGATTTGGACATCATGAACTGGGTCTTATTCCCCAACAGAAGTTATATAAGAGAAAAAATTGGAAGTCTAGAAAAATGGGAATCCCAGGATTTTAAATTATCTCTTGACCATACGATTACCGCCCATTTGGAAACGCTTAATAAGGTGGGATTAATATTTAATTTATTCCATTGAAGGTGGAAAAAACAGTATGGAGGGGTGGGCAGGGGATTGCTTTCAATGCCTTTGAGTTTTCACATCAGTTGATCAGACTCGCAAGAGTGAGAACTTCATTATTGGATATTCATGGACAATAATCTTCAATTTTCATACTAATTATTCACTGACTCTATGAAAAGGGAGGAAGACTGAGGGAGCCATTCAAATAATGTGGTTTACCTAGTCCAAGCAAAATGTCCGGCCAATATATCCCCAAGAAATTAACTACTGTATCCAAGTTTAAAATAAAAGCCCAAATTTGTAGCATGTGTGAAACATTTAAAGGAAAGAGAAATGGAGGAGAAGAGTGCAATTCAATTTTTTTTATTTTCCTCACATTTCCTCTTGGCTTCTACTTAGTCAAAGCAAAATCTTGTACTAAACATTCTGCGATTTTTCTGGAAATAAGTTTATTTCATGGAAGTTTTATGTATGCAGCCCATCTCACTATCCAGAGATTTATCTCCTTTTTTCCCCTCAGCACTTGCCTCCTTCTGCATGCGTGGAAAGCTGTCATCCTGGATTTCAGAAGGTTGTTCAAGAAGGGGAGCCCATCTGCTGCTACGATTGTCATCCTTGTGCAGAAGGAACCATCTCCACCATAGAAGGTGGATGACATCAGAAAATTGGGCAGGTTTTGGGGAGGTCTATAGAAGCAGACATTGCTCATGAAAGGGGTTTTTTTTGATAGTCATGGCTCTTTTAAAAATAAACTCTTTTTGCATTAGAAATGGAAAGGAATAATCTTGGAGGTTGAATGAGGAGTCGAATATTAAAAGACAGGGAACCAAAGAAGGCTTGGAATTGGAAGAGAGATGGCATTTCTTGCTCTTCATCTTGTTTCAGCTTCTACCTTTTTTTTTTCTTGATATCTCTGGAGAAATTGAGAAATCCTTTCTTTTCCTCTCTCGTCTCTCCCTGAATCTAGAATAGAATAGAATAGAATATTGTAGAATAGAATAGAATAGAATAGAATAGAATAGAAGAGAAGAGAAGAGAAGAGAAGAGAAGAGAAGAGAAAAGAAGAGAAGAGAAGAGAAGAGAGCTGGACGGGACCTTGGATGTCTTCTACTCCAGCCCCCTGCTCAAGCAAGAGAATCTACCTTTTTTTTTTTTTGATATCTCTGGAGAAATTGAGAAATCCTTTCTTTTCCTCTCTCGTCTCTCCCTGAATCTAGAATAGAATAGAGCTGGAAGGGACCTAGGATGTCTTCTACTCCAGCCCCCTGCTCAAGCAAGAGAATCTATACTATCTCAGACAAGTCACTGTCTAGCCCTTCTTAAAAATCTCCAGTGATGGGGCACCCACGATTTCTGGAGGCAAGCTGTTCCACTGGTTAATTGTCCTCACTGTCAGGAAATTTCTCCTTAATTCCAGGTTGCTTCTCTCTTTCATCAGTTTCCAACCATTGTTTCTTGTCCTGCCCTCTGGGGCTTTGGAGAATAATGTGGCCCCCTCTTCTTTGTGGCAGCCCTTCAAATACTGGAATACCGCTATCATGTCTCATCTGTTTTTTCTTTTCTTTAGACTAGCCAAACCCAAGTCCCACAGCCATTCTTTGTATGTTTTAGTCTTCAGGCCTTGGATCATCTTAGTTGCTCTTCTCTGAACTTTTTCCAAAGTCTCAACATCTTTTTTGTGATATGGTGACCAAAATTGGCTGCAGTATTCCAGGTGTGGTCTTACTAGGGTTGTATAAAGTGGTGCTAATACTTTGTGTGATCTTGATTCTATGCCTCTGTTTATACAACCCAGGATTCTATTAGCTTTTTTGGCTGCTGCTGCACACTGCTAGCTCATAGTCAAGTGATCATCCACTAGGACGCCAAAGTCCCTCTCACAGTTTTTAAGCCAGGTCTCACCTAATCTGTTCTTGTACCTTTGATCTTTGTGCAGCCATGTTGGTTTCTTCTTGAATTTCTTGTTTTTCTTTTTCAGTAGTATTATGCTGGTCTGGGCTTTTATGATCCCATTTTTCAACGTTTCCCACACTTCTTGGGTTGTTTTCCCCTTGAGGAGTTTCATTCTTGTATAAACATTTTCAATGTCTGAAATGGTATCGGTTTCTCTCTGAGTTTGTTACAACTGGTTATTTTGAAGTTTAAGACACTGGTTGGATTGTTTATTATTGTTAGTGTTTGCATTTTATTAAATTCCAGTATGACATGGTCACTTTCACCCCAGGTTCCGGCAACTTCAGCTGGAATTGGGTATGTCTAGTTTAATGAAGAGAAGGACGAGGGGAGGGGACACGATAGTAATATTCCAATATCTCAGGGGCTGCCACAAAGAAGAGGGAGTCAAGCTATTTTCCAAGGTGCCTGAAGGAGGAACAAGAAGCAATGGGTGGAAACTAATCAAGGATAGAAGCAACCTAGAACTAAGGAGAAACTTCCTGACAGTTAGAACAATTAACCAGTGGAACAACCTGCCTCCAGAAGTGGTGAATGCTCCAACCCTGGAAGCTTTTAAGAAGAGACTGGACAGCCATTTGTCTGAAATGGTATAGGGTTTTCTGCCAGAGCAGGGGGTTGGACTAGATGACCTCCAAGCTCCCTTCCAACTTTATTATTATTGTTGTTGTTGTTGTTGTTATTCTTCTTATTATTATTCCCTCTATCACTTCTTCTCTATTAGTATGAATTAAGTCCAGTATAGCTTTACGTCTAGTTCCTCCTCCATCTTTTGGATGACAGTTGTCAGCTAGGTTGGTTAGGAATCCATTTGATCTCCTGCTCACTGCATAGTTTGTCTCCCAGTTAATATCTGGATAGTTGAAGTCCCTCATTATTACTGTGGTATGCTTCTTACCTAAATTTGTTAACTGAATGGCAAAGAGTCCATCTATTTCTTCTGATTGGTTGGGTGGCTTGTAATATACACCTATGGCAATGTCACTTGCTTTCTCTTTTATATTGACCCATATACCCTATGGAGAGATTTTATCTTTGATCATGTGCATTTCTGTAGATATGTAGTGTTCTCTTACACATAGTGAAACTCCCCCTCCTCTTTTTGTAGATCTGTTTCTTTTGAACAATTTGTATCCATCCATTAGTCCATTCCATTCATGGGTTTTGTCCCACCAGATTTCTGTAATGCCAACTATGTCATACCCACCCTCATGTACTATTGCTTCTAGTTTGCCTTGTTTGTTCCCTAAGCTTTGAGCATTTGTATATAAGCATTTGAGACTTTTATGCCTGTCTGTGGATATGTTTCCTGCATCTGCTGAATGTTGTTTGAATTTTTCTTTTTTCTCATCATTGCCTACCTCATTGTTTGATTTGTTTTCTTGGGATTTATGATTGGTTTTGGGTTCTAGAAATTCTAAAGATTGGTCAACCTTCCCTCTCAATTTTAGTTTAAAGCCCTAATGATGAGTTGGTCCAGTCTTTTTCCAAGTACATTTTCCCCTGTTTTCATGAGGTTCAGCCCATCCCTTGCCAGGAGTCCTTCATGTAAGAAATGCAATCCATGATTCAGAAAAACAAAGTTTTCTTGGGGACACCAATCCTTTGGCCCAGGGGTCTTCAAACTTGGCCCTTTTATGACTTGTGGACTTCAACTCCCAGAATTCCTCAGTCAGTGTGCCTGGCTGAGGAATTCTGGGTGTTGAAGTCCACAAGTCATAAAACGGCCAAGTTGGAAGACCCCTGCTTTAGCCAATGGTTTATTTCTAGAATTCTTTTTCCCTCCATGAGTGTTGACCTTTCATTGGGAGTACTGATGAGAATACTACTTGTGCTCCTAGCTTCTTAACTTTATTGCCTAGTTCTTTATAACCTCTCATTATTGTACTCAGATTCTTTGTTGTGTCATTCATCCCAATGTGGTGGAGGAGGAAAGGATAGTAATCTGTAGGCCTAATTATTTTGGTTAGGTTCTCAGCCACCTCTTTGATTTTTGCTCCAGGGAGACAACATCCTCCCTGGATTGTATGTCTGGTCTGCTGATGGATGGTTCTGTTCCTTTAAGGACAGAATCTCCTATTACCAACTCTCACCTTCCTTTTTGGAGCCCTGCAGTCTGGAGTGTTTTTCTGTTTTTCTCAGGTGTGTTTGTTGATGTGACTTTTTAAGGGATATTTGAAGTGGCTTTTTAAGGGACACTTGAAGTTGTTTCTTTGTTAAGAGTCTGCATGTTTTCTTTGAGGGGGAGGTTGTGAGTCTGCATGTTTCCAACTAACAGGAAAATTGATTGCTCAGTTTTAATGGGGCTGCTTCTGGTTGGTTGGGTTAGATTGGGCAGAAGGGGTTTGTTAGTTGTATGCAGCTTGTTTTTTGAGTATTGTATTTCCTTCTATGTGTGACATACCTCCATTTGTCTTCCTCCAAGGGTTTATCAGTAGGGTTAAATCCTCTAGGTGTTATTTGTTTGTTATTTGGTTTGGTTTGGTTTGGGTAGAGCTTTCTTCTGTATGTTTGACTAGTGTTGCCTCTGTCCCTTACTTTTTCCTCCAGTAGTTTACATTGTTTACAGGTAATGCATGTGTAGTTTGGGTGTTTTTTTTGGCATAAACACATACATGGAACATGTATTGCATATCACAATAGTATCAGTCACCTGTTCCATGAGTTTGTTGTTTGAAAATCCCTCTAGTAGCACTGAAGGATGAACTTGTTTGTTTAACAGTCCCAGAAACATATCCAGCCTTGACTTCTTCCTTCCTTCCTTCCTTCCTTCCTTCCTTCCTTCCTTCCTTCCTTCCTTCCTTCCTTCCTTCCTTCCTTCCCTCCCTCTCTCCCCCCTCCCTCTTTTCCTGATCCTTGATGAGAAATTAGAGACTTTGTCTTTTGTTTAAGTGGATACAGTGGAAAAATGTTTCCTCTTCTAGCTGGACTCATAGGAAGAGTGTTAAAACTAAGACTGTTTTTTTCCTCTCTCCCATCAAAAGTGATGCCCAAGGAGACAAAAGCTATTGGTGCTTGCTTTCCTGGAATGGGTGAGAGGATAAAGAAAGAGAGGAATGAAGGCAAATATATTTGTCCCAGGATAATGTTGCAGAATCCTATCTGAGTCAGTCACTGGCACCAGGGTTTAGTCTTCCAAGTTTTTTGACTTGTAATGGAGCCCTTGCAGATGGACTGACTCAGATTGGATCCTGAAATGGGAATACACCAGCCAGAATAACTGCTGTCCGGTTTCCTCGGTCAAAGCTCTTGTGGGAAATTAACATTTGCAAAGTGGGATGTAATGTAAGAGTTTTCATCTCTTTTAGTTTATTTGAACAGATGAGCAGTTTTGCAGGTCCCAATGACTATTTTCCCATGGATTGATGCTAAGGGGTCTGCAGAGTGCTTTGGTTTTCCTTTCTGAAGGGTGGTTAATGAGGTTTGGGATGTAAGCAATGCCATAAACATTTTCAGTCCAACTATGCTTCTGATGGAAGTACCCACTGTATGGTACATTTTAATCTTTCTCTTTTCAGATGCAGAAAAATGCACCAAATGTCCAGCAGATCAGCATCCAAACATCAAACGAAATGAATGCATACCTAAGACTGAAACTTTCCTATCCTATGAAGAAAATTTGGGGATCATCCTAGCTTCCCTTGCAATGTTCCTCTCTTCAGTAACTGGTCTTGTCTTGGGAACCTTCATTAAATTCCGAGATACTCCAATAGTCAAAGCCAACAACCGGGACCTTTCTTACATTCTCCTCATCTCCCTCTTGCTTTCCTTCTGGACATCATTCCTATTCATTGACCAGCCAAGGAGAGCCACTTGCCTTTTCCAACAAATAACCTTCAGCAACATCTTTTCAATTGCCATTTCTACAGTCTTAGCCAAAACAGTCACTGTGGTATTAGCATTTTTTGCCACAAAACCAGGGAATAATTTACAGAGATGGCTAGGGAAGACCTTGGCCAATTCTATCATCCTTTCATGTTCTGGTGTCCAAGTTGTCCTCTGCAGTATCTGGTTGGGTACTTCTCCCCCATTCCCTGAGTCAGACATGCACTCACAATCTGCAGAGATCATCCTGCAATGTAATCAAGGCTCTTTTGCCATGTTCTATCTGGCCCTTGGCTACATGGGTTTCCTGGCTGTAATCTGCTTCACGGTGGCTTTCCTGGCTAGGAATCTCCCTGGGGCCTTCAATGAAGCCAAGCTCATCACTTTCAGCATGCTGATATTCTGCAGCGTCTGGATATCCTTTGTTCCCACCTATCTGAGCACCAAGGGAAAGTATATGGTGGCCGTGCAGGTCTTTTCCATCTTGGCTTCGAGTTCTGGCCTGTTATGTTGCATCTTCATCCCCAAGTGCTACATTATTTTTTTAAGAAAAGAATTGAACACAAAAGAACATTTGATGTCAAAATAAAGTAGAAATGAACTTTTCATATGACCTTCCCCCAAATGCCAGTAAATAACTCTAAGAAATTAATATGTGCTTTATAGTTTGTGAAAAAGCATGCATTCACACAAAGGAAAGAAAGAAAGAAAGAAAGAAAGAAAGAAAGAAAGAAAGAAAGAAAGAAAGAAAGAAAGAAAGAAATATCCTGAGAAGACCATCTCCACATTCACTTGATAAGATCATGAAGTTGAACTAACTTTGGGAAATGGGCTTTGTTTAACTTTGGGAAATGTGAACTCCAAATCATCAGATTTCCAGAGGTCCATGGTGCATGGAAAATTGTTGGTAGACTTCTTTTTAGGTAGGGATGGTAATGTTGCATTTCATTTTTATTTTTTTATCTTATGTAGCTACTCATCTCATATTTGCGACTTTGGGTGGCTTACAGTTCATATATAAATGGTCCCACAAAAGAGCCACAATCAAAATATTAAAACAGTTAAAAATAAGAAGATGTACAATAAAAACATTCAAGAACAGTATAGCCATTTTATGATGTATATCTCTCTCTGATCCGCAGGCCAATTGGCCAAGCCAGAGCATTAGGTCTTTCTTGGAGGCCAGATATGTTGGTGCCATTCTGGCTTCAGGGGGAATTGTGTTCCATATGGTGAGTGTAGCAGAGGTCATGGAGTACATCTTTGGTTTGGAAAGCTTCGCCCCTGGGATAATTTCAGTGGCACAGTCTGTGGGTCGACGGGGTGGAAGCTCATCTGACTTCTGTTCACTGAACACTTCAGCCAGGTCTTGGTATTCTGGTGGGAGGCTCTGCAATTCCTGTTCACTGAGGGTTTGATAAGGACCTACCTCAGCTAAGCCACCCAAGAAAGCAGAACTCTTGAAACAAGCATTGTCTCAAAAGAAATTTTTTATTAGGGGCTAATGACAGCAGGGATGATCCAGCTTCTCCTCTATTTCAATGGACCTTGTTTGGTCTTGTTCCTCAAGAAAAAGAAAGAAAGGAGAAAGGGAGGAAAGAAAGAAGAAAGAAAAAGAAAGACAGACAGAAAGAAAGAAAGAAAGAAAGAAAGAAAGAAAGGGAGAGAAGGAAGGGAGGAATGTAGGAAAGAAAGAAAAAAGAAAAGAAATGGAGGGAGGGAGGGAAAGATAGATAGGAAGAACGTAAGAAAAAAGAAAGAGGGAGGGTGGGTTGTAGAGAAGAAGAGAGAAATGTAGGAAAGAAGGAAAGAAAGAGAAAGAAACAGAGGGAGGGAGGGAAGGTAAAGAAAGAAAGAAAAAAGAAGGGAGGAATGTAGGAAAAAATAAAGAAAATGGGAAGGAGGGAAAGAAAAGAAAAAGAAAAAGAGGGAAGGTAGGAAAGAAAGAAAGAAAGAAAGAAAGAAAGAAAGAAAGAAAGAAAGAAAGAAAGAAAGAAAGAAAGAAAGAAAGAACAACCACCCACTTGAGTACCAATAATGAATGGGATAGTTCTTTTCTCCGGGGGTTAAGACCCTGCTGATATATGCAATGGGCTTCAAACGTTGATCATGCTCCTGATATAATACCCCTCAAGGCCACCCCGACTAGCATCCACATGTAACTCATACAGTCGATTGGGGTTGGCATAAGCTAGGACTGGGGTGCTCGAAAGCCTCCACTTCAAATGATCACAGCGCTCAGTCCATTCTGCCTGAATAGATTCCCAAGACATCCTGGGTCCCCTGGTTTTATAGGTCGGTTTCAAACAACCCACTGCATTCCCTACTTCCTCATTCTTTAACAGCTCATTGAGCAGGCGAGCTATCTTCACAAACCCTTCCACAAACCTCCGATAGTATGAACAAAACCCCAGAAATGATCACAATTTGGCTACACTCTGCGGCCTAGGCCAAGAAACCACTGCCTCAAGCTTAGCAGGGTCCATTGCCACCCCCTCGGCCAAGATGACATGACCTAAATAAGTGACATATGGCTGGTAAAATTGGCATTTCTCCAATGATAATTTCAGCCCTTCCTCCTGGAGCCTTGTCAATACCTTCTCTAAACACTCCTCATGCTGCTCAAGTATCTCACCAAAAACAATAATATCATCTAAATAGACCAACACCTCTATCAAGTTCATGTCCCCCACTGTCCATTCCATGAGCCTTTGAAAAGTCGCTGGGGCCCCTGATAGCCCCTGCGGCATTTGATTAAATTCATAAAACCTCAGTGGGCAGATGAATGTGGTTTTCTCCCTATCCTCTCGGTGCATGGGGTTCTGATGGTAACCACTCCCTAAATCCAGCACACTAAACCACTTCGCTGCTGACAAACACTACAAAGCATCCTCTATCCGAGGAATTGTATACTGGTCAGGGATGGTCCTCCGGTTAAGAGTGTGGTAATCTATACACATCCTTAGGGTCCCATTCTTCTTCCAGACCACCACTATGGGGGAAGCATAAGGACTTCGAGATTCCCTAATGACCCCAGTCGTTTTCAGCTCTGCTAGATGCTCCCTAAGATAATCATCATCATCATCATCATCATCATCATCATCATCAGTCTGAACATCTGGCTGACTGTGCGATGATCCATAATAATAATAATAAAGTTGGAAGGGACCTTGGAGGTCATCGAGTCCAACCCCCTGCTCAGGCAGGAAACCCTACACCATTTCGGACAGAGGGCTGTCCAGTCTCTTCTTAAAAACTTCTAGTGTTGGAGCATTCACCACTTCTGGAGGCAGATTGTTCCATTGGTTAATTGTTCTAACTGTCACTAAAGGGTTTATCCTCCCTCAGTCAGATTTCATGTTGGGCATTCCTAGCACAGGCCACATCAAAATCATCTCCTGAGAATAAATGTCTCCACTTCCAAAGCTGGTCTCTCTCTCGCCACTCAAGAGAAAGCTGGGTGTTCTTGAGATAAAACTGATCCATTGAAATCTTGCCCTCCATCTCTCTCTTACGATCCAGAGACTCAATTGGAGTAGCTGGGTTCACCTGCCCCAACAACATCTGATCCCTCAGCCATACAGGGAGGCCTGTGATATTCCAAACCCCAACCGAGATCTGCTCTTTTTCCTGTTGTAAAACCTGTGTGGAGATTACCTCTGGAATTAATTCCACTCCACCATTCCACCCCTTTGGGCCAGGTTCAAGAATGAGATACAGCCCGGGCTGCTCCCAATCTAACTTAACGGAAGCCTTCAGGCACACCACTTCCCCTGGTTGTATTATTCTCTTTTTCCTATCCAATTTCCATAACTGCCCAACTCCCTCTGCAGGGGCCTGCTAACATACTGTCTGAAGTGCAGGATGAACATCTCTCACTATTGGTTCATTCCCTAAGGGAATGACTGGGGTAAGTAATGCCTAACTAAACTGCTTTTAGTCCCCACAATCAATGAACCCTGACTAACTCCCGGGGGACGAGTGCACACAATAGCCAGAGTATCAAAGGTCTCCATATACCCACCAATAGAAGGCCCAAATGTCAGCTGTATAGGTAAATATCCATCATAGGGAAATTTTTCGGTCCCATTACCACAGATCTTCAAATCACCCAATTCCTGTACGGGCATATAAGTCAAATACTTATCATAAAAATCCCTATATAATAACGTAACCTGCACACCTGAATCCAAAAGGGCCTTAGTATAAATACCTTCCACCTGCACTGACACCGCTGGAGAAGGGCCCACCAGCTGCTGAGAAGCCCCAGTATTGGAAAACCTAGTGTCTGGTTCATCAGTCCAAACCTGGTTCTCCTATTGCTGAGGAGCTATGTCTTCAGCCTCTGTCAATTCAAGGGGATGGGGATTTCTTATCGAAGGGGATACTCCCATCACTTTTTGATGAGGGTTTCCAAGGGAACCCTCTCTTGTCAGGGCTGACTGATATCACTGGGCACCCAGCTAGCTCCTTCACTGGGGCCCTTGACAGTTTCCCGACTGCACTGGGTTCCCTGGTCTTCTGTACGGTTTTGGACACACATGCTTATAATGCCCCACACCCCCACAATTGTAACAGACCAGTGGTCTCGTTGGATTATTATCCCAGGCGGGTGGGCCCAACCCCCATCAGTTGTCCCAACCCAGCCTCCATTCAGGGGTGGGCCACCCACTGCTGTCCAGGAGGCTATTATCTTGGTTAACTCTAATATCAGGGTTTGCATCATTGTTATCCGGTCATCCTCCTCCCTGGCCTTTCTCACTCCTGGGCCTAAGGGCCGTCCTACCGGCAACTCGGCTGTCACCTCCTTAGCCTCCTCCACTACCTCAGTTGCCCACACTCTCCTTATAAGCTCGTGATACCCGAAGCATTCCCTCTAGCTTTGACCTTTATTTGGCTCCAGACAAGATCCGAAGCCAAAGCACCCCAGGAGAGTTGTTCTATCCTGGCTTGTTCCACCCCAGCTGGATCCAATCACCCCTTCTCCACTACCTGATATAATAATCTATTCAGGCGCCTTATATATTCAGACAGCTTCTCACCCCTCTTCTGGTACATATGTTCCAATCAGAACAGTAAACTAGAGACTGTCTCAGCAGACCCGAACTCATAATGCAACAAAGAGAGATAGTCACGCACAGTAAACTGTCCCCGACTCAATGTTAAACTTCTAATAGCTTCTGCAGCAGGGCCCTTTAAACTCTCTCTAACCCATTGTCTTTTTTGGGTGTCTGGTATATTCCATTCCGCAATTGCCTATATTGCCTGTTCCACCCAAGCTTCATACTCCTCTTCCCCTTTTGGCACCGGTTGCATTCCCGAAAAAGTACGTAATTTCCTATATCCAGCCCCTATGCAATCCCCCCCCCCGGTCAGGTTTTGGATGGAAGTCAAACTTCCTCCTGCCTGTGTGAACCCTACTTCCTCTATCCCTGCTGGTGGGGAAACACACTTCTCTTTCTTCTGGCCTAGTGGTTTGGTCAAAGGTGTACTCCATGCAATAGGAAGAATCACCCCCACTCTGACATCTTTTGTCAGTTGCAAACTTTTAACCTGAAAGCACTCCAGAATGCTGTTTTTCCATTCCAGCAGTACATAAAAATGGGGGAAATCCCGATCCACCCTCATATCTATCACAGATACCCTCTGGTCTGGGACAAAACCCCTCAATGTCTGTAAATTTTGCTCCTCTGACCAAACATCACCAGGAACATCAATTACCACACTTGTCCTTACTTGACTATTGTGCTCTTCGCACCACCTGGTAGCCTCATTAGAGTCCATTTTGTTCTCCTGGCTCATATCCCTATACGAGACTAACCCTTACTTAAGGGGAGGGGCCAGGTGGGGAATCCCAGATGAGCACCCCATGTGTAGCATTACCTCCTCAGAGGCCGCCAAAGTCCAGGTCCTCCCAGCCCTGTTCATCGAGTTCTGCAGCTGTGCTCTCTAGGGGTTAGTAAAGTGTCTCTTCTAACAGAGGTTCACACGAAGTAAGGAGGTGGCAGG
Organism: Crotalus tigris; assembly: GCF_016545835.1. Taxonomy (NCBI): domain Eukaryota; kingdom Metazoa; phylum Chordata; class Lepidosauria; order Squamata; family Viperidae; genus Crotalus; species Crotalus tigris. The sequence goes on along the minus strand of NW_024100630.1, from coordinate 530,111 downwards.
CTCTTGTCGTCAAGGAGGGGCTTCCAGGAACAAAGATGATCAGTCCCTAGCCCCAATAATCAATGCTGTGGTGGTGTCTAGCAGCCCCAGGATGCCATAGCAGCAATAGTCAATGATTCTTCAGAAGCCGTTTGGAAACAAGTGGGGTGGGGAAACCCCACCGGCTCCAGGCAGCAGTAGAAACACAAACAAAAGCAGTCAGCTTGCTGCAGTAATGGCTTGCCCCCCCAGGGCAACTCCCCACAATGTCTAAAACTTGTACAAGCAGCAATAATCACAGTTCGGATAGCCTCCAGCAGCAGCAACGGCGACCAGCTCCTCCTTCTCTTCTGTTGTTTCTTGCAGTCTCAGATCCCATCGGTGTCAAACCCCTCCTCCCTTATCCTTTATTATTAAACTCTGAGGTTAACAACCCTGGCAACTTTCTTTCTCCACACAGTCTCTCTTGCCTCCGCTTGGGTATCCCCCTTGCGAAAGAAAGCAGTAAAATTCCACCCCCTCATTCTCTCTCTCACTCTCTCCTTCGCCCTCCTCCACAAGAAGGGATCAGCTTAAAACCTCTAACCCAGTGGTGGTGAGCCTATGGCACGGGTGCAAGAGGCGGCACTCAGAGCCCTCTCTGTGAGCACATGTGCCGTTGCCCCAGCCTTGCCTCCCCCATGACCTCCTCACCAGCAGCCCCCCCCGAGGAGAGTTGCTCCCGAGCATTGCCCACGTGGAGCAGCACAGCCAAGGACATGGCAGCCAGGCAGTGTAGACAAGACTCTGGCCTTATGCCCCATCATGCCCAGTCTCAGATGCTCACTATCTGTGTACATTTGTATACATATTACTGAACTTGGTACTGTGAATGGCTCTTTCCAACTTTATGATTTAATGATTCCATCATTAATATTGAAGAAGAAACTAAACTTCTAAGTATTAAGAACTTCAGAAAGTAACTTCTGCAATAAACTGGAATTGTGCCTTTGTAATTGATGGTAATAAATTTTTTTTAATGTAGTTTGTGGTTTTTGTTTTTGTTTTGTTTGTTTTTATGTAAATATGTTTTATTAGGAAGATGGCAGTCCATTGAGAATACTTGGGCTTAGGTGGATGAAAAATATTTATGTAAACAAAGGCTAAATGAAATTGTTTTCATTGAATGTTCTAATGCATTTATATTATAAATATATATTAGAAGTGTCTTAGTGATGCAGTGGTTAAAATGCAGTATTACAGGCTAATTCTGCCAACTGCCAGGAGTTTGATTCTGACCGGCTCAAGGTTGACTCAGCCTTCCATTCTTCTGAGGTTGGTAAAATGAGGACCCAGATTGTTGGGGGCAACAGGCTGACTCTGTAAACCACTTAGAGAGGGCTGTAAAGCAATGTGCAGTCATAAATAAATCTAAGTGCTATTGCTATATTTCCAGGAAGGGAAGTCCAGAATACTGGAAGGTGCTGTCCTTCCTTTTTGCCACCAAGGAGATCAACAAGGATTTCCATCTCTTATCCAATGTCACCCTGGGTTACAATATCTATGAAAATTATTTCAATCTACGAATGACTTCAGATGTTCTGTTGGACCTGCTTTCAGATGGGGAAGCCAATGTTCCCAATTACAGCTGTGGAAGGCAAAGAAACACAGTGGCTGTTCTGGAAGGGGCTGAGACTGGCATCTCCACCCAGATTTCGACCATGTTAAATACCTACAAAATCCCGCAGGTTTGACTCTCCAGCAGAAAAGTTTTAGTTATGCAGGTTTCAGAGGTCCCTTCTTGTAAATAAAGAACAAAATTTTGCCATGGACATGATACATACTAAAAATGAAGGTTCAGGTTATCTAATGGAAGAGAAGGATTCAAACAAACATATTCCCTCAAACCCTAGTACCAGCCCAGACTGGAGGGCATTCTAATTCTTGGAGTTTGGAAAATTCTCCACTGAAGAAACAAATGGGGAGAGAAACAATGTATGGAACAATACATTATGGGGAGTGGACATAAGAATCAGTAAAGTTAAATTTTCAATGTTATGTGCGTCAAATAAAATGTCATCTTCTTTCTTTTTGTTTTTGTTTTAGATCAGCTACAGTTTTGTTTCCCAGGTTCTGAATGATAAAAGACAATTTCCTTTCTTCTACCCAATGCTCCCCACTGAAGGAGTCCAATATCCAGTTGTTTTATTATTATTATTATCAATCATCGCACAGTCAGCCAGATGTTCAGACTGGATTTGGCATTTTGTCTACCTATCGAGTCCTTACCCAGGACCTGGGATGTGGATGTTTGATGGTATTACAGGTATCGTCGCAGGATGGAAGCAGTTCCTAATAAGGCTGCCTTTTGCAATTGACTAATAGCAAATTTGTCAATGCCAATGGTGTTCAAGTGGTGCTCCAGTTGTTTTGGGATTGCACCCAAGGAGCCTATGACTATTGGTACTACCCTTGCTTGCTTTTGCCACAGTCTTTCTATTTCTATTTGTAGGTCTTTGTATTTTGTTATCTTCTCCAGTTCTTTCTCTTCTATTCTGCTGTCTCCAGGCACTGCCACGTCCACTATCCAGACTTTTTTGTCTTTCTTATCGACAATTGTTAAGTCTGGGGTGTTATGTTGCAGGTGCTTGTCTGTTTGAATTCTGAAGTCCCAGAGCAGTTTAATTTATCATTTTCTATGACTTTCTCTATTTTATGATCCCACCAGTTTTTGCTTACAGGCAAATGATATTTTTTGCAGATCTTCCAATGCACCATTGTTGCTACTTTGTCATGCCGCTGCTTGTAATCAGTCTGTGCAATCTTCTTGCAACAGCTTACCAAGTGGTCCACTGTTTCTTCAGCTTCTTTGCATAGGCGGCACTTACTGTCTGTTGCTGTCTTCTCAATTTTGACTTTGTATGCATTTGTCCTTAAGGCTTGGTCTTGTGCAGCCAGAATTAGTCCCTCGGTCTCTTTCTTCAATTTTCCTGCTCTTAGCCATTGCCAGGTTTTATTATTATCTGCTTTCCCAGCTATTTTTTTCATGTATTGGCCATGTAGTGCTTTGTCTTCCCATGCCTCTATTCTGTTCTTCATTTGGTCTTTCTTGTAGGCCAGTTTGGTCTCTCCAGTAGTTAGTAAGCCTTCCTGATATACTAATTTCAGTGCATCTTCATCATTGTTCTTCAGATATTCTTCCAAAGCCATTTTTTCTTCTTCAACCATCTGATGTACTTGTAGCATTCCACGCCCACCTATTTGCCTTGGTAGATAAAGTCTATCAATGTCACTGCGTGGATGAAGGGCATGATTCATTGTCATTATTTTTCTGGTCTGCCTATCCATTGCTTTTAGTTCTGCTTGAGTCCAGTCCACTATTCCAGCTGTGTACCTAATGACTGGGATTGCCCAGGTGTTGATTGCCTTTATGGTATTTCCTCCATTGAGTTTGGACTTTAAGATCTTCTTCACTCTCTTGATGTATTCACCTCTAATCTTTTTCTTGACTTCAGTGTGCTTGATGTTGTCAGCTTGAAGGATACCCAAGTATTTGTAGTACTCTTCCTCATCCAGACTCTTAATGTTATTTTCGTGGGGCATCTTGATTCCTTCAGTTTTCACTATTTTTCCTTGTTTGATAGTAAGTGTGGCACATTTGTCCAAGCCAAACTCCGTTACAATATCTTGGCTATATATACGGACAGTGTTGAGCAGCAATTCTATTTCAGATGATGTTTTTCCATACAGCTTCAGATCATCCATGTAAAGGAGGTGGGATAATCTAGCAGATGTTTTTGATGTTTGATAACCATGTCCTGAGTTATTCAGTATTGTTGACAGAGGAAACAGTGCAATAACAAATAGTAATGGTGATAATGAATCTCCTTGAAATATTCCTCTCTTGATATTAACCTCTCCCAGCTTCTCACCATTGATCTGCAACTGTGTCTTCCATTGTGCCATCGATCTTTGCACAAATTTTCTGATGTTTCTACTGACTCCTGTTATTTCTAGGCACTTTATTGCCCCTTTTGCTGGATTTTTCATTATTAGGTAGGTTTTCCCAGTTGTTAGCCACTTTTCAATTTCTCCTCCTTGTAGTATATTGTTGAACTGTTTGGCAATGAGTGGGTGTATAACAGTTAGATGTTTCAACAAAACCCATGCAGTTCATCTTCACCTGGTGCTGACCAATTTTTGATTTTCTTTGCTCTTTTTTCTACCATTTTTGTTGTTATTACTAGTTCTTTCATTTCAACTTCTGTTTTATTTGCATTCACCTCTTTTAACCAAGCCGCATCCTTGTTGTATTTCTTTGGGTTATCCCATATCTGCTTCCAGAACTGCACTGTTTCTTCCTTGTCAGGTACTGACTGATTCCTTGCAGTTTCTCCATTGATGGATTGGTAGAAACGTTTCTGATTGGATTGAAATTGGAGGTTCTGCCTATAGTTTGCAATTCGAGCTTCATATCTACTGATTTTCCTGGCTATAGCTGTTATTTGTTGCTTTATTATTTCCAGTGCTTCCTTGATCTTCCTTGTTTCTAAGTGGTATTTCTTGATTAGGTATTCTTTGGTCTTCTTGTTCTTCAGCTTCTTTTCTTTCATCTGTTCTAGCTTGCTTGCATGTGATCTTAACTTGCTGATATTATTTCCTAGTCTAACCTTCCATTTTTGTGGTGCACTGTTTGTTTGTTTTTCTTTTTTGTTGATTTTACATCCAAGGTATTCTGTTATAACTGCAGCTGTGCTGTACATTAGTTGGTTTGTTTCTTGCAGTGAATTGGTGCTTATACTTGCTATTGCAGTATTTGCATCTTTTAATGCTTGTGCTAGCTGTTTCTTTGGAACAAGCTTCAATGCAGGCAGCCTTATTCTGTTGTTTTTGTGCTGTTCTAGATGCTCAATTATTCTTTGTTTCAATTCTTTTATTTCTTTAGTTAGAGGGTTTTGTTCTTCCTGAGGAAGAGGTGCCTGGTTTCCAAATGAGAACAGTTGTATATCTCTACTGGATTCTTTCACTGCCAACTCCCCCTGGTTTGCCTCTACATTCTGAATTACTTCTTGTAAGGCTTTGATTTCTTTGCCCTGGGTAAACCTTTGCAGTTCGTCCAATTCTGTTTCTGTAAATACTTTATTTCGTGTTATAAATCGGCGTTGATCTGCTAGTCTCTGTTCTGTTATTTCTGATTCTGGATGTTGTTCTTTCCAGAACTGGTGCATTCGTTTTAGATATCCTCTTCTTGTTGGACTTGATCTGTAGTAACAGATCATTATTTCTTTGTTTTCCATCACTGTGTATCTGCGACGGGTAAACACCTTTTCTTCCAGTAGTTCTGCAGCTGCTGGCCCTGGTTGCTCAGCCAACAGTCCTGAGTCCTGTAGCCCATTTTTCACTAGATATCCAGGAACTCCAATATCTAGCGCGGACCTTGCTAACCCGGGCGACGTCCGAGCCGGTATGGCATTCTGCAATTTACGTCTCACCATATTTTTTATGGGAGAGACACTCTTTATCTGACTCCTCTGATGAGACCTGTCCAGTATGGTTGAACCTCTGGCATAGCTCTCATCTTCCTCAGAGTACACAAGCCCCACAACCATGTCAAGGTAGTGCCTCACTGGGGGTTTATTATTATTATTATTATTATTATTATTATTATTATTATTAAACTAGGATAGGGCATTAAAAGATATAGGAGTATTATGAGATGATGGCATCTCTTGCTTTTTTAAAATTTACAATGCATTTTTCATGCACAGCAACTTCTCTCTGTGCCTCTTCCATTCTCTAGTGCTCCTTGCAATGTTCACAATCTAGATAAAAGCATTCCTAAATTTTGATACCAATACTGAACAGGAATTGGATGAATAAAATTGAGATTTGAACTCCTGAATTAAATCATGAAGAGGAGAGGAGGGGAGGGGAGGGGAGGAAAGGAATTTCTCCATTTCTCCAGAGACTTCAAGAAAAACTTGGTGTTCATCAGTATAAAAAAATCTTGTCTCATCCTTGTCCCATTCATCACTTGATTCTTGTATCACATTTTTAAATAATATTTTAATCTGTTTGGTTTAATATTTTTAAATTTTAACTATTTTTCACTTGTTTCTATAATTTATAAGCTCTTCAAAGTCATCTTGCAGCATAGAAATTTAATAATAAATAAAATAAAATAAAAGTCAGTGCTGAGCCAAACTTACTTCTTGTCCTCCTGGGAGAATGTCCCACTTGCTGTTTGTAACAGAGGACATCTTCAACTCATCATGAAAATCACCTCCGCTTTACATTTCTTGCTCCATGGCTGACAGAAGCTGTATTAAATAGCAATAGCAATAAATTTATATACCCCTTCATAGTCTTTACACAGAATCAGCATATTGCCTCCAACAGTCTGGGTCCTCATTTTACCAATCTTGGAAGGATGGAAGGCTGAGTCAACCTTGAGTCAGTCAGGATTGAACTCCCAGCAGTGAGCAGAATTAGCCTGCAAAACTGCATTCTAAGCACTGTGTTACCATAGCTCATTAAATGTTAAATGTCATTCAGTTAACTGTCATTCACCTATATGTCATTTCACTGTGAAAAGGATTTCATTAGTCCCCTGATACACTTATAAAGGATGGATTTTTATTCTCAACAAGTTCATTGAAATGATAAAATAGTGGACTTTCCTTCCTTCCTTTCTCCCTCCCTCCCTCCTTCCCTTTCAATCAATTGATGAATAAGAGATACAGTATTAAAGAAAAAGAAAGGAAAGAAAAATGAAATGAAGAAATGAAGAGGAAATTAAGTTTCCCTTTCTAGCTGGAGTGAAATGAAGAAGCATATTAATTTCATCTGTACAAAACCACACCACTAATTTCACCCATCAATGGATTTTGTTAAAGAATATATTTAATGGGAGACCCTACTCTTGCTCTTTTCAGATGCGCAAAAATGCACCAAATGCCTAGAAGATCAGTATCCAAACATTAAACGTGTTCACTGTATTCCCAAGATTAAAAATTATCTTTCTTACAAAGAAGCTCTGGGAATCATCCTGGCTTCCATTGCCTTGTTCATGTTTTTAACCACAGCCTTTGTTTTGGGAATCTTCATTAAATTCCTAGATACTCCAATCATCAAAGCCAACAACAGAGATCTTTTCTACATCCTCCTGGTCTCCCTCCTGCTTTCCTTCTTAACCTCCTTCCTCTTCATTGGCCAGCCAACAAAACAAACTTGCCTTCTCTGACAAACAGTCTTCAGCATCATCTTCTCCATTGCCATTTCTTCAATCTTGGCCAAAACAATCACAGTGGTATTAGCCTTCTTGGGCACTAAACCAGGGAATAAAATGCAGAGATGGCTGGGGAAGAGCCTGGCCAACTCCATCATCCTTTCTTGTTCTGGTGTCCAATTTATTCTCTGCAGCATTTGGTTGGGCACTTTCTCCCCATTCCCTGACTCTGACATGCATTCTCAGTCTGGAGAGATCATTCTGCAATGTAATGAAGGGTCTATCTCCATGTTTTACTCTGCCCTTGCTTACATGGGCTTCCTGGCTGCCATCTGCTTCACAGTGGCTTTCCTGGCCAGGAATCTGCCTGGGGCATTCAATGAAGCCAAGCTGATCACTTTCAGCATGCTGGTCTTTTGCAGTGTTTGGGTTTCCTTTGTCCCCACTTACCTGAGCACTAAAGGGAAATACATGGTAGCTGTGCAGGTCTTCTCCATTTTAGCCTCCAGTGCTGGTCTGGTGAGCTTTATATTTTTCCCTAAGTGCTACATTATTTACCTGAGACATGATTTGAATACAAAACTTCATGTGATGTCAAAATAAATTTAATTTGGATAGGTGGTTTCTAAAAATGTCAGTTTCTAATTTTAATAAAAAGCTTTCACCACTTTAAAAAAATGATTTTAACTATATCATTTTTTTGTCTTAATACCTTTCTTTTATCTTTTATTATTTTATATGTAGTAGATTATATAATTCTGATACACTGGTATATATGTGGTATACAGCAGGGATATTTGATGCTCTATTTAGATAATTTAAACCTTTAAAGATAGTGATAAAGAAGATATTCATATATAATATATTCAGATATTGTTAGAATTGTATTGCAATGTTGGACAAAATTTAATCCTGCTGCCTTGAGTAGGTATTTTAGTAAATTATGATATTCCTTGTTGATGATTTCTGGGCTTATACTTAGTAAAAAAAAACTGGTTTCATTTTAAATTTATTTTCCAAACTTTTCTGCATTGTAATATACACAGGCATAGAAACATATCTCCAGTACTTGTTTTGTTACATGTCCACTACTTTTGAAGCATATGGGACATTGGATAATATGAAAAATAAATATGTGGCAAAATGACTTTCTAAATTGTAGTTTGAGATAAATACTATGGATTTGATCTATAACTCTTCCCATTAAATTATTGTGACTGTTTCTTTGAAATTCTGCACCCATTTTATCATACATGCTTTTCAATTTCTTGTAACTGTTGTATCTGAGTAAGAGTTTATATGTGTGTTTTAATACAATTGATTTTTTATAAGTGTTTCAAATTTCATCTTTCTTCTTAATGTCCCTCAGATTTTCTTCTCCCAGACAGTGGCACATACAGCTATGGTATCTCTGGGCCTTTGTTTAGTTGTTCTAGCTTTGTCTTTAATCTGCTCATTAAATCTGAGAATATTATGTCTTCATAGATAATTATTATCTTCATCATGGAAGACATTTGAAGGAGAAGCTAATGGTGCAATTGTTGGGCTTTATTTTTTAGGGACGTGGGTGATACACATCTTGTATCATCTGACTTTCAGCCATACAGTGTTTGGGTATATGTCAGGTGAACCAGAACAACCCCCCCCCCCAGATAGCTTCCAGCTTTGCTATTCTGTTATAGTAGTTTCATCACAATAAAATTTAAAGCCCATATTAAAGCTGGGGACATCTTTAAAATCCCCAATACCTTTTTTTCTGCTATGGTGATGTTGAATGAAAAATCTTCATTGGGGTCCAGTCCATGCTGGGAATAAACAACATGGAGACTGCTTTAGAAAGAAGATTGTAGTTTATTGAAGAGGAGAGCAAGACAGAAAGATGACTCTGGGAAAAAAAAGAGAGAAAGCATATGAAGTAGGGAGCGGGTTTTTATACCTTCTTGGTCTTTTGTTTGGAGTTGTTCCTGTGGCATGAACTTTGACCTGAGTCTAAGTGTGCCTGGTGGTGGGTTAATCCTATTATGTCCCAAAGGCCATATCCTGCTTCCCTGAGGCTGTGGCTGTTGGATTTGTGGTGTGAGGGATTCTTGATTCTAGGGATCTTTCTTTCTAATCCCAGCTTCCTGACTCCAATATTTCTGACAAGATTATCACATCTGCATTTCTGCAGACCTGGTTTCTGTTTGAGGCAGACAGACTTGTGCGGGAGTTGGTTTCTGCCTTTAAAATCTGTTGGAAAAATATATTCTGCCTTTTTAATATTCCCAAAAATATTTTTCTCTGGATTCTTCCCACAGTGAAAAAAGTTGAGTAGTATGTGGTGAGAAACAGGAAAAAGTTACCTGGATTTTTAAGAATAATGTTGGATTCTACAGAAGTTGCATGCACCAGGATGTAAGGGATAATGAAGAAAGGGGCAAGATGTGTCCATGACTGAGAGGGACTTATACTTCATTTGGTACACACACAATGACATCATGTTGTATCTAGCCACTCATCACTTTGATTCTTTGATTCCCCATGTTGTTGAGTTAAAACTCTATGTTTGTTTCACTCCAGAAACAAGTGAAAGTTCTTGTATAATAATTTAACTTGAGTCTAATTTATTTTGATTAACTTTGTAGCCTTCTTCATGCAGGAATCACAATCCAGTTCAAGGGACTTTCTTCCAAGCATCTTCTTCTTCAACTGTAAACATGATCAGCCTATTGTAAAATAGTACCCTGCTCTTCCAAAGGGATTAGAAAAAGACAAGCAGGGTTTTTTTTGTGAAGCATGCACATATGTGTATTGAAGCCCCTCCACCCCCCAAACATAATAAAAACTGCTAGAAAATAAGGGGAAAAATAGAATTTGCCAATTCCAGCGATATGTATTTTTTTTTTTTTTGCTTTCCTTAGGCTAACAAAATGATGTAAGACATTAATTTTTCACCTTGATCAGAAAAAAAAAAAAAACAGAACAGAACCTTTGTCCCTCTTCATGAGCTTTTGTTTTAAGTCCCCAAAATCTGAGTGCTTTCCTGGGTATTCTCAGATAGGTCCAATCTCTGTACTGCAATTAGTGTTAGTTAGGGGTTGGCAGATACCCTACAACATAGCCAGTTTTATTTGGGTAGCACTCTCTTTAGGCTGGAAAACGTTTGAAACTCAGTTAAATAATGGCCACAGCAATAGCACTTAGACTTATATACCACTTCACAGTGTTTTACAGTTCTCTATAAGCAGTTTACAGAGTTAGCCTATTGCTCCCAACATTTTGGGTCCTCATTTTACCAACCTTGGAGGGATAGAAGGCTGAGTCAACCTTGAGCCGGTCAGGATCAAACTGCCGAACTTCTGGCAGCTGGCAGTCAGCAGAATTAGCCTGCAATACTGCATTCTAACCATTGTGCCACCACATCCCAAAGATGCATTTTTATGAGGCAACTGGATTTCTTCAGAGCTGAAGAAGCTTCTTGAATGAGAAGTAAAACATCTTCAAAGAAAAACATGCCTCATGAAAAAGCATCTTTGGGACATGACCTGGATGACTGAGAATCTTGATAGTTAATTAAAGAAGGAAATTTCTTCCTCCCATGCCAGGACCACTTAAATTTTCTGAGACTCTAATGAAAAGCTATCCTCAGAATATACACCTTATCTCTACTTCCTTGGCTAAGCTGCTTTCAAGACCAGTGAATAGTAGAGAGTAAGAAAGCCAACAAATCTTAAAGAAAACAAAATGAGACATGTTTTCTGAGCCTTAATAAGAGTATAACTTTCTTTTTAAATATTCTTTTTAAATATTTTAACAATTATGCGCTAAGATTAATATTGAATGAAGAAATTAAATAAATACATTAAAAAGTCAGTTATTAAAGGCTTTAATGTTCAACATAGCTGAAGTGCATCTATACATGTTCAAGAAGTGAAAAAAGCAATAAAACAAATTAAGATATGCACTAGACTTAAATGGGCTGATAACTCAATATTAAATTCAAATAAACTACCATCATAGATTAATTTTCTTGATGAATGTAGACTACAAGATTTTCACAATGTTAGCTGATGGATGGAATAAATCTGTTTCAGATAGTATACATACTGTATTGAACAAAGTGGTTTATCCCCAAAAGAATCATAAAGGAAACAGCAGGTTGAGGAGGAGAAGGGGGAAGGAGAAGGGGAAGGAGGAGGAGGAAGAGTGGTGAATATCTGTAGCTTGGGTGAAGGATGGGGGTGAAGGTTCATTCTCTGAGCTTTTGGTTTCCAAATGTTTAGTTATCAGACTAGGTAAAATCTTCAGTGGAGTTTAGGGGATGTAGGAAACATCTTCAGTGGAGTTTAGGGGATGTCAGTGTTCTTTTGTTTCTAAGGGCTTCACGTGTGGGTGTGTCAAGTGGGGGGGCTTGTGATAGCTCAGGTGTGAGTCATCAGTGAGGGTCTTGTGATGGGGAGGTTACATCAAATCAGGGAAACCGGGAGGTGAACCTCTGGTGAGGGGGAGGCTTGCATGGGCTGGTTGATGGTCAGTGCTGTCTCTGGTTGGTTGTGTGGTTGATTTGAATTCTAAGGGGTTTGTAGGCTGGTTGTAGGTCAACATGTCTGTTGATGGAATTGCTTGTGGAGTATCAGGCTTTGATGAATACACACTGTAGTGGATGATATCATGGCCAATGATTTTAGTGTTGCCCTAATCGAACTGCTGTTGATTGGTGTTGATATGGGTAGAGATTAAGGATTTGAGATTATGACATTTGACTGCCAGCCAGTGTGGATACTGGTTTTCAACTGATGTGATGTTCAAATGATGTGATTACATTGAAGATCTTTTTGATGAGGAAAGTTTTGACAGTTTGCAGTAGCAGTTCGTGCTGGCAGTACTCAACAAAATCAATCAATCAATTAATTAATTAATTAATAAAATGAACCCTGATTTAAAGAGAGACAGACTCCTAGTACAGTTTTCTAAATACTTAAAAAAGGAAAGAAGGGCAAATATATTTATTTATTAAATGTGCTGTTTTTATTATGATTCACAACAAAACAGAAGAAAAACAGATTTCTTGGAGTATGTGCACTTTTAAAGAAACATTAAGGTAGCAAATACTATTTTTAAAATAATTAACTGGAATTTGGGGGAAAGTCTGTTATTTTGACATCAAATGTTCTTTTGTATTCAGGTCTGGTCTTAAAAAAACAATATAGCATTTGGGGATGAAGATGCAGCCTAGCAGACCAGTACTCGAGGCCAAGATGGAGAAGATCTGCACAGCCACTGTATACTTCCCCTTGGTGCTCAGATAGGTAGGTACAAAGGAGATCCAGACGCTGCAGAAGACCAGCATGCTGAAAGTGATGAGCTTGGCTTCATTGAAAGCCCCAGGGAGATTCCTGGCCAGGAAAGCCACTGTGAAGCAGATAATAGCCAGGAAACCCATGTAGCCAAGGGCAAGGTAGAACATGGCAACAGAACCTTGATTGCATTGCAGGATAATCTCTGCAGATTGTGAATGCATGTCTGACTCAGGGAATGGGGGGAAAGTGCCCAACCAGATACTGCAGAGGAGAACTTGGAAACCAGAACATGAAAGGATGATAGAATTGGCCAAGGTCTTTCCTAGCCATCTCTGTAAATTATTCCCTGGTTTTGTGGCAAAGAATGCTAATACAACAGTGACCGTTTTGGCCAAGACTGTAGAAATGGCAACTGAGAAAATGTTGCTAAAGGTTGTTTGTTGGAGAAGGCAAGTAGTTCTTCTCGGCTGGCCAATGAATAAGAACGATGTCAAGAAGGAAAGCAGGAGGGAGATGAGGAGGATATAGGAAAGGTCCCGATTGTTGGCTTTGACTATGGGTGTTTCGCGCCATTTAATGAAGATTCCCAAGACAAAACCAGTTACTAAACACAGGAACATTGCAACAGAAGCTAGAATGATCCCCAAATTTTCTCGATAAGATAGGAAAGTTTCAGTCTTAGGTATACATTCATCTCGGTTGATATTTGGATGTTGATCTACTGGGCATTTTATGCATTTTTCAGCATCTGAAAAGAGAAAGATAATAGTAATAATAATAATAATAATAATAATAATAATAATAATAATAATAATAATAATAATAATAAAAAGTTGGAAGGGACCTTGGAGGTCATCAAGTCCTCCAATCTGCTAATCTGCTCAAGCAGATTAATATCTGCAAAAAGGTTTTCCATCATATGCATCATTGGAGTGAAACACATTGGATCAATGTGTTTGGAAAAAGGTAGTGTGCAGCAATGGTTGATAAATTTAAGTAGTATTAAGCAGAAGGATAAGTTACAAAGGCAAATGAGATTCTCTACCACATGTTCCCAAGATGAGATGTGACTGCTTTTAAAGGTTGCATAATTCAAGGAGATTCCATGAACCTTATATAAGAGATGCAATCCAAAGCACTCCACAGTCCTCCCACTAATGACCTATGTAGAGATTGGGTTTCCTGTTAGGTGAGTCACAGGAAGAAATAAAATGTTGAACTCAAGGCCCCTGCAAATATGAATGTCCACTACATCTGGACCAAAGAAATGGCCAGGTTTTATTTCTGGATAGCAGTTATCTGGCTGGTCTATTCCATTCTCCCAAGGTTGCCTTTTCAAGAGGAAACTGGAGTTTCTGGTTTTTCTCTGAAGATGTTTCGCTTCTCATTCAAGAAGCTTCTTCAACTCTGACTGGAGAGTGGGGAATGGAAGGATTTATATTCCTTGCAGACAGCTGGTCATTTGCATTATTTTAGGGAGTTGTTAACCTAGCTGACTGAGAATCTCCATAGGTCTATTCCATTGTTTTGTTTTCCTCCCACCCAAGCCAAGAAAGCAAGAACGAATAGCTTCTGTCTCCTGAGTAAGGATGAAAAGACAAGGCTCATTTTTATAGTTTTTGAAGTGACTCCAGTTAGAAGGGGAAACTCTTTGTCACTCTTTAGTTAAAAATGCCTGAACAATGCCTAGTTCTATGGTCTTGCTGAAAGTCTTCCCCTTTCCTCTGGAGTCACCCACTTTCCATGGTGGAGATGGTTCCTTCTGCACAAGGATGACAGTCATAGCAGCAGATGGGCTTCTCTTCCTGAGCCACCTTCATGAATCCAGGATGACAGCTTTCCACACATGTAGAAGGAGGCAAGGGCTGAGGAGAGAAAAGGAAATAAAACTCTGGATAGTGAGATTGGTGGCATATATAACATAGCCATAAAATGAACTTATTTTCAGAAAAATGGCAGGGGGTTTAGTCCAAGATTTAGCTTTGACTAATTAGAAGCCAATAGGAAATGTGAGGAAGATCTAAAAGATTGAATTGCATACTCCTCCTCTGTTTCACATTCCTTTTAATGTTTCATACACATTACAAATTTAGGCTTGTTTTAAACTTAGATGTTTAATTGCTCGGGGATATATTACCTGGATACTTTGCTTTAGCTAGCTAACTACATTATTTGAATGACTCCCTCAGTCTATCACCCTTACCACAGACTCAGTGAATAGTTTGTATGAAAATTGAAGATTATTGTTCATGGTCCTCTGAATGGGCAATAAAGAAGTATTCACTCTTGAGAGTCTTATCGGCTGCTATGAAAACTCAAAGGCATTAAAGGCAATTCTCCATCCATCCCAAAAGTGTATTTCTCAAATTTGAAGCATGCTTATGTTGTTTCAATCATTATTGCTTCTCAGCTTGCCAACAAACTTGGAGGGAGGGAAAGGGGAAATGAAATGCAGGTTCCAGATATCAAGAAGTCAGCCTGTGAGAACCAAGGATGATTCAACAGGTGTTTGCCAAAATCTAAAGGCATTTTCTCAATAACAATATTGTCACACTCAATTGGATAATGTGGCCTGCCTCCATTGGGGAAGGGAGATTTCTATACTTTTAATATAGTGATTTGAGAGGGAATTAATCAGATGGTTTTGCTTTCATCTATGCCAAAATGATGTACTCTATAAAGTTTTGCATTAAAAGATTGGATCATCTCAGCAGTGCTTACTCAACTGGCTTCGTCAGTTGGAATGATGACAGTATTCCTATTACAGCCACCTTCAGTGGAATAAAATAAATATTAATTCCACCTTGTTTAGCACTTCCACCTGTGCGATAATCTTCGGGTCAATGGATAATTTAAAATCCTGGGATTCCTGTTTTTCTAGAGTCCCAGACTTCAGTCTCTTGACAGAATTATTTGGGAAAACAATCCAGTTCACAATGTCCAGGTCAGCTGTCAGATCTCCTTTCTCATCCAAATATACCCCTTCTATGGAATTATTGTAAAACTGGGAGCTTTGAAGGAAGGGATGAAGCTGTAAAGATAAGATAAATAAGAGTTTAGAAGGGACATCGGAGAGTCTTTGAAAAGACCCCTTAGTCTATGCTGGGAGGGATCAGAACATTTCTGTCTCTGCTCAAAAAAATAGGCTTTATTGTCAGATTCAAACCTGGGTAGAAGAATAACAATAAGCAGAGGAATAATAACAGCTGATAACTTAATATTTAAATATGTAAATCAGGATAATGATTGTAAAGGAGATAAGTGAAGCATATGGTCATGTTTCTGTTCCCACTGCTTTATCACAGCGATCAGGATATACAACTCCTTTAAAGACAAAAAAGTATTTTTAATTCATGATTAATTAATCTAAAAACATAGATGAATGAAATGTCATCCATTCAGATTTTTCTTTAACCTGAGGGTTGTTAGATTTTTCTCTTGTGTTGTATCCATAGTTGCCCAAGTAAAGTAGATAGCTTCACTATTTTTACTTTCCTGTGCTTTCTTCACGGTCTTCAGTGATGAAGATCAGTGACTTCACACTGCAAGCATCATGACTGAAATATATTGGTTCACAATATCTCTCTTTGTGCTATCAAATGTTCCTTTTGGAATGGAGAGAATTACTTGATTGTCTCTAACAGTCTAACAGCAAACCCCAAGTTTGCTTCTTGTTTGTATCAACTTCATCAATTTGGAAAAAAAAAGAATGGCTAAACAACCAAGATCTCAGTGCATTCACTTTGAAAAACATAAAATTAAAACAAGAGAAAATTTGGGGGGAGGCGGTTAGGATAAGAGTAAATAGAAAGGAAAATGAAGGAAATGTAATTATACTGGATTTGAGTTTCTGGGTGATTTATTTTTTCAGAATAAATAATCAAGTCATCCACTTATCAAATTAATTCCCATATGACAAGGAAATGTGACTAATGGATAGGAAATACCTGCCAAGCCTTCAGCTTTGGAGCTTCCATCTTCATACCTCTGTTCTTCACTGATCTCTTTGATGTGGATACATAAACTGAATTTAAGGCTCTTCCAATAGCCCAGATGCTATTGTAGATGAGATAGCTGTCCATGGTCAGGATCCGATCAATCTCCTCCTTCCTCAGAGGCACCAGAACTTTTCTTTGTCTGCACCGTCTCCAGATTTTCACTGAAAAGGCATCCTTAGTGGATGAACATGTAAAGGTTTTCTCCAAAAAGTTAATTAGGAAGTTAATAAAGATTTCAAAAGCATTGTAGTTTGCCCATTGCCTTTTCTTTATCACAAAGGAAAAAATGCCACCAATGTGTTTCAAGGAATTCACACTAAACATAAAATCAAAACTGAGATCCCAGTGAGATGTGGTGATCCAGACTTTATCTACAACATATCCCGGAAGATGTGTAAGTATTGTGTCAATAACTGCCATCCCTATTGTGAATGAACTAGTCTCTGAACCATAAACAAAGACATTGACTTTTCTCCATTTGTGATATTCTTTTAATTTTAAACGAAGATTAGCAACATTCAATGTAAATCTTTGATATATAACTGCACAAATGCCATTCTTTAACATCATAGAAGACATTGTCCTCATGAACCTCTCCCCCTGTTCAGTTTCTGGAGCAATGAGGCCAACCAAGGTCCACCTGAAATAGAGGAGAAGCTGGATCATCCCTGGGTACTGGACTCCTTCAGCAGGGAGCATTGGGTAGAAGAAAGGAAACTGAGTTTTATCCCCCAGAATCTTGGAAGCAAAACTATAACTGATCTGAAAGGAATGGAAGATGGTATTTTAAATATAACAAGAAAATGCAGTTCTTCACATTACCATAATCAAGCTCTGCTTGTAATTTACAACAGAGGAACTCTGACTGAAAATTGCACGAATGAAAAAAAGAAAGATCCACCTGAGGGACTTTGTAGGTACTCAACATGGTAGAAATCTGGATGGAGATGCCAGCCTCAGACTCTTCCAGAACTGCCACTGTGTTTTTCTGCCTTCCACACCTGTAGTTGGGCACATTGGCCATCCCATCTGAGAGCAGGTCCAGTAAAGGATCTGTAGTCATTTCTATCTTGAAAAAATTTTCATAGATACTATAACCCAGGGTGACGTTGGGTAAGAGGTGGCCCTTCTGGTTGATGCCCTCAATGGTGAAAAGGAAAGGTACAAATTTCCAATAAAACTTGCTTGATGCTCTGCAGGTATGAACATGTCAATGAAAATAACATTTAATTTCCATTCAATGATAACAGTTTTAGTACACTCAATCATAATTTTTCTTTCAAAATATTAACAAAAATATTAATAGAAAAAACCCAGAATATTTTGGATCATACAATATTAGTGAAAAGTCATTCCCCTAGTTGGTAAATCTAGCACCACTTCAGTTTTACATATTTGTCTTTTAGCATTTAATATTTATATTTGATGGTCCTCAAGTTGAAACTCAAATACTTTGGCCACCTAATGAGAAGGAAGGATTCACTGGAGAAGGGCCTAATGCTGGGAAAGATTGAGGACAATAGAAGAAGGGGACGACAGAGAATGAGATGGCTGGATGGAGTCACTGAAGCAGTAGGTGTGAACTTAAATGGACTCCAGAAGATGGTAGAGGACAGGACGACCTGGAGGAACATTGTCCATGGGGTCGCGATGGGTCGGACACGACTTCGCAATTAACAACAACAACAACAACAACAACAATTTGATGGTTTGCTTCCTCTATCTTAGTACAACTGATTTATATACCCAGAGAGCTAAAAGGAACTATTATCTCTTTTATGTTCTAGATTTGGCATTGGCCTACGAGTTTAGACCAGGGGTGTCAAACTGCCAGCCCGTGGGCTGGATGCATCATGCCCAAACCGCACCCACCCCATTGCCAGCAATGGAAAAAAAGTTGCGATACGTCATGACACATCATGTGACGTTGCGAGTTTGACATTGCTGGTTTAGACTGATTCAAAATGGCTTCTGCGTGGATGATATTCAGAAGCTGTTAAAGACCAGGTTATTTTCTCCAAGTATTGGACAGAGTGAAGGTTAAATGTCTTTTAGATAATAATAATGTATTTTTATTGTTTACTTTTTGTTGTTTTGGGGGATTATTTTGATTCTTTTCCTGTTTTGTATTGTTTCTTTTAATTGTAAGCCACTGAGAGACAGACATTATGAATTTTATAAACAAATGAATAACTAAAGCAATCAACCAGCCAACTAACAGATTATTTCATTTATTGTTTTTTTAGTTCCTGGCATGAATTCATGAATGAGAATGAGATATATTTTCTATATCCATCAATTCCTATGTTCTTAACTGGGATGCTTTCATCCCAGCAGTGAATTTTAGTGTGGAGAAGCAATGTGGAATTATCTCTGAATGGAGAGAGGGAAAAACAGCATCCCAATGTAAGGTTCCTACTGGCAGAAGAAATCTGAGGCTCTCAAAGGCCAAGGCAGAGACCCAGACAGAGGCTTCAGGAACAGGAAAGCAACTCTTTATTCCGCTGAGTAAAGCAGTTGGGTGGTCAACCTGCAGGCACATGGGCAGCAGAGTACTGGGGAAGAGCCACACCTGGGGAGGAGTTGGCTGAATTTTATACAAAGTTCTGTCCAATCGCAACAGTGCAAAATTCAAAAGGGGACATGGAGGTGTGTTGATTGGCTTCAAAAGCGCCATTGCTTCATTTGCATACAGGTACGTGACTCTCTTTGTTAAAGGCAAATGGCGTTTTCCCTGTGTAATCATGGCTCCTAAATGCGAGATGATGTTAGCCTGAAATTGGTTTAATTTTCCCTTCACTGCTATACCTGAACCAGGCATCCCATAGAGAGCAGCTCAGCTCAGGTGTGAGGTGAAAGAGAGATTTCTTTCTGTTCCTCTGAGTCCATAATCTAACTCTCCTCATAGGACAGAATGGAAAGTGGATGGGGGAAAACATCTGGACTGGTCTTGATACTTGATACTTTAAAGCTTGAAATGAGCTTCGTGATCTGCAATGTGCAATAGGGACCCCAAAATAGAATAATATATCCCTTCTCTTACTTAATAGAATCACTTAACCCCAAAACAGAATCAAATCAGAAAAGGGCAAATCAGAGATTGACAATATGTTTCGAAGGGTGGGACCTGTACACATTTATAGAAGCGGCTGTAATGCAGCGGAAGAATTGACTTACTTGGAGAAATTGGTGGTGGGACTTCTACTGAAGCTTAATGGTTGAAATCTAGCCTGCATTGCAGAGACTATGCCACTAATCATATAATCTCCTGGCTTGTAATGATGATCTGGGTCCACTTCACCCTGCTGCAGAGTCAGGAGACATATGGCTTTGTGCTTCCCACCAGATCTCCAAGGCCACAGAATCAGCATGAAGAGGAGCAGCAGCAACATGAATTGTGTTCCTGACTTTCTCTGTGTCACCTGCTTTTTAAGAGAGAAAATTAAGAGGTGGAAGAAAGCAAAATCAAGGGTCTCCTTCTATTTGCAGGGAGTTGGACTAGAATATCTCAAAGGCCCCTTCCAACGCTGTTGTTCTGATATTTCTGTTAGAAGCTTCAGATCAAGGCAGAGTCAGCAAAGAGACATCAACAGAGATTCTCCTTAATCTAAAACTATTATTAGATTCTTTTTTCTGTATATAGCCAGCATTTCTGACACAGACTCCACCCAACGTTGCTTTGGGGGTCTGATATTGACACTAAAATATATTCTGACATCTTTGTGTTAATATATATTTTTTGATGAAGTTTGCAGATACTCTCTAGGGTCCTAACACTAAGACAACAAATAAATCACTATTATTTGGATAATTGAATGGAAGAGGATTTTCAGCTCTCTGAACCCTGTATCAGGGAGAAGTAGTGGCTTCAAACTTTGAACGTAGGCCAGTGAGGGAGACTGGAGAATTTGGCCCAAATCTTTTTTTTTTTTTAGTAAAACACCTTTAGAAAACCCAGAATAAAGAGAGACATTTAGCATGGCCACAACGAGTGGCACATAATATGGATTTACTTGGTCTTTTTATCTAAAAGAATTTACAGATAGATCTATAGTGACCTGTGAATCTTATTTAGAGATGAGTAATTAATCCCTATTTTGAAACAGATAAATGTGAGGACCAGCACCTGAAGAAGAAGAAGACACAAAGAAGGCACCTAATAGTAACTTGTGAAGCAGGAGTTTGGAAAGAGAAAGGGA
The DNA here is from genome assembly GCF_016545835.1 of Crotalus tigris. Classification (NCBI taxonomy): domain Eukaryota; kingdom Metazoa; phylum Chordata; class Lepidosauria; order Squamata; family Viperidae; genus Crotalus; species Crotalus tigris. The sequence goes on along the minus strand of NW_024100630.1, from coordinate 509,449 downwards.
TTATTTCAAGAATGGCAATAAAACAAAGTTTATTCTCCATAGCCAGACCCATTTTGTCTGTGCCAGAAGCACCAAAGTGCTTATGTAATTAAAGGAGTTACCAGTGATATCACCATCACCTTGGGGACACCCATTTGGGTGTTCCTTTCATGTCCTGTGAAGTTTAATGCAACCTGTCTACGTTGTAAACATTCAATTTGATTCAAAATTACTCTTACATTATCTTTGAATTGTCTTTTAGGTAAAAAAAATATACATTGGTCTTCATGTATACAATCCTGTAAAACTTTAAGTCTTTTAACTAAGATGTAGAGTTTGTAGTCATTATTAAGAACAGAAATTGACCTGTAATTCTTCACAGAAATGAAATCCAGTCCATCTTTAGGCATTAGAGCCATGGTGGTGGCACAGTGGTCAGAATGCAGTACTGCAGGCTAACTCACTGCTCATTCCAGGAGCTTGATTGTCATTGACTCAAGGTTTACTCAGCCTTCCATCCTTCTGAGGTCACTAAAATGAGGACTCAAATATGTTTACAAACTGCTTAGAAAGGGCTGTAAAGCACTGTGAAGCATGTAAGTCTGGCTTTTGCTATGGCTATTAAAGAAATGTAAGCATCCCTCCAAGAGTCCAACATAGGATTCCCCTGTAGAATAGAATTCATTAAGTCCTTCATTCGAAGAAGTAATTGATCTTCAAAAATTTGGTAAAGTCCACTTGGTAAACCATCTGGTCCTGGAGCTTTGCCTCTTAAACAGGCAAATAATAGCTCTATTATTTCAAAAGTTATTATTGTGGTTCAAAAATTTGCTTGTAGTTTTCTGACAGTTTAGGAAGGTTTTTAATAATAATAATAATAATAATAATAACAACAACAATAATAATAATAACAATAATAAAGTTGGAAGGGACCTTGGAGGTCATTGAGTCCGATATATAATCCTCCATACTGTCTAAAGATGTTCTTTACATAAATTGATAGAATAATTCCAAAAAGTCTATAAATATTTTTGTTTATCCATGTAAATCTTATTCCCTCTTGACACTTAGTTACTATCTTCTTTTCTGTCCATTTCATTAGTTTATATGCCAACCATCTGCCTGGTTTATGACATTGTCAAAAAAGTATTGTTTCATATATTTAAGTTTCCTTTCAATATCTGAAGCAGCCAACAAAGAAATGTGTGGTTGCAATAATTTTAGTTCATTAAGTATATTAGAATCTTCTGGTGAATTCTGGAGTTCCTTCTCCTTCAATTTAATTTCTTATAAAACATTTTGGATTTTTTCATCCATCTTCCTCTTAATTACTGTATTAGATTGTATAAAATGTCCTTGTGCCACAGCCTTAGAAGCATCCCAAACTATTGTCATATTGGTTTCCTTACCTAAATTATTATTGAAATATTCTTGAAGTACCTGTTTACATTCTTTAACAATCTGTGGTCGCTGCAAAACAGACTCATTTAATCTCCTTTTAAAAACTGAGGACTAAATTTAAGATGTAAACACACTGGATTATGGTCAGAAAAAAAGTTTTTGGAAGAATAATAACTTTAGTTGTTTTGTGAAGTAGATTTTTTGTAATCCAAATCATATTGATTCTACAAAAGGAGTTGTTTCTCTCTGAAAAGAAGGTAAGGTCTTTTGTTAGTCCATTTTTACATCTCCAAACATCAATCAAACCTAAAGTATCAGTCAGCTGGAAAAAACGTTTGGGGCACTTTCCCTTGTGTTTTTAAAATTTCTTTATCAGCTGATCTGTCTAGTTGTTAGGGTTATTGCCACATTGTAGTCCCCAATTACACACCAATACTGAAAAGAATAGAAGAGTAAGTGTTCAGAGAAATGTTTAATAAATTTGGCTTTTTCTTGGTTTGGGGTGTATAATCCCACCGCAACAGATTTTATAACCTCTAATTCAATTTGTACAATTTGCCTATTTAACTTGTATGCAGAGCACATCATGAGAAAGGCAGGGCTAGATGAATCAAAAGTTGGAATTAAGATTTCCGGGAGAAATATCAACAACCTAAGATATGCAGATGATACCACTCTATTGGCAGAAAGTGAAAAGGAACTAAAGAGCCTCTTGATGCGGGTAAAGAAGGAGAGTGCAAAAGTTGGCTTGAAACTCAACATTAAGAAAACCAAAATCATGGCATCCGGCCCTCTTAATTCCTGGAAAATAGATGGGGAAGAAATGGAGGTAGTGACAGATTTTATTTTTCTGGGCTCCAAGATCACCCCAGATGGGGACTGCAGCCAAGAAATTAAAAGACGCTTGCTCCTGGGGAGGAAAGCTATGGCAAATCTAGACAGCATACTAAAAAGCAGAGACATCGCCCTTCCAACAAAACTGCGTATAGTCCAGGCCATGGTTTTCCCAGTTGCAATGTATGGCTGTGAAAGTTGGACCATAAGAAAGGCTGAGCGCAAAAGAATTGAGGCCTTTGAACTATGGTGATGGAGAAGACTCCTGCAAGTCCCTTGGACTGAAAGGCGTTCAAACTGGTCAGTCCTAGAAGAGGTCAACCCTGACTGCTCTTTAGAAGGCCAGATCCTGAAGTTGAAACTCAAATACTTTGGCCACCTAATGAGAAGGAAGGACTCACTAGAGAAGGGCCTAATGCTGGGAAAGATTGAGGGCAATAGAAGAAGGGGACGACAGAGAATGAGATGGCTGGATGGAGTCACTGAAGCAGTAGGTGTGAACTTAAATGGACTCCAGAAGATGGTAGAGGACAGGAAGACCTGGAGGAACATTGTCCATGGGGTCGCGATGGGTCGGACACGACTTTGCAATTAACAACAACAACAATTACACATCTGCCTTGATCATCAACAAACAATAAATGTGGATGTAATTGGGGTTTAATATACAAACCTATCCCATTAATTTTTTTTCTTAGAATCAGCAGAAATAAATTCCAGACCCAAGCTGTTATTTGTTAATTACTTTTTGGTCAGTCTCTTTAATATGAGTTTCTTGCATGATATTATTTCATGGTTCACTTTTTTCAAATAATGAAATAACTTTTTTTCTCTTTTGTGGGGAATTGGCCCCATTAACATTCCATGTCAGAATCTTGCAATCCATTTGTTAGGAAGTTTGAGGGATTCCAGCTGAGGCTCCCATCTCCACAACCTGTCCTGGATCAGCGTCAGACTTTTTATCTTTTTCTTTCAGATCTAATTCTTGTGATAGTTGATCTTCATCTTTTGAAAAATAGTGTAGTTCCCATCCATGTTTTTCCTAAAAGTCTTGTGCTTTAAGGACGGAATTTAGTCTATACTGTTGATTATAAAGGTAAAAATAACTCCTTGCAGCTTAACCCAGCAAAAGGGAATATTATTTTGTTTTAGAAGATAGGTCAGAAAAAAAAAATTCTTTGTGTTTCCTTAATATTGTAATTGGAATTTCTCTGAATATTTGCACCTCTTTTCCAGAAATGTTAAATTTCTGATGGTAATATTTCTGAATTACCTACTCTTTAATAGGTAAAGATGCCATGATTTTGGTTTTCTTAATGTTGACTTTCAAGCCAACTTTTGCACTCTCCTTCTTTTCCCGCATCAAGAGGCTCTGTAAGGACCCACCCCACTTTGCATCTTAAGAAGACAGAACTCTTGGAATAATTCTCCCAACAGGAATCCTTTATTAAGAAAAAGTGGTTGCAGGAGTGCTAGACAGGACTTGGGGTCCAAGCTCTCCCATTCAAGGTTTTAAGGGTTTCCCCAGTAGCTCCACCCAATCAACCCCCTCTTTCAGTGACAGTCTCAGGCATTACACTTCCACCCCCCTTTTCATTACTGCCCGGCTGGATGGAGACTTCAAAGAAACTACATGAAAGGAAAACGGCCCCATTCTTATGGTTAGTTCTTTTGCAATACACACATTCAGTTCCTTAGAAGTATACTGAAGGAAGTGAGGGCTATAAAGCCCCTTTGTTCTCCCCCTTCTCTCCCTCTTATGGCAGAATCCAGAGAAGGCAGAATTGGGATTTTCTATATTTGATAACTGGAGATGATGTATAATTGGATTCTGACAGGCTCTTTAGTTCCTTTTCACTTTCTGCCATTAGAGTGGTATCATCTGCATGTCTTAGGTTGTTGATATTTCTCCCGGAAATCTTAATTCCAACTTTTGATTCATCTAGCCCTGCCTTTCTCATGATGTGCTCTGCATATAAGTTAAATAGGCAAATTGTACAAATTGAATTAGAGGTTATAAAATCTGTTGTGGTGGGATTATACACCCCAAACCAAGAAAAAGCCAAATTTATTAAACATTTCTCTGAATACTTACTCTTCTATTCTTTTCAGTATTGGTGTGTAATCGGGGACTACAGTGCAGCAATAACCCTACCAACTAGACAGATTAGCTGATAAAGAAATTTTAAAAACACAAGGGAAAGTGCCCCAAACGTTTTTTCCAGCTGACCGATACTTTAGGTTTGATTGATGTTTGGAGATGTAAAAATGGACTAACAAAAGACCTTACCTTCTTTTCAGAGAGAAACAACTCCTTTTGTAGAATCAATATGATTTGGATTACAAAAAATCTACTTCACAAAACAACTAAAGTTATTATTCTTCCAAAAACTTTTTTTCTGACCATAATCCAGTGTGTTTACATCTTAAATTTGGTCCTCAGTTTTTAAAAGGAGATTAAATGAGTCTGTTTTGCAGTGACCACAGATTGTTAAAGAATGTAAACAGGTACTTCAAGAATATTTCAATAATAATTTAGGTAAGGAAACCAATCTGATAATAGTTTGGGATGCTTCTAAGGCTGTGGCACAAGGACATTTTATACAATCTAATACAGTAATTAAGAGGAAGATGGATGAAAAAATCCAAAATGTTTTATAAGAAATTAAATTGAAGGAGAAGGAACTCCAGAATTCACCAGAAGATTCTAATATACTTAATGAACTAAAATTATTGCAACCACACATTTCTTTGTTGGCTGCTTCAGATATTGAAAGGAAACTTAAATATATGAAACAATACTTTTTTGACAATGGCATAAACCAGGCAGATGGTTGGCATATAAACTAATGAAATGGACAGAAAAGAAGATAGTAACTAAGTGTCAAGAGGGAATAAGATTTACATGGATAAACAAAAATATTCAAAGAATTTTTTGGAATTATTCTATCAATTTATGTAAAGAACATCTTTAGACAGTATGGAGAATTATATATTGGACTCAATGACCTCCAAGGTCCCTTTCAACTTTATTATTATTATTATTATTATTATTATTATTATTATTATTATTATTAATAATAATAATAATAATAATAATAATAATAATAATATTATAAACCTTCCTAACCTGTCGGAAAACTACAAGCAAATTTTTGAACCACAATAATAACTTTTGAAATAATAGAGCTATTATTTGCCTGTTTAAGAGGCAAAGCTCCAGGACCACATGGTTTACCAAGTGGACTTTACCAAATTTTTGAAGATCAATTACTTCTTCGAATGAAGGACTTAATGAATTCTATTCTACAGGGGAATCCTATGTTGGACTCTTGGAGGGATGCCTACATTTCTTTAATAGTCATAACAAAAGCCAGACTTATATACTGCTTCACAGTGCTTTACAGCCCTTTTGTAAGCAGTTTGTAAACATATTGCCCCCAACAATCTGAGTCCTCATTTTAGTGACCTCGGAAGGATGGAAGGCTGAGTCAACCTTGAGCCAATGACAATCAAGCTCCTGGAATGAGCAGTGAGTTAGCCTGCAGTACTGCATTCTGACCACTGTGCCACCATGGCTCTAATATCTAAAGATGGACTGGATTTAATTTCTGTGAAGAATTCCAGGTCAATTTTTGTTCTTAATAATGACTACAAACTCTACATCTTAGTTAAAAGACTTAAAGTTTTACAGAATTATATACATGAAGACCAATGTATATTTTTTTTACCTAAAAGACAATTCAAAGATAATGTAAGAGTAATTTTGAATCAAACTGAATGTTTACAACGTAGACAGGTTGCATTAAACTTCACAGGACATGAAAGGAACACCCAAATGGGTGTCCCCAAGGTGATGGTGATATCACTAGTAACTCCTTTAACTACATAAGCACTTTGGTGCTTCTGGCACAGACAAAATGGGTCTGGGTATGGAGAATAAACTTTGTTTTATTGCCATTCTTGAAATAATCCCTTTCTCTTTCCAAACTCCTGCTTCACAAGTTACTGTTTGGTGCCTTCTTTATGTGTAATAATAATAAAGTTGGAAGGGATCTTGGAGGTCATCTAGTCCAACCCCCTGCTCAGGCAGGAAACCCTATACATTTCAGACAAATAGCTGTCCAATCTCTTCTTAAACACTTCCAGTGATGGAGCATTCACCACTTCTGGAGGCACGTTGTCTTCTTCTTCAGGTGCTGGTCCCCCATTTGTCTGTTTCAAAACAGGGATTAATTACTCATCTCTAAATAAGATTCACAGGTCACTATAGATCTATCTGTAAATTCTTCTAGATAAAAAGCCCAAGTAAATCCATATTAAGTGCCACTCTTTGTGGCCATGCTAAATGTCTCTCTTTATTCTGGGTTTTCTAAAGGTGTTTTACTAAAAAAAAAAAAAAAAAAAAAGATTTGGGCCAAATTCTCCAGTCTCCCTCCCTGGCCCATTTTCAAAGTTTGAAGCCACCAGTTCTCCCTGATACAGGGTTCAGAGAGCTAAAAATTCTTTTCCATTCAATTATCCAAATAATAGTGATTTATTTGTTGTCTTAGTGTTAGGACCCTAGAGACTATCTGCAAACTTCATCAAAAAATATATTAACACAAAGATGTCAGAATATATTTTAGTGTCAATATCAGACCCCCAAAGCAACGTTGGGTGGTGTCTGTGTCAGAAATGCTGGCTATATACAGAAAAAGAATCTAATGATAGTTTTAGATTAAGCAGAATCTCTGTTGATGTCTCTTTCCTGACTCTGCCTTGATCTGAAGCTTCTAACAGAAATATCAGAACAACAGCGTTGGAAGGGACCTTGGAGGTATTCTAGTCCAACTCCCTGCACATAGCAGGAGACCCTTGATTTTGCTTTCTTCCATCTTTTAATTTTCTCTCTTAAAAAGCAGGTGACATAGAGAAAGTCAGGAACACAATTCATGTTGCTGCTGCTCCTCTTTATGCTGATCCTGTGGCCCTGGAAATGTGGTGGGATGCACAAAGCCATATGCCTCCTGACTCTGCAGCAGGGTGAAGTGGACCCAGATCATCATTACAAGCCAGGAGATTATATGATTAGTGGCATAGTCTCTGCAATGCAGGCTAGATTTCAACCATTAAGCTTCAGTAGAAGTCCCACCACCAATTTCTCCAAGTAAGTCAATTCTTCCGCTGCATTACAGCCGCTTCTATAAATGTGTACAGGTCCCACCCTTCGAAACATATTGTCAATCTCTGATTTGCCCTTTTCTGATTTGATTCTGTTTTGGGGTTAAGTGATTCTATTAAGTAAGAGAAGGGATATATTATTCTATTTTGGGGTCCCTATTGCACATTGCAGATCACAAAGCTCATTTCAAGCTTTAAAGTATCAAGTATCAAGACCAGTCCAGATGTTTTCCCCCATCCACTTTCCATTCTGTCCTATGAGGAGAGTTAGAGTTTGGACTCAGAGGAACAGAAAGAAATCTCTCTTTCACCTCACCCCTGAGCTGAACTGCTCTCTATGGGATGCCTGGTTCAAGCACAGCAGTGAAGGGAAAATTAAACCAATTTCAGGCTAACATCATCTCGCATTTAGGAGCCATGATTACACAGGAAAAACTCAATTTGTCCTTAACAAAGAGAGTCACGTACCTGTATGCAAATGAAGCTGGCCCCTTTTGAATTTTGCACTGTTGCGATTGGACAGAACTTTGTATAAAATGCAGCCAACCCTTCCCCAGGTGTGGCTCTTCCCCAGTACTCTGCTTCCCATGTGCCTGCAGGTTGACCACCCAACTGCTTTACTCAGCCGAATAAAGAGTTGCTTTCCTGTTCCTGAAGCCTCTGTCTGGGTCTCTGCCTGGGTCTCTGCCTTGGCCTTTGAGAGCCTCAGATTTCTTCTGCCAGTAGGAACCTTACATTGGGATGCTGTTTTTCCCTCTCTCTGTTCAGAGATAATTCCACCATTGTTTCTCCACACTAAAATTCACTGCTGGGATGAAAGCATCCCAGTTAAGAACATAGGAATTGATGGATATAGAAAATATATCTCATTCTCATTCATGAATTCATGCCAGGAACTAAAAAATATATAAATGAAATAATCTATTAGTTGGCTGGTTGATTGCTTTACTTATTCATTTGTTTATAAAATTCATAGTGTCTGTCTCTCAGTGGCTTACAATTAAAAGAAACAACACAAAACAGGAAAAGAATCAACGTAATTCCCCCCCCCAAAAAATAAACAATAAAGATACATTATTATTATCTAAAAGACATTCAACCTTCACTCTGTCCAACACTTGGAGAAAATAGCCTGGTCTTTAACAGCTTCTGAATATCATCCATGCAGAAGCCATTTTGAATCAGTCTAAAGCAGGGATGTCAATGTGTCATGATGTATCGCAACTTTTTTTCCATTGCCGGCAATGGGGTGGGTGCCGTTTTGCCATGATGCATCCAGCCCGCAGCTGGCAGTTTGACACCCCTGGTCTAAACTCTTAGGCCAATGCCAAATCTAGAACGTAAAAGAGATAATAGCTCCTTTTAGCTCTCTGGGTATATAAATCAGTTGTACTAAGATAGAGGAAGCAGACCATCATATATAAATATTAAATGCTAAAAGACAAGGACGTAAAATTGAAGTGGTGCTAGATTTACCAACTAGATTTTAACTAATATTGTATGATCCAAAATATTCTGTTGTTTTTTTCTATTAATATTTTGAAAGAAAAATTGTGTTTGAGTGTACTAAAACTGTTATCATTGAATGGAAGTTAAATGTTATTTTCATTGACATGTTCATACCTGCAGAGCATCAGGCAAGTATTATTGGAAATTTGTACCTTTCCTTTTCACCATTGAGGGCATCAACCAGAAGGGCCACCTCTTACCCAACATCACCCTGGGTTATAGTATCTATGAAAATTTTTTCAAGATAGAAATGACTACAGATCCTTTACTGGACCTGCTCTCAGATGGGATGGCCAATGTGCCCAACTACAGATGTGGAAGGCAGAAAAACACAGTGGCTGTTCTGGAAGAGTCTGAGGCTGGCATCTCCATCCAGATTTCTACCATGTTGAGTACCTACAAAGTCCCTCAGGTGGATCTTTCTTAGTTTTCATTCATGCAATTTTCAGTCAGAGTTCCTCTGTTGTAAATTACAAGCAGAGCTTGATTATGGTAATGTGAAGAACTGCATTTTCTTGTTATATTTAAAATACCATCTTCCGTTCCTTTCAGATCAGTTATAGTTTTGCTTCCAAGATTCTGGGGGATAAAACTCAGTTTCCTTTCTTCTACCCAATGCTCCCTGCTGAAGGAGTCCAGTACCCAGGGATGATCCAGCTTCTCCTCTATTTCAGGTGGACCTTGGTTGGCCTCATTGCTCCAGAAACTGAACAGGGGGAGAGGTTCATGAGGACAATGTCTTCTATGATGTTAAAGAATGGCATCTGTGCGGTTATATATCAAAGATTTACATTGAATGTTGCTAATCTTCGTTTAAAATTAAAAGAATATCACAAATGGAGAAAAGTCAATGTCTTTGTTTATGGTTCAGAGACTAGTTCATTCACAATAGGGATGGTAGTTATTGACACAGTACTTACACATCTTCCGGGATATGTTGTAGATAAAGTCTGGATCACCACATCTCACTGGGATCTCAGTCTTGATTTTATGTTTAGTGTGAATTCCTTGAAACACATTGGTGGCATTTTTTCCTTTGTGATAAAGAAAAGACAATGGGCAAACTACGATGCTTTTGGAATCTTTGTTAACTTCCTATTTAACTTTTTGGAGAAAACTTTTACATGTTCATCCACTAAGGATGCCTTTTCAGTGAAAATCTGGAGACGGTGCAGACAAAGAAAAGTTCTGGTGCCTCTGAGGAAGGAGGAGATTGATCGGATCCTGACCATGGGCAGCTATCTCATCTACAATAGCATCTGGGCTATTGGAAGAGCCTTAAATTCAGTTTATGTATCCACATCAAAGAGGTCAGTGAAGAACAGAGGTATGAAGATGGAAGCTCCAAAGCTGAAGGCTTGGCAGGTATTTCCTATCCATTAGTCACATTTCCTTGTAATATGGGAATTAGTTTGATGTGGATGACTTGGTTATTTATTCTGAAAAAATAAATCACCCAGAAACTCAAATCCAGTAGAATTACATTTCCTTCATTTTCCTTTCTATTTACTCTTATCCTAACCACCTCCCCCCAAATATTCTCTTGTTTTAATTTTATGTTTTTTAAAGTGAATGCACTGAGACCTTGGTTGTTCAGCCATTCTTTTTTTTTCCAAATTGATGAAGGTGGTACAAACAAGAAGCAAACTTGGGGTCACATATTAGACTGTTAGAGACAATCAAGTAATTCTCTCCATTCAAAAAGGAACATATGGTAGCACAAAGAGAGATATTGTTAACCAATATATTTCAGTCATGATGCTTGCAGTGTGAAGTCACTGATCTTCATCACTGAAGACTGTGAAGAAATCACAGGAAAGCAAAAATAGTGAAGCTATCTACTTTACTTGGGCAACTATGGATACAACAGAAGAGAAAAACCTAACAACAACCCTCGGGTTAAAAGAAAATCTGAATGGATGACATTTCATTCATCTATGTTTTTAGATTAATTAATCATGAATTAAAAATACTTTTTTGTCTTTAAAGGTGTTGTATATCCTGATCACTGTGATAAAGCAGTGGGAACAGAAACATGACCATATGCTTCACTTATCTCCTTTACAATCATTATTCTGATTTACATATTTAAATATTAAGTTATCAGCTGTTATTATTCCTCTGCTTATTGATATTATTCTACCCAAGTTTGAATCTGACAATAAAACCTATTTTTTTGAGCAGAGACAGAAATGTTCTGATCCCCCCCAGCATAGGCTAAGGGGTCTTTTCAAAGACTCTCTGATGTCCCTTCTAAACTCTTTTTTATCTTATCTTTACAGCTTCACCCCTTCCTTCAAAGCTCCCAGTTTTACAATAATTCCATAGAAGGGGTATATTTGGATGAGAAAGGAGATCTTACAGCTGACCTGGACATTGTGAACTGGATTGTTTCCCCAAATAATTCTGTCAAGAGACTGAAGTCTGGGACTCTAGAAAAACAGGAATCCCAGGATTTTAAATTATCCATTGACCCGAAGATTATCGCACAGGTGGAAGTGCTAAACAAGGTGGAACTAATATTTATTTTATTCCACTGAAGGTGGCTGTAATAGGAATACAGTCAAAGTTCCGACTGACGAAGCCAGTTGAGTAAGCACTGCTGAGATGATCCAATCTTTTAATGCAAAACTTTATAGAGTACATCATTTTGGCATAGATGAAAGCAAAACCATCTGATTAATTCCCTCTCAAATCACTATATTAAAAGTATAGAAATCTCCCTTCCCCAATGGGGGCAGGTCACAACATTGTTATGAGAAAATGCCTTTAGATTTTGGCAAACACCTGTTGAATTATCCTTGGTTCTCACGGGCTGAGTTCTTGATATCTGGAACCTGCATTCCATTTCCCCTTTCCCTCCCTCCAAGTTTGTTAGCAAGTTGAGAAGCAATAATGGTTGAAACAACATAAGCATGCTTCGAATTTGACAAATACTCTTTTGGGATGGATGGAGAATTGCCTTTAATGCCGTTGAGTTTTCATAGCAGCCGATAAGACTCTCAAGAGTGAAAACTTCTTTATTGCCCATTCAGAGGACCATGAACAATAATCTTCAATTTTCATACAAAGTATTCACTGAGTCTATGGTAAGGGTGATAGACTGAGGAAATCATTCAAATAATGTAGTTAGCTAGCTAAAGCAAAGTATCCAGGCAATGTATCCCCAAGCAATTAAACATCTACCATATTTTCTGGCACATAAGACGACATTTGAAAGCGTTGAAATCAGCGCTGAAGTCGGGGGTTGTCTTATACGTTGAGTCGTCTTATACGCCGGATATAATGGTAGTTTCTGGCATATAAGATGACTTTCTAGGCATGCGACTCGGCACTGAAGTTGGGGGTCGTTTTATATGCCTGGTCGCCTTATATGCCGGAATATACGGTAAGTTTAAAAGAATCCTAAATTTGTAATGTGTATGAAACATTAAAAGGAATGTGAAACAGAGGAGGAGTATGCAACTCAATCTTTTCGATCTTCCTCACATTTCCTAATTGGTCAAAGCTAAATCTTGGACTAAACCCTCTGCCATTTTTCTGAAAATAAATTCAATTTATGGCTATGTTATATATGCCACCAATCTCACTATCCAGAGTTTTATTTCCCTTTCTCTCCTCAGCCCTTGCCTCCTTCTACATGTGTGGAAAGCTGTCATCCTGGATTCATGAAGGTGGCTCAGGAAGAGAAGCCCATCTGCTGCTATGACTGTCATCCTTGTGCAGAAGGAACCATCTCCACCATGGAAAGTGGGTGACTCCAGAGGAAAGGGGAAGACTTTCAGCAAGACCATAGAACTAGGCATTGTTCAGGCATTTTTAACTAAAGAGTGACAAGAGTTTCCCCTTCTAACTGGAGTCACTTCAAAAACTATAAAAATGAGCCTTGTCTTTTCATCCTTACTCAGAAGACAGAAGCCATTCATTCTTGCTTTCTTGGCTTGGGTGGGAGAAAAACGAAACAATGGAATAGACCTATGGAGATTCTCAGTCAGCTAGGTTAACAACTCCCTAAAATAATGCAAATGACCAGCTGTCTGCAAGGAATATAAATCCTTCCATTCCCCACTCTCCAGTCAGAACTGAAGAAGCTTCTTGAATGAGAAGCGAAACATCTTTAGAGAAAAACCAGAAACTCCAGTTTCCTCTTGAAAAGGCAACCTTGGGAGAATGGAATAGACCAGCCAGATAACTGCTATCCAGAAATAAAACCTGACCATTTCTTTGGTCCAGATGTAGAGGACATTCATATTTGCAGGGGCCTTGAGTTCAACATTTTATTTCTTCCTGTGATTCACCTAGTCCACTAACAGGAAACCCAATCTCTACATGGGTCATTAGTGGGAGGACTGTGCAGTCCTTTGGATTGCATCTCTTACATAAGGTTCATGGAATCTCCTTGAATGATGCAACTTTTAAAAGCAGTCACCTCTCATCTTGGGAACATGTGGTAGAGAATCTCATTTGCCTTTGTAACTTATCCTTCTGCTTAATATTACTTAAATTTATCAACCATTGCTGCACACTACCTTTCTCCAAGCACATTGATCCAATGTGTTTCACTCCAATGATGCATATGATGGAAAACCTTTTTGCAGATATTAATCTGCTTGAGCAGATTAGCAGATTGGAGGACTTGATGACCTCCAAGGTCCCTTCCAAATTCTTCTTCTTGTTGTTGTTCTTCTTCTTCTTGTTCTTCTTGTTCTTCTTGTTCTTCTTGTTATTATTATTATTATTATTATTATTATTATTCTCTTTTCAGATGCTGAAAAATGCATAAAATGTCCAGTAGATCAACATCCAAACATCAACCGAGATGAATGTATACCTAAGACTGAAACTTTCCTATCCTATCAAGAAAATTTGGGGATCATCCTCACTTGTCTTGCAATGTTCCTGTGTTTAGTAACTAGTTTTGTCTTGGGAATCTTCATTAAATGGCGAGAAACACCCATAGTCAAAGCCAACAATCGGGACCTTTCCTATATCCTCCTCATCTCCCTCCTGCTTTCCTTCTTGACATCGTTCTTATTCATTGGCCAGCCGAGAAGAGCTACTTGCCTTCTCCAACAAACAACCTTTAGCAACATTTTCTCAATTGCCATTTCTACAGTCTTGGCCAAAACAATCACTGTTGTATTAGCATTCTTTGCCACAAAACCAGGGAATAATTTACAGAGATGGCTAGGAAAGACCTTGGCCAATTCTATCATCCTTTCATGTTCTGGTTTCCAAGTTCTCCTCTGCAGTATTTGGTTGGGCACTTTCCCCCCATTCCCTGAGTCAGACATGCACTCACAATCTGCAGAGATCATCCTGCAATGCAATCAAGGTTCTGTTGCCATGTTCTACCTTGCCCTTGGCTACATGGGTTTCCTGGCTATTATCTGCTTCACAGTGGCCTTCCTGGCCAGGAATCTCCCTGGAGCTTTCAATGAAGCCAAGCTCATCACTTTCAGCATGCTGGTCTTCTGCAGCGTCTGGATCTCCTTTGTGCCTACCTATCTGAGCACCAAGGGGAAGTATACAGTGGCTGTGCAGATCTTCTCCATCTTGGCCTCTAGTACTGGTCTCCTAGGCTGCATCTTCATCCCCAAATGCTACATTGTTTTTTTAAGACCAGATCTTAATACAAAAGAACATTTGATGTCAAAATAACAGACTTTCCCCCAAATTCCAGTTAATTATTTTAAAAATAGTATTTGCTATCTTAATGTTTCTTTAAAAGTGCACATACTCCAAGAAATCTGTTTTTCTTCTGTTTTGTTGTGAATCATAATAAAAACACCACATTTAATAAATAAATATATTTATTCTTTCTTTTTCTAAGTATTTAGAAAACTGTACTAGGAATCTCTCTCCAAATCAGGGTTCATTTTATTATTTATTTATTTATTTTGTTGAGTACTGCCAGCATGAACTGCTACTGCAAACTGTCAAAACTTTCCTCATCCAAAAAGATCTTCAATGTAATCTACAAAATCAACTGTAATGATTGCAATAATTTTACATGAGACAAACATCACATCAGTTGAAAACCAGTATCCACACTGGCTGGCAGTCAAATGCCACAATCTCAAATCCTTAATCTCTACTCATACCAACACCAAACAACTCCAGTTCGATAAGGGAACACTAAAATCATTGGCCATGCTATCATCCACTACAATGTGAGTTTATCAAAGCCTTACACTCCACAAGCAAATCCATCAACAGACATGTTGACCTACAACCAGCCTACGAACCCCTTAGAATCCAATTCAACCACACAACCAGAGACAGCACTGACCCTCAACCAACCCCTGCAAGCCTCCCCCTCACCAGCAGTTCACCTCACGGTGACCCTGACTTGATGTAACCTCCCCATCACAAGACTCATCATAAGACCCTCACTGATGACTCACACCTGAGCTGTCACAAGACCCACCACTTGACACACCCACACTTGAAGCCCTTAGAAACAAAAGAACACTGACATCCCCTAAACTCCACTGAAGATGTTTCCTACATCCCCTAAACTCCACTGAAGATCTTACCTAGTCTGGTAACTAAACATTTGGAAACCAAAAGCTCAGAGAATGAACCTTCACCCTCATCCTCCACCCAAGCTACAGATATTCGCCACTCCTCCTCTTCCTCCTTCCCCTTCTCCTTCCCCCTTCTCCTCCTCAACCTGCTGTTATCTTTATGATTCTTTTGGGGATAAACCACTTTGTTCAATACAGTATGTATACTATCTGAAATAGATTTATGCCATCCATCAGCTAACATTGTGAAAATCTTGTAGTCTACATTCATCAAGAAAATTAATCTATGATGGTAGTTTATTTGAATTTAATATTGAGTTATCGGCCCATCTAAGTCTAGTGCATATCTTAATTTGTTTTATTCCTTTTTTCACTTCTTGAACATTTATAGATGTACTTCGGCTATATTGAACATTAAAGCCTTTACTAACTTACTTTTCAATGTATTTATTTAATTTCTTGATTCAATATTAATCTTAGCACATAATTGTTAAAATATTTAAAAAGAATATTTAAAAAGAAAGTTATACCCTTATTAAGGCTCAGAAAACATGTCTCATTTTGTTTTCTTTAAGATTTGTTGGCTTTCTTATTCTCCACTATTCACTGGTCTTGAAAGCAGCTTAGCCAAGGAAGTGCTGATAAGGTGTATATTCTGAGGATAGCTGAGGATAGTCTCAGAAAATTTAAGTGGTCCTGGCATGGGAGGAAGAAATTTCCTTATTTAATTAACTATCAAGATTCTCAGTCATCCGGGTCATGTCCCAAAGATGCTTTTTCATGAGGCATGTTTTTCTTTGAAGATGTTTTACTTCTCATTCAAGAAGCTTCTTTAGCTCTGAAGAAGTCCAGTTGCCTCATGAAAAAGCATCTTTGGGATGTGGTGGCACAGTGGTTAGAATGCAGTATTGCAGGCTAATTCTGCTGACTGCCGGCTGCCAGAAGTTCGGCAGTTTGATCCTGACCGGCTCAAGGTTGACTTAGCCTTCTATCCCTCCAAGGTTGGTAAAATGAGGACCCAAAATGTTGGGAGCAATAGGCTAACTCTGTAAACTGCTTATAGAGAACTGTAAAACACTGTGAAGTGGTATATAAGTCTAAGTGCTATTGCTAAGGCCATTATTTAACTGAGTTTCCAACTAAAGAGAGTGCTACCCAAATGAAACTGGCTATGCTGTAGGGTATCTGCCAACCCCTAACTAACACTAATTGTAGTGCAGAGATTGAACCTATCTGAGAATACCCAGGAAAGCACTCAGATTTTGGGGACTTAAAACAAAAGCTCATGAAGAGGGATAAAGGTTCTGTTCTGGTTTTTTTTTTGCTGATCAAGGTGAAAAATTAATGCCTTACATCATTTTGTTAGCCTAAGGAAAGCAAAAAAAAAAAATACATATTGCTGGAATTGGCAAATTCTATTTTTCCCCTTATTTTCTAGCAGTTTTTATTATGTTTGGGGGTGGGGGTGGGGGCTTCAATACACATATGTGCATGCTTCACCCAAAAAAAAACAAAAAAACCCCTGCTTGTCTTTTTCTAATCCCTTTGGAAGAGCAGGGTACTATTTTACAATAGGCTGATCATGTTTACAGTTGAAGAAGAAGATGCTTGTAAGAAAGTCCCTTGAACTGGATTGTGATTCCTGTATGAAGAAGGCTACAAAGTTAATCAAAATAAATTAGACTCAAGTTAAATTATTATACAAGAACTTTCACTTGTTTCTGGAGTGAAACAAACATAGAGTTTTAACTCAACAACATGGGGAATCAAAGAATCAAAGTGATAAATGGCTAGATACAACATGATGTCATTGTGTGTGTACCAAATCAAGTATAAGTCCTTCTCAGTCATGGACACGTCTTGCCCCTTTCTTCATTATCCCTTACATCCTGGTGCATCCAACATTATTCTTAAAAATCCAGGTGACTTTTTCCTGTCTCTCACCACATACTTTTTTCACTGTGGGAAGAAGCCAGAGAAAAATATTTTGGGGGATATTAAAAAGGCAGAATATATTTTTCCAACAGATTTTAAAGGCAGAAACCACCACCCCCCCCAAGTCTCTCTGCCCCAAACAGAAACCAGGTCTGCAGAAATGCAGATGCGATAATCTTGTCAGAAATATTGGAGTCAGGAAGCTGGGATTAGAAAAAAGATCCCTAGAATCAACAATCCCTCACACCAAAAACCCAACAGCCATAGCTTCAGGGAAGCAGGATATGACCTTTGGGACATAATAGGATTAACCCACCATCAGGCATACTCAGACTCAGGTCAAAGATCATGCCACAGGAACAACTCCAAACAAAAGCCCAAGAAGGTATAAAAACCCACTCCCTACTACATGTACTCTTTCTCTCTCTTTTTTCCAGAGTCATCTTTCTGTCTGGCTCTCCTCTTCAATAAACTACAACCTTCTTTCTAAAGCAGTCTCCATGTTGTTTATTCCCGGCATGGACTGGACCCTGATGAAGATTTTTCATTCAACATCACAATAGCAGAAAAAAGAGTATTGGGGATTTTAAAGATGTCCCCAGCTTTAATATGGGCTTTAAATTTTATTGTGATGAAATTACTATAACAAAATAGCAAAGTTGGAAGGTATCTGGGGGGGGGGTTCTTCTGGTTCACCTGACATATACCCAAACACCATATGGCTGAAAGTCAAATGATACAAGATGCGTATCACCCACATCCCTGATAAAACTAAGCCCAACAATTGCACCATTAGCTTCTCCTTCAAATGTCTTCCATGTTGAAGATAATAATTATCTATGAAGACATAATATTCTCAGATTTAATGAGCAGATTAAAGACAAAGCTAGAACAACTAAACAAAGGCCCAGTGATACCATGGCTGTATGTGCCACTGTCTGGGAGAAGAAAATCTGAGGGACATTAAGAAGAAAGATGAAATTTGAAACACTTATACAAAATCAATTGTATTAAAACACACATATAAACTCTTACTCAGATACAATAGTTACAAGAAATTGAAAAGCATATATGATAAAATGGGTGCAGAATTTCAAACAATCAGTCACAATAATTTAATGGGAAGAGTTATAGATCAAATCCATAGTATTTACCTCAAGCTACAACTTAGAAAGTCATTTTGCCACATATTTATTTTTCACATTATCCAATCTCCCATATACTTCAAAAATAGTGGACATGTAACAAAACAAGTACTGGAAACATGTTTATATGCCTGTGTATATCACAATGCAGAAAAGTTTGAAAAATAAACTTAAAATGAAACCAATTTTTTTTTACTAAGTATAAGCCCAGAAATCATCAACAAGGAATATCATAATTTACTAAAATACTGGCTCAAGGCAGCAGGATTAAATTTTGTCCAACATTGCAATACAATTCTAACAATATCTGAATATATTATATATGAGTATCTTCTTTATAACTATCTTTAAAGGTTTAAATTATCTAAATAGAGTATCAAATATCCCTGCTGTATACCATGTGTGTACCAGTGTATCAGAATTATATAATCTACTACATATAAAATAATAAAAATAAAAGAAAGGTATTAAGACAAAAAGAATGATGTAGTTAAAATCAATTTTTTAAAGTGGTGAATGCTGTTTGTTAAAATTATAAACTGACATTTTTAGGAACCACCTATCCAAATTAAATTTATTTTGACATCACACGAAGTTTTGTATTCAAATCATGTCTCAGGTAAATAATGTAGCACTTGGGGAAAAATATAAAGCTCACCAGACCAGCACTGGAGGCTAAAATGGAGAAGACCTGCACGGCTACCATGTATTTCCCTTTAGTGCTCAGGTAAGTGGGGACAAAGAAGACCCAAACACTGCAAAAGACCAGCATGCTGTAAGTGATCAGCTTGGCTTCACTGAATGCCCCAGGCAGATTCCTGGCCAGGAAAGCCATTGTGAAGCAGATGGCAGCCAGGAACCCCATGTAACCAAGGGCAGAGTAAAACATGGAGATAGACCCTTCATTACATTGCAGAATGATCTCTCCAGACTGAGAATGCATGTCAGAGTCAGGGAATGGGGAGAAAGTGCCCAACCAAATGCTGCAGAGAATAACTTGGACACCAGAACAAGAAAGGATGATGGAGTTGGCCAGGCTCTTCCCCAGCCATCTCTGCATTTTATTCCCTGGTTTAGTGGCCAAGAAGGCTAATACCACTGTGATTGTTTTGGCCAAGATTGAAGAAATGGCAATGGAGAAGATGATGCTGAAGACTGTTTGTCGGAGAAGGCAAGTTTGTTTTGTTGGCTGGCCAATGAAGAGGAAGGAGGTTAAGAAGGAAAGCAGGAGGGAGACCAGGAGGATGTAGGAAAGATCTCTGTTGTTGGCTTTGATGATTGGAGTGTCTAGGAATTTAATGAAGATTCCCAAAACAAAGGCTGTGGTTAAAAACATGAACAAGGCAATGGAAGCCAGGATGATTCCCAGAGCTTCTTTGTAAGAAAGATAATTTTTAATCTTGGGAATACAGTGAACACGTTTAATGTTTGGATACTGATCTTCTAGGCATTTGGTGCATTTTTGCGCATCTGAAAAGAGCAAGAGTAGGGTCTCCCATTAAATATATTCTTTAACAAAATCCATTGATGGGTGAAATTAGTGGTGTGGTTTTGTACAGATGAAATTAATATGCTCCTTCATTTCACTCCAGCTAGAAAGGGAAACTTAATTTCCTCTTCATTTCATTTTTCGTTCCTTTCTTTTTCTTTAATACTGTATCTCTTGTTCATCAATTGATTGGAAGGGAAGGAGGGGGAGAGGGAGAAAGGAAGGAAGGAAGGTCCACTATTTTATCATTTCACTGAACTTGTTGAGAATAAAAGTCCTTCCTTTATAAGTGCATCAGGGGACTAATGAAATCCTCTTCACAGTGAAATGACATATAGGTGAATGACATTTAACTGAATGACATTTAACATTTAATGAGCTGTGGTAACACAGTGGTTAGAATGCAGTTTTGCAGGCTAATTCTACTCACTGCTGGCAGTTCTATCCTGACTGACTCAAGGTTGATTCAGCCTTCCATCCTTCCAAGGTTGGTAAAATGAGGACCCAGATTGTTGGAGGCAATATGCTGATTCTGTGTAAAGACTATGAAGGGGTATATAAATTTATTGCTATTGCTATTTAATACAGCTTCTGTCAGCCATGGAGCAAGAAATGTAATCCAGCATGCATATTTTTGTTGCATTTTTATTTCTCTCTTTTTGTATTGGCCCCTGGCCATAATCATGTCTTATTTTGTTTTGTGACATAGTTCTACCTTCACAAATAAAGAATTGATTCCCCCCCCCAAAAAGAACAATAGTTATTTTTTAAAATACCCCAGTAGTATAACCTGAACTCAAATGTTTGAGGAATATAATGAATAAATGAAACTTTCAGGGATTCTGTCATTGTTAGGTACATTATAAGAGAGACATAGTACTCATATGAATAAGAGCAGCCACACATCTCTTAACAAAGGCAACATCAAACATTCCGTTGGCATATGGGACATTATTTTACCAAGAGTATAACTTTACTGATAGATCCATACATGGTTCAGAAGAAGCGAAGTTAGCTCTGAGGTTTTCATATGTAAACCAACATAATTAATTTCCCCTTTTCTCCATGTGAGCCAGCCCATGTCCATTGTCCACCAATCCAGCAGGTTCTTTTTGTTTTGGGAAAACAAAACAGGCTGCAACGACTCACACAAATTCCTCACCCCCTCCCAGCTCCCAACATATTCCAAGCATTCCCTTCCCTTAGTTACTGTTGCCAAGCTGCAAGTAGAGGTGCATTTATGAGTCAGCTTTGACAGGCAGTCAAAGACCACCACTCATCACAACCAATTGTATCCATATTGAGGACTGACAGTCCACAGACATGATGAAATTTTCTCTTGAAGGTGGAAAGTATCAAGAGATTTCCTAAGGATTGTTTGGAGAAAAGTTCTCCAGTCTCACTCTTTGACTTGTCTTTACATTTTCACCCCATCTGTGACACACACACACCCATTGGCCACCTGCCTCTTGGCTCACTCAGACTTTAGAGGCAATGTCTCTCTTTGTTGCTATTATATAAATCATAGTAATTTATTTGCTGCCTCGGTGCTAAATCTCTAAAGATGTTTAGACAGATTTTCAGATGTCAACAAACCCAGCCATAATATGCTTTCATTCTGGTATCACATCAAAGCCTTGTTGGCAAATGTCTTTACACTGGACAATCTTGGGGGCATAAATGGCTCTGGAGAAAAAGAGAACCTGGGTGGCTTTCAGTGGCTGCATTTGCTCTCCTCCCCTTCAGATGTGAAGCCACCGCTAGATTCTGTCTTGATTAGGAAACCTCTGAAGTTTCTGACAGAAGAATGTTTTGGTCATCAGGGACACAATTCATGTGGCTGCTTCTGCTGCTTCTGCTGCCACAGGCAGCCTCAGCAAGTCACAAACCCAAATGCCTCCTGACTCTGAAGAGAGAAGAGGTGCAACCACTGAACCATTACAAGCCAGGAGATTTTCTCATTGGTGGAATAGTCTCTGCAACAAAGACTATGTTTCAACCACTAAGCTTTGACAAATCTCCTTTGACTCAAATTGATAGGTAAATCAAAGTCCCTGACTGCACAAGAGCTACACCATTCCACTGATTTTTAAAGTCCCAGTCTCATCTCTTACAATGAATGGCCCCCTTGATCTGCTAGTAAGAATAATAATAATCAGAATTAGAATAGAGCTGGAAGGGACTTTGGAGGTCTTCCAGTACAACCCCTGCTCAGGCAGGAGACCCCATACCATTCCAGATAAATGACTGTCCAGTCTCTTCTTAAGAGTCTCCAGTAATGGAGCACCCACAACTTCTGAAGGCAAGTTGTTAGTTGTATTTACTGTTAGGAAATTTCTCCTTATTTCTAGGATGCTTCTCTCCTTGATTAATTTCCATTCACTGTTTCTTGTTTTGCTTTCTGGTGCTTTTGAAAAATTTTTGTCTTTGAGGATCCATTTTCCACCCTGCAGATGATAAGCTTGATTTGAAATTTTCATCAATAGCGATCTTCTGTACATACACTTTTTTTGACGTCCTGAGCAGAGCAGAATTGTGGAAGGTGATGAGGCACTGGTTCTTCTCTTCTACTCCTCCTTTGCCTGATAAAGTGGTCAACATGAGAGCAGAACAGAGCAGAGCAGAGCAGAACAGAACAGAACAGAATAGAGCTGGAAGGGACCTTGGAGATCTTCTAGTCCAGCCCTCTGGACTTTTTCAGATAAGTGACTATTTAGTCTCTTCTTAAAAACCAGTGATGGAGTGCCCACGATTTCTAAAGGCAAGCTGGTTAATTGTCCTCACTATTAGGAAGTTTCTCCTTAATTCCAGGTTACCTCTCTTTCATTAGTTTCCAGCCATTGTTTCTTGTTTTGCCCTCTGGTGCTTTGTTGTTTTTTTAATAGATATTTTATTGGTTTTTAACAATAACAATCTGCAGTGCCTGGTATACAGCGTGTTGTCATGGTTTATATTTTAACAAGAAAAAAAAGGACAATAATAATTAATTAACAATCAATAATGATTAAATTTGATAATTACATAATTAATATATTAATTAATGATACATTTCTTTGATCTTCCCTTCTCCCATTTGTATTCTCCTTTTTCAACCTTAGCCAAAATATAATTTGTAATATTTTCAATATATAAATGATTAGGTATAGGCACTTTTTATATTTATATAAATAATAATAATCTCTCTATATAATATTTTTTCAGCTTATATTATTCTCATAACCATTATCTCATTACTTCAGCATACATCCTATTTTTATAATTTTTGTTCGCTTAAATTCCCTTATATTCAATCCAATTCTTATCAGTCATAATTTCTTCATATTAGTCATTTAACTGTCTAAATTTTCCCATTTAGTTACATCATCCCAATATGCATTATAAAAATACTATACTTTTTATCTGTCTTATAGTATCTAGATACAACATCCTTTTTAATCAGTTTATATTTTACTTATATATTAATAAAAGTTACATCAACCTACTATTTGAACATTTAACGTAAATAGCAAAAATATATGAAGTTTTAAAGATATGAAATGGAAGATGAACAGGTTAAAGACTGAAAATTTAGCTATAACGTAGAGAAAAAGACAATAACTGATTGGATAACTGATATTAAATTTACACTGTGTCATAATTTAGTTTTTTTTTTTTTAAAATGCTGTATTGTTAGTTTATGACTGCGGAGAAATTACCAAAAATGTGCAAATGTATTTCAAACCAGCACACAAATGGTGAAAAGCACGAGGGAACATTTTATTATGCAGGGCGGACTTGTGAGAAAGTTTTAAAAAATTAGATGCAAATTCACATAATAATGCAAAGAATTTGAAAGACCAAAATTGTGAAGAAACCAGTATTATTTTTATTGAAACTTCTGAACAATGAATTCGAAAAGATACATAGTAGATGGATTTGTTTTTTTTTTTGTTTGTTTGTTTTTTTATGGTAAATGCAGCAAGATCATTGCATACCCAACAATGGATGACTAATGAAATTCCCACAGAAGGACTGGATTGTAAAATGTCAGAATTTACACCCGTGGAAAATTATCCACTGAAAGGGAAGCTGGAAGTCATAAAGATAATTCTAAACTGTAGGGTTCCCACCCCCCTGGCACAAACGTTTAATAAGATGTTCTTTTCACTGATTATATTCTAATATACTCATGGTTTCAGGACAACAGACACAGAGTACTGGAAATTGTTATCCTTCCTTTTTGCCATTCAAGAGATCAACCAAAATCCGAAAATTTCACCCAACATCACCCTGGGTTACAACATCTATGAAAATTATTTCAGTGCACAAATGACTTCAGAGGCTTTGGTGGACCTGCTTTCAGAGGGGGAGGCCAATGTTCCCAACTACAGCTGTGGAAGGCAGAGAAATACAGTGGCCGTTCTTGAAGAGGCTGACACTGATGTTTCCATCCAGATTTTGACCATGTTGGTTACCTACAAAATCCCACAGGTGTGCCTTTGCCAAAAAGACCATTTTTGGTTCATCCAAACTTCAGTTAGATGTCCTCTCTAATTGAATTGTTGTAAATGAGGAGCAAAGTTCTATTACGGGAACTGTATGAAGTAAAAATGAAGGGAGAGAAGGGGACAGAATGATCTGAGCATACATATCCCCTCCCTGGCACAATTCTATTGCAGATTGCACATCTTTGCTAGCTGTTTTTAAGGACAAAATGCTTCACTGGGGTGAGAAGAGAAGCAATGTATGAGCAGAATGGCCAGAATGACCAGAGATGTCCCTACAGAATGTTCTTCATTGCTAGAACTGGAACAATTCCTTCATTAGGTCTAGATTTTTGGTTTTATGGGTCTCCAACAAAACATAAGTTCTTTTTTTTTCCCCTTTGTAGATCAGTTACAGTTTAATTTCACAGATTCTGAGTGACAAAACACACTCTCCTTGCCTCTACCCAATGCTTCCTGCTGAAGGAGTCCAATACCCAGGGATGATCAAGCTGATCCTCCATTTCAGGTGGACCTTGATTGGTCTCCTTGCTCCAGACACCGAGAATGGACAAAGGTTCATGAGGACGTTGACTTCTATGCTGATCAGCAATGGCATTTGCCCAGTTTTATCACAAACCTTTAGCTCAGCACTTCAGGAACTGTTCATAGACTTGCATTTGTACCTCAGCTGGAGAAAGGTGAACATCTTTATATATGGTGCAGACATGAATACATTCAATATCGGCGTTTTAATTATGGATACGATATTTGAAGGACTTACTGAACCACTTAGAGGAAAAGTCCTGATCACCACAATCCGCTGTGACTTTTCTATTTATTTGACAAATAACTTTCCCACTGAATACATCCATAGTATTTTTTCCTTTCTTATGAAAAATAATAAAAGCAGAAAGTATGGTGGGTATATAAAGTTTTTTGATTTCATGGAAGGTGTTGTAAATAAATCCTTTCGGTGTCTCTACACCAAGAATATCTTTTCGGTGAAAGTCTGGAGAAGGTGCAGGCAGAGAGAAGACCTGGAGGCCCCAAGGAAAGAGGAAATAGATCCGATCCTGGCTCTGGACAGCTATTTCATTTACAACATAATCTGGGCTTTGAGGAGAGCCATTGATGCTGTCTATTTATCCAGATCCAGGAGGACAACACATAAAGGAGTTCAAAACATGAAAACTCCAATGCTGAAGGCCTGGCAGGTATTTCTTTTATATTGCATTATTTTCTATGTGGTTAAGAATCAATTGTAAAATGGTAAAAACTGTGTAACTATTCTGAGAATAGTAATAATTTATCCTGAGAATAAAAGTTAACAATGAATTCCAATGTTCTATGGCTCTCCCTGACAACAACAACAACAACAACAACAACAACAACAACAATAATAATAATAATAATAATAATATTTGGATTATCCTTCAAGCTGACAACATCAAGCACACTGAAGTCAAGAAAAAGATTAGAGAGAGTGAAGAAGATCTTAAAGTCCAAACTCAATGGAGGAAATACCATAAAGGCAATCAACACCTGGGCAATCCCAGTCATTAGGTACACAGCTGGAATAGTGGACTTGACTCAAGCAGAACTAAAAGCAATGGATAGGCAGACCAGAAAAATAATGACAATGAATCATGCCCTTCATCCATGCAGTGACATTGATAGACTTTATCTACCAAGGCAAATAGGTGGACGTGGAATGCTACAAGTACATCAGATGGTTGAAGAAGAAAAAATGGCTTTGGAAGAATATCTGAAGAACAAAGATGAAGATGCACTGAAATTAGTATATCAGGAAGGTTTACTAACTACTGGAGAGACCAAACTGGCCTACAAGAAAGACCAAATGAAGAACAGAATAGAGGCATGGGAAGACAAAGCACTACCTGGCCACTACATGAAAAAAATAGCTGGGAAAGCAGATAATAATAAAACCTGGCAATGGCTAAGAGCAGGAAAATTGAAGAAAGAGACCGAGGGACTAATTCTGGCTGCACAAGACCAAGCCTTAAGGACAAATGCATACAAAGTCAAAATTGAGAAGACAGCAACAGACAGTAAGTGCCGCCTATGCAAAGAAGCTGAAGAAACAGTGGACCACTTGTAAGCTGTTGCAAGAAGATTGCACAAACTGATTACAAGCAGCGGCATGACAAAGTAGCAACAATGGTGCATTGGAAGATCTGCAAAAAATATCATTTGCCTGTAAGCAAAAAATGGTGGGATCATAAAATAGAGAAAGTCATAGAAAATGATAAAATTAAACTGCTCGGGGACTTCAGAATTCAAACAGACAAGCACCTGCAACATAACACCCCAGACTTAACAATTGTCGATAAGAAAGACAAAAAAGTCTGGATAGTGGACGTGGCAGTGCCTAGAGACAGCAGAATAGACGAGAAAGAACTGGAGAAGATAACAAAATACAAAGACCTACAAATAGAAATAGAAAGACTGTGGCAAAAGCAAGCAAAGGTAGTACCAATAGTAATAGGCTCCTTGGGTGCAATCCCAAAACAACTGGAGCACCACTTGAACACATTGGCATTGACAAATTCGCTATTAGTCAATTGCAAAAGGCGGCCTTATTAGGAACTGCTTCCATCCTGCGACGATACCTGTAATACCATCAAACATCCACATCTGCCTATCCAAGGTCCTGGGTAAGGACTCGATAGGTAGACAAAATGCCAAATCCAGTCTGAACATCTGGCTGACTGTGCGATGATCCATAATAATAATAGTAATAATAATAATAATAATAATAATAATAATACTTGGATTATCCTTCAAGCTGACAACATCAAGCACACTGAAGTCAAGAAAAAGATTAGAGGTGAATACATCAAGAGAGTGAAGAAGATCTTAAAGTCCAAACTCAATGGAGGAAATACCATAAAGGCAATCAACACCTGGGCAATCCCAGTCATTAGGTACACAGCTGGAATAGTGGACTGGACTCAAGCAGAACTACAAGCAATGGATAGGCAGACCAGAAAAATAATGACAATGAATCATGCCCTTCATCCACGCAGTGACATTGATAGACGTTATCTACCAAGGCAAATAGGTGGGCGTGGAATGCTACAAGTACATCAGATGGTTGAAGAAGAAAAAATGGCTTTGGAAGAATATCTGAAGAACAATGATGAAGATGCACTGAAATTAGTATATCAGGAAGGCTTACGGACTACTGGAGAGATCAAACTGTCCTACAAGAAAGACCAAATGAAGAACAGAATAGAGGCATGGGAAAACAAAGCACTACATGGCCAATACATGAAAAAAATAGCTGGAAAGCAGATAATAACAAGACCTGGCAATGGCTAAGAGCAGGAAAATTGAAGAAAGAGACCGAGGGACTAATTCTGGCTGCACAAGAACAAGCCTTAAGGACAAATGCATATAAAGTCAAAATTGAGAAGACAGCAACAGACAGTAAGTGCCGCCTATGCAAAGAAGATGAAGAAACAGTGGACCACTTGGTAAGCTGTTGCAAGAAGATTGCACAGACTGATTACAAGCAGCGGCATGACAAAGTAGCAACAATGGTGCATTGGAAGATCTGCACAAAATATCATTTGCCTGTAAGCAAAAACTGGTGGGATCATAAAATAGAGAAAGTCATAGAAAATGATAAAATTAAACTGCTCTGGGACTTCAGAATTCAAACAGACAAGCACTTGCAACATAACACCCCAGACTAAACAATTGTCGATAAGAAAGACAAAAAAGTCTGGATAGTGGACGTGGCAGTGCCTGGAGATAGCAGAATAGACGAAAAAGAACTGGAGAAGATAACAAAATACAAAGACCTACAAATAGAAATAGAAAGACTGTGGCAAAAACAAGCAAGGGTAGTACCAATAGTAATAGGTTCCTTGGGTGCAATCCCAAAACAACTGGAGCACCACTTGAACACCATTGGCATTGACAAATTCGCTATTAGTCAATTGCAAAAGGCGGCCTTATTAGGAACTGCTTCCATCCTGCGACGATATCTGTAATACCATCAAACATCCACATCTGCCTATCCCAGGTCCTGGGTAAGGACTCGATAGGTAGACAAAATGGCAAATCCAGTCTGAACATCTGGCTGACTGTGCAATGATCCACAATAATACTAATAATACTAATAATACTAATACTAATACTAATAATAATAAAGTTGGAAGGGACTTTGGAGGTCATCTAGTCCAACCCTCTGCTCAGGCAGAAACGCTATACCATTTCAGACAAATGGCTGTCCAGTCTCTTCTTGAAAACATCCAGTGTTGCAGCATTCACCGCTTCTGGAGGCAGGTTGTTCCACTGGTTAATTGTTCTAACTGTCAAGAAGTTTCTCCTTAGTTCTAGGTTGCTTCTCTCTTTGGTTAGTTTCCATCTGTTGCTTGTTATGCATTACATTATTTTTAACAGCTTCTTGGTAAATATATTGTTTTGCCTCCATCTCTTTCTTCTTTAACTCTTTTATTCACAAACAGGAGCACTACCAAGTCCCACTCAGGCTAAACAAGTGTGCCCCTTTGCTCCAGGACAATATTTACCAATAATGAATCTCATTGCTTTGCTTCTTTTGATCCCCCCTTTGATTCCTCTTTCCCTGCTACAAATCCTCTGTAAGACCACAGATAACAAGGGAGAAACTTATTTGGGGTAAGAAGCTAAGCATCAGTAGCTCAGATCAGAAGGTGAATTATTTGAGTGAGAAAAAGTGTAGAAGAAAGGGTGAAGAACGTTCCATAAACTATTCCACTAGTGTTCCATAAAATTGCAAAGAGGGGACCTTAATTGGTAAGAGAGACCATCTTTCATAGTAAAGATTTCTACCTGGGGGTCTCTTCTCCATGCCAAGTAATCCACCTGTCATCCCAATGCAGAGTTTCATAAGCACAATATACAAATAGATCAGAGGTCCCCATAGTTACCTTCAAGGTGACCATAGGCCAGTTGTTTGTAGTGTTGTTTCTTTCTGGGACATCTGATTTCATTTTAACTTCACTGGCAGAATTTGTTCAGTGTGCTTTTGCACACTGTTTCCTTTAGGGTTTTAAATTTGGACCTCGTTAGTTCACTTCACATGTATTCTTTGCTATATTTCTCATTGGTTGTCCAGATTCTTCAGTGACAATTATGTACGGGAAGAGATAACGAATATCTGCTCACAATTCTTTTCATTTTTCTTTCTTTCAGTAAAACTTTTTGTATATTTCTCAATACAGGTACTTCATTCCAGCCCAAATGGAGAAGTCTTCCCATAGAGTTTTATATATCTTGTGTAACATTGCCCATTTTCTTTTCCATTCCAGCTTCATTCATTCCTTCAAAACTCTCATTTTGGCAATAATTGCATTGATGGGGTATATATGGATGAGAGTGGAGAGTTGACAGCAGACCTGGACATTGTGAACTGGGTGATTTTATCCAATATGTCTGTTATCCAAGCGACATTTGGAAGCCTAGAAAGACAAGGATCCTTGGATTTCAAGTTGATGATCAACCAGAAGACTATTGTAGAGATGGAAGCACTGAATAAGGTGGAAAAAAGACTTTATTCTGCTTTTTTGAAGGTCTCACCAAGAGGACTGTAGAATTCAGGAAGAGACAGGCTTGGGATGGCATCTCAGTTTTCCAGAGACAAAATGTCTTTGATTATATGTACAGGTGTCTAGGAGAAATATATTCTTAACTATTCCAGTTAACAGTTTATCAGTTTTCTGCAAGCGATTAAGAGTAAGAACATGGAGAAACACGATTCGTTTCACAAAGCTAAGAATCCATTCAACTTTCCCGCAAATATACACACTGAGAAATTAAACTAAATATTGTAGAGTGGGAAACATTAGAAGATATATAAGGAAACCACAAGCAATCAAAACAGTTTGATGAACTGCAAGTGGTAGACTTCAAATGTGGCAAAGTTAAGCCTGGAACTGAACATCCTGAAATTATTCCTTTTGCCAAATTTAGAATATATAATAATTCATTTTGGGAATGTTATTTTTTCCCTCTCTCTGCCCAGCCCTTGCCTCCTTCCAGGTGTGTGGAAAGCTGCCCTCCTGGATTCATGAAGGTGGCACAGGAAGGGAAACCCATCTGCTGCTACAATTGTCATCTATGTGCAGAAGGAACCATCTCCACCCAGGAAGGTGGCTGACAGCAGGAGAAAGGCACAGCCTTTTGGGAGAACCTGATATTTTCTTGTTGTTGTTGTTGTTGTTGTTGTTAATTGCGAAGTCGTGTCCGACCCATCGCAACCCCATGGACAACGTTCCTCCACGTCTTCCTGTCCTCCACCATCTTCTGGAGTCCATTTAAGTTCACACCTACTGCTTCAGTGACTCCATCCAGCCATCTCATTCTCTATCGTCCCCTTCTTCTGTTGCCCTCAATCTTTCCCAGCATTAGGCCCTTCTCCAGTGAGTCCTTTCTTCTCATTAGGTGGCCAAAGTATTTGAGTTTCAACTTCAGGATCTGGCCTTCTAAAGAGCAGTCGGGGTTGATCTCCTCTAGGACCAACCGGTTGGATCGCCTTGCAGTCCAGGGGATGCGCAGGAGTCTTCTCCATCACCATAGTTCAAAGGCCTCAATTCTTTTGCGCTCAGCCTTTCTTATGGTCCAACTTTCACAGCCATACATTGCAACTGGGGAAACCATGGCCTGGACTATACGCACTTTTGTTGGCAGGGTGATGTCTCTGCTTTTTAGTATGCTGTCTAGATTTGCCATAGCTTTCCTCCCCAGGAGCAAGCGTCTTTTAATTTCTTGGCTGCAGTCCCCATCTGAGGTGATATTTTCTATGAAAGTGCAATTTAAAAAGCTTGGCCAGAGTAGGGCTGATCCTTTGGAGTACTGATTGAGATATACATTTATTTCATAGTGAATTATGAGAAATTATCTTGGAAGCTAATCTGACATATAATCAAGCAAACGGGAATACCAATCATGGATAAAAAATATAGGATAAGGTTGAATATTATGAGAAAGATGGCATGTCTTCCTCTATCTTTTGCAACACATCTTTCACGATTCAAATTACTATTTACCACATTGCTCTGAAGAGTAAGAGATTCCAGATTGTAGAATATAATGGTTGAACCTTGCTTGGCTCTTTGGAAGAAATTTGATCAGATTCTTCCCAGTCTCCATCTCTAGTAGGAATCATTTCTACAAGCAGCCACAGTTCATAGTTTCAGATTTCCTTAGAACCCAAGAGCCTGGAAATTGTCTTTGATGCTTTCAGAACCCAATAACTTCTCTCTGTTCCTCTTCCATCCCCTAATCCTTCTTGCTATTTTCACAATCCAGATTAGAGTACTTCTGAATTTCAGTCCCTGTACTGAACAGGGATGAACTAAATCAACTCCTTGAACTCCTCGATTAACTCATAAATTTTGGAAAAGAAACGAGCGTCCTGTTTTTGATTTCAGTTATACAGTCATAAACTTGGTTGCTATGAAAATTAACAGTTTACTCAAGATTGAGGAGGTAACAACAGGCAAAATGTTATGTACAAGGTTGATTCCAATTAAAAAAAAAAAATCATGGGTCAGGATTGTTTTTCAAGTCAGGCTTCAACCAGCTGTTTTTAAACAAAAGATGTATTCCTTTGCTAAATGAATTTCATGGAGTGTCTTTGCTATGCTTTTCATCTAGTGGCTGTTCATGGGGACTGCACAGCTTTATGCATAATCCTCTGACTGCTCCATAGTTCAGGTGGTGCTTTTTTTTTTTTTTTTTTTTTTTGGAACAATCTCATGTGTCTCCTGAGGCTCACATTCCACGGGTTCTGCTAGAGGCTCTTCTTTAAAGTCATTGTCGGAGTCCTGGCACATGATGAGGAGAGGAGAGTCATAAGTTGAGGTTAAGTTCAACTTCTTTCTTGACCATGGGGGAAGATGACTCTTATTGCTATTATAAAAAAATAGAAGAATGCATTTTGATGTCCTCACTTTATATCCAATTCATCTTTATCAGCAACTCCACATTTCTTTCTCCATGGCAAAAGTAGTGTTTATCCACTTCAGCTGGCATAAGCTACACTAAGCTATCTTTCATATGTACTTCATTCCATTATAGACTGGATCTCATTGGTGCCTTAAAGCATTGAAAAAAGGCTGGGCTTCAATTTTCAACAGGTTCAGCAGTGGAGATATCAAATGCTAGACCTTCCTTCCTTCCTTTTTTCCTTCCTTCCTTCCTTCCTTGAATCTTTTCTTTCTCCATTCTCTTTCAACATACTTATTGATGAAATAGTGACATTAAAAAAGAAAAGAAATATTAAGATGTTCTTGCTGGAGGGAATGAAGAAATGTGTTGACTTCATCTACACACAATCATTCATACCAACAACAATTTTACCCATAAAAAAACTTGTTAAAAGAATATCCTACTCTTGGTTTTTTTTTCAGATGCAGAAAAATGTGCCAAATGTCCAGAAGATCAACATCCAAACACCAATCGAATTTACTGTATTCCCAAGACTAATAACTACCTTTCTTATAAGGAAAATCTGGGGATCATCCTTTCTTCCATTGCATTATTCCTCTCTATAAGCACAGGCTTTGTCTTGGGGATCTTCATTAAATTCCTAGAAACACCAATTGTCAAAGCCAACAACCGGGACCTCTCCTACATCCTCCTGGTCTCCCTCCTGCTTTCCACCTTGACCTCCTTCCTGTTCATTGGCCAACCAAATAGAATGAGCTGCCTACTCCAACAAATAGCCTTCAGCATCATTTTCTCCACTGCCATTTCTTCAATCTTGGCCAAAACAATCACAGTGGTATTAGCCTTCTTGGCCACCAAACCAGGGAATAAAGTACAGAGATGGTTGGGGAAGAGCATGGCTAACTCCATTGTCCTTTCCTGTTCTGGTCTTCAAGTTGTCATCTGCAGCATCTGGTTGGGAACTTTCCCCCCATTTCCTGACTATGACATGCACTCCCAACCTAGAGAGATCATTTTACAATGCAATGAAGGCTCCGTCGCCATGGTTTATGTTGCCCTTGGGTACATGGGCTTCCTGTCTGCTGTCTGCTTCACAGTGGCTTTTCTGGCCAGGAATTTGCCTGCGGCCTTCAATGAAGCCAAGCTGATCACCTTCAGCATGCTGGTCTTCTGCAGTGTGTGGGTGACTTTTGTGCCCACCTACCTGAGCACCAAAGGAAAATACATGGTGGCCGTACAGGTCTTCTCCATCTTGGTCTCCAATGCTGGTCTGCTGGGTTGCATTTTCAGCCTGAAGTGCTATATTATTATTTTTAGGACAGATCTGAATACCAAAGAACATTTGATGTTAAAATAAAATAAGAAGAAAACTTTAATAAGCCTGTTGTCCCAAAGGTGCTTTTTCATGAGGCAACTAGACTTCTTTTTTCTCTTTCAAGAC
This sequence comes from Crotalus tigris, assembly GCF_016545835.1. NCBI lineage: Eukaryota > Metazoa > Chordata > Lepidosauria > Squamata > Viperidae > Crotalus > Crotalus tigris. The sequence goes on along the minus strand of NW_024100630.1, from coordinate 475,595 downwards.
ATTTTGCTTCTCATGCAAGAAGTCCAGTTACTTCGCGAAAAAGCACCTTTGGGACAACCATAACCTGGATGACTGAGAATCTCCACAGACATTTAACAAACCTGTTATTTTCCAGAAATGGTATTTAATAAGCTCAATGAACAGATTTTATCCATCTAATATTTATTTATTAAACCTATACGCTACTCCTCCCATCTAGAGGGGACTCTACGTGACTTGCAATCAAGAAAAACAAGGTGAAACTTGAAAACATTAAAAGAATAAATACTGTCACTACATTTTTCTAAAATTGACAGATGGGAAGGAAGGGTCCAATATGCACATGTGGAGGAGGAGGTATTCCCCCTGTTTCTAAAAGTACTCCTATTCCCATTCTTCCATCTTTTTAAAGAAACCAATAAGTAATGCACCAAGTCTTATTTTCAGTCACAATAGTGTGGGTAAAATCAGTTTCCATATGAATTGGATTGTAGGCAAGCCAAACTATAAGGAATGTGGTGCAGCTCATAATGACCCATGGTAAATTTTATCAGAATGTTCCAAAAGCAAACCACGAATCTGAAGATGCAAATGTTTCTTCTAATTAAGACCATTTTTCTTTGTAGATAACAGGAGGGTAAGATATAATTCACGATTTTTTATATTGCTATGTATGAAAATGCATGTATTCACCATTGTCTCCTTTTTGCATCATTTCCCCCTCCTTTCTGAAAATGTGTATGTCTGCCTGTCTCTCTGTGTGTGTCTGTGTCTGTATCTATGTGTACACACACACACAGAGAGAGAGAGAGAGAGAGAGAGAGAGAGAGAGAGAGAGAGAGATAGATAGATAGATAGATAGATAGATACATAGATAGATAGGTAGGTAGATAGGTAGATAGGATGGATATGATAGATAGATAGATAGATAGATAGATAGATAGATAGATAGATAGATAGACAGACAGACAGACAGACAGACAGACAGACAGACAGACAGACAGATAGATAGATAGATAGATAGATAGATAGATAGGTAGATAGATTGTTGTTGTTAATTGCGAAGTCGTGTCCGACCCATCGCGACCCCATGGACAACGTTCCTCCAGGTCTTCCTGTCCTCTACCATCTTCTGGAGTGCATTTAAATTCACACCTAAATAGATAGATAAATAGATAGATAGATAGATAGATAGATAGATAGATAGATAGATAGATAGATAGATAGATAGGATGGATATGACAGACAGACAGACAGACAGACAGACAGACAGACAGACAGACATATTCCAAACAAATTTACATGTGCCAAACTCACCCATAGATGAGTCTGGGCCCTCTTACATTTTTTAAGAAATTGCCACATAAAAACTCATAAAACCCCACCTAAATTGCTGCCCCAAAGAAGAGGGAGTCAAGCTATTCTCCAAAACACCTGAAGGCAGGAAAAGAAACAACAGATACAAACTAATCAAGGAGAGAAGCAACCTAGAACTAAGGAGAAATTTCCTGACAGTTAGAACAATTAACCAGTGGAACAACCTGCCTCCAAAAATTGTGGACATGCCAACATGACAGGTTTTTAAGAAGAGATTGGACAACCATTTGTCTGAAATGGTATAGGGTCTCATGCTTGAGCAGCAAGTTGGACTAGAAGACCTTCAAGGTTCCTTCCAACTCTGTTATTCCGCTATCCTATTATGAGTAGGATATCAGTGTATCATATGAGTGTACACTTTGAGTATCTCCCTATTCTTTTTACAGGAGCCCACTCCTATTATGTATTGTTTTGGGTTTTTTGGCATAGATTTTATTAGTTTTTTTGGGATTAGGAATAAGGTGGGGTCGGGATTGGGGTTGGGATTTAGGTTAGGGTTAGGATTAAGGTTAGGGTTGGGGTTGGGGTTTTTCCAAATAACATTCTCAATATTTAGCAAACAGCATAATGTCTGGGTTCATGTATTTAACAAACAATAATGGATAATGGTTAATTATCATAAACAATATGTTAATTAATCACCCAACAGCCTTCTTCTTACTAATATATATCCAAAATTACTTATAACATTCCTTTCTAATTTGTCTTTGTAGCCATTGATAGAAATTATCCCATGTTCTAAAGTACACTGATTTTTCTTTCTCTTTTATCTTTAATGTCAATCTATCCATTTCTGCACACTCTAGAATTTTCTTAATTAGTACTTCTTCAGCTGGTAAGTTTTCATTTTTCCAATGTTGGGCAAATATAATTCTTGTTGTCGTTAGTACGTGTAGTATTAAATATCTGCAATCTTTCTCATAATTAGCTCCTATTATTCCTAAGAAAAATAATTCTGATTTAAAGTCTATTTGTTTTTTAAAGTCTATTTTATTTTCTCCAACCATAAATGTATTTTTACCCAAAATCTTTTTGCTTTAGGGCATGTCCACCAGATATGATAATAAGTACCTGGTCTTTGTTTGCATTTCCAAAAGTTATTTGAAGTATTTTTAAACATTTTTGCTAATTTCACTAATGTCATATGCCGTCTGTAAAACATTTTATATAAGTTTTCTTTATATGCCACTCCTTTAGTTAATTTAATATTCCTTTCCCATAACTTTTGCATCATCCACCACCATGCTATGGGCACTGCCAGCATCTTAGCTGAAGACCTCACAGCCTACTGTTTATTTCATAAACTAAGAAATTTCAAAATTCAAAGGATCTCAGTATATTACCTGAATACAGCAGGACAACAGAGAGATTGTCAAGTAAAATTAAAAAAAATGTTTATCTACTCTATAAATTCCTCTCTGTTTATTCAGTGCTACAGTCCAACGGCTGTCCCTTTCCTACCTCTAGTCAGCTCTAATAAAAAAAATGATATTGCTAGAATAAATGGGAAATGAATTTTCATTTCAAGCTGAGCAATGCAAGATTATTGCATTCTTTGACCAAGTGACAAAATTAGTGGATCAGAAGAATGCTGTGGATATAATTTACTTGGACTTCAGTAAGGCATTTGATAAAGTAGATCAAAACCTACTAATTGATAAGATAGAAAAATGCAGGTTAGACAGCATCACCACCAGATGGATCTGTATCTGGCTGACCAGTGGTACTCAGCATGTGGTCCTCAATGGAACTGCTTCTACATGGAGGGAAGTGTGTAGTGGGGTGCCCTAGGGCTCTGTTCTGGGCCCAGTGCTCTTCAACACCTTCATCAACAATTTGGACGAGGGGATAGATGGGGAAATCATCAAATTTGCAGACGACACCAAGCTGGCAGGAATAGCCAACACTCCAGAAGACAGGCTTAAGATACAGGAGGATCTGGACAGACTTGAACACTGGGCGCTGTCTAACAAAATGAAATTCAATGGTGAAAAAAGTAAGATTCTATATTTAGGCAAGAAAAACCAAATGTACAGGTATGGTATAGCGGGTACCTTGCTCAATAGTAGTAACTGTGAGAGGGACCTCAGAGTCCTAGTGGGCAATCACTTAAATATGAGCCAGCAGTGTGCTTCAGCTGCCAAAAGGCCAACACAATGCTGGGCTGCATTAACAGAGGGATAGAATCAAGATCACGTGAAGTATTAATACCACTTTACAATGCCTTGATAAGGCAATACTTGGAATACTGCATCCAGTTTTGGTCACCACGATATAAAAAAGATGTTGAGACTCTAGAAAGAGTACAGAGAAGAGCAACAAAGATGATTAGGGAACTGGAGGCTAAAACATATAAGGAAAGGCTACTGGAATCGGGTATGTCTAGTTTAATGAAGAGAAGGACGAGGGGGGACATGATAGCAGGGTTCCAATATCTCAGGGGCTGCGACAAAGAAGAGGAAGTCAAGCTATTTTCCAAGGCACCTGAAGGCAGAACAAGAAGCAAGCGATGGAAACTCATCAAGGAGAGAAGCAACCTAGAACTAAGGAGAAACTTCCTGACAGTTAGAACAATTAACCAGTGCAACAACCTGCCTCTAGAAGTGGTGAATGCTCCAACACTGGAAGTTTTTAAGAAGAGACTGGACAGCCATTTGTCTGAAATGGTATAGGGTTTCCTGCCTGAGCAGGAGGTTGGACTAGGTGATCTCCAAGGTCCCTTCCAACATTATTACTATTATTATTATTATTATTATTATTATTATTATTATTATTAATAATAATAATAATAATAATAAAATCAATTCCAAATTAGGACTGATGCATGGAGGTGTAATGAACAGGCCCTCTTCAAGGTTCAAGTGTATTGCTTTCTTCCTTGGTGTTAGAAGTCAGGAAGAACTAGAGTTAAATGTCACCAACCTAGAGTGTCACCAAAATCCATAGCTCTGGGTTACATTCCCACCAATATCTGGAGGGAAGATACCACACTGAAGGATCGCAGGACTCAGTTTGCTGGGTGCCACAATTTTCATTAACACACTTTTCTCCAGTTATCCCTCTGCATATAGAGCCCAGAAGGACCTCAGGATCCCCAGAGGAAAACTTGTTTCTCATTGTAATTATTACCATCCTGATCTTGGAGACATTTGCTACGGTAACTGCCTTTGACGTTAACATCAGACTGAGGCAACATGGGAGGGATATTGCATCAGAAAAGGATAAATGCTTGAGGTCCTGCTCTGTGTGGCACAAATTTTGGGACAGGGAGGAACTGTGCTCTTGAAAGCACCTTTCTCTTCTTTCCAATCCTATGACTGAATCAGGAAAGCCACTGGCATTACCATCTTGCGAAAGTGCTTTGAACTCTTCTAATTCATCTAATCCATGTTTAGAAACAGGAACTGGATGGATTCAGCCCTCTGAATTATGGACCTCCTGCTTCTGCTTCTGATGCTGCTGGCATTCCAGTCAGTCTCTGGGCCGCCTAGAATGAAATGCTCTCTGAATTTGGAGCACCGGGATGAAAAAAAGCCATGGAGCTATTACAGGCCAGGAGATCATCTCATTAGTATAGTGGTCACCGAAACAAAAATACCACACACAACAGTGCCTTTCAATGTGGTTCCTTCCAGTCCGTCTCACTCGTAAGTCATTCAGTGTGATGGAATTGCATTCCCTCCATTAGCAGATATAACACTCTTCTTATTTCACTCATTCCTATTCTGCAGTGCCTCTCTAGTTCCTTGAATAGTTTTGATTTCCATGGCCTCTCTCTTTTGTCTTATTTTGCAGAAGAGACTCAAATCCAAAGATGGGGCAAAAAAAAAAAAATCCTGAAAAAAGTTCATAATTTCCTTTCCCCATCCAATCCTGAGTTCATCATTTGAATGCTGACTTTTGTTAAAAGTAGTGAAAAGGAGTAGGGATAACATGATAGCAGTGTCCCAATATCTAAAGTGCTGCCACAAAGAAGAGGGGATCAACCTATTTTCCAAAGCACTTGAAGGCAAGACAAGAAACAATGGGTGGAAACTAATCTTGGAAAGAAGCAACCTAGAACTAAGGAGAATTTTCCTGACAGAACTATTAACCAGTGGTCCTAATAAAAAAGAATATTTGTAGCTCAGGGTTGACATGAAGGGTCCTTGGTGCTCTCTGAGCTTGATTGTTTTCTTGCAATTGTTTCATTACCCAAACTAGATAACATCATCAGTGCTGGTGAGTGCTAGTCTGCAAGAAAACAAGCAAACTCAGAAAGCACCAAGGACCACTCACATTAATCAGTGGAATGGCTTGTCTTCAGAAGTTGTGGGTGCTCCATCACTGGAGACTTTTAAGAAGTGACTAAACAGCCACTTCTCTGAAATGGTATATAGGGTCTCCTGCTTGAGCAGGGATTAGATTAGAAGACCTCCAAGGTTCCTTCCAACTCTATTATTCTGTTGTTCTATTAGTGAATGAAAGGATTGTAGTCTCCTATCCCTTTTCCATATTTTTATAAATCCTCATTGATATTCAATTCCTAATATTTATTTCCTGGCAAATTCCTGGCAAATAGATGGGGAAGAAATGGAGGTAGTGACAGATTTTATTTTTCTGGGCTCCAAGATCACCTCAGATGGGGACTGCAGCCAAGAAATTAAAAGACGCTTGCTCCGAGGGAGGAAAGCTATGGCAAATCTAGACAGCATACTAAAAAGCAGAGACATCACCCTGCCAACAAAAGTGCGTATAGTCCAGGCCATGGTTTTCCCAGTTGTAATGTATGGCTGTGAAAGTTGGACCATAAGAAAGGCTGAGCGTCAAAGAATTGAGGCCTTTGAACTATGGTGCTGGAGAAGACTCCTGCGAGTCCCTTGGACTGCAAGGCGTTCAAATCGGTCAGTCCTAGAAGAGATCAACCCCAACTACTCTTTAGAAGGCCACATCCTGAAGTTGAAACTGAAGTACCTTGGCCACCTAATGAGAAGGGCCTAATGCTGGGAAAGATTGAGGGCAATAGAAGAAGGGGACAACAGAGAATGAGATGGCTGGATGGAGTCACTGAAGCAGTAGGTGTGAACTTAAATGGACTCCAGAAGATGGTAGAGGACAGGAAGACCTGGAGGAACGTTGTCCATGGGGTTGCGATGGGTCGGACACGACTTCACAATTAACAACAACAACAATATTTATAGGGCTAGAGAATAAAGAATAATTCTACAATTGTAGAATTGTTTTTCTAGGTCCCTTTTGAAATATTCTCATTCTTTTATGATACTTCTGCTTGAATGATTGAAATATTTTGAATCCGGGTAATGGGTTTTGAATCAGTATTATACAATGTAAACAAAAGAGTCTATAGATCTGTGCAGATAAAACTGAAAAAAAAGTATTTTGTTATTGTAGTTTTTGATGATGCTAATAACATGAATGTTTTTTTCAGACGTTTACCTTTGGAACAATCAAATCTCTTCCGTTATGTCTTTGCCATTCAATTGGTCAACAAGAATCCCCAGCTCCTTCACAATCTCACACTGGGCTACAACATCCATGACAACTATTTGAACACACTTGGCACTTCAGATGCCTTGCTGGGCATGCTCTCCACTGGAGAAGCCAATGTTCCCAACTATAGCTGTGGAAGGGAAGACAACCTATTGGCTGTTCTTGATGGGGCTCTCAGGGACATCTCCATGCAGATGTCAGTGTTACTTGGCACCTACAAAGTCCCACAGGTTTGTATGTGTGGGGTGGTAATAGGTGAGCGATTGATCCAGCCGCACCTTCTGTATGGAATTTAAGAATGGCTTTTCACCATGGCCATTGAAAGAGTTATGGCTAGGGACTGAGATTCTCAGTGAGGAAGGGGTAAGGATCAAAGCAATCCTATTCACTCTTGACACGATCTTCATTATTTTGCTGTACTTTGAAGCACAGTTGTGAAAGTGAAGAGTTCCTCCGTGTCCAATGAAATGGTCTTCTGTTAGAAGGAATGTATAGCAGTGAGTGATAGATCCAATCATATGGTTTCCATGGAATTCAAGGGCTGCTTTTAACAGTGATCACTGAAGGTATCATTGCTGGGGATTGGGATCCACAGTAGGGAAAGGCCAGGATCAAAACAGACACATCTTCTTATGATTTCATCCCCATTGCTTTGGAGATTCTGATACCCATTTTTGAAGGTTAATCAATCAGAATAGAACTGGAAGGGACGTCAGAGGTCTTCTAGTTACTAGTCCAGCTCTCTGCTCAAGCAAGAGACCCTATACTATTTCAGACAAGTGGCTCTCCAGTCTCTTGTTAAAAACCTCTGGTGAGTAAGTACCACAACTTCTGAAGGCAAGCCTTTCCATTGGTTGATTGTTCTCAACGTTAGGAAGTTTCTCCTTGATTCCAGGTTGCTTCTCTCCTTGATTAGTTTCCATCCGTTGTTTCTTGTCTGGAAACAATGAAGGTGAAGAAAGACTCTGAGTTCAATTAAAAAAACCTGTTCTATACAAAAGGCAGGTAAAGCAGTGATGGAAGCTCATATTTTATACATGATCTTGGCCAAAATAATGATATTTTCAAAAGTGAAGAAATCATAGATTTGTGAAAAGAATCCCAATGGATTAGCTTACCTAAAACTGATAGAACATATTTTCAAACAAAGTCTCAGCAGCTGGACACAATGGTTTAAGTATGGAAGATTTAACCAAGACCTTACAATAGCTTTTATTTGCAGAGGTCCATAGATAGAAGACGTAAAGCTTCCATTATTTCAATTTCAATCATATAAGAGCAATCGGTTATCTTGCACCATAGATTAATGGGATGACTTATTGATATTTTAAGATTAAAAAAATATATTTCCTGTGTAATGAGAATTCAAAATGTGCATATAATATGGCTCGTTATATGAAGAAAGCAGTTCAGTTTGAATCTCCATATCTGGGTATGATTGCTATAAATTGTAGGAGTGATACAGAAATGATTTGCATTCTTTGTTCTTATTCTTTTCTGATTTAATGCATTGTTTTATTTTATTTTATATAAGGTCTTATTAATGTCCTGTGTTTTATCTGTATATATTGATATGGCCTCAAGAATAATTAACAATAAACTATTCTAGTATATGCATGAGAACCAAATTGGATTTATTATAACCTCACACATTGGACTTAATGTGACTCCAAATATGACACAACATTCTTATTGCTTTTTCAGATCAGTGATAAAATTGCTTCAGAGGCTCTGAGTGATAAAAGTCAATTCCCCTTTTTCCATCCAATGCTCCCCAAAGAGGGATTCCACTACCCACGAATTGTCCAACTGCTCCTCCATTTCAGATGGACCTTGATTGGCCTCTTTGCTTCAGACACAGAGAATGGAGAACATTTCATGAGGATGTTTACTCCTATACTAATGAGGAATGGAATTTGTGTTGTTATATCACAACGATTCTCAACAACTGGGCATATAAGACCCCTCAGGGCTGCTTTCACTAAGTGGAGACAAGTCAATGTCTTTGTTCACTTCATAGAACATGTTCCCCTTCTGGAGAGAATTTTTCCTTTCCATCTAACATTTATACGTTTGCTGGAACCCATTGAAGGGAAAGTCTGGATCATCACAGTTTTGGGGGAATATTTCATGGGAAAGCACAGACTTTTCAGATACATTCATAGCGTTTCGACCCTTGCCTTTCAGGAAAAAGAACAGCCAGAAGACGATGCCTTTAAAATTGACATCTTTGCAGACCCCCTCTTTAAAGATAAGTATTTTCATTGTTCTTTTTCAAAGCGTGCCTTTTCTGTCAATGCCCAGAAAAGATGCAACCAGAAAGCTCTGCTGGAGACCCAAGTGAAAAGAAACAGGAGACAGATCTCAAATAAGCCCCGTGTCTACAGTGTCATTAAGACTCTTGCTGGAGTCTTGAAGTCTGCATATTCCTCCAGATCCAGAAGGAGAAGGACGGTGGGCAAAGAGAGGTTGGAGGCTCCAAAGCTTCAAGCATGGCAGGTATGGGGTCCCAATGAAGTGGAAAAATACTGTTGTTTTGAAATTGCTGTGTCTTCAGAAGGTTTCCTGTCTTGCAGCTGCTGACCAATTTAGCCATGCTCTGTCTGAACCAGATCCTGTTTGTGCTGATGCACGTGTTCTGTCATAACTGTCTGGTATTCTTCCATATGCTGAGACAAGGATGTATAGAATATAACCATGTAAGGAATACTATGTGGTCAGGAAATGTATACGTATTAAAAGGGTATAAATATGTCCTACGAATATGTCAGACCCTTTGCTTTGTTTAGCTCTCTGAACCTGCGCAATAAACCTTCCCTTCGCCAAAGAGCTGGCTCAAGTCTTTTATTTCTAGAACACCAACAATACATTAATCTTAGCTCCTTTTTTGAGAGGAATCCAAAGGAGAAGGAGTAGAATCATCTCAACTATCTGTATTACAAAAGGCCAAACTTTTTGACCAATTCAATCACTCGTGGCCTAATATTTCAAAGAATGGACTTTACGTAAATATATTTCAACATTACACTTTCCTGATTTTTAAAAGGATGTGTGCACTTTTAAATTACTTCTTCTATATTTTTGGGTTTTTGATTAGGATTGTAGAATTTTTACATTACTTAATTTTGAAGGTGAGTCTGAGAACATCTAGCCCAAACCCTCCTCTCTACAGGAATTGCATAAAAAGCTTCTCTGACAGTTGGATGCTCAGTCTTTGCACGAAGACAATTTGTAGTTCACTAACTCAGCTCTAAAAATTGTTCCTGCATTTAGGCTGTCTTTCCTTTCATTCAGCCACAATCTCCTGACAGAGTTTATCTTATGATATTCTGGAATAGTAATAGTAATAATAATAATAATAATAATAATAATAATAATAATAATAAAAACACTGAAGTCAAGAAAAAGATTAGAGGTGAATACATCAAGAGAGTGAAGAAGATCTTAAAGTCCAAACTCAATGGAGGAAATACCATAAAGGCAATCAACACCTGGGCAATCCCAGTCATTAGGTACACAGCTGGAATAGTGGACTGGACTCAAGCAGAACTAAAAGCAATGGATAGGCAGACCATAAAAATAATGACAATGAATCATGCCCTTCATCCACGCAGTGACATTGATAGACTTTATCTACCAAGGCAAATAGGTGGGCGTGGAATGCTACAAGTACATCAGATGGTTGAAGAAGAAAAAATGGCTTTGGAAGAATATCTGAAGAACAATGATGAAGATGCACTGAAATTAGAATATCAGGAAGGCTTACTGACTACTGGAGAGACCAAACTAGCTTACAAGAAAGACCAAATGAAGAACAGAATAGAGGCATGGGGAGACAAAGCACTACATGGCCAATACATTAAAAAAATAGCTGGGAAAGCAGATAATAACAAGACCTGGCAATGGCTAAGAGCAGGAAAATTGAAGAAAGAGACCGAGGGACTAATTCTGGCTGCACAAGATCAAGCCTTAAGGACAAATGGATATAAAGTCAAAATTGAGAAGACAGCAACAGACAGTATTCTTTGCCTATGCAAAGAAGCTGAAGAAACAGTGGACCACCTGGTAAGCTGTTGCAAGAAGATTGCACAGACTGACTACAAGCAGCAGCATGACAAAGTAGCAACAATGGTGCATTGGAAGAACTGCAAAAAATATCATTTGCCTGTAAGCAAGAACTGGTGGGATCATAAAATAGAGAAAGTCATAGAAAATGATAAAATTAAACTGCTCTGGGACTTCAGAATTCAAACAGACAAGCACCTGCAACATAACACCCCAGACTTAACAATTGTCGATAAGAAAGACAAAAAAGTCTGGATAGTGGACGTGGCAGTGCCTGGAGACAGCCGAATAGACGAGAAAGAACTGGAGAAGATAACAAAATACAAAGACCTACAAATAGAAATAGAAAGACTGTGGCAAAAGCAAGCAAGGGTAGTACCAAGAGTAATAGGCTCCTTGGGTGCAATCCCAAAACAACTGGAGCACCACTTGAACACCATTGGCATTGACAAATTCGCTATTAGTCAATTGCAAAAGGCGGCCTTACTAGGAACTGCTTCCATCCTGCGACGATATCTGTAATACCATCAAACATCCACATCTGCCTATCCCAGGTCTTGGGTAAGGACTCGATAGGTAGACAAAATGCCAAATCCAGTCTGAACATCTGGCTGACTGTGCAATGATCCATAATAATAATAATAATTGGAAGGGACCTTGGAGGTCATCTAGCCCAGCTCGGGAAGGAAACCCTATACCATTTCAGACAAATGGCTGTCCAGTCTCTTCTTAAAAACTTCCAGTGTTGGAGCATTCACCGCTTCTAGAGGCAGGCTGTTCCACTGGTTAATTGTTCTAACTGTCAGGAAGTTTCTCCTTAGTTCTAGGTTGCTTCTCTCCTTGATTAATTTCCATCTGTTGCTTCTTGTCCTGCTTTCAGGCACTTTGGAGAATAGCTTGACTCCCTCTTCTTTGGGGCAGCCCCTGAGATATTGGAACACTGCTATCATGTCCCCCCTCGTCTTTCTCTTCATTAAACTAGACATACCCAATTCCAGCAACTGTTCCTTATATGTTTTAGATTCCAGTCCCCTAGTCATCTTTGTTGCTCATAAACATTTCCTTCCTATATTAGTAAAAATATAGAAGAGCAAGATCTAGATGTTATTCCCAACTCCGCAATTTTCTAAGAAAGTTATTTAAGAACAATTTTGAAAGTAATTTTTATCCACTTAATTTTCACACCATCGAGCCCTCACTTAACTAAGTCATGAAATCAAAAATAGTTTGTTAATAGACCTAGAATTAGCAAAATAATTCATGACAGCATTACTATACAGCACACCCAATCTAACCAAATATACCAAGACTGAAATACCCAGAATCATGGAACTTATCAGCTTTTACCTGTCCACATGCTTTCAGTTTAATGCACAAATATATCAATAATTCAAAGGAAAACCCATGGGATCACCACTTTCAGGACTCGAGACTTTAATGGAACATCTAGAATCTACAGTTCTCCCTTGTATACAACCCAAAGTATGGATCCAGTATGTAAATATCACCTTTGTCATAATAAAAAAGAGAGAAAATACAGAAAACAATCAACCACATCTTCAAAGGAATAAAATTCACAATGGAAGAAGAAAACAACAACACATTATCCTTTTTGGATATTCTCATCAGCAGAGGTGGGAATGGCAAATTAGAAATACAAGTCTATCACAAAACTACCCACATCAACAATAGAATAGAATAGAATAGAATAGAATAGAATAACTTTATTGTCACTAATCAGCATACCTTAAAATGAGACTTCGTTGCATACAGCTCTCAAAGGATAACCACCTCCAATATACACTGCATAAAAATGGCAAAAAGTTATTTATTTTTAAAAGAACACTATTTAGATGAGCACAAACATTGGAAAAAGGAAATAGAGCAGTCATTCATCTTCCAACAAATTGGATTCCTACAAAACTTTATCAAAAAGTGCCAGTTAGATTTGTACTTTCAGACTTGCAATGTTCTCTTAATGTACCCTGTGGTAGAATCTCCAGCTAGACTAGAAAGAGTTGGTTGAGTTTAGGAGTCGTATTGAAGAAAAAAAAACACAAAATCCCTGAAGCTGGTAAGATTCTTGAAATATGGGTGACTAGCAATGAAATTTCCATTCTCAAATGTGGTTCTGATTGATTTCATTTGACAAGCTTACAATAAAATAAAATTAGCTCATCCAGTTGGGTTCCCCATCTGGTCTATCTGGGAGAAAATTAATCTGGCAAGTTTCTTCTTGAAAAATCTATTCTTTTCTGGTCATCTCCCTGTTGTTTTCAAATAGTTTATGAATGATCTCTTGATTTGTTTGCTTGTCAATTTATTTTTGATCTGCTCTAGACTGTTCCCTTTTGTCAATAATATTTTATCAATATATAATTGACAAATTCGGTGAAACTTTGTGTTTCACTTTTCCAGATAGTAACAACACTTGTTCTCCCAACTAAGCTTGTCGGCAAGTTAGACACCTATAGAAAAAAGATTAAAATGTTCAAAGACCAGATGGGATAAGAAACCAAGGTTTCTGCTTTTAAAATTCCTGGATGTTTCCATTTTAGTTTCATCCTTTTCTAGAGAAGAATGAGTTTTGCAATCTTTCCCAGAAGAAACTCTACTTGGACCATAATGGAGATGTAGCAGCAGATCTGGACATCATAAGCTGGGTAGTTCTCCACATGAAGTATTCCATCAAAGAGCAACTGGGCAGTTTTAAAAGACAAAGTCTTGTTATCAACCAAGATGCTCTTTCACGACTACAGTTGCTTAACAAGGTGGGAGAAATATTGCTGCCTTTTTCTCTATTGTCCTAAGCCGTAAGACCCATTTCAAGTAAGCTAAGCATGGTCACTGTTACTTAATGTTGAAGTTGTGAAGCTGTGGGAAACTGGTGAAGGAAACCATTGGAGGCTGGGATTGTAGTTCTCCAATAACAAAGGGGAAGTCAATTTTGTTAAGTAATGCCTCAATTTGGTGGGGGACTCCATGTGACAAAATTGAATCAAGACTGGATGGTATTCCTGTTAGTTCCAGTGGGAAATAAACTTTGGAATTAGGATTCAGCTTGATCTGATTGGGGACCTGAAAGGACCATAGTCTGTGATGTTGTAAGCAGCCTAGATCTAGCCAGATTTAGCCTGCTGAGGTTGTACAATAGGAAGAATGTCTTTAAGTTCACATGAAATGATAGTGACTTGTCCGATGTGAATGCGAATGTCATAATATCCTAACCCAGAAAACTGAAACACAGAAACATGACTTAACCCAAAGAAAAGCCCTTCTTGAAACAATGAGGGATAATTTGAAAGGCAATTCCACTTAGATTTGCCCTTTGGCTTATAAGAGGGTGTTGTGTGTTGTTCATCGATCGATTTTCGATGAAGACCTTGACATCTTGTGGGTTATGGGCCATCAACGATGTGTCCGTAGGTGGCTAATAAGACCGATGTTAGCACAGAATGTTCTGCCACATACTGAACAAAGAAATGTAGAGGGTACTTCATCTGAAAACCTCCAGAATGAATTATTATTTTTTATCTGGAGCTGAAATCGAATACATTATTTGACCAAGTTTGATTAGATACACCAGGATTTTGTCTCCAGTGTTGAAGCTCTCAGTATACATCAGTGGTTCTCAACCTGTGGGTCGGGACCCCATTTGGGGTCGAACGACCATTTCACGGGGGTCGCCAAACAACGCAGTCCACCATTTTTTTCCCCCTTTTCCTTAGCTGTGCTACTCCCTTTTATTCTATTGGCTTTTGAAAGCCAATAGAATAGACTCTCTTGAATAGAGTCTAATTCTATTGGCTTTCAAAAGCCAATAGGAATTGTCCAGGCTGCCTCTGCCCTGCTGAGCCTGCCAAAAGTCCCATTCTGCAAACGGTGCTGCATCAGTTGAGTAGTCCTTCACTTACAACCGGTTGAGTAGTCCTCGACTTACGACCGGTTGGGGGTCGCGGCATTAAAAAGGTTGAGAACCACTGATATACATGCAAAGCAACAGAATCAACATCATCATCATTGTCATCATCGTCATCATCATCATCATCATCATACCAATAAGGGTAGGGGGAGTAAAGAAGATAATAAGAAGGATAAATAGCAATACTACAGCCATACTAAATAGGTTATTGGAACAGTGCTATATCCTCCACTACTTACATAGACATTAGACATCTTGATTATTAGCTATTTTAAATCTCTCTGGGCAAAAAGGAGGCTCCCGATCTAACTAATAATAAATGTGATTCTATCTTTCCATGCCAGTTGGTATTGTCAAGACTGATTCTCCCTTGCTCATGGTTTGACAATGGAATGGAATGCAAAGTGGGGAGGAGTGGTATCTAGTCCAGGGCTTTTCAACCAGTAGTACGGGTACCACCTGTGGTACATTGGCACCTGGCAGGTGGTATGCAACCATCCTAGAAAAGTGGGAGCAGGGGAGGGGAATGAGCTGAACTGGTGACAGCATCCCACAAGCCTGAGTGAGAGACGGCTGGAGCTGCAGGGCTGTCAGGGCTCAGTGGAAGCACCAGGATCAGCACCAGGCTCCAGCTGGAGCTCGGCGCTGATCCTGGTGCTTCTGCTGAGCCCAGAAGAAGCATCGATTAGCTGGAATGTTGCAGCATTTCCAGAGTCTTGTGATTTATATTCAGATTCTTAGCAACTGAGTCATATTTATGACGGTCACAATGTCCCAGGGTCATGTGAAGTGACCAAAACCTGCTGCAACCACTCAGCAGACGGGGGGAATAAAAACCAAACACCCCACCTCACCCCCGCTGCCAATCCTCAACAGAAATGCTCACAACAATGAAAACCTCGGACAGGAGGAAGAGCGTCGCCAGGTGGGCAGGCGTCTTGCTCAGCTGTGCCTTGGGGGGCACTTTTTTCAGTGCCATTGTATAACTTTGAACAGTCAGTAAGCGAACTGTTGTAAGTCAAGGACTACCTGTACTTTTATCACTTTTTTCCTTTTGGAGGGGTCATCAATTTTTTGACACCTTGCTAGGTGACTGGTGGTACTCGGAAATTGCCATATCCTAAAAGTGGTACAATGGGTGAAAAAGATGAAAAGCCCTGATCTAGGCAACCGAGGCTTCTAAGAGCCAAGGTCACTAACACAGATGCTTGATGGAGAAGTAGACTGTTTCCATAACAAGAAAAAAAATGTTACTATTGGACAATGTGAACACCTGGGTGGGTGGGGGGTGAGGGAATCTACCATTTAACTAAGCAAGCCTTTGAGCAGAAAAAACAGAGCTGGTTTCACTTTCTTCTGTGCCAATGTAAATTTTCAGTAAAGTGTCAGAATCCAATTATATTTCATCTTTAATTATCAAACATAGAAACTCCCAATTCTGCCTTCTCTGGATTCTGCCATAAGAGGGAGAAAAGGGGGAGAGCAAAGGGGCTTTATGGCCCTCACTTCCTTCAGCACACTTCAAAGGACTGAATGTGTGTTTATTGTGGCATCTAAGCTTTAACATATCAAAGAAGAGTAATTGCCTTTCATGTAGTTATCTGAAGTCTCCATCCAGACGGAAGAAGAAAGGGGATGGAATTGTGATACTTGAAACTATCACTGGAAGGGGGGTTGATTGGGTGGGACTACTGGGGAACCCCTTAAAACCTTGAATGGGAGAGCTTGAACCACAAGTCCTGTCTAGCATGCCTGCAACCATTTTCTCTTAATAAAGGATTCCTGTTGGAAGAATTATTCCAAGAGTTCTGTCTTCTTAAGATGCAAAGTGGGGTGGGTCCTCACATTAGACAGGACTTGCAAAATTAATCCCCCTGGAAGGAAGACCCTTGCCGGGGGATTTTGCAAAAATTTACCATGTCAGACAATGGAGCAAAAGAGGGGGAAAACTCCCTGGAAAGAGAGCCGCTGACCCAGTTGGAACCTTGCCAGATGTTGGGATCCGAGAGGCCAGATTCCTCAGGAGAAGAAGTGGTGGAGACACAGGACCACAAGCCTCGCTGGTCGATGGGCGTTGGAAAGAAAGTGAGTGGGGAAAGGAATCAAGAAAGGTGACCCTGAGACGGGGGACCAAGCAAACAGAATGGAAGCAGGAGATGGAGAAATCCCTGCACGCAAGTGAAGAGGGAGAAAGCTGGGCACCGTACTCAGACTGGATCCTAGAGAAAGCTATTGACCTGATGAAGAGAACTCTCAGCTCCCTAGGAGAGGAGAATACTGAGCCCTACGGCCGCCCCAGTTCCTGGAGCCACAAAGGGAGAGACACCGAGGGGGACGTGGAACCTGCAACCCCAGGGGCATCTACTGATCCAGGAGCCCCCACCCCCTACCGGACCATAGATGGCAATCTGGACGGAAGACACTACCACCCACAACGGAGGCACCGATCCATTCCAAGACGTCCACCGTTGGAGGTGAAATTCAAAGGGGAGCCAACACGCTAGGGTTTTTTCCTAACCCAAGTACTCAGCTACATGGAGGAATATGGGCAGGACATTCCCAGCGACAAAGCCCGCATCCGGATCGTGCAATCTGCCCTGGATGGACCAGCTGCGGATTGGGTAGTGAACTTGCATGACTCCAATGCCCCAGAACTCAGAAACTTCAACCGTTTCATGTCCTCTTTGAGAAGACGATTTGAAGACCCCCTGGCTGATCGCAAAGCCCGTGAAAGAATAACAACGATGAGGCAGGGCAAACGCCCAGGGGCTGAGTATACACAAGAATTCCGGGCCATTGCCAGCAAACTGAATTGGCCAGAAGACATCCTCCTTGGCCATTTCAAAGACGGACTAAACTATGATCTATATGATGCTTGCCTACCCCGAGGGGACCAACATCGACTTGAGGAATGGTACGTCTTGGCAGAGGAAGCAGAGATCGACATATTGAAGAGGCACCGCCGAGGAAAACAATGGAGCCGCCCCCCGCCTGAGCTGACACACCAACCGGTGAAATCATCGGATACAGCCAAGAAGCAAATGAGATGTTTCAAGTGCGGAAGAGACGGGCATCGAGCTGTAGAATGCCGCTCAAAGGCCCCCCAGCACAACCCAGACAGATCCCCAATCAACAAACCCGGAAAGTATTCAGCTAAGCCAAAAGAAACGGCCAGGAGAATGATGGAAATTGCAGAAACCCCCACCTCTGCTCACCAGAGGGAAAGGACTCCAGCCTACACCACAGGGCCGGTGGATGCCTCAGATGACAGCTCGGAGGGCGAACCCCTGGTGGATCTCTCTTATTGTTAAGAGGGGCCGGATGTCAGAATCCAATTATATTTCATCTTTAATTATCAAACATAGAAACTCCCAATTCTGCCTTCTCTGGATTGTGCCATAAGAGGGAGAAAAGGGGGAGAGCAAAGGGGCTTTATGGCCCTCACTTCCTTCAGCACACTTCAAAGGACTGAATGTGTGTTTATTGTGGCCTCTAAGCTTTAACATATCAAAGAAGAGTAATTGCATTTCATGTAGTTATCTGAAGTCTCCATCCAGACGGAAGAAGAAAGGGGATGGAATTGTGATACTTGAAACTATCACTGGAAGGGGGGTTGATTGGGTGGGACTACTGGGGAACCCCTTAAAAACTTGAATGGGAGAGCTTGAACCCCAAGTCCTGTCTAGCATGCCTGCAACCATTTTCTCTTAATAAAGGATTCCTGTTGGAAGAACTATTCCAAGAGTTCTGTCTTCTTAAGATGCAAAGTGGGGTGGGTCCTTACATAAAGTATTATACTCTTGGTAAAATCATTTCCCAGGAGTTTCTTTTTCTGGAAATGTCAACTGGACAGTTGACAGGTATCACTTCATTCTGGTTCTTCAATGGAAAAGACCTTGTCTTGGATACCTAGTTGAGCCTTATACAGTAAATATCCCTTTCCAACACAGGGCTTAAATCTTTTCTCAATTTAAATCCTTCCAGACTTTATTCAGTAGAAAAATCCTTGACTGCAATGTGATCTGCCTGAAGCAAGTGAGGAATTAAATGAAGAATTTGCAATCAAATTGTAACAATTTGGAACTATTTAGATATTTCATATTTAAAAAAGCAAAATCCAGAGACTACTTGATTAATGTTCATGTCAACTTCCACTTTCCCTGGATCTTTGGTCCTAATGTATTTTCTTTGGCATCCCTTATTTTTCGGCTTAGTCTCTGCCTCAGTCCAAATGTGTGGTAAATTGTCGTCCTGGATTTGTCAAGCGGGCTCGAGAAGGAGAACCAGTTTGCTGCTATGACTGTGTTCCTTGTCCAGAGGGGACCATCTCCACTCAGAAAGGTGGGTGACTCTGGAGGGTAGGATACTGGATTCATCCAGAGATCTTGATCAAGGTGCATGTTAAAGATACATCTAAGGTTGACTATGTTATTGTTATTCATTTTCAACAATTTCTTCCACAATGGAAATATAGCATTGCAGCCTCAAGTTTTTACTTTTGCAAACTTAGAATTTAGCTATTTCTATAACAAATTTGTCTAATCAGAAAATCCCAAAATCACTTTCCATTTTTGTCTATCTCAAGCATAACATCTAGAAGCAGTTCCCAAGTAGAAATGAAATTGGAAGGATTCTTTTCTTTGATTAAAGCAGTTAATTTGGCCATCTCTGGGGAAGCCATGACTGAGTACCTAGAAGCTTTGACTCAGCTCTAGCAAGGTGATTTTCTGATTTTGGTCCCTGGAGTGTCTAGTGATAAGCCATCCCTTACATTGGATGGAGTGATACTTCCTTGGATGGGGGAAATGCACAATTTGGGGGTCCTCCTAGATTCATGGCTACAACTTGATGTGTAGGAGGAAGCCTTGACTAGAGGAGCCTTCACAGAGATTCTTCTTGTGCACCAACTGTGCCCTTTCCTGGACTGTTCATGCATTGGTTGCTTCCTGTTTGAATTAATGCAATGTGCTCTACATGGATTTGCTCTTACAATATACAATGGTCCAAAATTCAATGGCATGCATGGTGTTGAGTTTCATACTAGCGATAGCTATATAGCTGTATAGCTATAGCTATATTCATACCTACTGCATTGTTTGAACTGCACAGGTATCCAGTGCTTTCCAAGTGTAATTCAATTCACTTTAAAGTCCTACATGGCATAGAAACTGAGGTTCTACATTTAGGCAAGAAAAACCAAATGCACAGGTATAGTATAGGGGGTACCTTGCTCAATAGTAGTAATTGTGAGAGGGACTTCGGAGTCCTAGTGGACACTCACCTAAATATGAGCCAGCAGTGTGCTGCAGCTGCCAAAAGGCCAACACAGTGCTAGGCTGCATTAACAGAGGGATAGAATCAAGATCACGTGAAGTGTTAATACCACTTTACAATGCCTTGTAAGGCTACACTTGGAATACTGCATCCAGTTTTGGTCACCGCGCTGTAAAAAAGATGTTGAGACTCTAGAAAGAGTACAGAGAAGAGCAACAAAGGGGATTAGGGGACTGGAGGCTAAAGCATATAAGGAACGGCTGCTGGAATTGGGTATGTCTAGTTTAATGAACAGAAGGACGAGGGGGGACATGATAGCAGTGTTCCAATATCTCAGGGGCTGCCACAAAGAAGAGGAAGTCAAGCTATTTTCCAAGGCGCCTGAAGGCAGGACAAGAAGCAACGGGTGGAAACTAAGCAAGGAGAGAAGCAACCTAGAACTAAGGAGAAACTTCCTGATAGTTAGGACAATTAACCAGTGGAACAACCTGCTTCTAGAAGCGGTGAATGCTCCAGCACTGAAGGTTTTTAAGAAGAGACTGGACAGCCATTTGTCTGAAATGGTGTAGGGTTTCCTGTCTGAGCAGGGGGTTGAACTAGATGACCTCCAAAGTCCCTTCCAACTTTACTACTACTACTACTACTACTACTACTACTACTACTATTATTATTATTATTAGTAGTAGTAGTAGTAGTATTATTATTATAGATCATCGCACAGTCAGCCAGATGTTCTGACTGGATTTGGCATTTTGTCTACCTATCGAGTCCTTACCCAGGACCTGGGATAGGCAGATGTGGATGTTTGACGGTATTACAGATATTATTATTATTATTATTATGGATCATCGCACAGTCAGCCAGATGTTCAGACTGGATTTGGCATTTTGTCTACCTATCGAGTCCTTACCCAGGACCTGGGATAGGCAGATGTGGATGTTTGATGGGATTACAGGTATCGTCGCAGGATGGAAGCAGTTCCTAATAAGGCCGCCTTTTGCAATTGACTAATAGCGAATTTGTCAATGCCAATGGTGTTCAAGTGTTGCTCCAGTTGTTTTGGGATTGCACCCAAGGAGCCTATGACTATTGGTACTACCCTTGCTTGCTTTTGCCACAGTCTTTCTATTTCTATTTGTAGGTCTTTGTATTTTGTTATTTTCTCCAGTTCTTTCTCTTCTATTCTGCTGTCTCCAGGCACTGCCACGTCCACTATCCAGACTTTTTTGTCTTTCTTATCGACAATTGTTAAGTCTGGGGTGTTATGGTGCAGGTGCTTGTCTGTTTGAATTCTGAAGTCCCAGAGCAGTTTAATTTTATCATTTCTATGACTTTCTCTATTTTATGATCCCACCAGTTTTTGCTTACAGGCAAATGATATTTTTTGCAGATCTTCCAATGCACCATTGTTGCTACTTTGTCATGCCGCTGCTTGTAATCAGTTTGTGCAATCTTCTTGCAACAGCTTACCAAGTGGTCCACTGTTTCTTCAGCTTCTTTGCATAGGCGGCACTTACTGGCTGTTGCTGTCTTCTCAATTTTGACTTTGTATGCATTTGTCCTTAAGGCTTGGTCTTGTGCAGCCAGAATTAGTCCCTCGGTCTCTTTCTTCGATTTTCCTGCTCTTAGCCATTGCCAGGTTTTATTATTATCTGCTTTCCCAGCTATTTTTTTCATGTATGGGCCATGTAGTGCTTTGTCTTCCCATGCCTCTATTCTGTTCTTCATTTGGTCTTTCTTGTAGGCCAGTTTGGTCTCTCCAGTAGTTAGTAACCCTTCCTGATATACTAATTTCAGTGCATCTTCATCATTGTTCTTCAGATATTCTTCCAAAGCCATTTTTTCTTCTTCAACCATCTGATGTACTTGTAGCATTCCACGCCCACCTATTTGCCTTGGTAGATAAAGTCTATCAATGTCACTGCTTGGATGAAGGGCATGATTCATTGTCATTATTTTTCTGGTCTGCCTATCCATTGCTTTTAGTTCTGCTTGAGTCCAGTCCACTATTCCAGCTGTGTACCTAATGACTGGGATTGCCCAGGTGTTGATTGCCTTTATGGTATTTCCTCCATTTAGTTTGGATTTTAAGATCTTCTTCACTCTCTTGATGTATTCACCTCTAATCTTGTTCTTGACTTCAGTGTGCTTGATGTTGTCAGCTTGAAGGATACCCAAGTATTTGTAGTACTCTTCCTCATCCAGACTCTTAATGTTATTTTCGTGGGGCATCTTGATTCCTTCAGTTTTCATTATTTTTCCTTGTTTGATAGTAAGTGTGGCACATTTGTCCACGCCAAACTCCATTACAATATCTTGGCTATATATACGGACAGTGTTGAGCAGCGATTCTATTTCAGATGATGTTTGTCCATACAGCTTCAGATCATCCATATACAGGAGGTGGGATAGTCTGGCAGATGTTTTTGATGTTTGATAGCCATGTCCTGAGTTATTCAGTATTGTTGACAGAGGAAACAGTGCAATAACAAATAGTAATGGTGATAATGAATCTCCTTGAAATATCCCTCTCTTGATATTAACCTCTCCCAGCTTCTCACTATTGATCTGCAACTGTGTCTTCCATTGTGCCATCGATCTTTGCACAAATTTTCTGATGTTTCTACTTACTCCTGTTATTTCTCGGCACTTGATTATCCAATCATGTGGCAGAGAGTCAAATGCCTTTTTGTAGTCAATCCATGCCACATTCAGGTTGGTCTTCCTTCTCTTGCAGTTTTCCAAGATCCTTTTGTCTATTAGGAGTTGATCTTTTGTTCCTCTGCTATTGGGGCGGTTTCCTTTCTGCTCAGGTGGAAAGAGATTGTTTTCAACTAGATGCTGTTGCACTGCATCAGCTACTACACCAGTTAGTAATTTGAAAGTTGTTGGTAAGCAGGTAATTGGCCTGTAGTTACCTGGTGTTGCCCCTTTTGCTGGATTTTTCATTATTATGTAGGTTTTCCCAGTTGTTAGCCACTTTTCAATTTCTCCTCCTTGTAGTATATTGTTGAACTGTTTGGCAATGAGTGGGTGTATAACAGTTAGATGTTTGAACCAAAACCCATGCAGTTCATCTTCACCTGGTGCTGACCAATTTTTGATTTTCTTTGCTCTTTTTTATACCATTTTTGTTGTTATTACTAGTTCTTTCATTTCAACTTCTGTTTTATTTGCATCCACCTCTTTTAACCAAGCCGCATCCTTGTTGTATTTCTTTGGGTTATCCCATATCTGCTTCCAGAACTGCACTGTTTCTTCCTTGTCAGGTACTGATGATTCCTTGCAGTTTCTCCATTGATGGATTGGTAGAAACGTTTCTGATTGGATTGAAATTGGAGGTTCTGCCTATAGTTTGCAATTCGAGCTTCATATCTACTGATTTTCCTGGCTACAGCTGTTATTTGTTGCTTTATTATTTCCAGTGCTTCCTTGATCTTCCTTGTTTCTAAGTGGTATTTCTTGATTAGGTATTCTTTGGTCTTCTTTTTCTTCATCTTCTTTTCTTTCATCTGTTCTAGCTTGCTTGCATGTGATCTTAACTTGCTGATCTTATTTTCTAGTCTAACCTTCCATTTTTGCGGTGCACTGTTTGTTTGTTTTTCTTCTTTGTTGATTTTGCATCCCAGATATTCAGTTATAACTGCAGCTGTGCTGTACATTAGTTGGTTTGTTTCTTGCAGTGAATTGGTGCTTATACTTGCTATTGCAGTATTTGCATCTTTTAATGCTTGTGCTAGCTGTTTCTTTGAAACAAGCTTCAATGCAGGCAGCCTTATTCTGTTGTTTTTGTGCTGTTCTAGATGCTCAGTTATTCTTTGTTTCAATTCTTTTATTTCTTTAGTTAGAGGGTTTTGTTCTTCCTGAGGAAGAGGTGCCTGGTTTCCAAATGAGAACAGTTGTATATCTCTGCTGGATTCCTTCACTGCCAACTCCCCCTGGTTTGCCTCTACATTCTGAATTACTTCTTGTAAGGCTTTGATTTCTTTGCCCTGGGTAAACCTTTGCAGTTCGTCCAATTCTGTTTCTGTAAATACTTTATTTCGTGTTATAAATCGGCGTTGATCTGCTAGTCTCTGTTCTGTTATTTCTGATTCTGGATGTTGTTCTTTCCAGAACTGGTGCATTCGTTTTAGATATCCTCTTCTTGTTGGACTTGATCTGTAGTAACAGATCATTATTTCTTTGTTTTCCATCACTGTGTATCTGCGACGGGTAAACACCTTTTCTTCCAGTAGTTCTGCAGCTGCTGGCCCTGGTTGCTCAGCCAACAGTCCTGAGTCCTGTAACCCATTTTTCACCAGATATCCAGGAACTCCAATATCTAGTGCGGACCTTGTTAACCCGGGCGACGTCCGAGCCGGTATGGCATTCTGAAATTTACGTCTCACCATATTTTTTATGGGAGAGACACTCTTTGTCTGACTCCTCTGATGAGACCTGTCCAGTATGGTTGAACCTCTGGCATAGCTCTCATCTTCCTCAGAGTACACAAGCCCCACAACCACGTCAAGGTAGTGCCTCACTGGGGGATGATTATTATTATTATTATTATTATTATTATTATTATTATTATTATTATTATTACTTCCTTTCCCTGGGGAGTTCTGCTTATCCACAAGAGCTGGTGTAGTAGGATTGCCCCCAGGTCCATTAATAAAACATTGCTACCTTTTGGGATTTTGGAAGCCAGGCATTTGTGTCACAGGTCCTGTCTTATGAAATACTCTATCACTTGAAATCCAGCAGGCCCTCTTCCTCCTTACTGTCTGGAGACCTGGATCTTCTCCTAGAAATTGGGATAAGGTGAGGTCAGTGCAAGATGACATATTGCCTGAGCAAGGTTGGTTGTAGTGCCATATATTGCTCTTTTCAGTTTTATCTTGTTCTTGATGTTTTTTTGTTGAGCATTAAGCTACCTAAAGATGGGTTTAGGAAGGGCAGCCAGACAAATGTTATATGTTTTTACCATTTGCAAAGGAAATCTTTCTTAAAATATGAAAAGAGATATAAAAGAATATTATTTTTTTAGATACTGATCAATGCACCAAGTGCCCAGATGATCAATATCCAACTGAGAACCAAGTCCAATGTATCTCCAAAAGAATAACCTTCCTGTCCTACAAAGAACAACTGGGCATCTTTATGGTCTCTTTTGCCCTACTCTTCTTCCTAACCACGGGATTCATTTTAATCACATTCCTTAAATATTTAGAAACTCCCATTGTCAAAGCCAACAACCGAGACCTCTCCTACATCCTCCTCATCTCCCTCCTGCTTTGCTTTTTGTCCTCCTTTTTCTTCATTGGACAGCCAAGCAAAACCACCTGTTTTCTCCGACAAACAGTTTTCAGTATTGTTTTTTCAGTAGCTGTGTCTTCTGTTTTGGCCAAAACAGTCATGGTGGTGCTGGCCTTCCTAGCCTCAAAACCAGGGAGCCGGGTGAGAAGATGGTTGAGGAAGAGCTTGTCCAACTCCATCATCCTTTCTGGTTCTGGTGTCCAAATTCTCCTCTGTGCCATGTGGCTGGGAATTTCTCCTTCATTCCCAGAGTCTGACCTGCATTCCCAGCCTGGGGAGATCATCCTTCAATGTAATGAAGGCTCTGTTGTCATGTTCTATGTCACTCTCAGCTACATGGGTTTCCTGTCTACCATTTGCTTCATCTTGGCTTTCCTGGCCAGGAACCTGCCTGGTGCCTTCAATGAAGCCAAGCTGATCACCTTCAGCATGCTGGTCTTCTGCAGCGTCTGGGTCTCCTTCCTGCCCAGCTACCTCAGCACCAAAGGAAAGTCCATGGTGGCTGTGCAGGTCTTCGCCATCTTGGCCTCCAGTGCTGGGCTGCTGGGCTGCATCTTCTTCCCCAAGTGCTATATTATCCTCCTGAGACCAGATCTAAACACTAAGGAACATCTAATGATAAAAGTTGAGAAGCGATAGTGAATTTATTGTGTTTGTATGCTTCCTTTACGTACATTTGAAAAATTAAGTTTTAAAACCAAAAGAAATAAAAATATGAAGAGTGTAAGACTACTGAAATTAAAACCCAAGATAATATCAAACAATACAATAAATGAATTAATAACTAATGTTTGTGTTTTTTAAACTGTTGGTAGTTCTTCTTTCCTCAGGTTAGCCATTATTTGGCTTCAAGAGAGCACAAATATGAGCCATGTCCTGGGCCTTGGGATAATAACAATAACAGTAATAACAATAACAACAAGAGCAATAACAATAATAATGTTGGAAAGGATCTTGGAGATCATCTAGTCCAACTCCCTGCTCAGGCAGGAAACCCTATACCATTTCAGACAAATGGCTGTCCAGTCTCTTCTTTTTTAAAAAAACAAGTTTTATTGATTTTTTTTATTTTTACAACAAGGTGCTTGAGAAACAATGTAGTGATGGGGTAATCAATCATCCCAAAACAAAATCATACATATATAACTCAGATTAAATCATTAGAAACTCCCTTTCTATTTCTTTCAAATAATATAATATATTCAAATTAATGCATTTTTCAATAAAATTCAATCAATTGGAACAATCATCAATAACATTTCATCTGTATAAATCCAAATCCTGTTTTTAAGCGTTACTATTTACAATTACCATATTCCAGTTTGGCTTTTAAATAAACCTATTATTAACACTTTAGGTAACCTCCTTTCCCTTTTTCATTAGCATGATCTTTATCTATGAGATACACACATTATTTCAATCATAACATTCTTATATTTTCTACAAGTATTCTATTTTTTAATCTAGTAACTCATTTATTAATACCATTTCTTCTTTTATCAGAAATAGCTATTATTCTCCTTCCATTACCAAATAGCTATCCTTCCTAGAGATAAGAATATTACTCCAAAAATACATTTCTACTCTATTTTAAATCTATAATCTATCAATCAATCTATATCTATGAAAAACTCTTTTAACCCACTCAATAAAGTTTAAATCTGATCCAATAATTGTAATATCCACAATTATTATAGATTGTAGATTAGTAATAGTAATAGTAGTAAAGTTGGAAGGGACCTTGGAGGTCATCTAGTCCAACCCCCTGCTCGGGCAGGAAACCCTACACCATTTCGGACAAGTGGCTGTCCAGTCTCTTCTTAAAAACTTCCAGTGTTGGAGCACTTACTGCTTCTGGAGGCAAGCTGTTCCACTGATTAATTGTTCTCACTGTCAGGAAGTTTCTCCTTAGTTCTAGTTGCTTCTCTCCTTGATTAGTTTCCACCCGTTGCTTCTTGTCCTGCCTTCAGGTGCTTTGGAAAATAGCTTAATTCCCTCTTCTTTATGGCAGCCCCTGAGATATTGGAATACTGCTATCATGTCCCCCCTTGTCCTTCTCTTCGTTAAACTAGACATACCCAATTCTCGCAACCGTTCCGATTGATCCATTAGGATTTGAAATTCAATTTGTGGTTCAGAGATGTCATCTTTAATGTTTCTCCAAGATTTCTTATATACTGTTGCTTCCAAAATTGTTTCTAACATAAGTTCTTTTACTTTTTTAGAGGAGGCTATATTTACTAACACATACAAACAGTCAGCACTTATCCACCTCTACAATTACTAGTAAGCAACTTCACTACCCAGCTGTTTCAAATCCTTTATCTTTTCACTTTTATCATCATTTGGAGGTCAAACCAACCTCAAAAAACAAAGAGGATATGTAGTTACAGTAATAGTTTTTGCCACAGGATGCCCTCAGTAAGCTATGAAATCTCTTTTTCAGCTTCCAATAAAGTTTTTTTTTCAAACAATAAAGATTTATCCCTTTAAAAAAATAAATCCAAGAAATAGGAAAACAATATTCTCCAGCTTAGACAATAGATATAACAATAAAGTTCTATGATAGGACTTTTTCCAGGGCCCCAAAGTGACCAAAAATAAAAATAGTCAATAAGAAGTTAACTTTATTGGGTGGGTGGGTGGGTAAGGATAATATAGATATGGTAGTTTATGAAAGAGGTGCTGCTTGGGCATTTCCCCTATGCTGTGTTCATGTGTTTGAGAGGGATGAGAGGGGAGGAAGGTGTAGGGAGGAATTAGGATGGTAAGAGGAGAAGGGGAGGGGAGAGAGTAGGAGGGGAGGAGAGAAAGAGGAGGGAAGTAGGGAAGGTTTAGAGAGGGTGGACGCAGCCTGGGGGGAATGGGCAGGCAGTACCAATGGTTATGAATTTATTTTATCTTGTAAATTGTATTTTGTATGATGAATAAAAGGAAAATAAAAACTTTTTTAAAAAAAGTTAACTTTATTTTCTTTTGTTGTTTTGTTAAAGCTCTCTTTCCTGGATAGATAAAGGCAGCTCTTTCAAAGCAGGGAAATGATTCCAGAAGTCTTTTAACAGGAGAGTAATTAGGGCAAAGAGAGAGAGGGAAAGATCTCACCTGGATCATCCACGGTGGTTTCTTAACGCTTAGGTGTTCTTTTGACTTTCGGCTGATCTTTTCTCTTTTGGCCCTGATGAGCTGCCTCGGACTGTGAAAGGAGCTACTGCCTCCCCCTGCGATTGAAGAGAGTCCTCCTCATTGGTAATCGCCCCTCCAGGGTGACTTTTCGACCCAATTAAGGGTCTACTGGCAGAGGGAAAGCAGCCAGAGAAGAGAAGAGTCTCTCCATATGACTACACACACTGCAACCCGGAACCGGAAGTCAAATGGCTGTCCAATCTCTTAAAGACTTCCAGTGTCGGAGCATACACAGCTTCTGGAGGCAGATTTTTCCACTGATTAATTGCTCTAACTGTCAGGAAGTTTCTCCTTAGTTCTATGTTGCTTCTCTCTTTGGTTAGTTTCCATCCATTGCTTCTTGTCTTGCCTTCAGGTACTTTGGAGAATAGCTTGACTCTCTCTTATTTGTGGCAATCCCTGAGATATTGGAACACTGCTATCATGTCCCCCCTCGTCCTTCTTTTCATTGTCCATCTGCATTGGAGGCTAGTGAACCAGTCGCTGGCTCAGGCCTCTCAAGAGGGCCGCACACACGGGCCATGTGATCTTTTAGTATCTAAAGATTATCTATATAATAATAATAGTAATAATAATAATAATAATAATAATAATAATGTTGAAAGGGACCTTGGAGGTCATCTAGTCCAACCCCCTGCTTCTTTTAGCCATATTCAAAAACATGTTTGATAATATAGGACCCCATCCAATAGGTCAAGACCTCTATTTTCTTTAGTCCAGACATATCAAACACAAAGCCACATCCGGCCTGCCATGTGGTTGCGTCTGGCCAGCGAACCTGCTTTGGAAACAGTGAAGGACCGGCCCACAGCATCTTGGCCCGGCCCAGGTTGACCGAGCACTGATCTGCAACCTGGTTGCATCCATCAAAGTCAGAACACACTCAGCCTTAGATCCACAGGGCAGCCCTGGAACCAGCAACAGATGCCCCCGTCCAGCCCCCTGGGCATGTGCACAAGAGGCGGTGAGCAGGCGGAGTTTGGCATCCCTGCAGGCTGTCTTGCCCTGCAGGCTGACTTCACCCAGGACACTAGCACTCACCATCTCTTATGTGCACACCTAGGGGATGAGGCAGAGGTGGCGGGGCAGCTCCTCTTTGGTTCCAGATCTGCCCATGGATCTAAGGCTGAGCGCCTTCTGGCTTTGATGAATGCAACCAGGTTGTGGATCAGCATCACCATCCCCCACCGACAACTCCATGGCTTGCTGATCTAGCCTCACAGCCACTAGGCTTCTTTCACTGGGACCATTCCCACCCATGTGGGATAGTGACAGCATGGCCACTGGCAGCGCTGGCAATCTCTCCCCCTCCCATTGTTCCTTCCTGAGCACAGAGGAAGGAAAGAAATGGGAATGAGAAGCAGGGGAGCAAGGAAGGAGATGGAAATGAGGAGGAGCGAGACAGTGAAGGAGGCAAAGAGGAAGGAAGGAAGGAAGGAAGGAAGGAAGGAAGGAAGGAAGGAAGGAAGGAAGGTAGGAAGGAGATGGAAATGTGGAGGAGGGAGACAGTGAAGGAGGCAAAGAGGAAGGAAGGAAGGAAGGAAGGAAGGAAGGAAGGAAGGAAGGAAGGAAGGAAGGAAGGAAGGAAGGAAGTGAGAGGAAGGAAGGAAGGAAGGAAGGAAGGAAGGAAGGAAGGAAGGGAAGGAAGGAAGGAAGGAAGGAAGGAAGGAAGGAAGGAGAGACAACTTGGTTGTAGATGCCCCCGTTCATGCAGTTCTGCTTCAATCCTGGATCCATTGAGACTTGGGCTCAAAGAACAAGGCAATTTTGTGTTCTGTTTTGTCACAGACAGGACTTTGTTGGCAATCCAAGTTAACATTGGTATTCTTGAATTGTGAAATCTTAGGATAGTATCCCCTCCTTGGCAAACAGCCATTTCCAGTAGGGAAAACAGGACAAAGCAGAGTGGAGAAAAATATTTTCCTTTGCTAGATTTCCAGCCTGAATTAGACCATGGCCGAGTCCCTATAGGAGACCTCTTTTAAGGATTATATATTTTTTTTATTGCAAAATTTTTTATTTTCAATTTTCCAATACATCATAAAAAATACTTCAGATAAAAAATAAAATAAATTTATACACACAACTTTCGGAATTGCTCACCCATTTCCCCCCCAAACCGCACCCACCCTCTGCCCTCTTCTCTCACTTCCCTCTTCCTCCCTCTTATTCCTTACTCTCCTCCTCTCCTCCTTCTCCTCAACCTTCCTACTTGCTTCTACCCTTCCTACTATCTCATCCCACTTCAGATGCTGTCCAGGGGAAATGCCCGAGCAACTCCTCTCTCCAAATTGAAACATCAATAATATATACAATAAAACTATTTCTACTTATCTGAGCTATTTGACCTCCAATTGTGCTATATGCTGGCCTTTTCCATTTTGCTCTTTATACACTGGTAAAACCTCTGAAAAAGTTAGCCTATAGCCTATTTTGCTAAGTTCCTACCGCAAGCTCTGGAAATCATTCATCATTTTGATGAAAACATGGTCACCAATAAAAAAAGTAACCTAATGAAACAATGAATATAATGTGAGTTATTTTGTATATATAATGATGAGTTGTTCTGTGGTGGATTGGCCACAGTAAGTCGTCCTAGATCAGTGATAGAGAACCTTTTAGAGACCGAGTGCCCAAACTGCAACCCAAAACCCATTTATTTATCACCGGGTGCCAGTGGGCATGGCCCACTGGGTGGGCGTGGCTGTGGTGGTCATGGCAGACTGGGAGGGTGTGGCCAAGGTGGGCTCATCCTGCGGGGTGAGGCGAGGCGAGGCAGGGCAAGTGTGCCATTGCCGCGGGGCAAGGTGAGGCAGGGGCCAGGGCGGCTGCTGCCTCACACTATCAGCTCCTGCACACAGAGCCAGTGAGTGTATGGGGGCTGATGGTGTCCATCAGCAGCCACAGCCTGCCAGCCCCTCAACTGGTGCACTCTAGGGCTCCGCAGCCCACCACCAGCAGTTCATAGAAGCTGCCACTGAGCTGGATGGATGGCCGACAGCTGAGGAGGCAATGCAGTGGGTCGTGCCCGAGAAAAGGAGAGCATGCAAGGCCAGGAGGAATGTGGGACGGGAAGAGAAACCAGCCATAGTGGGATGTATCCAGCCATGTGGGACCTTGGTAGCAGGCAGCTGGTTGAAGAGGGACATTGCCATATCTGGGGCACGGTGCTCATGCCCACAGAGAGGGCTCTGAGTGCCGCCTCTGGCACACGTGCCATAGGTTCGACTCCACTGTCCTAGATCCACTCCATGAACCATAGGGAGTGACAAGAGTGACAGGCCAGGAGACGTCAAAGAGACGGGATCCTGTCCAAGACTGTCAGCATATCACTGTTGCAGGCAGTGGCCAAAGCCTCAGCCGGACCATGCAGCAGTGTCCCAGGAATACTAGGGTGTGATCTGATCATGATAATAGGGACAAAGAAAATTCCCCTTCAGATCACATTGCCACCACCACATTGCCTCTAAACACGGATTAATTGTTCCTCTCTAAGTGGGATGCACAGCTATCTACAGACCTATCTGCAAATTCCCCTAGAAAAAAAGCCAAACCAAATCCATATTAATATGGGACTCTTCGTAGTCATGCTAAAAGGCAGAACTTTCTTGATTCTGGGTTGATCCTGGGAGCTCTAAAAGTGTTTTAATAGTTGGGGTACTTATTTCCCCAGTTTCCATCATTGGTCCATCTGCAAATCTGGGAGACACATCTGTGAATTCTCCCTTTGGGCACCAGCCTGTAGACACGTTAAGGGATTCAGAGAGTTGTTGGTTATCTTCTTTCCAATTATCCAAAAAATACTGATTTATTTCCTGATTTTATGTTGTTTTCCTAGCGACCTTTCTGCAACCTTTCTGAAGATATTATAGAAGCATGTCAGAAAATGCTTTGAAGTCAATATCAGACTACAAAGCATAGTTGAGGGGAATCTCTATCAGAAACTCTAGGTGCATTGATGGTTCTAGAGTCTGAAAGAGGATTTGGGGGTGGTTTCAGGATAAGGAGGGACCGTGTTT
Organism: Crotalus tigris; assembly: GCF_016545835.1. Lineage (NCBI taxonomy): Eukaryota > Metazoa > Chordata > Lepidosauria > Squamata > Viperidae > Crotalus > Crotalus tigris. Next base: position 442,985 of record NW_024100630.1, on the reverse strand, counting down.
CTGTCCCTTGGCTGGACTCAGACCTGATCTGTAGCATCTGTCCTTTAAAAAGTTTGGTTCCTACCCACCTCTTCATCTGTTTCTTCATTAAAGCCACAGAGAAGGCTCAGTCAGCAATGCAAATCATGTTGCTGATGCTTCTAATTGTGCTGCTTGTGTGGCTGCCAGAAGCTTGTGGGATGTGCAAAGCCAAATGTCTTCTGTCTCTGGAGAAGAGTACAGTTGACCCAGAGCATCATTACAAATCAGGAGATTATTTCATTAGTGGAATAGTCTCTGCAAGGTTTGCTTGGTTTCAATTATTAAACTTCGACAGAAGTCCTTCAACAAAATTCTTCACGTACGTCAATCCTCCTGCACTTTATTTGAGCCACTGCATTTAGAATGAATGTTTACTGTTTCAGACCTCTGAATATATAATATGCCCTTCTCTTGATCTGCTCCTTTTGCCAACTTATTACCTGATTTGGTCTTGAAGTCTCTTGGACCCAGTAGGTAACAAAGCTCATTTTGAGCTCTAAATTATAAAAATTGAATCAAATATTTTCCCCAACCACTTTCCTTCCCATCCTATGAGCAGAGCTAGAGTGTGAACACAAAGGAACAAAATGATCTCTCCCTTCCATCTCATCTCTGAGCTGAGCTGGATTCTTGGGGGACTCCTGATTCCAGCAAAGAGGGATAGTGTAAGAATGCAGAGAAGAGCAACAAAGATGATTAGGGACTGGAGGCTGATGTATGAAGAATGTTTGCAGGAATTGGGTATGTCTAGTCTAGGGGAAAAAACGACACATGATAGCAGTGTTTCAATATCTAATGAGCTGCCACAAAGAAGCTATTCTCCAAAGTGCCTGAAGGCAGGACAAGATGCAATGGATGGAAACTGATCAAGGAGAGAAGCAACCTGGAACTAAAGAGAAATTCCCTGATAGTGAGAACAATTAATCAGTGGAACAACCTGCCTCCAGAAGCAGTAAATGCTCCAACACTGGAAGTTTTTAAGAAGAGATTGGACAACCATTTGTCTGAAATGGTGTAGGGTCTCCTGTTTGAGAAGTGGGTTGGACTAGATAACCTATAAGATTGCTTCCAATTCTGTTATTCTGTTATTTTCTGCTATTTTAACTCTGCATTTGACATGAGATAATTCTACCATTTTTCCCCCACACTAAATGTACTGCTGGGATGAAATAGCCCCAGTGAAGAGCATAGACTTTCATGGAGTTTGACATTTTCTCTAATTCTTTTTCACAAGTCCATGCCAGGGATTTAACAAACTTTTTTTTAATGAAAATATTGTTTTTATTATATTTGTTGATTGCTTGTTTTGTTGAATTGTTTATTTATTTGTATAATTCATTAGCTTTGTGACACTGGGTATCCTCTAATTACAAATTAAAAGAAAAAAGAAAGCGAGAAAAGAACCAAGAAACAACAAAAAAGATTCGTCCAAAAGTGGTTGAACCTTCACTCAAAGGTCTTTAACTTCTTTTGAATGTCATCTGTGTGGGAACCATTTTCAGTCATCCTTCAGTTATATATTCAAGATGGACAGTGTTTAATATTTATTTGTAGGGGTGTTGGTCTATACATATGTTGTATATAGTATGTTTAGGTGTATGTCATGTATGTGTTTCACTTTGAGAGCGGGAAACTAAATTTCATTTTTGATGTGTGCCGTTGTGCCCACAGTAAAAAAAAAATGACAATAAAGGTTATCTTATCTTACCTTACCTTATCTTAGCCTTGGTTTTACTCCAAATATAACTAAAAGATAAAATAGGCAATAATAAATACTTTCTTTTAGACATCTAAGTTTATTAAGAGAGAGGAAACAATCAATAAAACATGGGATAAGATTTTAATAATAATAAATAAATAAAGTTAGGAGGGACCTTGGAGGTCATCTAGTCCAACCCCCCTGCTCAGGCAGGAAACCCTACACCATTTCGGACAGATGGCTGTCCTGTCTCTTCTTAAAAATTTCCAGTGATGGAGCATTCACCACTTCTGGAGGCAGGTTGTTCCATTGGTTAATTGTTCTCACTGTCAGGAAGTTTCTCCTTAGTTCTAGGTTGCTTCTCTCCTTGATTAGTTTCCATCCATTGCTTCTTTTCCTGCCTTCAGGTGCTTTGGAGAATAGCTTGACTCCCTCTTCTTTGTGGCAGCCCCTGAGATATTGGAACACTGCTATCATGTCCCCCCCTCGTCTTTCTCTTTGTTAAACTAGACATACCCAATTCCAGCAACCATTCCTTATATGTTTTAGCCTCCAGTCCCCTAATCAACTTTGTTGCTCTTCTCTGTACTCTTTCTAGAGTTTCAGCATCTTGAAGTGGGGTTAGTGTAACCAACTGGGAGATTGCTTTGGAAGCACATAATGATTTAAATTTTCTATTTTGTTATTCTTTTTCTATGGTAATACTATGGAATCTTACAAAGTATTTGGAAAAATAATTGTGACTAAGAGGATTAAAAATATTATTGTGAAAGAAAAGTGAAATGTTATTTTGTATTGATATGTTTGTACCTGCAGAAAATCACCCAAATTTTTTGGGAAAACTCTGCCCTTCGTTTTTGCTATTGAGGACATCAACCGGAATGGCCACCTGTTACCCAACATCACCCTGGGTTATAATACCTATGAAAATTTTTTCAAGATAGAAATGACTACAGATCCTTTACTGGACCTGCTCTCAGATGGGATGGCCAATGTGCCCAATTACAGGTGTGGAAGGCAGAAAAACACAGTGGCTGTTCTGGAAGAGGCTGAGGCTGGCATCTCCACCCAGATTTCAACCATGTTGGGCACCTACAAAATCCCTCAGGTGTGTCTTTCTTGGAGAGACAAGAGGTTATGCAACATTGAATCAGAGGTCTGCTGCTACAAATGAAAAGCAGAGCTTTTTTATGAAAAAGAAAACATTTTGGGATGAGGAAATAGATAGGGAACCCATCAAATTTGAAGATGACACCAAAGTCCAGAAGATAGGCTTAGGATTCAGAAGGATCTTGATAGAGGTGAGCATTGGGCACTATCTAATAAAATGAAATTCAACGGTGAAAGAAGTAACATTCTACATTTAGGCAAGAAAAATCAAATGCACAGGTATAGTATAGGTGGTACCTTTCTCAATAGTAGTAACTGTGAGAGGGATCTTGGAGTCCTAGTGGACAATCACTGAAATATGAGCAAGCAGTGTGCTGCACCTGCCAAAAAAGCCAACACAGTTCTAGCCTACATTAACAGAGGGATAGAATCAAGATCACGTGAAGTGTTAATACCACTTTATAAATGCCTTGGTAAGACCACACTTGGAATACTGCATCCAGTTTTGGCTGCCATGATATAAAAAAGATGTTGAGACTCTAGAAAGAGTACGAAGAAGAGCAGCAAGGATGATTAGGGGACTGGAGTCTAAAAACATATAAAGAATGGCTGCTGGAATTGGATATGTCTAGTTTAATTAAAAGAAAGGACTAAGGGTGACATGATAGCAGTGTTCCAAAATCTCAGGGATTGCCACAAAGTCAAGGTATTCCATCAATGGAGGTTTTTAAGACGAGATTGGACAAGCATTTGTCTGGAATGATACAGAGCTTCTTGCCTGAGCAGGGGGTTGGACTAGAAGACTTCCAAGATCCCTTCCAACTCTGTTATTCTATCCTATTCTAAATGATAGGACTTGCATTTTGCTTGTTACATTTTGCTTGTTATGTTTTTCTTGTTACGTTAAAAATACCATCTTCCATTTCTTTCAGATCAGTTATAGTTTTGCTTCCAGGATTTTGATGGATAAAACTCAGTTTCCTTTCTTCTACCCAATGCTCCCTGCTGAAGACCTCCAATACCCAGGGATGGTCCAGCTTCTCCTCTATTTCAAGTGGACCTTGGTTGCTCTCATTGCTCCAGAAACTGACCAGGGAGAGAAGTTCGTGAGGACAATGTCTTCTTTGATGTTAAGAAATGGCATTTGTGCAATTACATGTCAAAGCTTTCCAGTAAATGTTGGTAAAGGGATTTTCAGTGCAAAAAACTGTTACAAATTGACAAAAGTCAGTGTCTTTGTTTATGGCTCAGAGACTGGTTCATTCTCATTAGGAATGAAAATAATGCACGAGGTACTTAAAGTCCTTCTAGACTTTACAGATAAAGTGTGGATCACCACAGCTCAATGGGATCTCAGTCTCGATTTGAAATTCATTATGAGGTACACGAAACAAGTTGGTGGCATTTTTTCCTTTCTGATAAAGAAAAAGAAATGGGGAAACTATGATGTTTTTGTTATCTTGACTGAAATCATGTTTAAGTTTTTTAAGAAAAGCTTTAGATGTTCATCCACTAAGGATGCCTTTTCTTTGAAAGTCTGGAGACGGTGCAGACAGACAGAACAACTGGAGGGTCTGAGGAAAGAAGTGATTGATCAAATCTTGGCTCTGGACAGCTATCTTCTTTATGATACTACCTGGGCTTTGGGAAGGGCCTTAAATTCAGCTTATATCTCCATATCTAAGAGATCAGTGAGGAACCGGGGCATGAAGGAGGAAGTTCTGAGGCTGAAAGCTTGGCAGGTATTTCTTTTACACATGGCATCTTTCACTGAAATTAATTTTCTAAGTGGATTCCTTGCTTAGTTATTCTGAAAAATTCAATTATCATGAAATTCTGATACAACATAATTTCAATATTCCATTTCCTTCATTATCATTTCTTCTGATCTTTTTTATTTTTTGCAATATTTTTCTTTATTTTTTTAATGTATCTTATTGCTATTTTAAAATAACAATCTTTAGTGCTTAGTAAACTAAATCTTATGTACTTTTAAAGCAAAGACATGGATATTTTGTTTGTTCAGCCATTCTTTTTTCTCAAACTGATGAGGTTGTAGAACAGTGTTTCTCAACCTTGACCATTTTAAGGCATGTGGACTTCAACTCCCAGAATTCCACAGCCAGCAATGCTGGCTGTGGAATTCTGGGAGTTGAAGTCCACGTGCCTTAAAATGGTCAAGGTTGAGAAACACTGTTGTAAAAAGAAGATTGTCAAATGGATAATAACATTTGACCGATGCCCAAATGCAAAACAATCACAGGAGAAGAACCCATGGAGATCAAAGATCACAGATCAGCCTTTGGTCTGCCCTTCTTTTCTCAGATCATTCTTTTCCTGTTCCTCACCTCTATGTGTCCCTTTGCTAGCACTGTAGTATGAAGCATGTTCAAATGCTTATCGAACCAGAATCCCTGTATTTGTGATGGTTTGTTGGATGCATCGCATTCACTTACAAACTTAGTTGCATCAAGAATGATCCCAGATGAGTTACTGAGGAACTTTCTCTTAAATGAGAACTGAACATTACTATCCTCTGACTCATTGCAAGGGGCATCCATCTGATCACACATTCCTTTTTCCTTAGAACAACCTTTTCTTTAGTTACTAGCTACATTCTACAGATCATGAATTTCAGGGAGAGGAGAATTATAGTTTACACTTTAAGCTAATTGAGACAATGAGATAATTCTCTCAAATCTCAGAAAGAAATGACTTGTAGTAGGAAATTAAATGTTGTAGACCAGTATGGTTGGAACATCAGTGATACTTCCCACACTAAATCACTGGTTTTCACCACTGAAGATACTCCAGAAGAACACAAGAAGGTAGAAAATGGAACGTTACCTACTTCAATAAGCCAACTAATGACACAAGAAAGGAAAAAATGATGGAATAAACCTCAGGTGAAAGGAAAATCAAAATCATAACATTTCTAGATTAATAAAATATTAAGGAAAAATTATTGTTTTTTTTCTTTAGAGGAATTGTTCATCAGCATTGCTGATCAGATGTCAAAACTCCTATCCTTCACAATCATTACTGTAATCTGCATATTTAAATATAAGGTTTACAGCAGTTATTATTCCTCTCTAATGACACAAAAGAGAAAAAAGACAGAATGATAAGCTAGCAGGACAAGAAGCAACAGATGGAAACTGATCAAGGAGAGAAGCAACCTAGAACTAAGGAGAAACTTCCTGACAGTTAGAACAATTAACCAGTGGAACAACCTGCCTCCAGAAGCGGTGAATGCTCCAACACTGGAAGTTTTTAGGAAGAGACTGGACAGCCATTTGTATGAAATGGTATAGGGCAGTGGTTCTCAACCTTTTTAAGGCCGCGACCCCCAACCGGTCGTAAGTTGAGGACTACTCAACCGGTCGTAAGTCGAGGACTACTCAACTGGTGCAGCACCGTTTGCAGAATGGGACTTTTGGCGGGCTCAGCAGGGCAGAGACAGCCTGGACAATTCCTATTGGCTTTTGAAAGCCAATAGAATAAAAGGGAGTAGCACAGCTAAGGAAAAGGGGGAAAAAATGGCGGACTGCGTTGTTTGGCGACCCCCGTGAAATGGTCGTTCGACCCCAACTGGGGTCCCGACCCACAGGTTGAGAACCACTGGTATAGGGTTTCCTGCCTTAGCAGGGGGTTGAACTAGATGACCTCCAAGGTCCCTTCCAACTTTATTATTATTATTATTATTAAATGTTCATATCCCTCCCAGCATACACCAAGGAGTTTTTTCAAAGGACTTTTGATGTCTTTTCAAACCTCCTCTCTTCCTGTCCTTTCCAGCTTCACCCCTTCCTTCAAAGCTCGCAGTTTCACAATAATTCTATCGAAGGAATATATTTGGATCAGAAAGGAGATCTGACAGCTGACCTGGACCTTGTGAACTGGTTCATTTTCCCCAACCGATCTGTCAAGAGAGTGAAATCTGGGAGTTTAGAAAAAGAGGCATTCCAAGGTTTTAAATTTTCCATTGACCAGAAGAGTATCGCACAGGTGGAAATGCTGAACAAGATGGTATAATGTTTATTTTATTCCACTGAGGGTGGCAAAAACAGAATTCCACCTATGCGGGAGGGGGCAGGATTTGCTTTTAATGCCTTTGAGTTTTCATACCAGTTGATCAGGTTCTCAAGAGTGCAGATTTCTTATCAGCTATTTGTTGTTGTTGTTAATTGCGAAGTCGTGTCCGACCCATCGCGACCCCATGAACAGTGTTCCTCCAGGCCTTCCTGTCCTCTACCATCTTCTGGAGTCCATTTAAGTTCACACCTACTGCTTCAGTGACTCCATCCAGCCATCTCATTCTCTGTCGTCCCCTTCTTCTATTGCCCTCAATGTTTCCCAGCATTAGGCCCTTCTCCAGTGAGTCCTTCCTTCTCATTAGATGGCCAAAGTATTTGAGTTTCAACTTCAGGATCTGGCCTTCTAAAGAACAGATCTCTTCTAGGACTGACCGGTTTGAACGCCTTGCAGTCCAAGGGACTCGCAGGAGTCTTCTCCAGCACCATAATTCAAAGGCCTCAATTCTTTGGCGCTCAGCCTTTCTTATGGTCCTATCAGCCATTTAGATGGCCTCAAAAAAATATTGTCTTCAATTTTCACCCAAAGAATTTATGGAGGAAGATTGAACCAATCATGCAGACAACAGTGTATACTTAGTCAAAGCAAAGAATCCATCCATCATTTCCCTGATCAAGCTAATACATAAAGTTTAAATGAAAGTCTAAATTTGTACTGTTTCTTTAACATTAATAGGGAAGAAAAAAACAGAAAATAAATATACAGTTCAGTCTTAAACTGGAGATCGCCAACCCTTTATTTTTCTGAAAATAAACTCATTTTCTGAGTCTTTTTCCTTTTTCTCCTCAGCCCCTGCCTCCTTCCAGGTGTGTGGAAAGTTGCCATCCTGGATTCATGAAGGTAGCTCGGGAAGGAGACTTCATCTGCTGCTACAATTGTCATCCCTGTGCAGAAGGAACCATCTCCACCATGGAAGGTAGGTGACACCAGAGAAAAGGGACAAATTTTGGGGGAAGTCAACAGAGTTATAATAATAATAATAATGATAAAGTTGGAAGGGAGCTTGGAGGTCATCTAATCCAACCCCCTGCTCAGGCAGGAAACCCTATACCATTTTGGACAAATGGCTGTCCAGTTTCTTCTTAAAAACCTCCAGTGTTGGAGCATTCACTGCTTCTGGAGGCAGGTTGTTCCACTGGTTAATTGTTCTAACTGTCAGGAAGTTTCTCCTTAGCTCTAGGTTGCTTCTCTCCTTGATTAATTTCCATCCTTTGCTTCTTATCCTGCCTTCAGGCGCTTTGGAAAATAGCTTGACTCCCTCTTCTTTGTGGCAGCCCCTGAGATATTGGAAGACTGCTATCATATCCCCCCTTGTCCTTCTCTTCGTTAAACTAGACATATCCAATTCCAGCAACCATTCCTTATATGTTTTAGCCTCCAGTCCCCTAATCATCTTTGTTGCTTTTCTCTGTACTCTTTCTAGAGTCTCAACATCTTTTTTACATCGTGGTGACCAAAACTAGTTGGAAAGTTGGAAAGGACTTTGCTCTAGACCAATCCCCTGCTCAAGCAGGAAATTCTATACCATTTCAAACAAATGGTTGTCCAATCACATCATAAAAATCTCCATTTGTTGGGGCACCCATGACTTCTGGAGGCAAGCTGTTCCACTTATTAATTGTTCTAACTGACAGGAAATTTCTCATTAGTTCTAGGTTGCTTCTCTTCTTCATTAGTTTCAATCCATTCCTTCTTGCACAGACTCCAGATGCTTTAGATAATAGGTTGTTCTTTGTGGCAGCCCCTCAGATATTGGAATGCAACTATCACATCACTCCTTGTTTTCATTAAATTAGACATACCCAATTCCTGCAACTGTTCTTTGTATAGTTTAGTCTCCAACCCCTTAATCACCTCTGTTACTATTCTCTGCACTCTTTCTAAATGCATCTGCAGTTTTTTTACATCAATGAAATCAAAATTGGATGCAGAATTCCAAATATGGTCTTACCAGGGCATTATAGATTAGTATTAACACTTCACATGATTTTGATTCTTTCTCTCTGTTAATGCACCCTAGGGCTGTGTTGGTTTTTTGGCAGCTGCAGCGCACTGCTGGCTCATATATAAGTGATTGTCCTTCAGAATTCCAAGATCCCTCTCACAGTTACTGCTATTGAGCCAGGTACCATCTTTACGATACCTGTGCATTTGATTTTTCTTGCCTAAATATAGAACTTTACTTTTTTCACCATTGAATTTCATTTTGTTAGATTGGCCCAGTGTTTAAGTCTGTTAAGATCCTTCTATAATTTGAGGCTATCTTCTGGAGTATTGGCTACTCCTGACAGCTTGGTGTCATCTGCAAATTTAATGAGTTTCCCTTCTAGCTCCTTACTGAAATTATTGTTAACGAAATTGAAGAGTATTGGGCCTAAGACAGAGCCTTGGGGAACCCAACTGAATACTTTCCTCCATGTAGATGCAGTTCTATTGAGGAGTACCTGTTGAGTGTGGTTGGTCAGCCAGTTATGAATCCATCAGAGGTGACGCTGTCAAACCCAAATTATCAAGTAGTAGGTTGTGGTCTACTTTCCATATGCCTTACTGAACTCCAAACAAATTATATCCATAGCACTTTGTTGGTCTGATAATGTTGTCAAAGAATGCAATAAAATTTGTCTGGCATATAGCTTTTGACAAACTCATATTGGCTTCTGATTAGGACTTTGTTTGCCTCTTAGTGTTCACAGATTCATTGTTGATCTTTTCCAGAATCTTTCCAGGTGTTGATATCAGGCTGATAGGTCTGTTATTCTGTTATTATTCTATCTGTAGTTTCCTGGATCCATTTTTTCCCCTTTTTTGAAGATGGGAATTACATCAGCACTTTTCCAGTCATCCAGTGTTCTGGGATCTTTGAAAGGTATGGTTCAGTGGTTCTGAGATCATGTCTGCCAATTTCTTCTGAACCTTGGGGTCTAATTCCTCTGATCTGGATGATTTGAATTCATCTACAGTGAAAAGATGTTTTTTTCTTCCTTATTTTGACTTGCATTCCTAATCTGAATTTTATAGTACTTTTTAATAGGCTGGACTGTTTTTTTTTTCCTTTTGTGCTAAGACAGATGCCAAAAATGAGTTAAGGAGTTCTGCTTTCTCCCTGCTGCTTGTCACCTTGTTGCCATTTTCTCCCATTAATGGACCAATTGTTTCCTTGACTTTTTCTTATTTGTTTATTTATTTATTTATTAAAATTTATAGACCGCCCCACTCCCGCAGGACTCCGGGCAGCTAACATGTTGAAAGAAACTTTTTTTGGTTTTTTTTCTTTTGTCACATGCCTTCGTACAGTTTGAGCTTTAGCTTTCCTCACTTTATCTTTGTAGGTTCAGGCTATTTGCTGATATTCTGCTTTAGTTACCGTACTTTCCAGCGTATAAGATGACTTTCACAAGCTTTAAAATTGGCGCCGAAGACGGGGATCGTCTTATACGCCGAGTCATCTTATATGCCAGAAATAACAGTAGTTTCCGGCGTATAAGATGACTTTCTAGACATGTGACTTGGCGCCGAAGACGGGGGTCGTCTTATACACTGGGTCACCTTATACGCCGGAATATACGGAATGTGCCCCTCTTTCTACTTTTTCTACTTATCCTTTTTGTCTTTCAGTTTATCAGAGAGTTCTTTGTGCAGCCATGCTGGCTTCTTTCAAAATCTATTATTTTTCTTCTTCAGTGGAATTATGTTAGACTGAGGTTTTGTAATCTCACTTGTTAAAATTTCCCAAACTTCTTGGGTTGTTTTCCCTTTGAGGATTTTCATCCATGGAATCTTTCCTAATCTCTCTTTATGGTTATTGAATCAGTTCACTTAAAGTCCAAAATTCTAGTTTGGCTTTGTTCTATTGCTTGTGCTTGCATAATGTTGAATTCCAATAATTCATGGTCACTTCCCCCTTAAGATTCCGGTAATTTCAAAACCTTCTATCATGTCTTTATCAATTCCCATGTTAGTGAAAATTAAGTTCCGTATTGCTTAAGGTCAGGAATCTATTTGATCTTCCACTATGTGCAACGTTTCTCTCCAAACTGATATCAGAGTAATTAATGATGTCATTACTATTGTGGTGTGTTTCTTACATACCTTCATTCACTATTTAATTACTAGTTAATTAGACAGTGACATATTACAGGAAAGGATGGGTGGGAGGGGAAAGAATCAAGGAACCTACCAACTAGGATAACTACTGTCCAGACAGAGGAGCTGGCCATCTTGTAGGTCCAGATGGAGGAAGGTATTGATATCTGAAAAAGAGACTTTAATAAAGGAGATTCCCAAACAGTCAGTTTACACAGAAAGACCAGCAGCTGAGTTTATCAGAGAAATATCTTACTTCTTAAAAGAGTAAGAGCTGGAAAAGGCCACTGAGACCTTGACTCCAAGCTTCTACCCTTCCTGTGCTTTTGACTGTGCATTACAAGATATTCAAATCACCATCTTTCAATAGGTTTTTGATGGAAAGGCTGCAGAATGCTTTGGATTTCTTCTCTAAAAGGTGGTTCATGGAAGCTCTTGTGCAAATGATGCAATCTCTAAAAGGAGAAATAGTTCTCCTTGAAATGTGTGTCAAAAATTCTCATTTGCCTTTGGAATTTGTCCTTAATTGTTACACTGCTTAAGATATCTAACCATGCTTTAAAGTAGATATTAATATTTCTCTTTTCAGATGCTGAAAAATGCACCAAATGTCCAGCAGATCAGCATCCAAACATCAAGCGAGATGACTGCATACCTAAGATTTATACTTTCTTATCCTATCAAGAAACTTTGGGGATCATCCTAGCTTCCCTTGCCTTGTTTCTGTCTTTGATAACAGGCTTAGTCTTGGGAAGTTTCATTAAATTCCAAGAAACTCCCATAGTCAAAGCCAACAATCGGGATCTCTCCTACATCCTCCTCATCACCCTCCTGCTTTCTTTTTTGACTTCATTCCTATTCATTGGCAGGCCGAGGAGAGCTACTTGTCTTCTCCAACAAGTAGCATTCAGCAATATCTTCTCAGTTGCCATTTCTACAGTTTTGGCCAAAACAATCACTGTAGTATTAGCATTCCTGGCCACAAAACCAGGGAATAAAGCAAAGAGATGGCTAGGGAAGAGCCTGGCCAATTCTATCATCCTTTCTTGTTCTGGTGTCCAAGTTGTCCTCTGCAGCATCTGGTTGAGCACTTCTCCCCCATTCCCTGAGTCAGACATGTACTCACAATCAACAACAATCATCCTGCAATGTAATCAAGGCTCTGTTGCTATGTTCTACCTTGCCCTTGGCTACATGGGTTTCTTGGCTCTCATATGCTTCACGGTGGCTTTCCTTGCCAGGAATCTCCCTGGGGCCTTCAATGAAGCCAAGCTCATTACCTTCAGCATGCTGGTCTTCTGCAGTGTCTGGATATCCTTCGTTCCCACGTACCTGAGCACCAAGGGGAAATACATGCTGGCCGTGCAGATCTTCTCCATCTTGGCTTCAAGCACTGGCCTACTATGCTGCATCTTCATTCCCAAGTGCTACATTATTTTTTTAAGACCAGACCTGAATACAAAAGAACATCTGATGTCAAAAGAAAGTAGAAATTAACTTTTGGTACAACTTTCCTCAAAATGCCAGTTAATCACTCAAAGATATTTTTTACTTTTTTAATGTTCCTACAAAGCCCGTGCATACATGCATCCATATACCCCACTGTTTGTGTTTTACACCACAATATAAAAACAAACCACTATTAAATATATATTTACCTTGTTGTGTGTGTGTGTTTAAGTATGTAGAAAACTGTGCTAGAAATGCCTCTCCCTATCCCTCCAAAACATTGGTTGTCCCTTTCATCTATCAGTAAAAACCAGGGCAACCCATCAATCTATTTTTGAAAAGTTCTTGTGCTATTCATCCCATATTGATTTAGGAGTACACATAACTGCCCATGCCACTGCATTTTGCAGCCACTGAACTTCTGAAATGTTGCTGAAATCTAATTTCAGGTGAGTGGGACTGTTTAACAAGCTAACTGAGACATAACCTCACAGGCCCAGTAGCAAGTTTTATCAGAACATGAGCTGTGGTGGCACAGTGGTTAGAATGCAGTACTGCAGCTACTTCTGCTAACTGTCGGCTGCCTGTAGTTTGGCAGTTCAGTTCTCACTGGCTCAAGGTTTTGTTTTGTTTTTAGTAGCTGATCATAATCTTGGGCAATTCCTCAAGCATATATTGGATATGCAAATATTTACTGCTCTTGTCCCTATATAGGCTAAGGCTTGATGCAAAACTAGCAATTCTATTACTTGTGCTGAAATGTGAGGCGATGTTTATGTTCTCCTTGTGCTCATACACACTCTCTCTCACACACACACACACACACACACACACACACACACACACACACTTGATGGAACTAGATGTCAAAAATGAAACTTTGGCATCTATTTGCCTCTTTGTTTTAACTTGCCATTATAGTAAGGGGGGTGGTGTTGCTTTACAATGGGATAGATGGAGAAACGAAACCTCTATGATTCTGCTGAAGACTGTGAGAGTCTGAAACCTTTCCAAGGACACTGCAGCAGGTGTGGAGAGGAAGCAGATGGTTCCCATAACAATGTGAAATTGTTTACATGGACTTTCCTTTGTTCTGATTCACTCTGTAGCCTTCCTCATTCTATGTGCATGCATGTAGAGAAGGGGACATGGATTGGACACCATCTTGTCCATTTTGACTCTCCCCTGTGGATTTTCAATCAACCAGATTATGGTTGCCCGAAGAAGCTTCTTCGATCAGGAACGAAATGTTTTCAAAGGGGAAAAAAACAGGAAAGTCCAGTTGCCTTTTGAAAAAAAAAAGCACTTTTGGGATCTCATTTGGATTCTTGCATTAAGCACCAGGCTGACCTCCACAGCCAAGTGATTGTTCTATGAATCTTCCTTTACCTGCAAGTAATCACCATACAAACATGTCCCACCAGCTATTTATCCTCATGACTCTACTGTCATCCAGTCCATATCAGACAGATTTAACTCATTAATCTATAACACTACACTAAGGATTTTTCCTTAATGCAATACAAATTTTTAGGTGGATGTCATGATGGATACTGTGAAACCATGTGAAGTTGCCATAGCTCAAGATGACATCAGCATGAAATAAAGAAAACAAAAAGGCCAGAACTTTGTCTGAAAGATACCTTTGGGGAGAGAGATAAGAAGGAAAGAAATAGCTAAGGGGAAGATATTACCTAGCCCAGACAAAGAAAACTGGGCCTGACCACATAGGGGTGACATGATAGCAATATTCCAATATCTAAGGGCCTGACACAAAAAAGAGGGAGTCAAGCTATTCTCCAAAGCACCTGAAGGCAGACAAGAAGCAATGGATGGAAACTGACCAAGGAGAGAACCAACCTAAAAATGAGGACATTCCTGACAGTTAGAACAATTAATCAGTGAATGACGCCTGCAAAAGTTGTGGGTGCTCCAACACTGGAGGTTTTTAACTAGAAATTGGACAACAATTTATCTCAGATGTTTCCTGCTTGAGCAGAAGTTGGACTAGAAGACCCTTCCAACTCTTTTATTCTAAATACACCAATCCCAGCTAATCCACAAAACAGGGGACATTTAGGGATAAAGGGGAATCCTGAAACTTGTTCACTCTTTGAATTGTCTTTGGATCCAGACTTGGTGGCTTTAAACCTCTTGCTAGTGCCTGGCAGCCTAGTTGAGCAGGATGTGGGAGCCCCCAGAGTTGGTTGGAAGATGTATAACTATATAAACATTTTAAATAAATAAAATATAATACCGTGTTTCCCCAAAAATAAGACCTGGTCTTATTTTTTTTTCTCCAAAAGAAGCACCAGGTCTTATTTTGGGGGGATGTCTTGCTCACCTCCAACACTGACAGCTCTGCCCAGTCAGCCCACTTCTTTTGCGGCTGAAGGAGAAGCTTCATTCTGCAGCTGAGAATGGAGCTCTGGCCTGCATTTCACACTCACAGGCCTTTCTGGAAGGCCTATACAGCCAAGAACCAAGCTATGAATTGAATCCATAGCTCGATTCTTGGCTGCATAGGCCTCCTGGAAAGGCCTCTGATTGTGAAATGCAAGCTCAAGCTCCATTCCTGGCTGCAGAAGAAGTGGGCTGGCAAGGCAAGTGTTGATCTGTAGGAAGATAGCACCCCCCCCCCAGAGAAAGAAATATTTTGGGGGATATTTAAAAAAAGAATATATTTCCGCAAAGGAATAATAAAAAAACAGAAACCATCACCACCCAAGTCTCTCTGCCCCAAGCAGAAACCAGCTCTATAGAAATACAGATTTGATAATCCTTTCAGAAAGACTGGAGCCAGGAAGCTTGGAGCTGATGGGATTAGAAAGACAAAGATCCCTAGAACCAACAACCCCTCACCCCAAAATCCAACACAGGACATAGTCATCAGCCACAGCCCCATGGAAGCAGGACATGACCTTTAGGACATAATAGGATTAACCCACCACCATAAGAATACCAGAAGGGCACACTGAACCTCACATCAAAGTTCATGCCACAGGAACAACTCCAAACACAAAAGCCCAAGAAGGTATAAAAACCCACCACTCCCAGCTCCATGTGGTCAGCCACCCCAGAAACATGCTGCTATCACTGAAGTTACTGGCAACTCAATAAACAAGAAGCTTCTTTCCTAAAGCAGTCTCCATTTTGTTTATTCATAGCTTGGACTGGACCCTGATGAAGATTTTTCTTTCAACAGATCCATGGGAGGCCTGACTGCAATGGTAAGCTCTACCCACCAGCTTGATTTTTAGGCATGCACCTCACTCCAAAACTAGGGGTTATTTTGGGGGTAGGGTTTATATTAGGCCCACCCCCAAAAATCAAGCTAGGGCTTATTTTTGGGGTAGGTCTTACTTTCAGGGAAATATGATAAATGTAAGATGGGGATGAGTGTATGTGCATGAAAAAGAGCAAATTTATCTTGTAACCGGTAAAGTTTTGCTGCTACTTTACCAGGTAAGGGGTATTCCAAAGAACCTGATGTTCCTCAGTGTTTAATTGACTTGTGCATGTCCCTAATAATTTTCCAGCTGTTCCACAGGATTGTGTGTCTCATCTGCTCTAGCTACACCTACCTGGAAACCCCAGGTAGAAAGCAAAGGGGAGCATACAAAATATTTGTGCCTCAACAGGCTGTAAATGTATAAATGAACATAAGTTGAACCTGGGAGCTGCTTTAACTATACCATCAACTCTTCAGTTGCTGATGTGGTCAGATAATTCCTGGGGAATAGCTAAATTCCTATTGGCCACTCTAGACAGATTTGGGCATATCTTCTCCCTCTAGTCCTTGGACAGTTCTCCTTTCTCTAAATCCAATAAGTCTCCAAGCAAATCTTGACTCAGAGATGTGGCTCAGCCTGAACAACGAAATATGAGAAAGATAGCCAGCTCTTTCTTCTCCTTCTCCACTTACAACTCTCCATCACCACTGGCTACTTTTGAGCATACATTTAGCTATGAACTTGTATTCAAAGGTAGCCCATTATCAGCTAATATCAATCAATAGTTGGCCTCTTTAAACAAGCTTCTGGGATAGCGCTAGACCCATGTTCAGCTCTGTTTAAACAAGGTGTCAAGCTTCAAAGAAACTTTATTCTGTTTCAGCCATTGCTGTTTCTTAGCTTGCCTACAGACCCAGGGGGAAGGGAGGAATGAACAGAATGTTTCATCACAGATGTGAGAGGTCCAGCATGGGAACCAAGGTCATTGGAGAACCATTGGCTGGGAACCAAAGATTTTTCTCATAACAATTATCTGACACTTAATTGGGAAATATGACTTGCACTGTCATGAGGAAGGGAGGTTCTATACTTTTAATTTACTGAACTGGTACCAATTTTGCAGAACTGGTTTTCTATTCATCAATGCCATTATGGTGTGCTCAATAAAGTTTTGCATTAGAGATCTGAAAGTCTCAGCTAGGTTTACTTTGTTGGTATCATCAGTTAGATCAAGGATGTCAAACTGCCAGCCTGTGGGCCAGATGCGTCATCTGGAAACCCCGCCCACCCTATTGCCAGCAATAGCAAAACCGTCTCGATACGTTGCGTGATGTCACGTGACATCACAAGTTTGACTAACTCAGAGTTTGTCTGAGTTAGATGATAGAGGCTTTGGTGCTCTTTGAATACTTCTGTGCAAAACCAGAGCAAATTTTGAGAGCTGACTAGCTCTCAAAACTAGCCCAAAGCAGGTCTTCTTAATCAGAGGAGTAATAGAATATTTCTCCCAGCTGATAAATCCCGTTGAGAGGAGGAGGAGGAGGAGGAGTAAAAGTCAGGGAAATCCACCAATCAGTTTTTGAAAAGCTATTGTGCTGTTCATCCCACTGTTACATTTGACTCCTAGGCGACACTATATGACCTGTTTCATCCTATGTGGCACTAACCAAGGTAACCAAGTGCTCTTCTGTAGGCTCAAATCCTCTACCAGGGATTGATCTCACAAATCCGTGCACCAGAGATAATTGTATACAGCACTTTAGCTCTATGAACTATCCAGTTTGGTACACTTAATGGTATCACAGAAGCAGTATACAGATCATCCTCTTCTTTTGACCATAAATGAGCACAGAATAAAAGTCATATACATGCAGGTCATTACCACTGCAGTCACACCCACCCAATGGACCATGCCCACCCAATGTACCATGCCCACCCTATGGGCCACACCCACTCAGCACTCGACGATCATAAGTGGGTTTTGGGTTGCAATTTGGGCACTCAGTCTCTAAAAGGTTCGCCATCACTGGATTATAACTATAGATGCACACTAAACACTGCCATCTTCTGGCTGAATAATTCTGTAGTTGTTGCAATACAAAATATATTCTAACTTGTATTCCAACAGGACTACATAAACCAGGTAGAACTTGACTGTGTGACCACTAACTGGGTAACCATAAAGAGGACTGTACAGGGTTGGCTTTTAAGGTCAGCCAAAGTTGGACAGGGCCTATAAGTGCGGCAACGTCCCAAAAATATGACTCTGGGAATGTGTAACATGAGTCAGCTTCAGCCTCCACTCTGTTTCACATGAAGTTCACTTTTGATTTCAGATGCAAAGCTAAAGTTTGAGAAATTAGCAGAGTTTTACTCTCAACTCAGCTCCCCAGCTGCTCTAAGTCCCAGCTCTGGGCCTCAGCAGACTCAGAAGACACTTTGGTAATAACTTTGCACCAACTTCTTCAAACTTCTTTCAAAATATTTTCAGAGGTTGTTGCTTTCTAATGTTTATGGGCCTCAGTTACAATCCTCCTGAGCCAGAAGTGGAAACCAGCTTGACCTTTGGAAACAAGCAAAGCAAATGGCTGTAATTGGATAATTATAAGAGGCGAAGTGTCTCTGTGTAATTCACTGCATTCAGTCTAGCTGCAAGAGCAGGTGCAGAACTAAAGAAAAACATGTTTATGCCAATTCCCTAAAGGGGTTTAATAAGCTAGCAACAGGTCGGCAAAGAGACAGTCTGTCTGTTTTGCAAGAAGTCAGAGTTACAAGACTAAAAAGTTTTGCAGCATCGTAAAGAGTGACCAAATGACTATTTTAATGTCTCAGATTTCCCACTGGTAGTGTTGCCATGGAGCAGCTTAAAAGTTTAGCTTCCAAATACATTGCTTCTTTTATGCTTTCTTGGAAGCTTGTCAGACTCAAGAGTTTTGTAGGACTTTTAATGCTACCATTCTCTGTATTCTTAATAAAACTATTCCCTGAAAATATTGAGAAACTGTTTTGGTACAGTGTTTCTTGAATGATCACCAGAACCATAGCACTTTCGGGTACCTTCATGGGTTCCCATAATCCAACCAACATTTAGCCAACCAGAATTTTAGCTACTCTGTTTTTTGTCAGTGGTGTCCACAGGAAGGTCAAGTTGGCAGAAAGAGTGATATGATAATAGCTCCATCCTCTTTCAAAGTGTATGTTGACACATATTCAAAGGGCATGCAGGTTGCATCGTGTCACTGTTTGCCATGTTGTACATTCCCCACACCAATATGGGTGCCACTGTTTTGTGATCCCATCCAAGCACACCCCTAACCCAAGGCACATCCCTAACCCATGGTCCCTTATAACTATAATTGAATGAGCCACAATTGGCTGAGTTCACTCAGCAGATTATGCTCTTAAATTTTGGTTTACAACGTACCATAAATGATTCACAAAGGATGCAGTAGAAACCACTACAATATTGCATTCCATATGAGGCTGCTTTGGAATCAGAAGCTATAATTGGTCCAAATTCATAGTTATACATTGGTGGGGACCTCAAAGACATAAGTCAAACTCTAGCTTGGTGTAGGATCTAAGAAAGCTTTCAGAAGATAATTATCCATGTCCAATAAATTGGAATATACTAGTAATAAATAAATATGAATCAATGTATCAGGAATTTACTAGAACCTCTGAATTACATGAACGACAGTATATATGCTATTTAACCTAATAGGCTCAAAGCACTTTAGAGCAGGACTTTTCAACCGGTGGTACGCGTACCACCAGTGGTATGTGAGCACCTGGCTGGTGGTACACGTAGGACGGGTTGAACAAAATGTAAAAAAAAGTGTAAAAGTGGATGAGGTGAAGTGGAGCAGCACCGCACAGGCTTGTGGCAAAGTCAGCTGGAACTGCACATTGCCTGGGTCCCACTGAGAGCCCAGGATCAAAGTGCGCAGCTCCAGCTGATTGGCGGCGGCCTTGGGGGTAGCAGGCAGCCTCACACAGTCTTCAGTGGAGATTCTGCTGGAGCTGTGCGACACATTTCCTGGGTCTCCCCCGCCCCCACCCAGATGCCCTCACCTCCCCCAAGTGTTTTTTTAACTCACCTGCTTTCAGCAGCTTTCCCTTTCTCCTCTCCTTCTCGGCCTTCATGTGTTTCTGAGACAAAAAAAAAAGTTCCAAGAGACTTTCTAACTTCTCGCGAGAAGTTAGAAAGTCTCATGGAATTTTTTTTTCTTTTTTACCCACAAACACGTGGCGGAGGCAGAGAAGCAAAAGGAGAAAGGGAGTGCAGCTGAAAGCAGGTGAGTAAAAAAAATGCTTGGGGGAGGCGAGGGCTCAGCGGAAGAGCCAGCATCAGCGCTGCTTTCCAGCTGATAGGCGCTTCTTCAGGGCTGTGAGGGCTCAGGGGAAGCGCCAGGATCAGCGTCGCTTTCCAGCTGATCGGCGCTTCTCTGGGGCTGTGAGGGCTCAGGGGAAGCGCCAGGATCAGCCCTCTTTCCAGCTAATCGGTGCTTCTTCGCTTCTTCTGGCATTCACGGACCTGGCCGGAGCGAAGGGGAAGTGAAGGGGAATGCCAGATCCTGCTTCCCCTTTGCTCCGGCTGGGTCTATGCCAGATCTAACCCCAGGGCAGTTCGAAAGGCTAGCAGGATGGCTGGGGATTTTGGGGTGGAGACGTGAGCTTTATTCTGTCTTCTTGAATCTGGCATTCATGGACCTGGCCAGAGTGAAGGGGAAGCGGGATCAAAGCCACATTCAAGAAGATGGAGGAAGGCTCACATGTCTCCACCCCAAAACTCCCAGCCAGCCTGCTGGCCTTTCGAACCACCCTGGGGTTAGATCTGGCATTCATGGATCCAGCCGGAGCAAAGGGGAAGCAGGATCAAAGCCCTTTTTCAGCCGCAAAGAATGTAGCCAGGCAGGATTTGCCTGGGGGTTGTGCCGGCTCTTCCTCGGGGCTGGCTGCAGCAATGAATGAGTCGCTTCCCCACTCGCTGCTTTTCTCTGGCTGCGGCTGTGCACAACACACCAGAGGGAGTCCGGCAGACACAGCTCTTTCCCCGCCCTGTGTGCTCTGCCGCTGCCTGCGCTCTTCTCCCCCTGTGGAAGAATGGCGGCTGTGCTGGGCTCCTGGCTGCACGGAGCGCGACCACAAAAGGAAAGTGATTCAGCAAAGGAACCACCATCGAAGAAATTAAAACTGAGGGAGGGAGGGAGGGAGAGAGGGAGGGAAGGACAATGAGAGGGAGAGAGGGACAATGGAAGGGAGGGAGGGAAGGAGGAAGGGACAAAGAGGGAAGGAAGGAAGGAAGGAAGGAAGGAAGGAAGGAAGGAAGGAAGGAAGGAAGGAAGGAAGGCACAATGGGAAGAGAGGGAGGGAAGGAAGGCACCCACCCCAGTCCCACCCCCTTCCACCAGAGACCCATGGATTCCCCCCCCCACAGGCACCCTGCAACCTGAGGGAGGGAGGGATGGACAATGGAAGGGAGGGAAAGAGGAAGGGACAAAGAGGGAGGGAAGAAAGGAAGGAAGGAATGGACAATGAGAGAGAGGGAGGGAAGGAGGGCACTCACCCCAGTCTCACCTCCCTCCACCAGAGACCCATGGATTCCCCCCACACAGGCACCCTGCAACCTGAGTGATGAGCTGCCCCCCCGCCATTGACTTTATTTGTCAAAAAGTTGCAAAAGGTGATCACATGACCCTGGAACACTGTGAATGTCATAAGTATGAATCAGTTGCCAAGCATCTGAATGTAAATCACATGACCATGGGGATGCTGCATCAGTTATAAGGGTGAAAAATGGTCATAAGTCACTTTTTTCAGTGTCATTTTTTCCCTTTTTTAGCGAGTGGCGGTACTCAGATGTTGCCTTATCCTAAAAGTGGTACAATGGGTGAAAAGGTTGAAAAAGCCCTGCTTTAGAGCAGAAAAAAAAATAACATTGAAATAAGAATTAACAGAAACCAGACCACCCATGTCAAAATCTTAAGATTCTTAACAGGATTCCCCTCACTACCCGTTTAAAACAAAGCTCTCAAGAAGAACCAGGTTTTATTACTGACTCCAAAAAAGAAACAAAAAAAACAGTATAGCTGCAACCAAGCTAAAATAACATTGTAATTGTAATATCAATGTTTATTCTGATGTATAAAAGGTTTATTATAGTTACAGACCAGCATCATAACATGGATAGACATGCATTCTATGTATACATGCAGAAAATATAAATATGCCAAAGGTAAGACTAAACCACTTAAGTTCTTCCAAGCCATTGGAAAAAGACTTGTGGACTGGCAGAACTGAACCACTCGAAGTGTTAATCTCTGGACAGGAACTCCAACAGCACAAACATGCCCACTTTTTTAGAAATGTCATTGCACTGTTTGGCCTCCAAAACAAATGGCGCTTTCTCCTTATTTCACATTCCAGAGCAATTTATTTGTGCTTGACTCATTCTGGAGTTAGGATTGCTCTTGCTATCATCACACATGTACAGGTTGTCCTCCATTTACAATAGTTCATTTAGTGACTATTTAAAGTTACAATGGCACTGAAAAAAGGTGATTTACTGTATAACCATTTTTCACACTTATGACCATTATAGCATTCCCATGGTCCCGTGATCAAAATTCAGACATTTGGCAACTGACTCATATTTATCATAGTTGCAATGTCCTGGAGTCATGTGACCACCTTTTACCCCCTTATAGCAAGCAAAGCCAATGGGGAAACCAGATTCACTTAACAACTGTGTTACTAACTTAACAATTTAACAACTGCAGTGATTCACTTAAGAACTGTTCTAACCCAATTCCAAATGGGGCAGCTGGATCTCTTAGGTCTCAAGGTATTTTCTTTCATAAGACCTAAACTCCAAAAAGATGTTGCAGATAAGGTTTATCAGTTTTCTGTTTGTTATTTTTATATTAGTTATTTGAATCTCTCAGTTTGCCCTAGACTGCTCTCAATAGTCTTGGGTCAAAAGGAGCCCCACTACTCCCATAAAAAGTGTTGAGTTTGTCTGCTTTCTTGTGCATAGTATGACCACTCCTGATCCAAACCAATGCTTCTCCCAGAGATTCTGATTTCACAGTCAGATAAGGTACATTGTCCAGGACCTGGAGATTCTCCTATCCAGTTTCCTTCTTTTTCTTTTTCCTGTTTTTTCCCCCTTTCCTGCTTGTTGGATTCTTGTTATGGGCCGGTTTTGACTGGAAATGTTTTTCACACATTTCCTTTCTTTCACAGAAGGGAAGCATGTCTGTGAGATTCTCAGTCACTACAAGTAACAAAAAGAGATTCATCATCTGGAAGGGAAGCCTTGCTATGGAAACCTACCTGGCATAAGAGGAAAGCTAGAATAAGATTGAAAAATGAAATTTAAAACTTCATAAATTGGATTAAAGGCAATCTAGAACTATAGACAGATGTAAGGACTAAAATTACAAGTTTGAAGTAAAGAGACATTTCAGATTTGGACTGAATTAATAATTAATTGAATGTTAAATAAATAAGATGACTTGTTTGCTTTATAATATGGATGTTTAGCTATGATAATTAACTGGATGAAATCTGAATTCTGTTCAATGGATTGAAATGATTTAAGGTCTGATACTAGTCTGTCAGCTCAAAGAGATTGATTAATTGATGGATTAGACACATATAGAGTAGATTGATAAATACTTACATTTAGATGTGTCTAGGATAGATCAATATTTTTGTTTAAAAATGAGATATTTTTATATAATGGATTAAAGGCAATCTAGAATATTAAGAATGTTTTTTTTAGAAAGTTAGATTTATTTCTATGAAAATTATTATGTAATGGAATGAAGAAAATTGAAGAGAAGTTTTAGATTTGAACTGAATTATTAATCAATTGAAATTTAATAAGATGATATGATTCTTTGATGATATGGATGTTATCAGTTATGATAATTAACTGGATGAGATTTGAATTTTATTTAATGGATTGATATGATTTAAGGTCTGATATTATCTTCTTAGCTTAAAGAGATTGATTAATTGATGGATTAGATAGGTATAGAGTAGATTAATATTTTACTTTAAATTGGGGAGATTAGTGGAAGAAGAAATAAATAAGATTTTGATAAAATTAAGAAAGTAGAACATACTTGGAAGGGATATTTGAATTGAAAATGTCTTTATTTAAAGTTAATTTGATTATGGAATTGTAAATTAATGAAGCTTAAAAACAGGTTCAGGTTGAATAATCTTAAGCTAGAATTGGATATTTTAAATATACTATGCTATTTGAGGGGAAAAGAGAGGGAATACTTGATGTATTGATTGTACTATGTATATATGTTTTGTTTTAGGATATTTGATTACCCCAGCACCACGGTGTGTCTTGAATACTTTGTTTTAAGAAATTAAAAAAACAATAAAATTTGTTTAAAAAAGAAAGAAAATTGGGCATACTCTCCTGCCTCTTCAAGATCCTGAGGAAATATACTGCCCTTTTAATATTTCCTTCTTTGGGGGGAGGGGCTGACTTCCCACACCTCTTTACCTAATAGCAGTTAAGGCGACTTCATTCAATGAAATAAGAGGCGAGACCGCCTACTACCTCATAGTTCCCTTCGTCCGGTTAGATCCCACAGGCTGGGCCTCCTTCAGGTCCCGTCGGCCAAGCAGTGCCATTTGACGGGGGCGTGGGGGAGGGCTTTCTCTGTGATGGTGCCCACATCTTGGAACCAGCTCCCCCCGGAGATTAGGACCGCTTCCACCCTGTTGGTTTTCTGCAAGCTGCTTAAGACCTGGCTTTTCCGGCAGGCCTGGGGTTTATAAAATCTGACCCCTGGATGAATGTTACTGTATTGTTTGTCTTGTTAAGTTATATTGTGTTTTTATTGTTAGCTGCCCGGAGTTCTGCGGGAGTGGGGCGGTTTATAAATTTAAAAAAAAAAAAGAGGAAAGGGAATTTGAGCAGAATCTTGGGATCTGTTTCTATTTGACACAGGAGGATCACACTCACCCCTCCAAAACCAAATTCTGTTTTGCTTTCTGGACATCATTTGTCATTGTCAAGAGTGGATCAGACACTCACAGCAGGGCAACTGAGAATTGGATTGTAAAGGGGCCACACACGTTCTATAAAACTTCCTCACTAAAATAGATACAGACTGTTATCTTATGCATAGTCATAAATGGTGCTCTTATGTACCAATGGAAAGGGACAAGGGATCAAGCGCACCACAACACTCACCCTATTGGGTGGCCTAATTTCATCTTGGGTCACAGCTAAAAATTATGAATCCCACTTTTAATACCAGTTTCTGTGGAATCCAAATTCAGGATCCAAAGCAAATAATCAAGGTTCATTGCAATGTTTATTAGGCAGTATGTACTATAGAAAGCTGAAGTAAGATCAGAAGCACAATCACGGTTTCACTTCACTTAATAAACAAGTTGCTAGTGCCAGTTGTGGTTGCTAAACAAGAACTACTTGTAACTTCCCTTAACTTTTGCCCTTATTCTTACCACTCTTTCTCATACAATTAATACATATGAAAAAATTAAAATGTTAATTTTTTTAAAAAAAAATCCTCCATTCTCCATAGAGAATTCTTTCTACCTTAAGCCTAGGTGTATAAGATGTTTCATTTCCCTTTTATGGGAAAATATCTATACATTCTTCCACCTGGTCACTATGACCAGTTTGGCCAGAATTTTGCTGATAAAGTCACTTGGAATCATTGTAGGCTTGACTCCTCCCTAGATAGAACTGTTAGGGGTGACTAGAGCATTGTCTTGCTTTATTATGTGGCACTCCTTTGATTTTTGGCCTCTGAAGATAGCATGCTATCTCGATTGTCTTCTGCCATTTGCTAGTTGTTCACTGTCCCTCTCAGTTGTATAGGCAACAGGAATAGCAATGACCATTTCCGTCTGCAAAATTGTCAATGCTTATTCTAGAACAGGCAACTGCTGACAGCATGAAAAAGGCTGTAGAGCATCCCTTTCTGAAGATGTTATCACTGGACTCAGTGATGTTAGACAACTACTGACAGATTTCCAGCCTGTCTTTTTGAAAAAAGATTGTTGATAACGTGGTGGTGGACCAACTTCACATCAATGTAGATAAAGCAAATTATCCAGACTCTTTTCAGTCATGGTTCAAGCCTGGAATTGAAGTCTGCACATGTTCAAGTGGCCAAGGTTGAGAAACATTGCCTTAAAGTATATTCAGAAAATGCAATTGATTCAAATAAACCCACATACTTTTGGGCTTCCCCATTTGGGAGCACTACATTTGGGGACATTTATTTGGTTGTCAATTAGTTTCAGGGTCCCATTTAATATACAGGTTTTGACCTATAAAGCCCTTCATGGCATGGCCCTTGGATAGCTATAGAATCAACCTGACCACTTAGATCAGTGGTGGCGAAACTTTTAGAGACTGAGTGCCCAAACTGCAATGCAAAACCCACTTATGCATTGCCGAGTGCCGAGTGGGCATGGCCACCAAGTGGGCATGGCCATTGAGCTGTCAGCTCATGCTTGCTCACTTGCTCACTCTCCGCTCTGACTCGCTTGCTTGCTCGCTACCTGCTCTGACTCGTACTCACTCTCAAGCTGTCTGCAGCAAATGCTGCTTCTGCAGAAAATTGCTCCTTTTATAGCCTCTCACCTATTCCCAGACTGTGCATGCATGGAGAGGAGGAGGGAGCAGCTCGGCCCAGCAATGGCTTGCGTGCCACCAGAGACGGCTCCATGTGCCACCTGTGGCACGCATGCCATAGGTTCACCACCACGGACTTGGATCTACCAGAAAAAAAAGTGCAAATCCAACATTTCTGAGAGATTTCTTTTCTGTTGCAGCATCTCTATTTTTAAACAGCCTCCCTGTGGAAATCAAACTGACTCCTTCTTGCTGGTCCCTTCATTTGACCTGAAGTGATTTGAGTTGATTTGATTTGAGATGGCTTTTATTCTCGTTGCATTGTTAAACTTGTATTATGTTTTTTATTATGTAAGGATACATTTTATATTGTGACAGAGAAACATAAAATAAAAAGCTCAAAAGGAATGGGAAAATCTTGTAAAATAGTGCAATTTGAAAGCTGAAACAGATTCTGGAATAAACCACTGAAAATTTTCCTCAGAACTGTAGTGTTTTTAGGAACTACTCACAATGGAATTGTCAAAATAGCTGACAAAATTGAAATTATTCAATCACATAACATTTAGTTTACAAAAACAACTTAGGTTGGAATCACATATTATATTACAATGGATATAAACTTTGATTTCACTCTGCATTTCTATCATTTGGTGAATATGCTTCAGAAAAGACAATAGTAACAATAATATGACAATAGCCATAAAAATAAAGTCATTATCCTAAACAGATAGAAAATATTTCTTACTAAAGTGGAGATTGTGCCTATAATATTAAAAGATTTGTCTAGAACAGCATTTGCTGGTCTTGGCAGATGTATAGATTTCAATTCTGAGAATTCCCATCTGGCATCATTGTTACAATCTGTAGAAATAGAAGTCCACACAATCTAAAGTCTGATACAAATGTTATTAGTGATAGGAGAACATGTATGTGAATTTATCATCTGGAGAGGGAAAATGCAGAAAAAGACTTGTTTATGTTTTCACTATTAGCTGCTCCTTTATATTCAGATCTGGTCTTATTAAAATAATGTAGCACTTGGGTATGAAGATGCAGCCCAGCAGGCCAGCACTGGAAGCCAAGATGGAGAAGACCTGCACGGCCACCATGTATTTCCCTTTGGTGCTCAGGTAGGTGGGTACAAAAGACACCCAGACACTACAGAAGACCAGCATACTGAATGTAATCAGTTTGGCTTCGTTAAAGGTCCCAGGGAGATTCCTGGCCAGGAAAGCTACTATGAAGCAGATGCTGGCCAGGAGGCCCATGTAACCAAGAGCAACATAAAACATGGTAAGAGACCCTTCAT
This sequence comes from Crotalus tigris, assembly GCF_016545835.1. Taxonomy (NCBI): domain Eukaryota; kingdom Metazoa; phylum Chordata; class Lepidosauria; order Squamata; family Viperidae; genus Crotalus; species Crotalus tigris. Next base: position 415,338 of record NW_024100630.1, on the reverse strand, counting down.
TGCACTGAAGCACAATTTCTCCTGATTGGGAGTGCATATCATAATCAGGAAATGGAGGAAAGATCACCAGCCAGATGCTGCAGATGACCACCTGAATACTGGAAGAACAAAGGATGATAGAATTAGTCAATCTCCTTCCCAGCCATTTTCTCACACTGTTTCCTGGCTTTGTGGCCAGAAAAGCCAGCACTACCATGATTGTTTTGGCCAAGACAGAAGAGACGGCAACTGAAAATACAATGCTAAAGACTGTTTGTCGGAAAAGGCAATTGATTCTCCTTGGATATCCAATGAAAAGAAAGGTTGTTAAGAAAGAAAGCAGGAGCGAGATGAGAAGGATGAAGGAGAGGTTCCGATTATTGGCTTTGATGATGGGAGTATCTGTGTATTTAGTGAAGATTGCTAACACTAAGGCAGTAATTAAGGAAAAAAAGACTGCAAGTGAAGCCACAATGATTCCCAAATATTCTTGATAGGAGAGAAAGGTTATTTCCTTAGGGAGACATTGATCTTGCTCCTTACTTGGATGCTGATCTTCTGGACATTTGGTGCAATAATCTGCATCTGAAGAGAAGCACATCTTTAATATTTTCTGTTTTATTTTTTTTCCCATACCAGTAACAAGAAAACCTTATAGGATAGAAGAAAGAACAATAATAAAGGTTAGGTATGAGCTGAGGGTAATGTGGGATTATCCTTTTCCCAGTTCTTTATCATTGGTTTCACGAACAGAACAGGCAAGGTACAACCTAGAGGCAAAACATTTACCCTTTTTATTAAGTTATTTATTTAACTATTTATTTATTATCATATTTCTTTAGTGCCTGTCTCCCTCGGAGAGAGGCTTTTTGCTAAACAATTGCCTTTTATCAAAGAGCTGCTGATTTTTTTCACCCACCTTCCTGACTGGAGAAGGTGTCTTCTGCGCAGGAAATACAGTCATAACAGCAAATGGGCTTCCCTTCATGAGCCACCTTGAAAAATCCAGATTGACAACTTTCCACACACCTGGAAGGAGGCAGACTCTAAATAGAAAAAAAATGGGGAATATAAAGGAATACAATTTAAGGATGACTTGTTGAATAAAGAAATAGTAAGGCAAGAGTTAGCAAGGCCCTAATAGCAATTTCAGATCCAGACCAAATTTAACTTTAAAACAGCAACATTGGGACTATTTCTATGACTAACCCTTATCAGATAACTGTACAATGTATGCTTTATTCAGTTTATTAAACTGAGAAGTGAATCATGATAATTTAAAAGACCCAAGAAAAACAATTATTCCATCAAACTCTGGCTTAGTTTCCTGTCTTTTCTATTATTCGTTATAGGTTTTATTCTGTAGGAACTTTAAGACTGCTAGCTCCCCAATCTAATGTGTAAAGAAGGCAATTTGGAGTTATAAAAATAAAAAAGAAATAGAAATGAATGTCATTGGTTTTTCCTACCTTGTTAAGCCACTGGGGCCTTAAAATGGTATCTTGGTCAATGACAAATCTGGGTTCCTGGGATTTCTGTCTTGCAAAACTTCCAAATTTCACTCTAAGTAGAGATCTATTTGGAAATTTCACATAGTTCACAATATCAAAGTCAGCAGCTAGCTTGCCGTTCTTGTCCAAATATACCCCATCCATGGAACTGTTGTGAAACTGGGTGTTTTGCAGAAAATGATGAAGCTGGCATGGTGAGGACAACATCATCAATAAGAAAAAGCTGCAGCCTTTTATAGAAGAATCACATGATCTCAACTACATCCTTCTCAAGCTTGGGTTTTTCTGATTCATTAGATAAATAAAGACCCTCAAGGCATTTTTTTATCTTTTGTTGAAGCAACCTTCAATTTCTGGTCATTTTATAGACATATCAATGGAATTTTCTTGGCAAGAACAATAAAATCATTTGCTATTATTTTGATCAGATATGCTTTGCATCTCCCCAGTCCAGTCTGCAACCCTGGGATTGTCTGTGAATATCTCACCCAAATACGAAGCCCAATTCTACATAGTTTTCAAGCCCAGTTAAGTTCTACCAAATAAAGTCACCTACTCAGTCCTGATTCATTGCTGATTTTATATTCAAATTCTCATGAACTAAAATCTTCACTTTTGGAAAGAATTTGATATTATAAATACTATTTATCATAAAGCAATGCATTTATTTAACAGCCTGTCTCTTATTCGTTACTTTAAGGATGTATACATAGCATCCCCTACTCCCATTCTTCCCCATAACAACAACCATTTTGGGTCTCCACAATTCTAACTCAACATTTTTATTACTACTTTTAACAGTTAACCCAAGAAGCAACAATTTCAGAATCAAAGATGTTAGTGATAGCAAGAAGCAATCATTAGGAATACTTTTCTCTCAATTGCTGGAAAAAACTTAACATTTTCTACTGTGGCAGCCATTAAGATTTTGATTAAATATGTGGTGTCAGTAGAGAGGCAAAAGGTTTTCCTTAAGGACCCGATTTACAGAACAGAAACTCTTGAATATAGAAGCAACAAGGTCTCTTCATGGAGCCTATTTTATTCCCAAAATCAACCTCTTCCATATCAGTCTCAATCTATATACTGTAGTATGCAAAGCTGGTCATTGGAATAAATGCCTCTTGCGAAAACTTTGATGTCCACCCACATGTATTTACTTTACCATCCTCAATAACTGATAGTAACTAATAGTATTACTGGTAGTATTCGCAATTCTTGAGTTTAGCTGACGGAACACAAAATACCTGCCAAGGTTGCAGCCTTTCCAGTTTCAAGGCATTTCTACCTATCAACCTCTCCCTGGATCTGGAGAAAGAGGCAGCATCTAAGGCCCTTGCCACAGCCCAGATGGTATTGTAAACATGATAGCTGTGAGAAAGGGTGTTTTCAATCTCCTTCTGCAACCGACTGTCCAGTTCTTCTCTCTCTTTGCATCTAACCCACTTTTTAGCAGGGACGAAATGCTTTTCAAATGAACACACGAAAGCTTTCGTGGCAAACTGGGCAATTGAAGAGTAGAGGACTTCTGCTGTATCATATTTTATCCAGTTCTTTGACTGGATGGAGCAAGAGAAAATACCATCAACATATCGGAAGGTTTTATGTCTCAAATTCAAAGAGAGATCCCACATAGCTGTTACCACCCAGATTTTTCTTATTTTAGGTTTTATCAAGAATGTAAATACATTCTCCATTACATCCATCCCATAGAAATACATACTCTGCAAAGTAGATTCTGCATAGTAAATAAATACATTGACTTGTCTCCATTTGTGGTACAAATCAGGGTTAATGCTAAATGGCTTAGTTTGCACCATTGGGATCCTCTGCAAGAAAACAGCACAAATACTATTTTTGGCCAGTAAAGGTGTTAGAGTTTTCAAAAACTTTTCTCCATTGTCAGTTTCTGGAGCGACAAGAACCACTGATGTCCATCTGAAATACTGCAACAGTTTAATAATCCCTGCATATTGGTTTCCTTCATTTGGAAGCATCCGGTAGAAAAAAGGAAATTGAGTTTTATCATTCATATCATCAGAAACAAAAGCGTATGAGATCTGGAGAGGAATGAAGAAAGTGATAACGCCCAGCAAAATCTTTTTTTTTCCACTTGAAATTGTAAGTAAATTATAAATTGGGAGATAATTGTGAGAGGGAACAAGACTAGTTCTATTTCTTCAAGGAAGGTCCAGTTCATGAGAACACATAATCCCTTCACATTCTCACTGGCTATTTCTAACTATGAATTAAATTAAATTGTTTAATATATGTATCTATTCAGATGCAGAGTATAGAATTCCCTAATATTCTTTTACACTTCCAAAAGAGATGAAGCTATCCAGAATTTCATTTCACTTTCCCAATTGTCTTTCACAACATCAAGAAACACATTTCAAAATGAGAACCTTGCTTACTTTTTATGGACAACCAAGAACAGCTAAAGATCTTGCCATCATATGGATCACTGGTGCTCATGAAACCAACTTAAGATATTATGGATCCTATCCATTCCTATGGCAAATGGATCCCAAGTATTTACTCTTTTAGCCAGAAGTGTATAAACAGACCAGTGCCTTATTTGGTTTGATATACTAGATAAAGCAACAGTTGACTTCAGGGAAGTATCTATTTAGCTCTTCTGGCAAATATACGCATGTGGTTGCCACTGTCTTATTCTGGGATGTTTTTGGAGATCCCCGACCAACCTATAGCCCTGGACATATTCATCCAAGTCCTAAGCAAGACTGGTGATTAGGAAGAAGTACAAGATCCATAGTTAGATCTGGGTGATCATTTCTTGTCTTCCACATTTTTCCTTGGCAGACCACATAGTATCTCTCCACATATTGCTTTCAAAGTTGGATAAATAAATATCCATATAACTCTCTAAACATGCTTGCTAAGAAGAAAGTCCAGAGCATTGCAGTAAAATATTTATAAATGACTGGAGTCAAATGGTAGTATTTTTCACTGGGTTGAAGGCACCTCAGAGGACAGAGTTATGCTTCTAATATGTCTCCTTGGGGCACTGATTTTACTTTTCAAAATTCATTGGCATAATAAGTGAAAAAAATAAATTTTTGCCACCAAATAGGAAAACTCTAAAACATCTTTCATGGCACCCCTTTATAAACCTTTTTTCTTTATAAACCTTTTTTTTTTTTTTTGTCTGAAATCCAGCTTGAATATTTATTGCCCATCTGCTAAATGCTTGGAAACTTCCTAGGTCAAAATCAATTATGACCTTGTCTCAAATCCACAAATCTTACCTGTGGGATTTTGTAGATGCTCAGCATGGTTGCAGTATGGGAGGAAAGGTCAGAATTGGTGCCTTCAAGGAGGGCTAGCAGGTTTTTTTCTCTTCCACATTTGTAGTTAGGGACATTTGCCTCCCCAGCAGCAAGTAGATCTAGTAAGGCTTCAGCATTCATTTCTGCATTGAAATTACTGTCATGGACGTTGTAACCCAGAGTGATGTTGGGTAAGATGAGGGGGTCCTGGTTGATCTCACGGATGGCAATCAAGAAGGAAAAGAGGTGCCAGTTTTCCTGTCTTTGTTTCCTGCATAAATTATGTATCATATCACTGTCCAAATTCAATATCAATGTCATTCACATATTTCTTCTTTGACTTAAATGGAGATATGTAAAGATCTTAACTCAGGAAGATAAATAGGACAGCTGACTCAGGAATTCTGGGAGTTGAAGTCCATGAGTCATAAAAGAGCCGAGGTTGCCTACCCCTGCCCTATACCATTTCAGACAAATGGTTGTCCAGTCTCTTCTTAAAAACTTCCAGTGTTGGAGCATTCACAACTTCTGGAGGCAGATTGTTCTACTGGTTAATTATTCTAACTGTCAGGAAATTTCTCCTTAGTTCTAGGTTGCTTCTCTCCTTGATTAGTTTCCATCTATTGTTTCTTGTCCTGCCCTCTGGTGCTTTGGAAAATAAGTTAACCCCCTCTTTTTCTGGCAGCCTCTCAAATACTGGAATACTGCTATCATGTCAGCCCTAGTCCTTCTTTTCTGCGGATCAGCCAAACCCAAATCTTGCAGCCATTCTTCATTTGTATGAGTCTCCAGACCTTTAATCATTTTAGTTGCTCTTCTCTGCACTTTTCCAAAGTTTCCACTATTTTTTATAATGTGGTGACCAAAACTGGATGCAGTATTCCAGGTATGGTCTTACTAAAGTTTTATAAAGTGATACTAATACTTCACATTATTTTCATTCTATGCCTCTGTTTATTTAATCAAGAGACTTAACGCTGATCTCTTGTACGTCATTTTGAAGTATGCAAAGTCCAAATTAAAAACTTAGCAATGGAAGAAATATTCTATATCTACCACTAAATGTAATGATTCCCAGCTGTAACTAATTTTTGAAGAACTTTGCATTCAGAATCTGTCCTATTTATCTTAGATATGGATTGCCATGTCTGATTTTCATCCAGTGGAAAATATTTCCCTCATTTCAAGCAACCACTCAGGATCAGCTGCAAAAATCTGAAGAAGCAAATTGGCCTCAACAGAACTGTCTCCTTGCTATGATTATCAGTTGCCAATTCCACCCCCCCCACACACACACACTCATCCTGCTATTCTGCACTGTAAATTCAACCATAATTAGTAATAGTAATAGTAGTAAAGTTGGAAGGGACCTTGGAGGTCATCTAGTCCAACCCCCTGCTCAGGCAGGAAACCCTACACCATTTCGGACAAATGGCTGTCCAGTCTCTCCTTAAAAACTTCCAGTGCTGGAGCATTTACTGCTTCTGGAGGCAGGCTGTTCCACTGATTAATTGTTCTCACTGTCAGGAAGTTTCTCTTTAGTTCTAGGTTGCTTCTCTACTTGGTTAGTTTCCACCCATTGCTTCTTGTCCTGCCTTCAGGTGCTTTGGAAAATAGCTTGATTCCCTCTTCTTTATGGCAGCCCCTGAGATATTGGAATACTGCTATCATGTCCCCCCTCATCCTTCTCTTTGTTAAACTAGACATACCCAATTCTAGCAACCGTTCCTTATATGTTTTAGCCTCCAGTCCTCTAATCATCTTTGTTGCTCTTCTCTGTACTCTTTCTAGAGTCTCAACATCTTGTTTATATCATGGTGACCAAAACTGGATGCAGTATTCCAAGTGTGGCCTTACCAAGGCATTGTAGAGTGGTATTAATACTTCACATGATCTTAATTCTATCCCTCTGTTAATGCAGCCTAGCACTGGGTTGGCCTTTTTGGCAGCTGCAGCACACTGCTGGCTCATATTTAGGTGATTGTCTACTAGAACTCCGAGGTCCCTCTCACAGTTACTACTATTGAGCATAATTCAATCATCTGCAATTGGAAAAAGCTACCACAGCCTCTTGACACTTTCTCTCTCCTGCCAGATGCAGTTTTGCATATCACAACAGAAACTATCATAATTTCCCAAGAAAATGAGGAGCTCTGTTTTTGTCTCCCATCTAACTGTCACCCTCTCTGGTATTTCCTCATTTGTGCTGCAAGCTCTATTCTACACGTGGTTGCATACAGTAGCAAAAGAAAGGAACATTCTTCTTCTTTTTTTAATGTTAGGAAAATTCTGAGAAGGAGGAATCTGAAGGTGTTGTCCTAGTTCAAACTGCACCAAATTTTAGATTTGCATGAATAGGAAAACAGTGAGAGGATACCACAGAGTTATGGATACCCCTTATTGGAACACTAGACTTAGGTTTTTGCTTTGCACTCAAAATGTATGGTGCAATGTTTGTTGTGTAAATTTTAAAGAAATCTGATTCAACTGCAGGGTCTGAAGGAAAAAGCAATACTCTCGGTAACACCTTAACCTTGATGAATCCCCAAGCCTTTGTCATCTCCAATAGCAATTTAGGCAACGGGAAAAAGGAATAAGTAAAATCAGTGGCAAATGGATTGGCAGCAAGGTGATCTCTCCATAATGACTCACCAGAGAAAAAAACTGCTGGAGGGAATCACACTGAAATTGTAAATTGGCCGTATAGCTTTCCTTGCTGAAATTACTCCACCAATGACATAATGGCCTGGCCTGAAATAATTTCTCCAGACTTTTCCATATTCTTTTAAAGTCAAGGGGCATTTTCTTTGTGGGATCTCCCAGGATACTAGGGCAAGCAGTAGCAGAAAAAGGAAAACCATTATGTGCATTTCTGGAATAGCCACTGACTCATCAGAAGCCATTTTCAAAAAGAGTCAGAAGGATCTCAATTCAGAGGCTTGGAGGACTTTGCTGATTGAAAAGAAACCCAAGGAAAGCTTGATGTCTGAAGGCGATCTTAGAGACTAAACCCTTTTCATGTGCCCTTGTCTTCTGTTTCAATTCTGGGTGGTCCAGGAGGAATATATGATGGTGTGCTTTCAGACCTGGAGGCAAGAGGTCCTCCAATGTTCCCTTGTTCTGATGTTTGTTTCAGAGGCAGTCTTGGGAAAAAATCTCTGGAGATTCATTATCAAGGCCAAGTAAATCACCATTATTTTGAAATGTTCCGCTTTGGAACAGAGTAAAATGCCTCTAAAACACAAAGCTGCATTACAAGAACCTTTAAAAAAAAATCACCTACTTCAACAGTTTGAAAGTGCGGTTCAGAAATGATTCCAGCATACCAATAAAGGAGAATATTTGTAGCTGAAAGTTGAAATGATATTGGGTGCTCTCTGACCTTGGCTGTTTTCTTGCAGACATTTCATTACCCAAACTAGGTAACATCATCAGTGCTAGTGCTGAGGGTAATGATTAGCACTCATGATGTTACCTAGTTTGGATATTGAAATGTCTGCAAGAAAGCAACCAAGCTCAGCGAGCACCAAAGACTCCTGATGCCAGGGCACCATATATCACAAGTTCTCTTCCTTCCTTTACAACAGTTCCAGTGGATATTGGGGAATGAAGAGCTTGCTATCAAGGCCCCTCATATGCAGGGTACTACAGGATTCAATCCTCTCTCCTATCCTGTTCAACATCTACCCAAAACATCTGCCAGTTTGGGTTATGGTATTGTCAATATACTGATGACATGTAATTACAATGTTTGACCCCAGGCCATCCAAGTGAGGCTGTCAAAGCTCTGCTGCATGGCCTGGAAGTTGTTTAGGCTTGGATGAAACCAACTCTGATAACTTAGAGGTCTCTGTCCTACCCAGACTAAGTGCCTATGATTGTTGGGGTCACCTAGGTTTGAAGATTTTCTAGCCTTATGTCTGAATGGGATTGCAGTTCCCCATTCAAAATAGTGTGCAACTCAGGTAACATCTTGAACTCGTGACTCTACCTCGAAGACCAGGTGACAATTGTGGCCAAGAGGACCATTGCAAACCTCAATTTTTGCCCTTCCTTGAATCAAACTGCTCTCCAGTTAATCACAACATTGTCACTTCACAGATCAACTACTATAATATTGCATGGGACTGACTTTGAAGTCCATTTGGAAGCTTGAGCTGGCCCAGAATGCAGTGATATGAGCAATGATGGGCTTGCCTCAACATGCACATGTGAATTCTCTGCTTGTGAGTTGCACGGCACTCCAGTGTGCTTCAGAATGGGGACATTCTAGTTCCCTCTATTATGTACTGTCATCTTTCAGAATCCAAGACACACACCTCTGAAGTAATGACCTGTCCTCTGGAATGAGATTACCCTGTAATCTGAATGGTTCTCACCCAAGTGGCATTTCTGAAATCCTCAAAGTTTTATATGTTGATGTGTTTCTGGATTGCCATTTTGTGCTTATTTTGTAACCATTTGGTAATTTGAAATAGTGTTGAACTTTTCAGCTGTATGGCTATGGACTAGTTTCATTTTAGTAATAGTAGTAAAGTTGGAAGGGACCTTGGAGGTCATCTAGTCCAACCCCCTGCTCGGGCAGGAACCCTACACCATTTCGGACAAATGGCTGTCCAGTCTCTTCTTAAAAACTTCCAGTGTTGGAGCATTTACTGCTTCTGGAGGCAGGCTGTTCCACTGATTAATTGTTCTCACTGTCAGGAAGTTTCTCCTTAGTTCTAGGTTGCTTCTCTCCTTGATTAGTTTCCACCCGTTGCTTCTTGTCCTGCCTTCAGGTGCTTTGGAAAATAGCTTAATTCCCTCTTCTTTATGGCAGCCCCTGAGATATTGGAATACTGCTATCATGTCCCCCCTTGTCCTTCTCTTCGTTAAACTAGACATACCCAATTCTAGCAACCGTTGCTTATATGTTTTAGCCTCCAGTCCCCTAATCATCTTTGTTGCTCTTCTCTGTACTCTTTCTAGAGTCTCAACATCTTTTTTACATCGTTGTGACCAAAACTGGATGCAGGATTCCAAGTGTGGCCTTACCAAGGCATTGAAGAGTGGTATTAATACTTCACGTGATTTTGATTCTATCCCTCTGTTAATGCAGCCTAGCACTGTGTTGGCCTTTTTGGCAGCTGCCGCACACGGCTGGCTCATACGGTCGCCCATTTACGGTCTTTACAGACCACAAGCCTCTTCTTGGTCTGTTTCCTACAGACAAGCAAACCCCATCTCCAAGGATGCTGAGGTGATCAGTCTTTATGGCAGCCTACAATTACAGGTTAGTCCATAAGCCTGGTAAGGAAATGGGTCACACTGATTTACTCAGCAGACTGCCCCTATCTAATTTAGAACCAGACCCCGCACCTTCTGCATGCATCCTGTCAAATCAGGATTTGCCTGAATCTCCCCTTCATGCTGGGGATGTGGCTGCTGAGACAGCCTCCGACAAAACTCTCAGCTGAGTTTTGAACAGGGTGCTGAGAGGGTGGCCAGGAACCAGTCCTGGAACAGAGTTTCAGAGTTTTATTAGAAGACAAGATGAGCTGTCTGCATACAAAGGATGCATTCTATGGGGGACTACATCCCAGAGCTTGTTGGGGGACAGGGTGAACCAGATTTTTTCAGACCTCTGAAACACCAATAGGTTCACTCTCCTGTATCTCTGAGGGAGAATATTGCATAGCACAGGCATCATAGTAAATAAGCCATGATACCTGGCCTCACAAGGGGACAATGTTTCATTCAGGGGCTCTGCAGCATTCCCAATATACAGGTAATCGTCAACTTACAACTTGTTGCCTAGTCACCATCTGACCCCACTCCCCAAAGCTACCTAGGACCCTATTTCAAAGTTACAATGGCCGCACACACACACTGTGGTCACTTGATTGCATTTTGATTGCTTGGCAACCGGCTCTTCTTTACAATCATTTGCAGCATTCTGCAGTCATGTGACTATTAAATAATCCATTCGCTTGCGAATGATGAATAAACATGGCAAAGTTTAACAGCTCTTTATTCTTTAACCAAACACACCTGAACAAAAACAAATGGCTCGCAGGCCCCTTTTTATGGCCATCACCCGTACATTGACAAGCAACAGTAGCAGAGCGTTTTCGTGCCTTGCGCATGTGCACAAAGCCGGCGCCACTCTGTCTGGTCCCGGGCAGCAACCACCTTGCACATGCGCTCAAGGCTGGCGCCACTCTGTCTGGTCCCGGGCAGCGTTTGGAATGCCTGGGACCATTGCAGGCTCAGGACACAACAGTGACTATGATCTTTTTATGTATTTTGTCGCCGCTTTCTGGCTTATACTTTTGATTTCTGGCAAAATATGCCCTTTGAGTAGAATGGATTCATTAAACGACTGCAGCATTTGCTTAACTGAGCCACATGGGTAGAGTGGTTAGAATGCAGAATTGTAGGCTGACTCTGCTCATTGCCAGGGGTTCGATCCTGACCAGTTCAAGGCTGACATGAGGAGAAGGTGGAGGAGGAGGAGGAAGAGAAGGAGGGGAGGAGAAGAAGGAGGGAGGGAGGGAGGGAGGGAGGGAGGGAGGAAGAAGAAGAAGAAGAAGAAGAAGAAGAAGAAGAAGAAGAAGAAGAAGAAGAAGAAGAAGAAGAAGAAGAAGAAGAAGAAGAAGAAGAAGAAGAAGAAGAAGAAGAAGAATAAGAAGAAGAAGAAGAAGAAGAAGAAGAAGAAGAAGAATAAGAGAAGAAGAAGAAGAAGAAGAAGAAGAAGAAGAAGAAGAAGAAGAAGAAGAAGAAGAAGAAGAAGAAGAAGAAGAAGAAGAAGAAGAAGAAGAAGAAGAAGAAGAAGAAGAAGAAGAAGAAGAAGAAGAAGAAGAAGAAGAAGAAGAAGAAGAAGAAGAAGAAGAAGAAGAAGAAGAAGAAGAAGAAGAAGAAGAAGAAGAAGAAGAAGAAGAAGAAGAAGAAGAAGAAGAAGAAGAAGAAGAAGAAGAAATTGTTTAAGGCTGACATGAGGAGAAGGTGGAGGAGGAGGAGGAAGAGGAGGAGGGGAGGAGAAGAAGGGGGGAGGGAAGGAAGAGGAGGAAGAAGAAGAACAAGAGGAACTGTGTTTAAAACTGCTAAATTTATCCTCTCAGAAAACTTCAGATATGAAGGAACCACATCTGGTCCATTTGGGAAATTTTTCTCTGGCTCCATCTCCCCTGCCCTCCACCGTGAGTGAACTCAGGATGCAACAGAGCTGATTTTCCTCCCTCTATAATTTATTCAGTTGGCTTTTTGAACAAATCTCCAGAGATTTTTCTCACAATTGTCTTGAAATAAATAGCAGAGCAGAAACAAATCCAGGGTGATATCTTGCCTTAAGCATAAATGCCTGCTGAACACTGAGAAGTGTTGCTGAAGACCAGGACACAAGAGAAGAAAGATTCCTTCCCTTCTCTTACCTAAAGCTAAGAAAAGTCAACCAAGGCTTAGACTCCTTTTAATCCCTTTCTCTTTCGCTAGCTGTGAGGAGCAAGTGTCTCTGCCAGCTATGCAAGGAGTCAGTCTCCTCTTTTTTCTGCTTCTCCTTCCCCTGATTCTTTGGTGGATGCTGAAGGCAAAATGCCCCTTGACTTCACAAAGAGATCTATCAGAGTGGACCAACCATTTCAAGCCAGGTGATTATCTCTTTGGAGGAATCATCACTGCAAGGAAAGCTCTAACTCCACGTTACCTTTTCAACCAGATCCCCTCCAGCCAACGTTTACGCTGGTGAGTCACAATTTGGGAATGAAATTTTCCGAGAGTTCATTAGTTGCTAGGGTTTTTTTTTTAACCTCGAATTTATTTCACTCTCTTCTCATTATTTTGTCCCTCCTAAATTGCTTCTGGTGGTGAGAAAGGATTTGGAGATGTATCATCCCCTGAAGTTCCTTAGCATCAAATGCCCAGACTGCTATTTCAGCAGGAGAAATTCCTTTGGACCAATGTTCTCTGCTTTTCAGAAAAAAGGGAGAATCATGTATGCTGTTGAAAATATCTGAAGAGTGCCTCTGTTTCCAAAATGCTCCTTCCTAGGTATTTTGGTCCCTTAAATTCCTATTTCCCACAAGTGTGCAAGTTGGAGTGCCAGAAGAATAATTTGGGATCCCAACTCGATCTGGGATTGAACAAGACGGGTGGCAGAGATAGCTGAAATAATAAATAAATAAATAAATATTATTTATTCCATCTTTTCTTTCTGTAGCTCCAGGACAACTTTATACATTTAGAAATTTGTCCTTCTCAGTTTCCTCACTTTGAAAATCAAAATGTTTCTTTTGGTTTCCAGACAACAAAGCTAAGCCATTGGAGAAATGAAGCAGGAGAAATTGGCGTGTGCTTACAGTGAGGAGGGAGGTTGAGTAGAGGCTCTCAAGTTCTTAGGAAATTTGTGCGGGTCCGATGAGAAAAACTGGGTCTGCCAAAGGAGACCGTGTAGAGCAGACATGGACCAGAGGCATCCCCACTTAATGCTTAAATTTTGACTTAGTTTGGGTAGGACAGAGACCTCTAAGTTATCAGAGTTGGTTTCATCCAAGCCTAAACAACTTCCAGGCCCTTCAGCAGAGCTTTGACAGCCTCACTTGGATGGCCTGGTGTCAAACATTGTAATTACATGTCATCAGTATATTGACAATACCATACCCCAAACTGGCAGATGTTTTGGGTAGATGTTGAACAGGATAGGGGAGAGGATTGAATCCTGTAGTACCCTGCATATGAGGGGCCTTGATAGCAAGCTCTTCATTCCCCAATATCCAGTGGAACTGGTTGTAAAGGAAGGAAGAGAACTTGTGATATGTGGTCCCCTGGCATCAGGAGTCTTTGGTGCTCTCTGAGCTTGGTTGTTTTCTTGCAGGCAGAAGGCAGATGAAAATGTGGATTCTAGAAATCATGGGAAGTTAATGTCACTGAGGCCAGTTTGCTTTCAGTCCCGTGCAGCTCATCCTGGCTCATCGCTTGACATTTTTTAACAACAGAGGTAAAATACACAGAACTGCCCAGAGTAAAAATGAATCTGTGAGATCGTAGAATTTTGCCCTGCAGAAATGCACAGAGTATGAACAGCAAACAGGGTGAACTAGAAATTCAGGTTAATGAGGGCAGATACGATATTGTTGCCATTACGGAAACATGGTGGGATGAAACCCACACATGGAACACACAGCTAGAGGGATTTAAATTATTTAAAAGAAACAGACCAAATAAAAGAGGAGGTGGAGTTGCTCTCTTTATAAGAAATAACTACATCTCCACAGAAATAGAGTACAACAATGATAAAAACTGTCTTGAATGCATTTGGGTTAATATAAAAGGGGAGGGGATGACATTGCCATAGGTGTATACTACAGACCACCCAACCAAACAGAGGAAATAGATGAACTTTTTGCTAGTCAGCTAACTAAGGTATGTAGGAAGCACATCACAATAGTAATGCGGGACTTTAACTACCCTGACATCAACTGGGAGACAAACTCCGCACCAAGTGGAAGATCAAACAGGTTCCTGGCAAACCTAGCAGACAACTTTGTCTCCCAAAAAGTAGAGAAGGGAACCAGGGGATTAGCCATTTTGGATCTAATTCTCACTAACAGAGATGAAATGATAGACGGTGTTGAAGCCATAGGAACCCTGGGAGGAAGTGATCATGCAATATTAGAATTCAACATTATAGAAGCACAACCAATAGAACACAGTCAAACTAGAGTCTTGGACTTCAAGAGAGCTAATTTCAATAAACTTAGAGAGGGCTTGGGAAGGATTCCATGGATGAGAATCCTCAAGGGGAAAACAACTCAAGAAGCTTGGGAAATTTTGAAAAATGAGATAATAAAAGCACAGTCTAGCACAATACCAACAAAGAGGAAAAATAACAGCTCTCAAAAGAAACCAGCATGGCTGCATAAAGAACTCTCTGACAAATTGAAAGATAAAAAGGACAAGTATAGAAAGTGGAAAGAGGGGAACATAACTAAGTCAGAATATCAGCAAATAGCCCGAGCCTGCAAAGATGAAGTGAGGAAAGCTAAGGCTCAAAATGAATTAAGGCTTGTGACCAAAATCAAAAATTACAAAAAAAAAATCTTCTTTCAATGTGTAAAAAACAAGAAAAAAGTGAAGGAAATTATTGGTCCATTAGTAGGAGAAAGTGGCAAGAAGGTGACAAGCAACAGGGAGAAAGCAGAACTATTTAACTCATTTTTTGCCTCTGTCTTTACACAAAGGGCAAAAAAACAGACCAACCTATCAAAAATAGTGCCATAAAAAAACAGAATAGAAACACAAGTTAAGATAGGCAAGAAAATGGTTAGTGAGCACCTGTCCAGCCTAGATGAGTTCAAATCGCCAGGACCAGATGGATTACACCCCAGAGTTCTCAAGGAACTGGCAGATGTGATATCGGAGCCACTGAACTATATTTTTCAAAGATCCTGGAACACAGGGGAACTACCAGAGGACTGGAAAAGAGCTGATGTAGTTCCCATCCTCAAAAAAGGAAAAAAAAATGGATCCAGGAAATTACAGACCTATCAGCCTGACCTCAATACCTGGGAAGATCCTGGAAAAGATAATCAAACAACGAATCAACGAACACCTAGAGGCAAACAAAGTCATTACTAAAAGCCAACATGGGTTTGTCAAAAATAGATCATGCCAGACAAATCTTATTGCATTCTTTGACCAAGTGACAAAATTAGTGGATCAGAGGAATGCTGTGGACATAATTTACTTGGACTTCAGTAAGGCATTTGATAAAGTAGATCACAACCTACTACTTGACAAGATAGAAAAATGTGGGGTAGACAGAACCACCACCAGATGGATCCGTAGCTGGCTGACCGGCCGTACTCAGCGAGTGGTCCTCAATGGAACTGCATCTATATGGAGGGAAGTGTGTAGTGGGGTGCCCCAGGGCTCTGTTCTGGGCCCAGTACTCTTCAACATCTTCATCAACGATTTGGATGAAGGGATAGATGGGGAACTCATCAAATTTGCAGACGACACCAAGCTGGCAGGAATAGCCAACACTCCAGAAGACAGGCTTAGATACAGAAGGATCTGGACAGACTTGAACACTGGGCACTAACTAACAAAATGAAATTCAATGGTGAAAAAAGCAAGGTTCTACATTTAGGCAAGAAAAACCAAATGCACAAGTACAGTATAGGTGGCACCATGCTCAATAGTAGTAACTGTGAGAGGGACCTCGGAGTCCTAGTAGACAATCACTTAAATATGAGCCAGCAGTGTGCTGCAGCTGCCAAAAAGGCCAACACAGTGCTAGGCTGCATTAACAGAGGGATAGAATCAAGATCACGTGAAGTATTAATACCACTCTTCAATGCCTTGGTAAGGCCACACTTGGAATACTGCATCCAGTTTTGGTCACCACGATGTAAAAAAGATGTTGAGACTCTAGAAAGAGTACAGAGAAGAGCAACAAAGATGATTAGGGGACTGGAGGCTAAAACATATAAGGAACGGTTGCTAGAATTGGGTATGTCTAGTTTAACGAAGAGAAGGACAAGGGGGGACATGATAGCAGTATTCCAATATCTCAGGGGCTGCCATAAAGAAGAGGGAATTAAGCTATTTTCCAAAGCACCTGAAGGCAGGACACGAAGCAACGGGTGGAAACTAATCAAGGAGAGAAGCAACCTAGAACTAAGGAGAAGCTTCCTGACAGTGAGAACAACTAATCAGTGGAACAGCTTGCCTCCAGAAGCAGTAAATGCTCCAACACTGGAAGTTTTTAAGAAGAGACTGGACAGCCACTTGTCCGAAATGGTGTAGGGTTTCCTGCCCGAGCAGGGGGTTGGACTAGATGACCTCCAAGGTCCCTTCCAACTTTACTACTATTATTATTATTAAATAAAAGCTGTGAATGAGCAGTGAGCCAGTCACTTTATTAAATTGCCTCAAATTATTCAGGATAGCACAATCAAAGCAAAACAGATCCAGATCTCAGAAATTAGCAATAACAGAAAAAATGATCCATTTAAAACATGAAGATGTATGAAGATGTTGAACTCTTGGCGCTTCTATGGTCCAGGTCTCTCCATCTCTTCCTATCCTGCACTGCTTCCTTCAGTTGTTCTATGCTCTGGTTGGGGTCAGCTTTGAGAGTATGCAGCCATTGTGTTCTTTGGCAGCCTGGTTTTCTTTGACTGCTAACTCTTCCAAACATAATTGCTTTCTCCAAATGTAAAAGAATGATTCAACCTGATTGTTACGCATCCACCAATTTTCAGGAAAAAACATATTCACGGTAAATTCCATTTTTCTTTTCCTTTTAAAATCCCATTGCTGCTTTCCCATTGCTGTGTCTAAATTCTGCATCCATGTAATCATACAATGTTTTATTTGTTTAGTTTCTGCACCATTTATCCCTTAGCTTAGAGGCTGAAGGCAATATATTTGTACTCATTTACTGCCCAGATTCTTTACAAGTGGCCAGTATCAATGTTTCATCTGTTAATTAAATTTCTTATCACTTCCTTTTTATGGATGTCTCAAAGTCTATACCCTTTGAAGACCCTCCCACCTTATGTCATTCAGGCCTATCATGCAGGCAGTCCTTGATTGATGACCACAATTGAGCTCCAAATTTCTGTTGCTAAACAAAACAATTGTTAAATGAGGTTTTCCCCTCATTTTAGAATCTTTCTTGCCATAGTTATTAAGTTAATGGTTGCAGTTCTTAAGTTAGTAATATGATTCTTAAGTGAATCTGGTTTCATCATTGACTTTTCTTGTCAGAAGGTTACAAAAGATGATCATATTCAATCGTCATAAATATGAACCAGTTGCCAAGCATCCGAATTTTGATCACATGACCATGGGGATCCTGCAATGGTTGTAAGTGTAGAAAAGGGATGTGATTTACGTTTTTCAGTGTCATGATAACGTCAAACACTAAATTAATAGTTGTAAGTCAAGGACTACCTACATTTTTCCTCTTGAATTGAATTTGGTACTTCTCCTTCTGGATGTCAGAGAAGGAGGAAGAAAAGGAGAAGTTGTGACTGGATCTATTTTTCAGGAATCGAAAACTACATATCTGGTACCTCTTGTCCTTCTTGATCGCCAGCCGTGAGATCAACAGGAATCCCCTCATCCTACCCAACATCACTCTGGGCTACAATGTCCATGACAATCATTTCAATGCTGAGATGAATGCTGAAGCCTTGCTGGATCTACTTTCTGCTGGAGAGGCAAATGTTCCAAATTACAAATGTGGAAGACACAAAAATCTCCTGGCTGTCCTTGAAGGGACCGATTCTGACCTCTCCCGACATATTGCAAACATGGTCAGCATCTATAAAATCCCACAAGTAAGTGTGGAGTTTTCACTATCACTGTCATTCAAGTTACTCATAGATTACAAAAATGAGGTTCTTATAAAAACTTCTGCATAATAGCCATCATTTTCAAATTATATACTTTAGTGCACACAATCATTTTACAGATCATTGTCAATTCCTTCCATTTCCAACAGATCTCTTATGCTTTTGTTTCGAATGACCTGAATAATAAAAAACAGTTTCCTTTTTTCTATCGGATGCTCCCAAAGGAAGGAATCCAATATGCAGGGATTGTTAAAATGATCCAGTATTTCAGATGGAACTCAGTTGCTCTTGTTGCTCCAGAATCAGACAATGGAGAAACATTCTTGAAAACATTAAGACCTTTACTCGCCCAAAATGGCATTTGTGCTCTTTTCTCACAAAGCGTATCAGGATACAGTACCAATCAATTTATGCTAACATTTGATTTATATCTTAAATGGAAGCAAGTCAATGTGTTTCTTTACTACGCAGAGACGATGTTGCAAACTTCCTATTTCTATGGAATGGCATTCATTGACAAAGTTCTGAAGGTCTCAATAACTCCTTCCATAGAGAAAGTTTGGGTTGTGACAGCCATGGGAGATCTCACTTTCAATATGTGGTATCAAGGTTTCCAGCATGTTCACAGTATTTTCACCATTTCCATCCAGACTAAGAAATGGATAAAAGATGATGCTGATCATTTTTTTCCTTCAATCCTGCAATTTGGCAACAAAGCTTTTCCATGTTCCTTTGCAAAACACCCATTCTCTGTAAAAGGCTGGTTAAGATGCAGGGAGAATGAAAAAATGGAAAGTCTAAAGCCAAAGGAGATTGAAGCCAGCCTTTCTCTGGACAGCCATCACATTTACAACTCTGTGTGGGCTGTGGCACGAGCCCTAAGTGCTGCCTTGATCACCATATCCAAACGGAGGATGCTGAAAGAAGATGGAAAGACCTCGGAACGGAAAAGGATACAGCCTTGGCAGGTATTTGCTACTCTATCAATCAAATCTCTGCTGAATATAATGATTATATAAATCAGTGTATATAATGGTTGTATAAACAGAGGCATAGAATCAAAATCACGTGAAGTATTAGTACCATTTTATAAAACTTTAGTAAGACAACCGCAAAAAAGTGTTGACACTTTGGAAAATGTGCAGAGAAGAAAAACTAAAACAATTAAGAGAGACTGAAACATATGAAAAATGGTTGCAGGATTTGGGTTGGCTGGTCTGGAGGAAAAAAAAGGGACTAGAGGTGACATGACAGCAGTATTGCAATATTTGAGGGGCTGCCAGAAAGAAGAGGGTGTCAATTTATTTTCCAAAGCACCAGAAGGAAGGACAAGAAACAATAGATGGAAACTAATCAAGATGAGAAGTATCCTAGAACTAAGGAGAAACTTCCTAAACAGTGAAAACAATTAACCAATAGAACTGCTTCATCCCTGGAGTTTTTAAAGAAGAGACTGGATAGCCACTTCTCTGAAATGCTATAGCAATAGCACTTAGACTTATATACCACTTCACAGTGCTTTACAGCCCTTTGTACCCCGTTTACAGAATCAGCATATTTTTCCCAACAATCTGCTTCCCATTTTTATCGAACGATGAAAGCAGAATAATGAAAGGCTGAGTTAATCTTAAGCTGATCAGAATCAAACTGCTGGCAGTTGACAGAATTTGCCTGCGATAAAGCATTCTAACCATCGCACTACCACTGCTCTATATAGGGCATAGGGTTTCCTGCTTGAGCAGGGGGCTGGACTAGAAGACCTCCAAGGTCCCTTCCAGCTCTATCCTATTCTAATTATTACTTTTGAAATGAGCTCTGCAGGATTTTATTTTATTTTATTTATTATTTTATTTTATTGTTTATATTTTATTTATTTTATTTTTTCTGTATTTTATTTTTATTTATGTTATATTTTATATTTATCATATTTCATTTTTATATTTTATATTTTATTATATTTCATTTTTATCTTTTATTTATTATTATATTAATACTGTCAGTATAGGTATAGCTCATGATTTTAGACGTAGTTTTCATTGGGAGGGAAATGTACAATACTGAGAAAATATCCTTCAAAGGAGTTTAATTTCCACATCTCAAAACACACAGTAGAAAAAAGTACTCAAGAGGAAAATTGGACTTCTCCAGACAGCAATATTTCATAGTTATTTGAATAGAGAACCACTAATCAATTGGCATAAATATCTGAGAAAACACTGCAGAAGAAAGGCAGGACAAACATGTCCATGTTCTTCCTTGACATGAAAGTATTTTCTTTTCTAGCAGACTGAAGGACCCAAACTTGGGAATGATACCGTGGAGACCGATTGTTTCTTCTATAAATTGCAACAGGATTTTTCTTTTCTTTTTTCTATATACTTTATTGATTTTTTTAAAACATAAATCACTTAATAGTTGGTAAAAAGTGTGTTTGCTGAGGTTACATTTGTAAAGAAAAATCATTAACAATTGGTTTCTATAATCCATAATCCACACAGTACATTTAGTTGATTTCCCCTTTTCCCCAAAATGTCTTCTTTGCGAACCTTGAATTAATGTAGTTCTTATTACTTTGATAAATAACATATAATTTATTTATTTAATTCTGTCTGGTAGATCCCATCATCTATTTTCTTAATTTTCACTTTAATCTTTTTCCTTTGAGCAGTATCTTTCTTGATCAATGTATTTTGCTGAATCAAAAAGTTTTTCCATATATTCATGACTGTTGCGGTAGGTATAAATAAATTGAATAAAGTGTCTTTATATGAGGCTTTTGCCTTTCCATGTTTCTTGAAAATCTTTTTCTTCTTCTCTGCTTCTTCTATCACTTCCTTTCTCTCTGATGTTTTCAACATCTCTACATTCCATTTTATCCAATCTGTTTTTTTTTATCCTCAGATTTATTTTGTAGTCTTAAGGGATGAGTTGTTTTTTCCATTTCTTGTGAATTTTTTCCCACTAGGATTAAATCATGTTTTCTTGCTTTGTTAAGTTCCATCTTTGAGTCTCTATTTTTAATTTTATGTCCACTTATTAGATTTGTCTGCTCCTTCTCTGTTGTTGTTTCCTGGAAGTTTTTTGGGTGTAGAGTTCACTTAGAAATAGATTGATTTATATTTTCAAATTTATTTTGGATTTCTTTATGATTTGAACTCATTTTTGTTTGAATTAATTTTAGTATACTATATATCTCCTCCTGAGAGGTATTTATGTTTTCTTGGTGTGTTCTATCTACATGTCTCTGATCCACGATGCCCAAAGTTTAAGTTTTCCTTCAAATAGCTCAGAATCCTGGTTAAATAGATATTTGTAATCCAAAGAGTTCAAAAAAGATTTTTTTTCTAAAGTTATAATTCTCTCTTTGTCTGCAGCCCAGATTGTTGTCTTTTTTTGTCACAGCTGTAATTTGTTATTAAAGCTTTGAAGGTCACAAACACAGATTAGCTTTTCCCAGGTTTTGGCAAGTTCTCTATGGAGATCATAACTGTCATAAGCTTCATCCACCACTAGGTGTCAGTATCTATTTAGTTTTCAATATGAACAACGGTCTTTAAAACGAGAGTCTTAACCATTCAATAATTTTAAACTTGTCCAAAATCAAATTTTAGTTTTCAAGTTTATAAATTTCTTTCACTACCATATATTTTGATCCTCCATGGAAATTTTAATTCGCCGCTTCCGTTAGTATAAGGATGGGGCGGAAGTCTCTCTCCTTCACTTTCAGAGGTATTTTGCTTCTAGGGGATCTTTTCCAGGAAATTAAGTATAGAATAGAAAAGGGAAAATCAGATTCCTCACCGTTTCAAGCACGCTGTTTACTATTATGCTGGTTAGTTCTTTTGGACTTTGGTTGCAAGTAGCTTGGGCTGATCGGTGAAATACAGCCTTTCTTCTGTCAGGTTAGAAGGCTTTCCCCAAGACGAATGGAATGACTGGGGCACTCTTCTTTCTTCGCTGCCTCTCCAGGGTGGCTTGGACCCATTGGGGTCTCCAGGCAAAATGAAAGCCGCAGGGATGGGGCGGTCCGCAAGCCCATGACCACTCGCTACCACGCAGGATCGGAAGTCTCCCCAGGATTTTTCTTGCTGATGTCACAATGCTTACTTTTCTAGTTTCATCCTTTCCTGCAAACCCCCCAGTTTTACAACAATTCCATGGATGGGGTTTATCTGGGCAAGAACGGCGAGTTGGCAGCTGATTTTGACATTGTGAACTGGTTATGGTTCCCCAACAAGTCTGTAGCCAGAGTGAAATTTGGAAGTTATGTAAGACAGAGATCCCAGGAACCCATCTTTGTCATTGACCAGGAGGCTGCTCTCTGGCCCCAAAGGTTTAACAAGGTGGGGTAAACTATTGCATTCCTATTTTACCCCTTCAGCATTGTCATCTCTTTAATACAGTTTCTTTAACATCTCTGAAGCCCATCAGGATTTCAGAAGAGGAGCAAAGAGGCTATCCCAATCCTGGTGGTTTATATATTCTGCAACTGTTCCTGATTCAGAGAGTTGGGATTCTCAATCCAAACAATGCCATTCCCTTTTATTTTCATAACGCTTTCTATAATTGGGATGTGTTACTAATGCGGACTGCAAAGCCACCAGATGGAATGGGATAACTCACCACGCCCAACTCACCAGAGAACAATACAACAATTCAATTTAATTATTTAACATAATTAAAAATATATATTCTTTTTTATCATTCACATTTCATTTTGTTCAGGGGTGTCAAACTGCCGGCCCACAGGCCGGACACACCACAAGGAAACTGCACCCACCCCATTGCCGGCAATGGGGGAAAAGTTCCGAGACATCACATCACGTTTGACACGTGAGATTTTGTTCCTCCTTTTGCATTGTTTCTGTAATTATTATATTCCACCATTTCTTCAATATTAGTGTAACACTTGTCTGGCAACCAATTCTCCCATGACAAGTTGGCCATGGTGAATTCTCCAGCAGTGAGTTGGCTACAATGTGTTGGCCACGGCAAGTTGTGCTAGATGTGTTCCAAGATACCTGCAGCCTCCAACTGATAATGAACAATAGACAAATAGGCAAAACAACCTGAAGCAACATATTCACTGGAACACATAGTTTGCTTGTTTCTTTTTTTGTTAGTTTGGATTTACATGATCCTTTGACTGCTGGTATTTTGCAAAAATAAAGCACACTTAATGCAATAAACACGTCTTATGATGCTATGCTGGTTCTTGACAAGGATTCCAGGAAGAGCTGTATTTTATTATTTCTCTCAAAGGCCAACAATGTTGAGGCAAATATACAATAATCTCCAATTGCAAATGATTCCACAGTCTGGAGGCAAAAAAGAAGAAAATCTAAACTCAGAAGGCAGATTCCCTGCATAAACTGCTACTTCCATTAAAGGGACCTAATCTTTGTTAGAGGCTTAAATTTAAATAGAGTTTGGCCTGACTCTACTGTTACTTTCCTTTGATAGCAACCCTAATATTTATGTTCTGGCTTTTTCATTCAGAGTCTGCCTCCCTCCAGGTGTGTGGAAAGTTGTCAGTCTGGCTACTTCAGGGAGAGCCAGGAAGGCAAGCCCATGTGCTGCTACAACTGTGTTCCCTGTGCAGAAGGGACCTTCTCGTCTCAGGAAGGTGGGTGAATCCAGAGTGAAGCAGTCCTTCAATAACAGAATAAGAGAATAGCAGAGTTGGGAAAGACCTTGGAGTTTCTCTAGTCCAACTCCCTGCTCATTCTGGCCAATGCACTGTGCCAAAATGGCTGTCTAATCTCTTCTTGAAAACCTCCAGTGATGGACCATATTTGGTTTCCTTGCCTAAATGTAGAACCTTACTTTTTTCACCACTGAATTTCACTTTGTTAGATAGGGCCCAGTGTTCAACTCTGGCAAGATCCTTCTGTACCTTAAGCGTATCTTCTGGAGTGTTGGCTACTCCTTCCAGCTTGGTGTCACCTACAAATTTGATGAGTTCCCCTTCTATCCCCTCATCTAAACTATTGATGAAGATATTGAAGAGTACTGGGCCCAAGACAGAAGCTTGGGGTAGCCCGTTGCATATTTCCTTCATGTAGATAAAGTTCCATTGAGGACTACAAGTTGAGTGCAGTGGGTCAGCCAGTTACAAATCCATCTTGCAGCGATGTACTGTTATTAAACAAAACATAAATATTAATAAAATTAACCTGAATAGAAAGATGATGAACTGGCAATTCATTAATCTGAGCCCCCACATTGAAAAGTAGAAAGATGCCCTGGGGTGTAATACTGCTGATCACAGTCCCTAAACCTGTAAATCTGGTTTTTCTACTTTTTCACCCATGAACCATTTTTGAGGGTGGCATAAAAAAGCTAGGCTAGTGACTGGATATAACAGGTACTATTTTTCTCTTTTCAGATGCAGATTATTGCACCAAATGTCCAGAAGATCAACATCCAAATAAGGAGCGAGATAAATGTCTCCTTAAGGAGATAACTTACCTGGCCTTCAGTGACAATCTGGGGACCATCTTAACTTCTCTTGCATTCTTTTTGACTTCTATTACTACCCTTGTTTTAGCAATCTTTATTAAATACAGAGAAACTCCCATTGTCAAAGCCAACAACCGGGATCTCTCTTACATCCTCCTCACCTCTCTCCTCCTTTCTTTCTTGTCCGCATTTCTCTTCATTGGACGACCAAAGAGAGCCACCTGCCTTCTCCGACAAACTGCCTTCAGTATCATCTTCTCAGTGGCTGTCTCTTCTGTCTTGGCCAAAACAATCATAGTTGTGCTGGCTTTTCTGGCCACAAAGCCAGGAAACAGAGTGAGAAAATGGCTTGGAAAGAGTTTGACCAACTCCATCATTCTTTCTACTTCCAGTGTCCAAGTGGTCATTTGCAGCGCCTGGCTGGTGGTCTCTCCCCCATTTCCTGATTCTGACATGCAGTCTCAACCAGGAAAGATTGTGCTTCAATGCAACGAAGGGTCTCTTACCATGTTTTATGTTACTCTTGGTTACATGGGATTCCTGGCAGCCATCTGCTTTATAGTGGCTTTCCTGGCCAGGAATCTGCCTGGAGCCTTCAATGAAGCCAAGCTGATCTCCTTCAGCATGCTGGTCTTCTGCAGTGTCTGGGTCTCCTTTGTGCCAGCCTATCTGAGCTCCAAAGGGAAGTACATGGTGGCTGTGCAGGTCTTCTCCATCTTGGCCTCCAGTGCTGGCTTGCTGAGTTGCATCTTCATCTCTAAATGCTACATTATGTTATTAAGACCAGCTCTGAATGCAAAAGAGCAACTCACTGTGAAAACCTAAGTCACCATTTCATATAATGATCATGTTCTAAAAAGTCTTGTAATGAAAAATATTTATTTTTATTCTAGGCTGTGAACGTGTTCAAATCTAGGACTAGTATTTCAGCTCTCACAATTAATTATTTTTAGATATGATTACCTATGTATTTCCTATTCTTGATAGCTGCATAATTTGACTAATTGTTCAAATCTAGAATCTAAAAATATTATTCAGACCTTTCTATATGTTGACCTGCCTTTCTGTAGCAGCCAGTGGATCAGGGCTTGGTGTTACATTTTTATGATATAGCATGGCATTTCCCAAAGGTGCTTTTTTCCAAAAGACAACTAGACATATAGACAAGTGGTAGATCAGCTGGTCCTCCATGATGGTGCCTAGAAGGTGAGTGTAGGCAGTTCCATTACTGCAGGAGGGAATGTTCCTGGGAATTTTTAAGGAAACCTTGGCTCACCCTCTCCTTCAAAAAACCATCACTTGACCCACCGTCCTGGACAATTTTCGTCCATTTCACCATCTTCCTTTTGAAAGGGAAAGTGACAGAAAAAGTGGTAGCTTGGCAGCTTTAGAGAGTCATAAATTAAACAGATTATTTGTACCCCTTTCAGTCAGGATTCAGGCCCAGTTATGGGACCGAGACAAATTTGGTTGTCTAGCAAGAGCAGGATGGGGGTAGTGCAACCATTTGTGCTCTCCTTGACTTCTCAGCAGCCTTTGATACCATCAGAGTTTTGCACTGGTTTGGCTCCTTTCTCCAAAGCTGGTCCCGATTGCTGTTAATATGAAGTGAGAGATCTAGTCCATGGCAAGTATTTTATGACATGCCACAGGACTTAGTACTCTCTCCACTTCTATTCTAACATCTATATGAAGCTGCTGGATGAGATCATCCATCACAATTGTTTCAGGTATCATCAGTATGCTGATGATGCTCTACTCTATATCTCCCCCCCAAGTGATGTTGTTGCTGCCCATTTCTTGTGGTGCCTAGAGGGTGTGAGGGCCTGGTTGGGGGACAACAGGCTTCAACTAAATCCTGGAAAGATCAAATGGCTGGATCTGGATTTTGACATTTTTCAAGATTGTGGATGTTGACATTTTTCATTTTGGATTGGGTGGGACTACTTCAGACAGACCTGGTCCTCAACATGGGGGTTCACCTAGACACATGACTCCAGATCAAAGAGCAGGTGGCAATCACAACTAGGAGAGCCTTTCCACAGCTTCACATTGTGTCCCAGTTGTGGCTTTTCCTGGATAAGGAATCCCTGTGCTCAATCATTCATTCCTGATCATCTTAACTCTGGACTACTGCAATGTATTCTACATGGGACTACCTTTGAAAAACATTCAGAAGCTACAACTGGTGCAGAGTGCACTAGTGCGGGCAGTTTTGGGGGGGTTTAGAATGCCCATAGTAAATCATTGTTCTGCAAGCTGCATTGGCTGCCAATTTTCTTCAGGTACAATTCAAGGTGTTGGTTATCACTTTAAAAGCCCTACATGCATGGATTCAGGCTACTTGAAGAACCACCTTACCCCAATGGGACTAACCCACTCCACCCATGCTGGCAGAGGAGGAATCCTGCCGAGACCGTTGTTCAGAGAATTCTGGCTAGTGATGTCCAGGAGAAAAGCCTATGCATTCTATGCCTCTCCCATCTCCAAACAGATTTATAATTTTGTTACAAAGCTCCCCCCATACCCAGTTTCTCCGCTTGTCTACAATAGTCTGTAGTATTAAATTGTGACATCTCCCATCTTGGATGATTGTAGTAGACCATCCTAATCAATGTGTGGTCTTCCTGAAATATCATATATATTTTTGCATACTTATTTTAAGATGCAAAGAGTTTGTAATTCATTTTATTTTATTTTATTTTTTATTAAAGTTCAGTTTTCATCTCTCGTGTGATATTTCTCTATCTCTCAAGAATTGCAGAAACCATACAGGTATTTCTCATCTTGGCTTCCCATGTTGGGTTGCTAGGTTTCATCTTTATCTCTTAGTACAACAGCCTTTTATTAAAAACAAAGCTGAATACAAAGATGCAGTTGTATTAATTATGAAAATTTAACACCTCATGGGTTTTTTTCTTATTATTTTAACCATGTTTTAGAAATCCCAAAGATACTTTTTTCGATGCAACTTGACTTTCTTGTTTTTCTTTGAAGACATTTCACTTTTCATCCAAGAAGCTTCTTCAGCTTTGACTGAATGGTGGGGAATGGAAGGATTTATACTCTTTTCAAACAGCTGGTAATTATCTTTCTTTTTGAGAGGCATTGAGGCCACCTGGAGATTTATCTGTGTCATTGGGGTCACCTGAATGGTTTAAATGGGTGTGGAGCCTTCTTAGAACTGCTGAAAGGACTGTATTATAGACTGGAAATAAATGAGGTTGTATATCTGCCCCTCTGTTGGGAGAAGGCTGTTCAATTTTGACATAGGTGGCCTCTTTGACCCCTCTTTCAAACGAACAGTCCTCTCTGTCCAAAATATGGACTTTGCTGACCTTGAAAGAGTCACCCTTTGTCTTTTAAACACAGATGGACTGCTGACTCTTGTCCTGATGAATTTATTTTCCTGTTTTAGAAAGACACACGCATGCATTTTAAAAATCTTTGATTAGATGCCAACCTTGTTCCACTTCCTTTGGTTTATTAATGATATCTGGCCGCCCTTCTATCCAATGAAACTCTGAACTGTGAGCAAAATAAAAAACACCAAGTGAAGCCCCCTCTTAAAAAATACACACCAGAGCTTCACATACTTGTGGTGCAATAACTAACTTCCTGATCCCTGACCAATGTTGGGGCAATGAACCAGATTTCCTCAACCTTCTAAAGCACCATTAGGTTGAAGATGTCTCTCTCTTTGAGAGAGAGTATTCCATAGCACAGGTGCCATAGTAAATAAGCCATGTTTCCTCAGCTCATAAGGAGACACTGTTTCATTGAGGGGCTCTGCAGCATTCCCAATGTACAGATAATCCTTAACTTACAACTGGTTGCCTAGTAACCATCTGGACCACTCCCCAAAGCTACTTAGGACCCAATTTTAAAGTTACAATGGTCGCAACACACCCTGTGGTCATATGATTTCATTTTGGTTGCTTGGCAACTGGCTCTCCTTTACGACCATTTGCAGCATTCTGCAGTCATGTGACCATGATTGTTTTATGTATTTTGTTGCCATTGGGTAAAATGGATTCATTTAATGACTGCAGCATTCGCTTAAATGAGCCATGGTGGTGCAGTGATAAGAATGCAGTATTGCTGGCTGACTCTGCTCACTGCCAGGAGTTCGATCCTGACAAGTTCAAGGTTGAGACAAGGAGGAATGTGGGGAGGAGAAGGAGGAAGAAGAACAAAAGGAGCTCTGTTTAAAACTGTTAAATTTATCCTCTCAGAAAACATCAGATATGAAGGAACCACATCTGGTCCTGCCCTCCCCCGTGAATGAATTCAGGATGCGACAGAGCTGATTTTCCTCCCTCTTTAATTTATTCAGTTGGCCTTCTGAACAAATTTCCAGAGATTTTTCTTTTAAAAAAAAAAAAAAAAAAAAAGACATTTTATTGTTTTTTTTTAAAATTCTTAAACAAAAAGTACTCAAGACCTACCGTGATGGTTGGGTGGTCAAACATTCAAAAGTGAATATATATATAAACAACACAACTCAATAAATTTCACTATCCCCTCTCTATTCCCCTCAGTTAACATAATACATTTAAATATTCCATTTCTATTTTAAATTTCTATCACTATTAAACCTGTATTATAACTTTATCAGTTTACAAATACAATAGTTTAAATTTAAAACAAAAAATTATCAATTCTAATTCTTAATCTCTCACATCCCTCATTTTATACCAAACTCATTTATTTCTTCTTCCACTATACAATAGATATCTTAATAGCAATAAAATATTGATCAGCCCTATATATATGTAATCCCAAAGTCAATCCATCTTTTAAAATAACAAAATATTACTAAACCTTAATTCATTCATATTCAT
Source organism: Crotalus tigris (assembly GCF_016545835.1). Classification (NCBI taxonomy): domain Eukaryota; kingdom Metazoa; phylum Chordata; class Lepidosauria; order Squamata; family Viperidae; genus Crotalus; species Crotalus tigris. The sequence goes on along the minus strand of NW_024100630.1, from coordinate 385,909 downwards.
TAAACAAAGTTTAAATTTTCTCCAACTTATCATGCCTTATCATGTCTTTGTTGTCATACAAGAAATCTATCCTAGTAATTTAAAACATTCCATAAATTATTAAAATCATCCCAATCTAAGCAGTCATCATTTTTTCAATTCCAGCAAATAATAATTTTCATATATTTCCCAAACGCTACATAGGTACAATACATTCTTAATCTGTTTAAAATATCTATTCTAATAATCACACTCCTGTATGTATATATACTTAGTTGCTTCTAACTCTGAATCTTAATCCTTAAAACAATCCATAAATCCAGTATTGCCTTTTATTCCATTACAAAATTTTAAATTTCTCTTTTAAGTCTAATTCTAGGTTTTTTCCTGTACAGGTAGGTTTCCATAAACACGCTTCCCTTTCAATCAATAAGTCTATTTTTGTTGCTTGGAATGGCCTTTGAAGAAATAAAAGTCCCATCCTTTGCATCAGATATCTGTTTTTCTGCTCTTTAAAATATCGTTGCTTTATAGTTTCAAATCTCAGTCTTTGCTTCTTCTGTTCCTCAAAGTTACAGATGAAAGGCTTGTAAGGTAAAATAAGCTCCTCTTTTATCTCAGTTGATTCCTCTTCTAATATAATTTGGTTTGTAGAATAGTCAAGTATAGTCTGGTCATCCATTTGCATGTTTGAAGTAAAGTTTCTAGATCTTAGTTCTGAAGTGGATTCTTTCAGTATGGTACAAATTTCTGTAGTGGCTTCATGTATCTTTTCCAATATAAGCTTATAATTTAATTGTGAATGCAAAATCTCCATTTTGATAGTAGTTAGTAATAGTTTTTTTGTTTGTTTGTTTGTTTTGTTTGTGGAGGCTGTATTTGGTAAGAGTTAATCTATATCCACTCCCACAATTCCCACAGCTCAGTTTATCTTTTTCCAAAAATAAAATAAAATAAAATAAAGGTCAGGTCTGGTTTTGCTTCAAAGAAATAGCCAGAAGATGCAATATTACGTTTGTGCCACAAGATGTCCTCAGTAGGTTAAAGAAGAATCTTTTCCAGACAGCATTACTTTGTTTCTATCTGGGAAGGGAAGTCCCAAGACTGAAATCTTCCAGTGAGGCTTTTTGCCTAAAGCCAAGTTCTCCCCAGGAAAGATTTCCATTTTGGGCCTTCCTCAGACAGAGAAGCAGAGAACTGCAGCTGGTTCCATCTGTCTCTGCCCAAAGTCTCCCCTGGAGGATTCGGCCAAAGAGCAGAGCTGAAACTTTGAGAATAATAATAATAATTCTCCCTCTCACCAGAGATCCCCGGCTAATTCAACTAGTTTTTGGACTCAGAGTTTGTTGGGCCCTTCTCTGGAGAGAAATGAAAGGGGAATAATCCCCAGAGAATTCAAAATGATAGGGCAGAGCTAGAATTAAATCTTTCAGCAAGAATTGAGAGGTTGAAAAGCTCCATGCTTGAAATTGGCCCCAGAGGGAATTCACGGCACCTGTGGCTGAAGAAAAAGAAATCTGATATTTGTTGGTACAGCAGTTAAAGAGAAAACCCCGGGGACGACTTAATGCCTGAACATGTCACAGAACTAGAATAGCTTCCTACTGAATTAAAAACAAAGTTTAGTTTATTTTGAAAGTTAATGCTGAATATAAAAAGACTGATGTAATAGTGAGACCAGGATAAAATAAAAATTAAAAAATCTGTTGGTTAAAAACTAGTCATCAGGACTTGACATAGTTTTTTAAAAAAATCACACCCATGTATGGAAAATGAGAGAGAGAAATGAGAGAAATAAAGGATGCCTTTCACCCCACGTAAGGAAGAAAGGGAGGGGAAGGATCCATGTTCCACTGCCACTCCCTTCCACACATGCGGCCCTGAGGGAGGAAAGCAAAGCCCAGACTTGTCACGTTGCCCATAGAAAAGACTCAGGAAGGAGGAGGGGAACTGGGGGAACCCTTCACTCCCCCCATTCTGGGAAGAGACTAAGGTGGATGATGGCCTTTGGAGTTGCATTTCAGGGGAGATGCAGCCAAGGGGGGGGGGGTGTGAGGCTCCCATTCCTCTTTGTGTCTTTCCAGGAAAGGCTCCTGTGGGGGAGAAGCCATGCAGGGCCTTTGTCTCCAAAGGGGGATCCGGCTTTGCTGGGGAGGGAAAGGCGAGGGGGGTCTCCCTGGAGGGACTCTCTGGGGCTCTGAGGAAGGGGCATCCTGGGCATCTCTTGAGGCCCCCAATCCCTCTGGCTGGGATCTCCTGGTCAACCCCTGGCCCCCACTTGCCCAAGCCCCCCCCCGGAGGAGAAGCCCTCCATTGCAGGCATTTCAGGATGGGGGAAAAGGCCCTTCAAAGACTTTGGCCTCCCCTCCCTCTGCATTTCTGGCAGTTTCTGCCTCTTTCTCATCATAGGAAAAACTTTCTAATTTTCTCTCCTTATTGGACATTTTCCTCTCCCCCCCCCTTTGTCTGATTGGTGGCTGAGCTCCCAGACAACCATTGTCTCTTCCCTCCTGCTTGATTGGCTGCTGCTGGGTTGCCATGACAACAGGGGCAGGCCAGGACTAGAGGCAGCCACTAGGGAGAGAGAGGGGCGGGGCTTTTGTCTTGGCTCAGAAGTGGAGGAGTTGAAGGCGAAATCTTCTCTTTTAGAAAACTCCGGTCAGATGCAGCCCAGAGTAGGAGAAAATGAAAGAGTATTTACATACATGATAACAGCATTCCAATATCTGAGGGGCTACCACAAGGAAGAGTGGGTGAAGGAAGGAAGGAAGGAAGGAGATGGGAATGAGGAAGGAAGGAAGGAAAGGATATGGAAATCAGAGGAATGAAAGAAGGAAGGAAGGAAGGAAGGAAGGAAGGAAGGAAGGAAGGAAGGAAGGAAGGAGCGATTCTTGAACCAAAACCGACCTATTTGCGGTGGGTCAGAAAACAGCACTGAGGGCAAAACCTCCCCTCCAGCAGCCCCTTTGCCAGGAAGGGCCCAAAAGGCAGAAGCTTCACAGGACCCTGCATGATTGGGGGAGTGTGTGTGTGTGTGTGTGTGTGTGTGTGTGAAGGCACCCAAGGACTCCCCATTCAGCTGCCTAAGAGACCTCCCTCCAAGTCCTTGCTGGCTGTGGAGCTGCTCCTCTCCTCACCTGAGTTGCTCCTCCAAACTCTCCCTTTAGTGGAGGGGGCTGGAGCCCCTCCCTTTGAGATGGTCTTGGGGGGCTGCAGAGGGCCTATTTGGGAGGGGGACAGGAAAGAAACCACAAAAATCACCCAAAGTGAGCAAGTAGGGCTGAAAATGGGGGGAGAAGAACAGTTTGGGGTACTCAGGGAAGGTGGGTGTTGAAGGTCCTGGAGACCTCAGGAGTATTGGTGTGGATATCCTTATTGTGACCCCTTCTCTATATCACCCCAAAGGAAAAGTATCGATATAGGTTTTCCTCCAGACCAGAGAGTTCCTGGGGGTCCCTTCCCTTGTCCCCATATTCCCTCTCCTTCCCTGCAAGGTTCACTGTGGAGAGCTAGGTAGGTTGCTAGACCAGTTGAACTTCTGCCTGCCTGTTATCACCCTGGGAAGATGGAGGAGATCCCTCAGGAAGCTCCTCCCCAACTTCTGGTCTGAGGCCATAACGAGACAGGTGGATGAAACCAGGGCTCCGGCTTCTTAGCCCGATTTTGTTTGGTCTGGCGACCCCAAGGGGTCAGAAAGTTGCTCTGGAGGGAGGGAAGCTTCAGGAGTCTGGACCAGACAGTCGGTCCAGATGGATTGAAGAAAGCTTTCTAAAGGACAGAAGAAAGGCTGCCTGGTAAGCACAAGCAGCCCAAGTCATTGTCATCCAGAAAAAAAAGTGAGGAGCTGCGGTGCTCCACCAAACAGCTGATTGTCAACAACGTGCTGAAACTAGGTGAGCCTGTTTGTTAATTCCTTTTCCTTAAGGGCTCAGAAATACTGATCCCCTGATTGGAAAATATCTATGAAGTAAAGACACCAGAAGGACTAGGCAGGGGAGAAGGGAGTTAAAAGCAGCGAGCAATTACAAGAGGGGGAAGAAATTTAAGGAACATAAAAGGGTACTTAAAAAATGGAACTTAGATCGTCTTAAAGAAAAACTGCTTAACCTACAGGATATGGAAAATCTTTTTAGATTTAATTTCTAGAGTAAATAAATTCCAAAGAACTTTAAAAGAAAACTTTTTAACAATCTTTTAAATCCAGATGTAGACAATACAATGTATGAGGACATGTAGTGGTAAAAGGAGATACTATAGTAATACCAAATGATAAAAGAATTTGAAAAGTGTTTTACCTTGAAACAACACCTGGTGTAAACAAAGTGCCTTTATATGACTGTGCATGAGGAAAGACACTCTACAATTACATCTGTTGACTCTAGATATAACTAAAACAGGAATTATTTGGAGACAGCAGGCGTTTTATATTTGTGATTTGACTGGAGGATTTGGATTTAGCCTAAAGTAGTTGGATCAATTTTATGGTTGGATTTTAGCCTAAGACAGTTGGCTTTTTTTTCTTTTTTTTTTCTCTTGGTTTTTCTCCTTGAGAATTTGGATCTAGCCTAAAGTAGTTGGCTCTTTTCACAGTTTAGATTTTAGCCTAAGATAGTTGGCTTGAAAAATAAGTGCATCAAATCTCACTAGACTTTTGAAAAAAACTTCCTCTGCACCTTCTGTCTGAACATCTAGCCAAACAAACCAGGGATCTATTGAAACAATGTTGCAGCATTAGAAAATAAGCACTGCTCAAACTGAGATGAAAACCACATTAAAATTAATTCAAGAATCAATACAGAGAGACCACGAAGAGACAAAAAGTAATTTTGATAAATTAAATGAGCAAATGTGGGATATAAAGACACAATTTGAAGCACATCAGCAAATGATTGTTAAAAATGAACGAAGAATTCAGAAAATGGAAAATAAATCAGATGATATTGACAAAAATGGAAGTACTAATGTAAGAAAATGAAAAATTAGAACAAGCAGATCAAAACCTAGAAGGAGCTGTGCCAGTTTTAGAAATGGAGAAAGTGGAACACTATTTAAGATTCCAAAATATTCCTGAAAGCAGAGAAGAAGATATAGCAGTTGTGATTATTATAACCAATTATAACCAATAATAATGGATAATTAGGCACTACCAGTCTAAAAAACAATTTCACAATCATTCCCCTGCTTTTGTCATTAGATATTCCTTAGTGTTTAGATCTGGCCTCAGGATGATAATGTAGCACTTGGGAAAGAAGATGCAGCTCAGGAGTCCAGCACCAGAGGCCAAGATGGAGAAGATCTGCACGGCCACCATGTATTTGCCTTTAGTGCTCAGGTAGGTGGGGAGGAAGGAGACCCAGACACTGCAGAAGACCAGCATGCTGAAGGTGATCAGCTTGGCTTCATTGAAAGCTCCAGGCAGGTTCCTGGCCAGAAAAGAAACCGTGAAGCAAATTACAGCAAGGAAGCCCATGTAGCCAAGAACAACATAAAACATGGTGGCAGAGCCTTCGTTGCATCGAAGGATAATCTCTTCAGGCTGGGAGTGCAGATCAGAGTCAGGAAATGGGGGAGAAACTCCCAACCACATGGCACAGATGAGAATTTGGACAGCAGAACAAGAAAGGATGATGGAGTTGGCCAAGCTTTTCCCCAACCATCTTCTCACTTTATTACCTGGTTTTGAGGCTAGGAATGCCAGCACTACTGTGATCGTTTTGGCCAACACAGAAGACACGGCTATTGAGAAGACAATGCTGAACACTGTTTGTCGGAGAAGGCAGGTGGCTTTCCTTGGTTGGCCAATGAAGAACAAGGAGGATAAGAAGCAAAGCAGAAGGGAGACCAGGAGGATGAAGGAGAGGTCCCGGTTGTTGGCTTTGACAATAGGAGTTTCAAGGTATTTAATGAATATGATTAAAACAAAACCTGTGATTAGGAACAAGAGTAGAGTAAAGGAGATGAGGATGCTGCTGAGATGTTCTTCATAGGACAGGAAAGTTATTCTTTTGGGGATACACTGGATTCGGGTCTCAGTTGGATATTGGTCATCTGGGCACTTGGTGCATTTTTTGGTATCTGAGGAAAGAAAGTAATATTTTATTTTACAGTCTTTCAGATTTCAAGAAAAACTTTGGATAAGGTGTGATACATAGAGATAGAAAAGTCTCAGTAAGTGGAATATACTTACACTGCAACAGCAAAAAAATCCCCAATACATACGCTCTGTTGGGACAAGCAGATATTCTTAAGAGAGGAAACCCTGCAGATACCCTAGTTCTGTCTAATGGAGAGTTTGAAAGCTGAATTTAATTGCACCTGGAAAGAAACTGGGATTCTGTGAAGCCCGCACAGTAGGGGTGTCCTATGGAAGAATACACGGAAACTCAACACTTGCAAGACTGAGGAGCTGGTATTATATCCAACCCCTGATACGGACAAGCACACGAGACCTCCATCGACGTTCAGCGACCCACGGACACCTTCTTGGCATTTGGCCAACAGCAGACTCACTTCGACGAACAGCTGAGGAACCCACCAATACCGAATATGGACAGGCATCCATTGGGAGTTGAATGTTCCTTGAGGGGCAGAGGAGGGAGAGCCTGCTGGGTGGGAGACCCATGTGTTGTCCGACAACACCCCAGTGAGGCTAGCTGCATCAGCGAGAGATCCGGAGGATCTCAACCCAGTATTGCCCGTGTCAACAAGGAAAAACAGCTGGTGCGGAGAGGAAGAGGGTGTTGGATAGCGACTCACTTGTGCTGCAAAAGAGAGGGAAACATTCCCCCCGCCGCCGCCCCACAGGCGAATGGAAGATCACGGATGAGGGATGTTTGCACCCACAATTGGCGACTCTCCCGGTGGAATATAGGGGGTTCACTTCGGACAGGAGTGATGATCACCAGCAAGGGATGGTTGACATTGAGAGTGTTAAGATGGGGGATGAAGGGGGAAGTGCTAAGCTGCATGACATCAAAGAGGAGGAGGGTGAAAGGATTCTAACAAATCTAATAACTAATATTGAGAGAACAAGTAAGAGTGTTCATAAGAATGATAGAGGAGGGCTGGGTGCAGATGCCACAGGAATGATTAGAACAAGAATTAACTGGCCAGGACCGATGATGCAGTCTAGGAGTCGGGTGCAAGCGTTGACTAGCCTTATTTAAGGCATTTTTACTAACTGGCTTTTAACCCTGATGATGTTGGAAGTTCCCAATGAAAGCTCGGTTTTATTAAATTATTTTCCTATTTGGATCCTCCTGGTGGTCGTACGTCATTTGTTTTATACTATGAATATACCCAGGAGTCATATTTTTACTGACATTATCAACCAAACTCAACACTGTGCATGCCTTTGCATTCTGGACTATTTATAAATTCCAGGTGAATCCTGAATTCTCTGGTTTTCATTGTTCCTTTAACCCAACATCTCTCCCTCTAATGTTCCTCCCAATTAGATATTGCAGCCTTTAAGGATATATGATCTTACTAAAGATTAACTGATTAAATGAATGATTGATCAATGTACTGTCAGCCTGTAATGTAAAGTTGATTTAGCTAAACAAATCCCATTGATCTAAAATCATTCCTCAAGTTACAAAGAATGCAGATATTTCTAAGAAAGTAAATATGGACGGAAACATCCAAACTGGAAAATGAAAGAGAGATTTCCCATGCTATCCACAACATCATTTTCTTACCTCATCCTTCAAGATATTTTTCTTATTCTTCCCATTATAGAAGAAATTGGACACCATGAAAATTAAAAACTAAACAATCAAACTTACATGTGTCTTTAACATGCATATTGATGAAAGTTTCCCTGTGGTGTCACTCACCTTCCTGAGTGGAGATGGTCCCCTCTGGACAAGGAATGCAGTCGTAGCAGCAAAATGGCTCTCCTTCTCGAGCCTGCTTGACAAATCCAGGATGGCATTTTTCCACACATTTAGACTGAGGCAGAGACTAAACAGAAAAAGAAGAAATGCCAAAGAAAATATGTCAGGACTCACCATCCATGTAAGATGGAGGTACACATGAACATTAGCCAAGTCGTCTCTTGGCTTCACATAGGCAAATATGAAATCTCTGACCCCTTCAAAATAGTTGCAGGAGATACAATTGCAGGCAGATGCCTCATTCGGTTCCTTCCTTTTTCTTCTGATTTATCAGATTACAATAAAGTAGCTTTCTACTTAACAAAGTCTAGAGGGATGAAATTGAGAGAAGATTTAAGCATTGAGTGGCAACTGGTGGGTTTCTCCTCATAGTGGAATTAACATGTACTCCTCCATTCTTCATACATGCTTGAATTTAAAATAAGATATCCAGAAATACTGATTTTGGAGTGAAGTTTATCATAAAAGATTTATTAATTTTTATTCCATTAGATTTATTGAAATAGAATAAAACTCTGATGAAGAAAAGAACTTCTGACCAGTAGGATCTGGAAAGGATTCTTCTGGAGTACACAAAACATTGCAAAGCTGCTTCCCTTTGAAAGCAGTCCAAAATTATCTCCCAATTAAGATAAAAAGGAACATTTCTTTACAAATAACGGCTGTCAGTTCTAAAAATGATCTTTATTTGTATATGTATTTGTTCAATTTATATGTTTTTCATGCTGGTGAACTAAAACTAAAACTGGCTGACTATTTTCTAAAACTATAGTGAGGTGAGATGGAGGTGAGATCATAAGAATGTGTCCTTCAAAAAGGGTGAGTCAGGCATCTTTTGGTGCACCACAAGGGTCATGAATGTGAGCCCTGTGTGGGAAATGGAAACAGAAGATATCCAACACAAGTTCCTTTCTGTTGAAAGAATACAATCCAGAAAATAAATTTAATCAATCAATCCATGATTGAGCTCACATCAGACCAGTCATTATTATTTCATGTGAACTGAAAGCCTTGGACCTCCTTCCTAAATTCCACTATCCCAGTGGGGTTAGAGAGAGGCAGCTATAAGCACATTTTCAGCTGATTAAAAACATCCCAGACTATGAGCCTGAAATTTTGGGAGACCCCTGACTGCAATCAAGGCAAGAGGAAGCTTATTTAACAATTGGACCAACAGGACCTCCATCCAGTCTTGATGCCATTTCATTGGGTTCAGTCCAAATCTGAACTTGGGGACTGGTCAACAGAATTGCCTTCATATTTGGAGGCAAAAAACTAGTGAACCTGAAGCTATTAACACCAAAATCTCCAGCATATGAGGCCCTGTCTCACCAGTTTTATGGTGATACTAAACTGCTGAAGGGACACTAAATGGCAATGATTTGTGTCCTAAATAATAATCACCCCATATCTAATTTTGGATCAGCTTACAACAGGGTTCAGCATGACAGCATCAGAAGGGAAACCTTGGTCAATGGAACTGAAGCATGCTTATCTGCCTAAGAAAATTATAGAGGTTTTACTCCACACATTCAATTCCCAGTGAAGGTTACCCACTTTTTTGGCTGGGCTTATCCCATTTGAAATGGCTTTGGAAAAAAGAGAAAAGACATCAGTATTTTCTTTACCTTGTTGAGCAACTTTAACTGTGACAAAGAAGCTTGGTTGATTCTAAGTCTTTGTCTTTCAAAACTCCCCAATTGCTTGTTGATGGGATCCTCTTTGTAGAGAATCACCATACTCAAGATCGTGAGGTCTGCTGCTACGTCTCCATTCTGATCCAAGTACACTTTCAGAAGGGAAAGATTGTACAATTCCCTCTTCTTTAGAAATAGATGGAACTAGAATGGAAATATCCATGAATTTAAAAACAGAAATTTTGGGTTGTTTTCTCTTATCACTTTTTACATTTGAATCTTTCTTCTATGGTAGTTTAACTTACAAATATTGTGAGTTGGGAGAACAAGTGTTACCATTATCTTCAAAATTGAAGTACAAAGATTCAGCAATATTTCTAAATCATGTAGTATATTGATAAAATGTATATTGATAAAATGTAATTGACAAAAATTGTCCATCATATATAACAATCTAGCAAAGGTCACCAATCAAGTAAACAAAATACACAAATAACTAGAGTATTCATAAACTCCTTGCAAACAATAGGGTGATTACCAGAAAGCAAGGATTTGTTAAGAAGAAAGTTGCAAGGCTAATCTTCATTCAGGGACAGGAGATAGGATCAGATGAAGTAATTCTACTTTATTGTAAGGCTATATTAACAACATCTTGCAGTGCGAAAGTACAAATCTTTCATCTTCTCTTTTGACAGTCAAAAAATTTAGGGAGGACTTTTTCTGAGTTTCTTTCTGTGCCAGTTACGCAGCTGTGGGTAACTTTACTTGATACCGGCAGATAACTCCATGGACGAATCGTACAAAATTACTTTATTCAACAGGCATCCTCAAGTCAATAACTTACAGTTACTGTAGACGTTCTTCTGGAATATGAGTTGTAATTTAGATCCATTACATAGGTAAAAGGATAATAGATTTTTCCATTCTAACAGAGCTCCCAACTCTCATGGCTAGGATTCATGGAGATATTGCAGACTGGCACATAAACAGGATATCCCATAATAAACACAAGACCCTCCCAATGGCCAATCCTAACACAGATATAACCAGGTAACATAAACTGCATTACTCAGAAGGCTATCCCTTAAGGGAACAGTTCTTAATTCCTAAGCTAGCTATATACTCTGACCAGATGGCTATATACTTTGACCAGCACACTCCCCACCTGGAATTATACAATTTCCACTATTAACTATTAACTAAAATAAGCAAAAACATAGCATCAAAACAATGCAATTATGATGTAAATACAAAACATGGATAACTTGTGGTTCAATCTTCAAGTTCGGTCTTCCTCAGCAGCAGTACCAAGTTGGTGATCGGTCTGGTGTAAAGCCTTTTAACGAGAGTCTTTGAGTCACGACATGACTCATGTGGCTTCACGGTCTGCACTTCAACTTGGCGAACTAGTGCATCAGAGTTGGGTAGAACTTGGTGCACAAGTCCTATGGGCCACAAGTTCTGATGTGCGCTCTTGTCTCCTCAGCAAGACAAGGTCTCCTTCTTCTAGGTTAGGCTCTTTGGTTTTGCATTTGCAGCGATCCTGTAGGATAGATAATTATTCTTGCTTCCAGTGCTTCCAGAAGTTGTTGGCGAGCAGTTGAACTTGTCTCCATTGCTGTTTATAGATGTCTTTGGGAACAAAGTTTCCTAATGGTGCTGGCCAGTCACCTGTCTTCTGGGTTAGCAAGGTGGTTGGGGTGAGGATAGTTCGATTTTCAGGATCAGAGGAAACTGGAACCAAAGGTCGAACGTTGATGATAGCTGCCACTTCTGCCATGAGGGTGGTCAGGATCTCATGCATCAGCATGGGTATCTTTGACAACATGGAGTCCAGGATTTTGCAGGCTATGCCAATCATGCTCTTCCCATGTGGGATGCATGAGGAGGATTGAGTGTCCATGCACAATTTTGGGCTCTTAGGTATTTGTCAATTGCTGAGTCGGGGTGAAGGTAATTCCTGGCAGGCTCCTACAAGGTTAGTCAGATCTAAATGTCTTAACTAGGCCTCTATAGGCTTGGAAACTTCCTTGAGCATTGATGCAGCAGGAAGTGCCCATGCATATGCTGACTTTGATGTAATGTCTGAAATGCTAAGGCATGTTAATAGGACGATCACTGCTATGCCCAATATGAGGGGTCTCCATCTGGCAAATGGAATGCTAAGACATGTGAATAGGACAATAAATGCTACACCCAATATGAGGGGTCTCCATCTAGAGAAGCCTTTAAAGTGGGCTGGTTCTAGGGAATGGTTTGGGGGTGGTTTCTCTATCTCCTTGACTATTGTCGACAAGCAGATGGTCTGGGCAGTTATTTTCTTGTCCTGTCTGAGCGATTTTCCGGGTACCTGAGGTCACACGTCATCATCTTGATCTGGGTCTAGACGTGCATAGTGTTCTGGTCTCTGTGACATCAGGCTGTCTGGACGAGCCAATAACTCAAGACCCCTTAGCCCAGTGGTTCTCAACCTTCCTAATGCCGCGACCCTTTAATACAGTTTCTCATGTTGTGGTGACCCCCAACCAGAAAATTATTTTCTTTGCTATTTCATCACTGTAATTTTGCTACTGTTATGAATTGTAATGTAAATATCTGATATGCAGGGTGTATTTTCATTGTTACGAATTGAACATAATAAAAGCATAGTGATTAATCACAAAAACAATATAGCAATGCTCGATGGAGAAGCTTACTTTTCCTTGCTCAAAAATGTTGGGAGGGAGGGAAGGGGAAGGAAGGAAGAAAGATTGAAGGGGAAAGGAAGAGATGGAGAATGAACGGGATTGAAGGGGGGAGGCATTGCCAGAGACACACAAGCAGCTCCACACAATTGCCCGGGGAGGGGGGGAGGCTCTGGCGGAGAGCCTGGTGGAGAGCCAAGCAGCGGCACCTCCAGGGCCTTAGAAGTCATGCGGAGAATACACGTGCCTTGGAGCCGCTGGCCGCCCTCTCACACCTGCCAACTTGGAGCCCCCCATCCTCATCCAAGCACCTCTTGCCCTCTCCCAGCCACCCCCCGGGACCTGTCTGCCCCTCCAGCCATCGCAGAGGCGGGGTTGCAGGAGCCTCTTTCCATGCCACGCAGCGCATCACACGCAAGAGGGGTGCGTCCGGAGCTCCAGCTCCCAGTCGGAAGGCGCCGCTTCTCCCCTCCCGGCCCGGCCACCTGGCCTCCGATGCACATGTGGGCATCGCCACCGCCTCGCCCTCTTCCCTGCCCCTGGCTGCTTCCGAAGCCCAGAGCCTGGCAAGCTGGGAAGGAGCCACTCCTGCTCGGCAGCCCCATGGCCGCACCAGGCACCAGAGGGCCGAAGCTGCCTTCGACAGTGAGGGAGGCAGGCTAGATGGCGCGGGGGAGACTCCCGCATGGTGCAGAGGGCAGCCGGGGGCGGAGCATGGCCGGGCAACCAGGAGGCATGGAGACCAGCTCGGCGCTGCAGATCAGCTCAGCCGGCAGTGGCGGCAGTGGTTTTCTTGCCCTTTTCCTCTTCTTCCTCCTGCTGCCCCCAAAGCGGCTTGGATGGGAGCCGGGAGGAAGAGGGGTGCATGGGGCAGCAGCCGGGCTGGCGGAGGGGCTGGCGGGCTGCACAGCACCAGCCCCCACCGCAGCTCCATTGATGGACAGAAAACCAGGCTGGGCAGCGCGGGGGGGGGACGGTGGCAGTGGCAGCTGCTGCTGCATCATTGAGGGTCCCCACTGCCCCCACATTGCCCAGCCTGGTCCTCCATCCATCAATGGAGCCATGGTGGGGGCTGGTGCCGTGCAGCCCACCAGCCTGGCTGCTCTCCCCCAGGCACCCCTTTTCCTCCCGGCACCCGCCCAAGCCGCCTTGGGGGCAGCAGGAGGAAGAAGGAGAGGAGAAGGGCAGGAAAACTGCTGCCGCCATCCCCGCTGCCCCCTGCTGCCTGGTCTCACCCTCCACCCATCCGATAGAGCCATGGTGGGGGCTGGTGCCATGCGGCCCACCAGCCCCTCCGCCAGCCCGGCTGCTTCCCCCAGGCATCCCTCTTTTCCCGGTGCCCGCCTGAGCCACCTGAGGGGCAGCAGAAGGAAGATGGGGAGGAGGAAGAGGAGGGCAAGGAAGCCGCCCCCAGCATCGAGCCCCAGGAGGAGGCTCTTCTACCATTGCTGAATCTCCTCCTTCCTTCCCGGCAGCCTGGACTCCAGCGTGCCTTCCTGGCCAGCGGATCCAATGGTCGGGCTGGCTGGGGATCGTAGGGGCTAGTTTCCCTTGGACTGCAGCTTGCGGGCGGGCTGGCCCGCTCAGTGGAGCCTCCAGTGGGCCGCTCCCAACAGAGATCCTTGGGCTTCCCCGGGCAGCTCCAAGGCCACGAGACCCTGGCCGTGCTCCTCCCAGGGGGTGGGGCACCCAGGCACAGGACCAATCAGGAGCCCTGCAGGAGGTAAGTCCACCTGAGAGAGAGAAAAGGGAAGCAAAAGTGCCTATCTATCTATCTATCTATCTATCTATCTATCTATCTATCTCTATCTCTCTCTCTGTGCAAATGGCGGAGGAGGCCATGCAGAGACGAATGCAGAGTGGTGTCTCAGTTCCTAACACCAATGGAAATATGTGTTTTCCAATGCTCTTAGGCGACCCCTGTGAAACGGTCATTTGACCCCCAAAAGGTCGCAACCCACAGGTTGAGAACCGCTGCTTTAGCCAGATCGATTCTGCCAACTGTGATGCAAGAATGGAGCGTATAGCCTGCTCCACAGGATTCTGATCTGTTGGCACATACTGCCATTGCTCAGGACTTGAAGATCTTTTAATCCTTTCCACTCTATTGCTTACATAAACATAGAAGCATCTGCTTTGGTTATGGACGTAGCCCAACACCACCTTTCTGTTCGTGTAGGAGGTGGTGGATTGTAGCTCAAAGTCTATCATTTATGTTGTCAGGTTTGTGAGTTCTATGCCCAGTACGGCACCACAGAGTTCCAACTTTGGTACGGTGTGACCTTGTTGTGGTGCTAGTTTCGCATTTCCCATGACGAAACCAATGTGAATGTTGCTCTCCCCATTGTAGACTCTGATGTATCCTACAGTTGCTATCGCCTTCATTGATGTATCTGAGAAGACATGCAATTCTTTCTTTTGTGCGGTGGCGGGTGAGATGGAGACATACGTGCGTTGCATGCAGATACTTTGGAGACAACTTAGGGATGTACTCCATGTCTCCCAGTCTTGCTTCTGTTCTAGCAGAAGCGGCTCGTCCCAGTCTGTGGTGCTCTGGGACTGCACATGTAGCTACAGAAATTCTTTGTCCTCTGTTGACAAGGCCACGTCGTTGTCGTCTTTGCTGGTCTGGAATACTGTCGCTCCCAAAAGGGTTTGGTTATCAAAAGCGTGAAGCGTTCTTGGCATGGTTTCAGATGGGATGCTCTCCCATTACTAAGAATGGAAGTCGCTGAGTCGTTCGCTTGGGTTGGAGTTTGCAGCCAATTGACATAGACCTTTCCTGCAATAACCCATCCATCTTAAGGGCGATTGGGGTGGCTGATGGGCCTTTGACCATTCCATGGTAGGCAAAGGCATCAGGGGCATCTACTCCCAACATAAGTAGGATTTCGGCTTCAGGATCTAGGGCAGGGAAGTGATCCGCCATATGCGCCAGGTGAAGTATGGTGAGTATCTACCTCTGGTGTTGGAATTTGACTGTGATCGTCTGGTAAGGCATCCCATTCTAGCAATGGTGGCAGTAGGAACTGTGAACTCCCATCTAATGACTCTATGCAGAGTCCAGTGACTTTCCTCCCCACCATGCTCTGGGGCCCAGTGCATGTTTCTTCACTTGGGACATCAAAGAGGTCGAAGAATGCTGACCTAGCTAATGAGCGATTGCTTTGTGAATACATACATCTTCATGTCTTCTCCCGGGCATCCATCGGGGTAGACTTTAGACAAACAGATGTGGTGACATGAATGAGGGAATGGCGAGTTACAACTTACTGACGTGCAATTGACACGCGCGGTCTCCTCTGGCTGCTCTTTGGAACTATGCTGAGGCTCCTTGGTCAGAGTAGAAGTTGCTTGTTGTGGCTGCTCAGAGTCTGGATGCAGGGCTCCCAGGTGCTTGTCACTCTTGCATAGGTGACACTTCACCTTAGCTGAGCAGGTTTTGGCCATGTGTTCCGTAGACTCACAGCACTTGAAGCAGGCCTTGTACTACCTGATCAAAGTTTGTCTAAGGACTTCCTTCCAAATTCTCTGCACTTGTTCAGAGAATGTGAGGATTTGTGGAATGGACAGATCAGGTCTTTCTGTGTTTGCCGAGGTTTAGGTTGAGCTTTCTTTGACAGTCGCTCATCTGAACTCTTTGTGGGCAAGGTAGCGACCTCTGTTTTATGCATGGATACAAGAGTTTTTCCCTTTGCTGTTTGGAATGGACCATTGGTTGCGCTAGAATTCTGACTGGTCGTTTTGGCAGTTAGAAACCATTTTTCTGTGATGCTGAGGTGTCATTTACCCAGAAGGCTATCCCTTAAGGAACAGTTCTTAATTCCTAAGCTAGTTATATACTCTGACCAGCACCCCCCCAAAAAAAAACCATCTTATCTGATCCTTCCCTGCATCCCTTTCTCTGGTCCTCTGAACTCATTCACACATATTGTTTATACTTCCTTAAAAGATTGTGTGAATGCTGGTGGTATAACTTATTCTTAGCAAAGAATTTACAAAATGCTTTATGATGTGATGAATGGGGATCTAGTCAATTGAGTGCTGGATGGTATAAGATAATTAAGTGGATACAACTGTCTCAAAATTTGTACTCAAGTAAATATTAATATTACTGATAAAATTGGGGGGTTACGAAAAGCAGTTAGACCTTGGTCATTGTTTATTCTATATATTCATTAATAAAGGAAGTAGATAAATCATGATTTTGTGATGCAAAAATTATAATAATACTTGGACAAAATTATTTTGGTCTCCTTTAAAAATTCCCAGCTTCTCTCAGGTCCCTATAGATCCCTGTTCTGCATCAAGCAAGGGGTTGCTGGCTATTGCTTGATGCAGAACAGAAAAAGGAGGTAGTTTCTTCCATGTTAGAGGAGCAAAACGTTCTCGTGGCTGGAATTCATAAAGACCCTGCTGGACTGCATGTAGCCAGCAATTCTGGTAGCCAATGGAAGTCCCTCCCAGTGGCCAATCTGAAATGAGGATATGACCAGGTAACTTAAAACTACATTACCCCAAAGGCTATCCCTTAAGGGGACAGTTCTTAATTCCTAAGATCGCTATTTACTCTGACCAGCACAATCCCTGTCAGGATGCTGCCATCCGGATGGGAGGGGGACCTTTGGAGCTCTCCTATGAAGTGTTTAGCTTTGCTTTCTTGACTTGGTTCCGCTGCCCGAGGTCATCTGCCTCACCTCATCAAGGAAGAGATGCCTGGGAACATCTTACCACAGTTTCGATCTGGAGTTCTTACAACCTCTTTGCATCTCTGGATTGGCTCCTATGGACTGGGCAGTTGGGAGAGGTTTTGAACAATGGTCCTCAGGAACTTCAGATTCTGCCTGTCTTCTTTTGCTGTCACTGACTCTCAATAAAAGTTCCTCTTGAAACGATGCCAGTTTCAAGAGTTCTGCTTTCTTGAGAGATTCAGCTGAGGCAGGGCCTTACAGCTTCCAGAAAATAAAAATATGATTTTGTGTTAGAGAGAGGTGCATGAATAAAATTGAATAGGAAACTAACTGTTAGCATCCAGGACTTTATACATGATTGTATGAATGTAATGAATGGCAGCTATAATGTGTATTAATATTTCATTTGTAGTTTTACTGTATAGAATGGTTACTGATTATAATAAAATAGTAGTAATATTTTAGTGTTATGATAATACCCGTATTCTTAATTTGTTGATAATGTCATTAATGATCCAGTGGAATGATACCAGGTCCTCTTGCAGGCACCAAACTTGGAGAAGACACTGCGCAAAATTTTCATCAGCTTTAGTCAAGGACAAAGAAGGGGAGGAAGAGATCAAGGGAGCTGCTTTAAGCCTTGAGGAAAGACATCAAGGAGAAGAGCCATGTTGGAACAGAACAGAATGAAACGGAACAGAACAGAGTAGAATAGAAGCTGGAAGGGACCTTGGAGGTCTTCAAGTCCACCCACCTGCCCAAGCAGGAGAACCTATACCTTCTCAGACAAGTGGCTGTCTAGCCTCTTCTTAAAAATCTCCAGTGATGGAGAACCCACGATTTTTGAAGGCAAGCTGTTCCACTAGTTAATTGTCCTCACTGTTAGAAAGTTTCTCCTTAATTCCAGGTTGCTGCTTTTTTAAAAAAAGATTTTGAGCTCCAATTCCTTTTTATGTTTTACTGGGGGTCTTCCCTCCCTTTCTATTGGGACCTCGAACTTAATTGTTGCATTCACATCTGTTGCTCGCTGCTCCGGCCTCCTGTTTTATTCCCTTCTGTCTTTGGTGCTAGTCTCTGCTCTGGTCAGGCCTCTGTTCAGCTTTCCAGTAACCTCAGCTGCTCTGCCTACTCTGCTCCTCTCAGCCGGCAACTCAGCTTGAGAAATCAGAGAGGTCTCTAGCTCTCAAAGTCTCTCTGTTGTGAAGCTTAAGATCTTAAACCACCAGGCCCAGAGAGCACAAAAGACCCTGAAAAGGAATTTAGTTTGATGAATCCTTGCTGGGACCCCATACCTTCCATGGCTGCAGCCCTGGAGCCCCCAACCTCTCTTCACCCTTCTTCCTTCTCCTCTGGGGTTTGGATGCAGCACTTAAGGCGTGGGCCAGAATCTTGATGACACTGTAAGTAGTGCTTCCATTTCTGACCCGCATCTTATTCTTTTTCTTTTTCTTTTGGGTCTCCACTGGTGCTTTCTGGGTGCACCTTCTCTGGGCTTTGACAGAAAACATGTGTTCTGAAACAGAACAGTGAAAATACTCAGCTTGAAATTCAGGTTCCACAAAAAAATCTCTTTTGAAGACATTATCGTTTTTAAAACTCTTTTTCCACTGAAAGGGAAAGCTCCAAATACTATGGACATGCTTGAGACGCCAATCCTTTTTAATTGAAAATACTGCAGCCAATGTCATGATCCAGACTTTCCCTTCAATGGGTCCTTGCAAACCTTCAAGTGCTAAATGGAAGGGAAGAATCCTGTCCCAAGGGGAATCAAATTGTATGAAGTGAACAAAGACGTTGACTTGTCTCCACTTAGAAAGGGCGTCCCTGAGGAACTTTGTATGTCCAGTTGTTGACAATTGTTGTGATATAACAACACAAATTCTATTCTTGACAAGCATAGGAGTAAAAGTCCTCATGAAATTCTCTCCCTTCTCTGTGTCTGGAGCAAAGAGACCAATCAGGGTCCATTCAAAATGGAGGAGAATTTGGACAATTCCTGGGTACGTGATCCCTTCTTTGGGGAGCATCAGATGGAAAAAAGGGAATTGACCTTTATCACTCAGAGCCTCTGAAGCAATTCTATCACTGACCTGAAAAAACAATGAAGAATTCTGTGTTATATTTGGGGTCCTGTTTGTAGAATTCCTTGAAAGAAATTCAGAGACGAGGTTCGGAGTAGCAGAATAAAGTTTCTTTTATTATCAAAGTTGAGTTTAGTAAAAGAAAACGGTTTGCAAAGCGTGGTGAAACTTAACCATGCACTCACAAGAGTTGCAGGGAAAAGCCACACCTCCTACAGAAGCGTAACAGCAGTTATACCCCTCCCTATCTCCTCCTATACCTACGTCAGCTATTCCTGACGTGGCAGGTCACAAACCTATCAGACGACACAATTATTCTATCTTACCTCCTACCTTACCATATATGGGTATTCTTTTGTTCTCTACATGCGGACATTCTTTACTTAGTTCCAGGCACGTACTCAGGTTTTCTTGCACATGCTCAGTGAGCCTGTTGCTGAATAGAAAATTTTAAACTTTTCTAGAACCTTCCCATTCAATTCCCCCATTTCTTATTTGGTCACTAGTTTAATATTTTCTTTTATTTCATTTAACCTACTAGTTTCTTCTTTGGTAGTTTTCATTGGATGTGAAGTATTCATATTTTCCAACAACTGGATTTGGTCCTCAATTTCTTTTAATAGCATTATGGACTTAGCATTTTGTTGGGCTTGTAATATACCGTGGACTGAACTGTTTACTAGGTTCTTTATTACTGGAATCAGACAAGGTAACATCATTATTCCAATGAATATAATACATACCATAAACAGAGCCTGTTTCCAATTTCTGAATATTCCTCCCAAGAACCCTTCATCATCCAATATCCCTGTCCAAGTTTGTACAGGTACATGTGCAATTTTAACCATGTCTTTCGTTATCTGGTTAATTACCATGCCTGAATCGTCAATTTGTATACAGCAATTTGTTAAATTAAATTTTCCACAGACACCTCCTTCCTTAGCCAACAAATAATCTAAAGCCAAGCGGTTTTGCATAATATATGTTCTGGACAAAACACTTTCTTTAGCCAACTTAGTTAAAGCCTCAGCTGTTCTATTGGTTATAATTTCTACTACTGCTTGTAATCGGATAATTCTGTTTAACATATAAATTGGGGTCCTATACCCCCAACTTCCATCTTGGGCCCAAGTAGCTGGATCATAATAAGCAATTATTCGTTCGGGTGGCCATTCATCATCTTTCCAATTCCCAATTTTTAACCCTTCTCCCACTTTAGCCACAGACCGCCTTGCCAAGTTTCCCACATGTTCATAGGCAGGGACACCCAATAATTGTCTTCTTTGTAATGGCAAGAGGAAGAAAGAGGGTTGTATAGCACCCAGAATACAAGACCCAAACCATCCAGCAGGGAGAATATTATATGCAAATGCTCCGCAGATCCAATAGAACCCATCAGGAGTGGTCCAGAGGAGGGTATCGTTTTCAGGATCTTTTAGGAAGGCGAGCTCGGGAATTAAAGATAAAGAGTTGTTAGGGACACTTTGATTCGTTTGTGATATCCAAGTATTGTTTTCCCAGGTATTCAAACAGCGCATGAACCCCATAGGTTTAGTTCTCCCACTATGGTTACTCCTCGAGTAACATATATTGCCCACCAGGTTAATGGACATCCTCCAAGTTTCATTATAGGTGTTCTGGTAAGTGAAATTTCCTTTCCATTTCTCAATTTCAGTATAATTAGCTTCTCTAGCATGCCATGGCCATTCATCTCCCATATTGGTTAATATACCCATATGAATCTCTTCCTCTTCCACTTATACCAATACCAAAATAATAAAAATTAGTAGAGGGGGTTTCGGATGCCTTGATTTGTAAGCAAATCCGTGTACACTGTTCTGGCTTACAATCTGTTGATACTGAGGCCATAGACAAGTTGAACCCCTGGGGTCCTTTCCTCCATTCCCAAGGGGTCTTAGTGGTATACCAATAAGTGTGACTTGGAGCAAAAGCCACCTGGCCTGTATTCGCAGCGGGCATAGCAACTTGGAATAAATATTTTTCTTCCCTCATATAATCTTTTTCCCACTCAAAGTTACCACACTTCATTCCTTGTCTATTATCATGTCCTTGTCCTATCCTTATAGCTTTACAAGTGTCAAAACACACAGACAGCTTGGTATTTCCTCTTGTGGTATTGTGGGCAACGTATCCTCCCTTAGTTTGGGCTATAGCAAATAACCCTTCTGTTCCAGTAACTCCCCCTTTATATCCATATACATAAATGTTAGCAGTAATTGGACCTACTGCTTTTGGTTCATAGCACTGCATCCCTTGGGCTGTATAACACCTAAAATATTGAGTTTGATTACACACACAAGGTTGCACTTTAGTAGCATTACACTCTGGTCTTAGAGTGTGATATAATAAGGTACTAGTAACTATATTCCCTGGCTTAGTCTTTTTAATACATTCTGTGCACTCTTGGCAGGGTCCGAACTTCGTTGTGGTCTGTTTTGTAGTAACAGTAGTTCTCATCTTTCTAACAGGAGGGGATAAGGAATGGACAGGCTGATGAGTCTGAACAAGTTCTTCCCATAATACTTCACACAGCCCTTCCCATTCAGGTTGTAAATACTGACTCCTAGTATTGTTACATAGAAAGTAGAGATAATCAGTGCTTTCCCCTTCTGTGCCACAACCACTGTACCACAAGGCCTTCCCTATCCAATGGCACCTTGGGTCTCCCCTGGTTGCATTTTCACACATCTGGGTAATTCCACTCATCCACTCTCTACTTTGATTTTTACAAGTCCAAGCTGGATCTCTCTGGGTTTGCCTTGGTGTTACTTCCAGAGTCAGATTACATCCATATTGAGTAGTTTTCCAGTATTGGAACTCTCCCTTTTGATGTCACCCACCTTTTAGACAGATAATAGTACTAGTTGCTCTCTTTTCTCTCCGCAGAAAGTGTCTCCTCATAGCCGAAGCTGTCCATATCCACAAGGGAATAGGAGGAAATTCAAAGGAGTCTGGAGAAGCCACTAAAGAGTGACTAGTCAAATAAGTTTTCCCTTCCCACATGGTACAGGTATATTTACCTATAGTCTCCCTGGTTACTTGTAAATATAGAGTATTTTGACACTTACCCCCTTTATTTTGCGTTACCCAGCTTTTTTCCTGACCTACTTGCTGCCAGTTTGGTTGCAACTTAGATTCACACCACCAAATTTTGGGTTAAAGATCCAATTCATGGGACAGTGTTCACTCTCTTTGTCATTATAACACCGAATTTGTGTCCAAGTTCCATTAGGTTCAAAGATTCTAGGCGGCTCAATCCATAATTCTCCCCCAATCTCCACTATTGTCATATTCAAAAGGATATAAGTCATTGTCTTTTTAACACCAGTTTCAATGGTTCTTTTTGAAATGCTTTCCATGTTTCCGACTCCTCAAGATTAGCCTTCTTTACTCGGGTATAATGAGTCCAACCCTTTTCTTGTGTTCGAATGGCAGTGTCTGTGGTCAATAACACCAAGAACGGTCCATCCCACTTCGGTTTGAGGGAATCATCTTTCCACGTCTTTATCCACACTTGGTCTCCGACTTCTATGGAGTGGACTTTGAAGCTTAGAGGAGGAGTTTGTATCAAATAGCCAGTTTTTCTGAAAGAATCAAAAGTCTGGGACAGTATTTGCAAGTATTGAATCAGTCCCTTATCTTTACTAGGTAGATTCCCCATTTGTATACCAGCATTTCTTAGTGGCATGCCAAATAACATCTCATAAGGTGAAATCCCAACATCCCTCCTAGGTTGTGTTCTTATTCTAAACAGGGCTATAGGCAAAGTTTTCATCCAATTCATTCCTGTTTCCAAATATAATTTCGTTAACATAGTTTTAATCTTTCCATTCATTTTCAGGTCTCTGTCTTGCTCCTGTTTTAGCTAGACCTACATATATACTAAAATTGAAATATGTTGGCATTGATGGATCATAACATTGTATCTTCTTGTCTTCTCCCTTACAAACTGAATATTGTGTGTTATTTAATTGACACATAGATTGAAATATACATCCCCTAGGTGCTGGGGTATAATATACCAAGGTTTTAATTACTGCGTTTCCTTTGGTGGCATTCGTAATGCAGGCTTCACATCCTTCTGTTTTTGTTGCTCTCCTATATCGTTCTCCAGTCATAGATCTGGTTTGGACATTCGATTACTGTCGCTTTAAAGGTTCTGGATTTGGAACACAGGTCCACTGTTCTTTTGGTTCAGCTACTGGTCCCTTCACTCGTGTGTAGTGGGTCCACCCTTTTTCTTTCGTCCAGACTGCTGTTTCAGAGGTCAGCAACACTGGAATGGTCCTTCCCACTTAGGTTGCAGTTTTTCCTCCTTTCACGTTCGGATCAGGATCCACTGTCCCACCTCAAACTTGTGGACAGGAAATTTCAAAGGGGGTGTTTAGATCAGCAAGCCTTGTTTCCTGAGATAAGACAAAGCAGAAAACAGCCCCAGTATCTAATTCTTTATAAACATGTCATTAGTTTTCATATTGTGGAATTTCCTACTTGAGATGATTTAAAATCAACTTGAATGCATTGAAATAGCCTCACCATTAGATGTTATAGAGCATTTTATGTATTTGTCTACATATCATATAACCAACCATATATTAACCATAGAAAAGTATCAATTATCCCTCCCCTAGCCATTTCTTTTATCCGTATTTACAAACACATTGCTTAGTAAAGAGCCAACAAAGGAGCGCTCACCAACTCTGCTTGAGTTTGTTTGCATACAAATCTTTATTCAAAACACATAGCTCATTTATAATCCCAAAATTTTCTCAACTCCTTCGTTTTAAACAAGGGTTGAATTACCATTCCTTCAGGTCTCCTAGATATTATGTTTTTATCAGTGTGTCCTGCACACAGACATAAAAACATAAAAATAAAACTACAGTATAGGTGTATTCAAGTTCTTCTCATATTTCATTACTATAAGAATGGGTATTAAATTTCACATCCACCCCACCTTCCTCCCAAAGCAGAATTCCAAGCGGAGAAAAAAGTTAAAATGAGCAGCCCCCCCCCCTTTTCTTTCTGTCTCTCACTCTTAAAGCAACACAGCCAGCTGAAAACGAAGGGGGAGGAATAGCTTTCTCTCCTTCACATGAATTTGCCATAAATTCTCTCACATTCTCCATGGAACTCTTCTCATGCAAACACTTGCTAAAACAATAAAACCTGCAGTTTAAATGGGGGAGAAACTCACTCACACACACACACACACAGAGAGAGAGAGAGAGAGACAGGATCAGCATATCCATACATTCACTTCCATTCAAACTGCTTGTATAAACACTTTCATATAGGGATATTTCATTTCATACTTTCTCTTGACAAATCAATAACTATTATTATTATTTCAAGGAGCTGTTCAAAAGCCAATGAGCTCCTTTCCCTCCCCTAGTAAAAACTATCCTCTTCTTCCCACACTGAGTAAACTTGCTGTTCTCTCGCGCGTTTAGGGCAATTTTTTTTTTAAAGTGGCCCTTCATTCCACATCCAAAGCACGTTGTCTCCTTATTCTGGTATCCACCTTGAAATCCTCCAAATCCCCTTCCTCTACTCCCATTAACATACTGGTTCCTTTCATCCCCCCTATATCTTGTCTCAAAGGGACTCTTCTTATCCCCAAACTCTCTTCTAGGAGGTTTTTCCTGCTTCATTACTTGCTGTTCTGTTGCTACCATCATCTGTCACCCAAATTAGCGCATAATCTAATTCATTATCTAAACTCTTACATTTCTTTTTCTTCACATAGTTATATAAATTGTGACACTGAAAATAATCTGTGGAGCCATTCCTTGGCCACTCCACATTATCGTCCTCCCACCAAACAAAACAACATAAATTGACCATATCTTCTTTATTCAACCCCAACCTCAAAATCTCCCGGTTATAGGGCGGGGATCCCCATCCAGCCAATATTTTGCCCAAAGGGCCATTCGGGTCGATTTTAAGTTTGGGGTTTTTACGGATCCTTTTAACACACTTTTTCCCCGGATTGGTCGACCCTGTATTGCCCCCCATTTCTTTTATGGGTGCTCAGCCTATCTTGAGTATGTGTGCCTATGTCCCTCCCAGCAACTCCTTCTCAATTCCACACGTCACCGTCTCCGGATATTCAATAATATCCCCTTCACTCACTCCGTCCTGCAGACCTCCCCGAGGTCCCTCAAAAGGACTTCCACCCGGCCCCGTTGCCAGTTCTCACATCCACACACTCTATCCCGACCGCCCTGGACTCTTGTGTTCTGGTGTTTTCAAACCAGTACTCACCAGGGTCTGCGCGCAGATGTTACCCGGTCTGTCTTCAGGCTGTTCCGCACTTTATTCACCCTTCTCCTAATACTCGTCTTTATTAAAATTTTACGGGTTTTCCAAGAGCTCCGCAGTCCTCTGGGTGGTTCCCCTCCTTTCAAAAGGAAAGGGGTGCACCTAAGGAGGACCCCTCAGAGTCCCAGCGCAGATTGGATCCCGGTCGAGCCCCCAATTTGTTTGTAGAATTCCTTGAAAGAAATTCAGAGACGAGGTTCGGAGTAGCAGAATAAAGTTTCTTTTATTATCAAAGTTGAGTTTAGTAAAAGAAAACGGTTTGCAAAGCGTGGTGAAACTTAACCATGCACTCACAAGAGTTGCAGGGAAAAGCCACACCTCCTACAGAAGCGTAACAGCAGTTATACCCCTCCCTATCTCCTCCTATACCTACGTCAGCTATTCCTGACGTGGCAGGTCACAAACCTATCAGACGACACAATTATTCTATCTTACCTCCTACCTTACCATATATGGGTATTCTTTTGTTCTCTACATGTGGACATTCTTTACTTAGTTCCAGGCACGTACTCAGGTTTTCTTGCACATGCTCAGTGAGCCTGTTGCTGAATAGAAAATTTTAAACTTTTCTAGAACCTTCCCATTCTGTCCTACCAAGTCCCAATTTTTAGCTTTTAATGAATCCAACTTTTTTCTCATGCACATATTAGAACATTTCCCGTTGATTAGTCATTAGGCCATATCAAGACACAGAATATAAAACACAGCACATTAACAAAATTGCATGTAAAAACAGAATTTAGAAAAATAAGCACAATAGAATAAGCATAAAGAATGAAAAGAGTATTTCTTTATAACCCCAGAATTTACCACAATCAGACCATAATTTCCTTCTGAAAAGGGCTTATATATAATTTTTGAATTCTAAGCACAGAGGAAATACATTTTTTAAAATATTAGGATCCCAATAGATAGTTTCTCTAAAATGCAATTCAAGATATTGATCTCCTTCTTTCTTAAATAATTTTCATTAAAATAATAGATGTATTACATCTTCTATTTCTGGAGCTCCACAAATACAAGTATATTCATTTTAAGGAGTTTGGAAGATTTAACTCAATAGTTGGAAGGTACATTTGTAGCAGCTGATGCTTTCAGTATGCCAGCCTTACTGAAGATGGCCCTACTTTTCTCTAATTTGACCATCTTGGATTCTTTGTGCAGCATTTTTTTAGTTTTTTTAGTGGCAAAAAAGACTTTATAAATATAATCAAAACAATTTAGTACAGACAAATATCAAAAATAATTGTAAATAGAAATTTTACAGAAAATATCAATATTAAAAAAGGCACAAGACAAGGATGTCCACTATCTCCATTGCTATTTATACTAACATTGGAGATATTGAACAGAAACATTAAACAAGATATGGAAATTAAAGGACTGGAAATAAAAAATGAAAAATACAAATTACAAGCATTTGCAGACGATTTAGTTTTTATGCTAGAAGAGCCTCTCGATACAAGCTTTAAGCTTATGAAAAAGACAGAAGAATTTGGAGGTGTGCAGGTCTGAAAATAAGCAGACTAAAATAGACAGGAAAGACTAAAAATCTTAGAGAAAAATAAAAAAATCAGTTATCAGAAAAAACAGGTCTTCAAATAGTCAAAAATGTTAAGTACTTGGGAATCTACCTAACAGCAAGATGTGCAACAATAAAATAAGATAATTACGTAAAACTATTAAACCAAATAAAATTAGACTTGGAAAAATGGAAAAACTTACAACTTTCAATGCTGAGGAGAATAGCAACAGTGAAGATGAATATTTTACCAAAAATACTCTTTTTGTTTCAAACAATACCTATAAAAGTGGGGAAAAACTTCTTTGATGAACTAAACAAATCAATACTGAAATTTATTGGGCAAGACAGAAAAGCTAGAATAAAATTGAAAATACTTCAAGACGCAAAAGAAAATGGAGGATTTGGACTGCTAGACTGGAATCTATATTACCAAGCAGCCATGCTAACATGGCTAAAAGAGTGAATAACTCTTATAGAAAGAAAATTACTGTACCTACAACTTGGATGGCATGCCTTTCAATGGAACGGGAAAAATAAAAATCACAGATACTTTCAATATCACTACATAAGAAATGCACTTTTGCTAGAATGGGAAAAAATAAAAGTGAAAATCTATATGTCAACGCTGCTAACATTGGATGTTCTTGCTTTGACAACATATGGAGATGCAGCCTTTTTCTTTCTTATGCTTTACTCTTAGAATTAGATGATACTGGGGGAGGGGGAGGAATGTGATGGGAGTTAGTCAGACATAACAATATTATAATGGTGTGTGAATTCAGGGCATTTATAATAAGAGATGATAAGGCATGGCAGGATGAAGAACTGGTGGGGAAGCCAGCATTTCAAACTAATTGGAGAATGTGATTTGTGACTGTTAGTTGTAGGAAGGAATTGTGGTTTGATCTATGTGCTGAAGGGAGGGGAAGTCATATTTTGGCTTGGATTATGTAAATGCCAATGTGTTGCTGCTCGAATAAAGATTCTTTAAGGTAAACAATGCCTCGAAGTTCTTTGAAGAGTTTCATATGTCAGAACCATAACATTAAGCCAAAAGCTCCAATTTTCCTAACGATCTAGGGGTCCTGAGCCCCAGCTGCTATCTCTAGAAAGGAGAGATAAGCTTGCAAAGATTTGGGGAAGATTTCATCATGGACAAAGAGGAAATGTCTGAAGCCAGTACCCCGACAGCGGCTGCTACCCCGGGGGGGGGGAGCGACAGCCGGCACGCCAGTGCAGAAGGAGCTTTTTCCAGCTGGGGAGAGCTACTAGGTCATCTGCCACTGAGGACTCAAGTGAGTGTAAATATCTGCCTGCAGCTAGTAGTCAGTCAGTGGAGAAGCTGGTGGAAAAATTTGAGGGGGTAGAAATGAGAAGCAGAGAGCAACCTTCCCATTCCCCACATGCCAGAGATCAGGATGGTCAACGGGGCAGCCTTCAACTCCTACTGAGAGGACCAACCAGCCCCTCCTTCACAGATCAGGCAGCCTTCCTGTCCTGAAGCCCCTTACCAGGACCTCCAGCCCCACAGAGGGAGACAGCTCCAGTCCCCGCCCCTTCAGAAGCCCCAACCACCACCAATGATGTGAGGGCCTGGATAGTTGCTGGGACAACCAATCCAGAGACTGGTGTGCATATTGATCACCCAATCTGGACCCCCTGCAGCAATGGGGATTAGAGCAGTCCCTGCAGGTGGGACATTAGCAATTTCTGATCCTGCAGCAGCTAATAGAGGCCTTGCAACAACTGGGGGTAATGCAGAGGCCAGAAGACCTGCAACCGGTGGGAGGACAGCTGCAGCAAGGGGGATGGTCGCCACCCCCTAATGTGCAGCAACCACTGAGGGGCCTGCAGATGATGGAGTTCCAACAACAACCCCCTCTGAGGCCACAGGGGGCCCTACAGCAGTTGAGGATGCCACAACTCCCAGCAGACCAACAGCAGGGGGAATGGCAACAGCCCCCGAATATGCCACCCCAGGGAATGCAGCAGCAGCCACAGTGGGGACCCCAGCAGCCATTGAATCAGCAGCCAGATTGGGGCCAACAGCAAATGGGGGTGCAACAACCACAGTAGGGAGCCCAGAATCCAATAATTGCTCCACCTTTCAGAGCAACCTTCAATGGGGACCCAGAGAAGCTGATTTTTTTTTCAACCAAGTGCGCTCTCATTTGAACTGCTGTATCCAGCTGCTATTTTTTTTTATATTTAAAATTTTTATTTTTTTTCCATTTAAACATTATAAAAATACAATACAATTTTAAAATAAGATAAATTCATAACCATTGGTGCGACCCGCCCATTCCCCCCAGGCTGCGTCCACCCTTTCTTAAAACATTCCCTACTTCCCTCCTCATTCTCTCCTCCCCTCCTACTCTTTTCCCCTCCCCCTCTCCTCTCAATATCCTACTTCCTCTCTATGCCTTCTCTCCTCCCGTCCCTATCAAACCCATGAACACAGCATAAGGGGAGTGCCCGGGCCGCACTCCTATAAACAACCATTATCTATACTATACTTCCCCCCCCCTCTTACCCTCCCTCCCACCACCAACCCCCCTCCCTCTGTACCCAGCTGCTATTGTTGATGTGATTGCATGCAGCTTAGAGGGAGAGGCATCCAAATGGCTGAACAACTTATATAATGAGCAAGCCCCTGAATTGGAGGACCCCCACCTCTTCCTCCTAGGACTGAGAGAAAAATTTGAGGACCCATCCATTGCCCTCAAAGCAGAAGAACAAATCCATAAGATAAAACAAGCTGGCAGGCCTGCTCTGGAGTATGTGCGAGAGTTTTGCAAGATAGCTGGTCACATAGAGAGGTGGCCTGAGCAGTCCCTAATCCACCACTTCAAAGAAGGGTTGGATGATCACCTCTCAGGCATGCATCTATTCAGTAGTACCTGATCAACTGCAAGAGTGATATCAGACAGCGGTATGGCTAGATGTTTAGCTCACCCGCTACAAGAAACCTCCCCCACCTGAAGCTGAGCAGAGGCCAGAGCAACCAAAATGGCAACTACCACCCCCAAAAACCTCAAACTGCTGTAACTGCTGAAAGACCCAAGCCACCTACAGTCCCACCAATCAAGTGCTTCCGATGCAGATAGCAGAGACATCGAGCAGCGAATTGCCCAGTCCCCTACTTCCAACAGCAGAGTAGACCGGGACCAGCAGCAAGAAAGAAATCTGCCCAGCAGCCAACAAGAGAGAAATCCAATTGGATCACACAAGAACCGGTTGCCCAAGTCACATCCCCCCAGCAGGAGGATGCTGGGACTAGGACTGGATCCACCCCTACTCTACCCTCTTGATAGCGACAATGAAGGAGAGAATGACCTGATGGTGAGTCGACATGTCCCATCTTTCTCACTGCCAGCCAAACTCATAATCCCTAAGTCAGGAGCACAGGCAGACTTAAAAGTGCTAGTCAATTCTGGATGCTCCCGGTGCATCATTAGCTTGCCATTTGCCATGAAAATGGGCATACGAGCAAAGCTGGTCTCCAAACCTGTGAGGTTTGCACAAGCTGATGGCTCCCTGATGGGAGAGACTTTAGTCACGCAGTTAACTGAGCCCCTATGTTTAGAAATAGGAGAGTACTGGGAATTCATTCATTTCCTGGTGGCTCCAAAAATGACTGAGACTGTGATCCTAGGATTAGCCTGGTTGGACAAATGGAAGCCATTTATCTGGTGGGAGAAGGGAATGAGAATTGTGAGGCTACCTATAGGGCCCAAGCCCCCTATTGATTCAACGGATGTTACAGGAAACTTTAGCCCACCCAACAAGCGAGTGCATATGGCTTCCTCACTGCCACCAGCCAAGCCACTCATCCTCAGTGAGTACCGGGACCTGGTGGAGGCATTTAGTGAGAAGAAATGTGACACCTTGCCTCCCCATTGATCCAATGATTGTTCCATTGAACTGTTGCCAGGAGCCAAACTCCCACGACCAAGAATGTACGCCATGTCCCCCTCTTGAAATGGAGGAGATGCAGCAATACATGGACAAAAACCTAGAGAGAGGGTTCATTGAATGGGCCAAGTCTGCTGTGGGAGCCCCTGTGTTGTTTAAAGAAAAAAAAGATGGGCCTCTTTGTCTCTGTGTAGACTATAAGGGTCTGAACACTGTGAGTGTGGAAAATAAATACCCCCTCCCCCTCCTGAAGGACTTACTAACCCACCTGGCTAACGGGAGTGTCTTCACTAAATTAGACCTGAAGGAGGCATATTACCGGGTGAGAATAAAGAGGGAGATGAGTGGAAAACTGCCTTCAACTGCCCCGTGGGGAGCTATCAGTTCAAAGTCATGCCATTTGGACTACAGGGCCCCCCAGATGTATTCATACAGTTGATTAATGAGGTCCTACATGATCATTTATACAAAGGGGTTCTCGTGTATCTTGATGACATCCTGATATACAGCACAAATATGACTGATCATATAAGGCTGGTGAGAGAAGTGTTAAAGAAACTATTGAATGCCAAGCTTTATGTCAAACTGTCAAAATGTGAATTTCACCAGACCCAATTAGATTATCTTGGCTATAGAATTTCCAACGAGGGCATTGAAATAGATCCAGCCAAGGTGAAAGCTATAATCGAATGGCAGCTCCAAAAAACTCGCAAACAGTCCAGAGCTTTCTGGGTTTTGCCACCTTCTACCATCAGTTTATCCCCTTCTTTGCTGAGATTGCCCTACCCCTTACAGAACTACTCAAAACAGGCAAAGGAGGAGGGAAGCAGCGACCGGGCCAATCACTAGCATGGACGATGGGCTGTCAAACTGCTTCTGAGAACCTAAAAAGACTAATTGTTGTTGAACTGGTCCTAAAGCATCCCTGCCCAGAGGAGCCCTTTGTAATTTAAGCTGACACCAGTGATGTGGCCATCAGAGCTCTATTGATGCAAAAGAACCAAAGTTGAGCTTTGAAACCCTGCGCCTACACCTCCAAATATTTTACTGAGTGTGAAAGGAGGTGGACGATCTGGGAAAAGGAGGCTTTTGTAACCCAATGGACTCTATTAAACTGGAGACACTATCTAGAAGGGAGAAAGGTGCCTTTTGAAGTATGGACAGATCACAAAAATCTGGGAAGCACTGAAAACTCCCCGGAAATTGTCCCCGAAACAGGTGCGCTGGGCACAATACTTTAATCGTTTTAATTTCACTCTAAAGTACATTCTGGGAGGGAAAAACATCATAGCTGATGCTCTATCCAGACTGCCACAGTACAAAAGCCAGCGTGAAGAGATTAATGAGGCAATTATCTCCAATCCACAAACTGCTGCTCAACTCATGCCTTGCAGGGCCCCTAATCCTGATGACCCTGGCGCAAAGAAAATAAAACAAGAGCTTCTCACTGATCAATGGTTCAAGGATAATCAAATGTCCCTAACATGCAGGGATGGTTTGGCTTGGAAGGGGGGGTTGTACTTGCCAGAAGCCCTCCATCTTAATGCTCTCAAACACAGCCATGACATAAAACAGGCTGGACACTTTGGATATTTAAATACTCTACATCTCATCCGCCGGCAGTTCTGGTGGCCAGGGTTAAAACGGAATGTGGAAAATTATGTCAGGAGTTGTACTGTATGTGACACCATTAAAAGAATTCCAGGGAAACCATCTGGGTTACTGCAGCTGGTGGCAGACCCTTCTCAACCCTGGGAAGAAATAGCTATGGACTTTATAGTAGACCTACCTGAAAGTAGAGGAAATACCGTCATCTGGACTGCAATAGACATGTTCTCGAAGCAGGCTCATTTCATTGCCTGCAAAGGACTCCCATCTGCCCAACGACTGACCAAATTGTTCCTGAAACATATCTACCGGCTGCATGGCATCCCTAAGCAAATAATTTCGGACAGGGGTGCAGTTCACAGCTATGTTTTGGAGGAGTTTTCTTAAATTAATTGGATCATCTTAATATCTATCATTTACTTTTCATCCATCTATTAATGGGGCCGCAGAAGCCGCTAACAAGATGGTGGAGCAATAGCTCAGATGTTATGTTTCCAAC
Organism: Crotalus tigris; assembly: GCF_016545835.1. NCBI lineage: Eukaryota > Metazoa > Chordata > Lepidosauria > Squamata > Viperidae > Crotalus > Crotalus tigris. The sequence continues at coordinate 353,047 of NW_024100630.1, read as the reverse complement.
CAACAAACCAACTGGACCGACCTCCTCCCTTTTGCAGAGGTGGCTTACAACAACTCTGTTCACAGCAGCACTGGCTTCACACCTTAGAAAGTAGCTACAGGAAAAGAGCTCAACCCAATACCTGAATACCCTCAAGCATTTTCTGCTTCTCAGATATTTGATCAAGGGGTGAGGGGTGGGAAGAGGTTTGAAAAGCCATGAAAGCTGCTTTAAAAAAGACTTCTGAGACTTATAAAAAGCAGGCAGACGAAAAGAGAGTCCCTCAAAGAATGTTCCAAATTGGGGAAAAGGTCTATCTGTCGACTAAATATTTACGCCTTAAATTACTCAGTAAGAAATTAGGATTGAAATTCTTGGGGCCTTTCCCCATCGTAAGAATCATCAACCCGGTTACAGTAGAATTAAAACTCCTTAAGCTTTTAAGGAGAATTCACCCCGTCTTCCATTGCAGCTTGTTGAAAGCTTTGCGAGGCTCCACTTTAAGACCTCCCCCTAAGAAGGCACCCAGACCCCTCATAGTGGTGGGTCAAACTCACTATGAAGTAAAGCGTATTCTTGATTCTAGAATTTTTAAAGGGAAATTGCAGTACCTAGTACAATAGAAGGGATACTCGCTAACTGAAGCCACTTGGGTGAAATCTAGTGATGTGAAAGCTAACAGGCTCATCAAAAGGTCCTATCAGAAACACCTTAACAAACTGAGAGACAGTCCCTAACATATGTGTTTGTTTATGCTACAGGAGCTTGTGTGTGTGTAAAGGGGGCTGGATGTCAACACTGCTAACATTGGATGTTCTTGCTTTGACAACATATGGAGATGCAGCATTTTTCTTTCTTATGCTTTACTTTTAGAATTAGGTGGTACTGGGGGAGGGGGAGGAATGTGATGAGAGTTAGTCAGACATAATAATATTGTAATGTTCAGGGCATTTGTAATAAGAGATGATAAGGCATGGCAGGATGAAAAACTGGGTGGAAAGCTAGCATTTCAAGCTAATTGGAGAATGTGATTTATGACTGTTAGTTGTAGGAAGGAATTGTGCTTTGATCTATGTGCTGAGGGGAGGGGAAGTCATATTTTGAATTGGACTATATAAGTGCCTATGTGTTGCTGCTCGAATAATGATTCTTTAAGGTAAACAATGCCTTGAAGTTCTTTGAAGAGTTTGATACGTCAGAGCCATAGCACTATATGAAAATACCTGGATGGCTTTCAAAAATGGAAGCATTTGTTCACCCAAACTTAATAAACTATGACAAACTTGTGATTTATAAAGACATTTTAAATAAAGAAGGAAAATTAAAACATAGACAAGAACTAGAAGAACAGGATATTGACTTATCATGGTGGCCATATCTGCAAATCCAAATAAGATATGAAAAAGATGTTCAAATATCTGGATTCTATAAGGAACAGACAGAATTTGATAAGATATTACTGATATCAGATGAAAAAATTGATTAAGAAACTTTATAAATATATGCTAAGTTTAAAGATGGAAGAGGAGCAAGATAAAGAAACAATGATAACATGGGCAAAGAATTTGGGATATAATATAGAACTAGAAAAATGGCAAAGCCTTTGGGAAAGAAATTCTAGAATAACAAAACCAGTAGCGTACAAAGAAAAATTATATAAAATGTTTTATAAATGGCATTTAACATCTGTGAGGTTAGCAAAAATGTGTAAAACTATATCAAGCAATTGTTGGAAATGTAAACAAAAACCAGTCATTTATTACCATCTTTGGTGGACATGTTCTAAAGCTAAAAGATTTTGGTTAAGAATACATACATGGTTAGAGAAAATGAAAAAAAAAAACATATAGAGTTTAAGTCAGAATTATTTTTGTTAGGAATAATTGTAGGTAATTATGAGAAAAAGTGTATATATTTAATTTTACATATATTAACTGCAGTGAGAATTGTATTTGCTCAATATTGGAAAAATGAAGATTTACCAGCAGAGGAAGTATTAATTTAAAAAATCTTACAGTGTGTAGAAATGGATAGATTGACATTGAAATGAAACAGAAAGAAGACTCAATTTATTTTAGAACATGGGATACTTTTTATCATTGGCTACAAAAAAGAGGCAGAGAGAAAGAAACTTAATATGTATTACTAAACTAGACATTGAAACCCAGACAATATGTTGCTGGCAATATTTTAAGGACTTGTAAGTATAAAAAACTATATATATAAAAGAAGCAACGGATGGAAACTAATTAAGGAGAGAAGCAACCTGGAATTAAGAAGAAATTTCCTAACAGTTAGAACAATTAACCAGTGGAACAACCTGCCTCCAGAAGCGGTGAATGCTCCAACACTGGAAATTCTTAAAAAGAGACTGGACAGCCATTTGTCTGAAATGGTATAGGGTTTCCTGCCTGAGCAGGGGTGTTGGACTAGATGACCTCCAAGCTCCCTTCTAACTCTATTATTATTATTATTATTATTATTATTATTATTATTATTATTATTATTATTATTCATACCATTAATTTTATTAAAAATAATTATATACCCCAATTTTATAAATTGTATAAATTCCCAATTCTGCTCTGAGGGCAGCAGTTGAAGTCCTTTTATCCACTCTCAAGATACCTCAGATGATGTGACCGGATTTGTTCTAATAGTGATATAAATTAAATCCCAAAGTTCAGCTCAATAGAAGTGCATAATAGTAACATCGTTATTTTGTATTTAATAATTCAGTCTAAGGAAGCCGCATAGATATTATATTTTTTTAAAAAAAATAACAGTGCATTGAGTTGTGCCTTCCAAATGAGCTCCTTTGATGTTGAGGGAGCCCAGATCCAGTCACAGAGAAAAGTTCCCCCAGGTAAGGAAAGGTGTGAACTTGCTCTGTTCCCTCCTCATTGATTAGCCCTATAGGGCAATGCTGTCATTTCCCAAAGACCATCATTTTTGACTTTGACTCATCCATAATCAGATAATTATTAGGAGAATAGGAGCCAGTTCCTCTCAACAGTGCATGCAACCCAAATGTCATATTGGCAACAGCTTTGCCTTACCTTTTGGTGCATATCAATCCTACTTCTCATGTCTCCATTGAGCCCCAAACACACTCTCAAAGAAATGAACAAAAATGGGATGGAAGGGACCATGGAGATTTTCTAGTCCGACCCCCTGCCCATAGCAAGAGATCTTATACCAATCCAGACAAAAGGAATGTCCAGCCTCTTTTTGAAAATCTCCATTAATGGAGCACCACAACTTCATGAGGCAAGCCGTTCCACTGATTATTTATTTATTTATTTATTTATTTAATTTTATTTATATGCCGCCCAATCCCAAAGGACTCAGGGCAGCGTACAAAATTAAAACAATCATCTAACAATAAAACAATAAAATAATACAATCATACAGTGTGTCTGATCATATCCCGCCCCCCCCCCCGGGGACATCAGCCCCAGGCCTGCCAGAACAGGAGAGTTTTAACGGCTTTCTTAAAGGCCGGCAGGGTGGGAGTAGTTTGAACCTCGGGGGGAAGTTGATTCCACCAGGTCGGAGCCACCACAGAAAAGGCCCTTCCCCGAGGGCCCGCCAGCCGACATTGTCTGGCCGACGGGACCTGAAGGAGCCCCAATCTATGGGACCTCACTGTCAGTGCTTGTAGAAAGGGCTTTGAGCAGAGTCAACATCCTGAGCTCCATTTGAAGGGCAGTCAATTTCTTCCATAATATTTCTTTGTTTACTGTGTTAAATGCTATAAAGGCAGCAAACCATTATTTCCTCTGACTACTATTTTTATAGTTAGATGGTTCAAGACAAAAGAATGGTCAAGAGTGGATCACATCTGCTTAAAGACTGCTGGTTCTTCTACAAGGAATGCACTTTTCATCCACCTACTATCAATTCTTTTCAAGTGGATGTTTGCATATATTTTGGTCACAAGATCTGTTAGAGAAATGGGCCTGGAATTGCTAGGTTCCTTTTTATTCCCATTTTTATATGTAGGAATTACAATTGCCATCTTTGATCCAAATGGGCATGGCGGATATTATTTATATGTGTAAATGTATCTGTCAATGGAGGGTCCCACCAGTTGGGATATTTCCTGAATTGTTCAGCTGGTTGAAATTCCTCTGCAGAGGCCATATTGCTCTTCAAACCTTTTATGATGAATTTCATCATGAGAATTTTGATACGTTGATACGTTGCCTAACATATTTGTAGATTTTTAATAAAATGGTTGGTTAATGTTACATAAAGGTTCATAATACATATATATTTTATCATCAGTAGGGAAGGTAATCCTGTAGGACATTGTTTAAAAATCTGAGATTTGTTCATGATTGGGGATATCATTATTTTGGCTAAGACCATGAAAAAAATGTGAGTTTTCCATCAGTACTGCACATTCCTATTGTATAGAAGATCCTTTCATTTTTTTTCTTTTTTTTTAATTGAAAAGTTTTATACAAGTTTTTAACAATATCCCCCCCTAGAATAACCCCTCCCTCCCTCCCCCCTCACTTCCCAGAGCTGGTTACAGGGTTACAAATAAACAAGCAAATTCTAAATAAACTTATCCAATTATACAAATAGTAAAATCAATAATATACTTTAACTCGAATACAAAAAAAGAGAAAAAAATAACAATATAAGCATTTCCAAAATGAAAACTAAAAATTATTCATAGTCTGCATAATATATTTTAAACCCATATTTACTCTACATATAATTTATCCATCTTCACCTCGCTGAGGTGTATATTTCTTTTAAACAATCATTCATCCATAATAAACACAAAATTTTCCTCCAATATAACCTAAGCAACAAACGTACGTTCGATAAAATTGGCTCTTTGCTTTTTACCCCTAAGAAAGTCTATTAATACCCTCCTACTTAAAAAGTTTCAGCAAACCATTCATCTCAGTCACTAAAATTCTCAGCAACAGAGATCATTAGAAGTGAAATTCTTTTACACATTTACCCATCATATCTCATAATTATTTTTCACTTTAAATTAAGAATTTATAATATATATACTCCCAAATATTTAAACTTTTCCACTAAATCAACACCTTCTATTATTCCTTTTCATTACATCTACATACTACACAAATCATTCACTGTTCCTTTAAAACATACTAAACACAAATCATTCACTATTCCTTTAAAACATCTTCTATCTCAAAAAACTACTACAAAAGTTCATCATTTCCTTTTCTTTATTCCAACATCCGTCTTCTGCTGTTCTTTTAATTTACGTCTATAGGCTGCACGAGTCATTCTCGGTTCCTTTAAAAAATCTTCTGTCTCAAGATACTGCTGCAGAGGTTCGACCTGTATGTCACCTACATCTAAAAGCATAGCACTTTCAACCCGCTGCTCTTCCAACTTTTCTTCTATTATCTCAGGTCGTAAAGATAATGGAGAGCCTTCCTTCAAAACCGAAATGTAAAAATCTTTCACCTTTGAAATTGTATTAAGTCTGTAATATATCCCCGCATAATTCACCACTATTCCAACCGGTATGTCCCATCTGAATCGAACCTGTCATTTTTTAAACTCATCAACCAAAAAAGCAAAATCCTTTCTTTTTCTAAGAATTTTTGAAGGTATTTCTTTTAAAATTATAACATCTTGAGCTGCAATTTGAAATCTCTGCTTATAAAAAGCCTGTAAAATTTCATTATGAAGTGATCTCCTAGAAAAATAAATAACCACATCTCGTGGCAAATTCCTCTGTCTCACAAACCTTGAATTAACCCTAAAAAATTTTTCCGTCTCTCTCAGTAGTTCTTCAGGCTCAGACCCCAAAATGAAAGCTATATCTTTTACCACCACTTGTCTCAAATTCGCTTACATATTTTCCTTCATTCCCCTTATTCTTAAAGCAAATTCCATGTTTCTGTATTGTAACATAGTAATTTCATCCTGTATTATTTCCACGTTATTTTCCATTTTGTCAATTCGATCTTCCAGTTTTTCAAAATTTTCCACAGCATCATCAATACGATGATCCAGTCAATCTATATGACCAACAAACTTTTGAAACGCAAGCACTATGTCCTCTTCAGTTTCATGAATTTATTTTCAAAAAAACACTCCATCTCTTCTTTAATCTGTCGTGCCTTTTTTCCCAAGGCATCCTGTAAATCTTTAAGTATACATGCTGATGACAATGGAGAAGGTGGTGGAAACTTAGACTTAGCATGCTGAGCTGTCTGCATTACCGGGAAGATCAAGGCTTTAGAAGCAATAGAAGCTCCGAGACGCTTTGAAGCCATTTTATTTTTAAGACCATTTGTTAAGAAGTCTGCTAAAATCTTATAAAATCAACAAATACCCCCCAAAAAAAGAAAAAAGAAGGGGAAAAAAGACAAAAGCCCCCTTAAAAGAAAAAAAGAAGATTCTTGCAATTTATACAAATACAAAATCTGTTACATTGTTCCAAATAGAAGTTCTGGTCCTTTTACTCAAAGAATCAACATCTCAGTGCCATTTTTCACCACTCTTAATTGGAGGAAGGAGAAGATAAATTCTTTTCCAGAGTTAAAGTCTCGAAATAAACCCCATTTTAGTTTCTCCTGGTCAGCTCTGTCTGCTTTAAATTTTACTCACAAATTCATTTTAAGTGCAGATGTGGAAGCAGTGTCTAGCTTTGCCCTGAGGAAATCAGGGCAAAGGCATCCTGGAATGTGGAGAACACCCCAGACTCCATGGGAGCTCTCACCCTCTGACCACCAAAAAAGAAAGCTTTGGGGTCTCAGGGAGCTCTACCACTATCTGAGGAAAGCTCACCTCCTCCCCTTCACCCGAGGAGAGAGGTTTCAAGCTGCGAGACAGCTGTTGCTCGCTATCTCAGCTGGCTTTGACACATCCCAGGGAGGATGGCTGAAAAAAGCCACCGTCGGTGTGGCCGTCGCCACCGGAGGTCCTTTCATTGAACACAGAGCCTCTCCTCACCTTCACAAGTATGCAGCAGAAGCCTCTAAGCAAGTGGAATGATGTCATAAAAAGACAGGTCTCTTTTGATCCTTGCTTTTTCCTGACTGTATATCCCAATCCTTATTTATAACACTTACAAATGCCATGGTGAAAAGATAATTTTCAGCAGAACCAGTTCTTAAACAGCCTGATCCTGAGGAACTTTCCTCATCCAAGCTGATGCTAGTGATGTTGCAGCCCTGTGCCTACACTTCATGAATGCTTTTGGAAAGAGAGAGGAGATGGGCTGTTTGGGAGAAAGAGGCTTTTGTAGTGAGATGGGCATTATTAATTTGGTGCCATTTCTTGGAAGGGAGTAAAGTGCCTTTTGAAGTACAGACTGATCATTATTATTATTCAAAATAATATTGAATTACCTAGAGAAGACACGATTGAATCTATCGCTTACACACCAACACTACACTCACTTTAATAATAATAATAATTTTCATTTGCGGTCATATACCAAAATGCAAGCGGAACAAAAGAAAACACAAGAAAAATATAATCACAAACAATTAACACCAGAAGCCTTGGCTAAAGGGAATTACAACGTTCTCCTCTAATAGTTACAGCTCTTAGAAGAAATTTAGAAACCTGAGAAGTAATATTGGAGGAGCCATCCTCTAGACAATATAAGACCAAATTACTAACATTAGAACCAGAGGGATCAATTCCAAGGAGAGACAATAATTTAATTCTGGCTGTTTTATACATGATAAGACATGCTCCACAGTTTCAACTTCAGCCCTATCACAGGGGCACAGTTGCTCATTAAACAGGAGCCTCTTGAATCGCCCGTCGAGTAGTGCTGAGGGCTAGAGAAAAGACTCTTCTATACTTGGGGATGGTTAGAGTGTAGAAATATGAAGCCATCCTCAATCCATAATTATTAGAATGGCTAAAGATCAAACGGGAGCAGGTTTTGTTGGCTCTGGCTCTTAAGCATTGCAAATCTATATCCACAAGCCATTGGACTACCCTAAACTGGACATCCTTGAGACCATAATCTCCCAGAGCATCCCCTGTAAAACCTAGCAAGTGGAGTTTCTTTGTCAGCTCCCTTTCCCAACGAGAAGTATGAGAGTCAGCAAACACCAGGGAGAGGTAACTACCAGGGACTGCTGAAAAGAGCACCCAAAACCACCATTTAAAGGTTTAATCCACGCCAAGCACTCAACTGAATGCCCAGTTCCAGGTACATCGAAGCAAATCCAACACAGGGAGGAAAACCCAGAAGTTTCCTAAGAAAAACAGCCTGGGTTCTTTCAATACAATCCTTGAAGCCTCATATCCATATGGGAATTCCATAAAGAGTTTGGGCCAGGGCTTTGGCTTTATATATACGCAGAGCAGAAGGAGTAAACTGGCCTCCTTGGGTAAAAAAAATATCTTATAATCTGCTGATGGCTACAGGAGGCCGAATTCAGCACCTGGGTTCGATGTTTAGCCCAAGCACCAGTATTCTGAAATTGAATACCTAAATACTTAAAATGGAAAACCTGCCTAACAACATTACCATTGATAGCCCAGTTGTATGATTTCCATGCTCTAGAGAACACTAATACTTTGGATTTGTCATAATTAATAGACAAATGGTTCTCAGCACAGTAGGACCCAAATGCAGAAAGTAATCTTTTTAGACCGAGCTTGATTGTAATAGAAGGACCGCATCGTCAGCATAAAGAAGAAGCAGAATCTTTGTATTTAACAATTTTGGGGCATGGGACTCAATGCGTGCAATGTAAGAGGCCAGGTCAGATAAGAATAAATTAAACAGAAGAGGGGCCAGGACACAACCCTGCCTAACTCCGCTCTCAATCGGGATAGGATTTGAAAGTTCTCCCTGCAAGCCGCACCTAACCTGGCTAGAAGTCTGATTATACAACGATCTAATTAGGAACAAAAGACATTTGTCAATAGAACTTTTGTGCAATTTTGACCACAACAGTTCCCTTTAAATCGATAAAAGCAGTAAAGAGTTTGCCACCTGGTGTAATAGCGTATTTATCAACCAAGTGTGCTAAGACAAAACAATGGCCCAATGTGGCACAGCCTGCTTTAAACCCAATCTACTCTGCACCAATAATGTTAGACTCCTCAATCCAAATGAGGAGTCTACATTGAAGATATTTAGCATACAATTTCCCAATGATAGAAAGCAGGCTTATAGGGCGCTAATCGGCAGGGTTGTTCCTGTTTCCTCGTTTAAAAACTGGAATAATAATTGCTAGACTCCAAGAGATAGGAATCCTACCAGAGGAATTAATATGGGTGAAAAGTGTTGCCAAAAGAGGAATCCACCACTCCGGATTAGATTTTAACAAAATGGGGGATATAGCATCGGGGCCGGGGCCTTGCCTGACTTATGTTCTGAGATAAGCTCAGCGATTTCAGCATGAGTCACGGGTTGCCATATAGGAATTGCAAGAGGCAGTTGTGATCTAAGCTCGATCGAAATTATTGAAGCCTGAAAGATTGACAAAAAATGATTTTCCCAATCTCTGTTAGAAATACAGCAGAGAGGGAGTTCTTGGTAACCGGGAAGAGAGCTGGCAACAATTTGCCAAAATAGTCAGGTGTTCTTCTGGTGGATAGACAAGAGAAGTAAATCCCACTTTTCTGTCTCTTTAGCCATCTTTTTCTTAACAATTAGCCCTTTATACTCCCGCTTCAGGCAGTAATAGTCCTCTGGTGGGTGTTTGTCCCCTCAGTTACAGTAAAGCAAGTAAGCCCGGTTAATCTGGTTCCTAAGCATCTGGTTCCTAAGCATCAGACATTCTTTATCAAACCAGGAATTGCTTCTTAAGTGGCCTACAATCAGCTCCTAACTCCCTTTGAACACTATTGATTAGTGATTCAAAGGCCAAGATTGTCTCTGAGCCACTACTTGTTAGAACCTGATTATAAAGGCTGAGACATTCCAGAGATGATAAAAAGGAGTAGAACTTTCTTTCGGTATTGGAAGACCATTTGATCCTCTTTATAAAGAAGGCCGCATGGGGATCCAATATCTGGGGACCTTTAGATAAGTGTATATTTGAGGAAAGCCCAATAATTGTAACCAGGAGTTAATGATCACTCTCCGTGCAGCAGTCCATGTAGAAAGCATGGACTGCCTTAGTAACTGAGAAACCAGCACAAAATCAATAATGCTACTCCCACGTGAGGAACTAAAAGTAAACTCACTGACTAGATTGCCTGGGGTACTCCCGTTAAGGATTATCTTGTCATGTTGGGATGCTAAAAGTGCTAACTGAATACCAGCAAAATTTGTTAGTTCATCTTTAGAATGTCTAGCTGAAATCTGATGACCTACTGCCTGAAGGATTTCTGGGGAGTAAAGTGCCTCAATCGATGGAGGAACTTGGACTCCCAGTCGGGCATTAAAATCGCCCCCTATAAGGTGTATAGTCCTGGAAATTTAGTTTCAATACAAGTAATATTGTTCTCCAGTTCATCCCATTGAGCCTTAATGTCGGCTTGCCTCACCATCGGAGGAAGGTAGATGTTAAACACTAGCAATTTGCTGCATCCTTCTTAATTAGGAGCACCATAGCTAAAGAACCACAGGAGGACAGCTCCACTGTCTCCACCTTTAAAGAGATAGAGACCAAACAAGCCAAGCCACCCTTGGGTATTCCCGTCACTGATTGTTTGATGGCGGCCAAGGAAATGGCATAAACCCTGTAAGGGATATCTTATCACATGCCCAAGTCTCCTGAAGCAGAACCACATCAAATGCCTGACTATAGTTGGTAAATTCTATAGTACCACACCTTCTCCCCCAACCTGCTATGTTCCACAAAAGACATTTAAGAGTACAGAAGGGGGTTGCCAAATTTGATAGTCATTCTACATAATTAATTTTTTCAAGGGAGCTCTTCTGGTCCAAAAAGATACACCTGTTATTAAAAGGCAGTGTCACCTTCATGGGAGATAAAGGCAGGGAAGCGGGGAAGGGAGGCCAACCTTGTTCATGGGGCTGTAGAACTCTAAACGCACTCCAGTTCGTACTTGTAGCATTAGTTGGATGCTTGGCTGGCAGGCATTCTGTGGCATCAGCAGACAGGGTCTGAGGGAGCCCATGATCATCATATTGACCAGTTAGACATCCTGGAAAAAGGGCCAGGGGAACTTCCACTGATGGATCAGTATGGGCTCCCTGGAATCCAGGGAAATCCTTCTCAGGTAGTGAGAAACTCCAAAGCTTGGCTTTACCTGCAGCCAGACGCTTAATAATTTGGGCCCTTTCTGAATGTGGGAGCGCACGGAAGGAGTCGAAGAGCTGTATCTCCTCCTGGTTCCAGAAATTATCTTGAGATAAGTCAGTCACATGAATAGATGGAATCCCAGACTCGCCTGGGGCTTATTCGCTAAGAAGTCTTGAATATCCTGGGCTGATGTCGCTTCCTTTGAGGCCATTTCTTCCCAGCTGATCAAGTCAAGGCAAGGATCCTGATGAGCTATTACTCGCTGAGGAGGGTTGGTTTGATTGACAGTAGGAAGATCAGTCAAAACCCCATCAGAGAGGACACCATCAGGAGATTTTACAAGCATCGATGTATATTTAGTAGATGGACTAACATCAGAGGTGACGTTCAAGGTTGGCACATTAACATGTGCTACTGAAGATCTTTTAGGGCAGTAAATCTCCTAACACTCACAGGTGGTCGATTGCTTAAAAGAGGCTTAGTCGGCATACCTTTGAAGACTCTTCTTGGCAAAATGCCGAAAGACCTTAGTAGAGATCTTCTCCTGAAGTTTAGTTTGGGGGTGTTAGAATTGTCAAAACTAAGTAACACTCGAGTGCAGTATATAGAGGAGGGTAAAAATCCAACCTTCTTCAAATCATCAGCTTCCAACCCCAATTGCTGTAGTATATGACCCCTTGCCAGCCGTATTGAGCCCCAGCGCGGCAAGTAGCCGTTAATAGGATTGATATTTAGGGCCACCTGTTTTGGCTGTAAAACCAGTTGACTATTTGCATCTAGGGAAATAGAGTTCGAACTATTGATAGTATTACATTGAGCAGATCTTTTACTGAGGCTTGACAAGGGAGGTCCTGCTACCGCATCGGGATGCCAAGCAGCCGGCCCACCACTACCACTGGCAACCCAAGAAACTAAATAATTTAGGGTACTTATTATTTTATCAAGTTGGAGCTGTATGCTCACTGTTGTAACTGCAACCAGGAAACATTGCTGAGCCAGAAGTTCTGTAAGGGTGGGCTCATTTAAAGATCGATTGGGGACCATAGCTTTAGGGAAGCCTTTATTCTCAACTTGAGGGGCGACACTCTCAACCATCGAAGGATCGCCATGACCGGCAGCAGCCAGAAAAGAAGGAGCTGGAGTTTTCAAACAAAGAGGCCGAGCCAAAACAAAGTCTTCCATCTTGGATTGCTTCAAAGAAGGTTGAGGAACCAGGTCAGTAAGGGATCTGCACCTTTTCTTTGACTTCATTGTATTAAGTAACACAATAAGGGAGGAGCAGCATAATATAACAAGAGACTAATCCCCAAGACAAGTCCTGGATCCAAAAAAGAAGCCAAGGGCCATGAGCCAAGAGTCAAGAAAAAGCAAGTCCTGATGCAAACAATAACAAGGCTCCTCATACGTAAGGCAAGAATCCTACCCTCCCGCCAAAGCAGGGAGAGGGAGTGAATAAAAATCACAAAATAGTAAAATAGTAAAAAGAAAAATGGTAAAAAGTAGTAGGTAAATAAATAGATCAAACAAAAATCACTCAAAACTAAAGAATACTAAGTTTCCCGACAAAGCAGGAAAGCCTATATAGCAGTGCTTCTCAACCTTTTTAATGCCGCGACCCCCAACCAGTTGCAAGTCGAGGACTACTCAACTGATGCAGCCCCATTTGCAGAATGGGACTTTTGGCAGGCTCAGCAGGGCAGAGACAGCCTGGACAATTCCTATTGGCTTCTGAAAGCCAATAGAATTAGACTCTATTCAAGAGAGTCTGTTCTATTGGCTTTCAAAAGCCAATAGAATAAAAGGGAGTAGCACAGCTAAGGAAAAGGGGGAAAAAATGGCGGACTGCGTTGTTTGGCGACCCCCGTGAAATGGTCATTCAACCCCAAATGGGGTCCCAACCCACAGGTTGAGAACCACTGCTATATAGCAACAACAAGAAGCAACAAAAAGCAGCAGCAAGGCATTCCCACAGCTGAGGCCCAGCTCGGGATATCAAAAATACAGCTAAAATATACTACCCCGTAGCTGAAATATAGCTGAGGCTGGATTAAGTGGATTAGTGGCCACACTGCATAAAGTTTCAAAAATGTAAGAGATTTAAAATTAAGAAAATTAAAACAGTAAGTTGGTTTAATCTAGGTTAAAAGCAGGGAGCCTACTAGTTTAATTAGTAGGCTCTAGTTTAACGAAGAGAAGGACAAGGGGGGACATGATAGCAGTATTCCAATATCTCAGGGGCTGCCATAAAGAAGAGGGAATCAAGCTGTTTTCCGAAGCACCTGAAGGCAGGACAAGAAGCAATGGGTGGAAACTAATCAAGGAGAGAAGCAACCTAGAAACTTCCTGACAGTTAGAATAATTAACCAGTGGAACAACCTGCCTCCAGAAGCAGTAAATGCTCCAACACTAGAAGTTTTTAAGAAGAGACTGGACAGCCATTTGTCCGAAATGGTGTAGAGTTTCCTGCCTGAGCAGGGGGTTGGACTAGATGACCTCCAAGGTCCCTTCCAATTTTACTACTATTACTATTACTTGCCTGCTGCTGCTGCTCCAAGCTCCTCAAAAAAGAAAAATTCACTCACTTTAAAGAAAGGGAAGGACAAACACAAACCTGTGGGACTTTGTAGGTGCCTGCTAATGTTGACATCTGGATGGAGCTGTCTCTGCTAGCTCCATCAACAAGAACCAAAAGCTTGTCCTTCCTTCCACAGCTGTAGTTGGGAACATTGGCTTCTCCAGTAGAGAGCATGTCCAGCAAGGCATCTGAAGTGCCGAGGGTGTTATCATAGTTGTCATGGATGTTGTAGCCAAGTGTGAGATTGTGCAGGTTCTGGGGATTCTCCTTCATCAGTTCAATATTAGAAATCATGGGTATTACCCTTCCATGGTATAAACTAGTGTAAAACCATGATCATGTTAATATTAGCATCATCAACAGCAACAACAACAACACTTTTTCTCCATTTAATCATCTTTTTTCTCTATAAACTAGCCGAAACGTAAGCCAATATTAATCCAAAACTAGAGACAAATGATAGTCACCCATCACACTTTAATATTGTTAGTGTTGAGGAAGGGGAAAGTCCTCAAAAATGTTTAACAAATCAGAAACACACAATTATTTTTAGCACTACTAATATTCATAGCCCAGAATAATTCAGTCATTAAAGAAGAACCACCATTAAAGGAAGGATATTTTTGATAAGTGACCAAGAAAAACTGTTTTAAAAACAAGTCATCTTCTATTCCAGTGATTCTCAACCTTTTTAATGCCGCGACCCCCAACCGGTCGTAAGTCAAGGACTACTCAACCGGTCGTAAGTCAAGGACTACTCAACTGGTGCAGCACCGTTTGCAGAATGGGACTTTTGGCGGGCTCAGCAGGGTCAATTGAAAGCCAATAGAATTAGATTCTATTCAAGAGAGTCTATTCTATTGGTTTTCAAAAGCCAATAGAATAAAAGGGAGTAGCACAGCTAAGGAAAAGGGGAAAAAAATGGCAGACTGTGTTGTTTGGCAACCCCCGTGAAATGGTCATTCGACCCCAAATGGGCTCCCGACCCAGAGGTTGAGAACCACTGTTCTATTCCTTGAAAAATCAGACATTGCATATCAATCGATTATAAAATTATGGAAATGGTTGGGCAGAGAAAATTAGAACCATTTCAATCATTACTTTCAATCACAGTCAATACTCCAGTCATGAATTTAGGACTGAACAGAGAGAGGAAAATAATGTAGATTTCTTTCAGGTTTCAGTTCATTTCATTTCAGAAAATGAAGCAATGGAGAGAGGCTTTGTTAATCAAAAGGATTCAAAATGTTTGTCACATCCTGCAATATAAAGGTAAATAAACCAGAAGAAAAAAAGCAGAGTGTTTGAACTGCAAATGGAGGGAATGAAACTCCATCGCATGACTTACAGCTGAATCTGACTAGAAGGAGCCATGTTGAAAGGTAATGTTGCAGGTGTTATTTCTGATGCAGAGATGACTATACCAATGAGAAGATCTCCTGGCCTATAATAGCTCCATGGCTTTTCTCCATCCTGGTTGTCCAAATTCAGTGGGCATTTCATTCTCAGCTTCCCAGAGAGTGTCTGGGGCACCAGCAGCATCAGAAGCAGAAGCAGGAGGTCCATAATTCATGGAGTGGAATCAATCTCCTTCCTATTTCTAAAAAAAGAATTAGAATTCAAAGCATTCTAACAGGGTGGAATATTCAGTGGGTTTCCTCATTCAAACAGAGACGCCAAGATTCACCTGAAAGAGAGAGAAGATATATTCAAGAGCACAGTTCCTGTCTGTCCTGTAATGTGAGCCACAAAAAGCATAACCTGTGATATTTATTCTTTTCTGATGCAAGATCCCTTCCATGTTGCTTCAGTCTGATGTTTACATCAAAGGTAGTCACTGGAGACCTATGAGAAGAGGTCTCAGAGACAGGGATGGTGATGATTGCAGTCAGAAGGAGCTTCTGCTCTTGGGACCCTGAACTTCTTCCATGTAAGGAGGGGTAGCTGGAGAAAAGCAGGTTAGAGAAAAGTCACAGATAGACCCTGTTATGTCCCGAGCCTTGCAAACGGCTCGGGCGTTTGCAGGCAGTCCCGGGCAGGTGCAAAGCTGCCCGGGACCAGACAGGCTGTCGCCAGCGCCGTGCGCATGCGCGGGTGCTGGCGCGGGAAAAGTAACCCATTTACCCGGGAGTTGCCTATATAAGAGGCTGCGAGGCGTTTGGGCGAGGCTGAAGCCATCTTCCTGTAAGCTGAACGCTGAATAAAAGAAACTGAGAACTCCAGCTGCTTCTCGTGTCTGTTTTCCCGCCACGGACTCAACACTGGCGACGAGGATGGGATGCCTTGCACTACCTGGAAAGGAAGAAGTGTAAGCTTACCCAAGGAGTCCTGAGCGGCGAAAGAGGAACGGCGTCGACTCGGCAGCTGCCCGCCAATCCGGTGCGCATTCGGGGGTAGGCTGGCTGATAGACCCGTCTCCTGAAGATCCGAAGATGGCGAAAATCGGAAGGCTTTCAGAATTCGACGTCTCACATCCAGAGCGGTGGGAGTCCTACGTATCCAGAATGGAGAACTACTTCAAGGCAAACCAAGTGAGGGAAGATAGCTTGAAGGCGGCCACCCTGCTTTGCGTTTGCGGCCAAGACGCCTTCGAAATCGCAGAAAACCTTGCAGCACCTGTCCCAGTAGAGTCTGTAAGCTACGCAGACCTGAAGAAGCTGCTGAAGGAGCACTTCCACCCCAAGGTGTCCGTTATCTCATGGCGCCACACCTTCGAACAAAGGGATCAACGGTCCGGTGAGTCAGCCAAGGAATACATCGCCGCGTTACGGAAGGCCGCCAAGCCCTGCGAGTTCAAGGACCTCGAGGAACGACTGAGGGACCGATTCGTGTGCGGGTTAAGGCATCGAGAGCTACAACAGAGACTTTTCGCCAAGGAAGAATTATCCTTCCAAGACGCCTTAAGGGAAGTCACCGCAGAAGAAGCAGCAGGCGGCGCCGTCAAAAACATGCGGCCGATCAGAAACAGTGCAGAGGGTGCGTCCGTGCACCAGGAAGACGTCCGACGAAACTCCGAGGAGGATCAGGATGAGGAAGTTGACCGTCTACACCCCGCGAGGGAAGAGAACCAGAAGGGAAGCTCTTCGGCTCCGCTCAAGTGCATCGGCTGTGGAGGTCGCCACAGGAGAACCGACTGCAAGTTCCGCTCCGCTACCTGCCGGGCATGCGGTAAACAAGGGCACATTGCAGCTGTGTGCCTGGGCCGACGAAAGGCACAACCCCAAGAAGAACGCCTGAAGGGTACCAGATTCCCCAGCCAGAATAGGGTAGGTTTTTGCGCTTCGCGAAGAAGCATCTGTAGAACAGGCACACACAAGCCCATGAAGAAAAAGCTGTCACTCAACGTGAAGCTACAAGGGGTTCCATTATCTATGGAACTAGACACAGGGTCTGCCCTGTCCATCATTTCATTGCATACATTTAGGAAGATTTGTTCCAGAAGTGGGTCTAAGGCCAAGTTAAGGCCTTCTGATATTGTATTAACAGATTTTCAGAACTCAAGAGTGTGTGTTAAGGGGGAGGCCACCCTTAACGTGCAATACAAGAGTTTTGAAGGTCCACTAGACTTATTAGTAGTAGGGGGTGAACGAACGAGTCTCATAGGACTCGATTGGTTTGAGGCCCTGGGGATACACGTCACAGGACTCAATAGCTTACAAACACTCGACCTACAGGAAGTCTGCAAAGAATTTGCAGATGTTTTCAGCCCCCAGCTGGGCACATTCAAAGGACCACCTGTGTCCTTAAAGCTAGACCCCACTGTCACTCCCATTAGGATTAAAGCAAGAAGGGTCCCTTTTGCTTTAAAAAGTAAGATTGACACTGAATTAGACAAACTAATCCAACAAGGAATCCTAGAACCTGTTGATTCCAGCCCATGGGAGACCCCCATTGTCACGCCTCTAAAGGCAAATGGGGACATTCGCATTTGTGCTGATTACAAATGCACACTCAATAAGGCATTGCAGCAACATGCCTATCCTGTTCCTGTGGTCAGTCACATCCTGGCCTCTCTCAAGGGGGGGGGCGTGTTTTTGCAAAGCTTGACCTAGCTCAAGCATATCAACAGCTGCCTGTTGATGATGCTGCTGCCATAGCTCAGACCATTGTGACCCACAGGGGAGCCTTTAAAGTAAAAAGGCTACAGTTTGGAGTGAATGTCGCTCCTGGGATTTTCCAAAGCGTTATGGAAAACACACTACGAGGTATACCAGGGGTCTGCCCCTACTTTGACGATGTCTTGATTGCAGGAGACTCCACACACATTCTAGCTGAAAGGCTTAGGGCTGTCCTGTTAAGATTCAGGAAATCAGGCCTCAAGCTCAGAAAAGACAAATGCCAGATTGGGGTGCCTTCTACTGAATTTCTGGGATTCAAAATTGATGCTGCTGGGATTCATCCTGCTGAATCCAAACTAACTGCTATTTTAGATGCACCCAGGCCAAAGTCTAAGGCCGAACTTCAGGCCTTCCTAGGCCTCCTGAATTTCTACAATTCTTTTCTTCCACATAAAGCTAGTGTAGCTGAGCCTCTTCACAGGCTACTAGACAAACAGGCTGTGTGGCTGTGGTCACAAGCGCATGAGGCTTGCTTTAAAGAAGTCAAGGCCTTGCTCACTTCTAACAGTGTTCTTGCACATTTCAACGAGTCTCTCCCTGTGTGCATCGCTTGTGATGCGTCCCCCTACGGGGTTGGAGCTGTCCTGAGTCACCTCAGGTCTGATGGAACTCAGGTTCCTATTGCATACTACTCCAGAACACTGTCTTCTGCCGAGCGCAACTACGCTCAGATAGACATGGAGGCTCTGGCTGTTGTTGCTGGAATTAAAAAATTCCACGATTTTCTATATGGCAGGCATTTCACGGTCTTCACTGACCATAAGCCTCTGCTGGACTGTTTACCACACGTAAGCAGACTCCCACATCATTTCCCCTAGAATGCTTAGGTGGTCTATTTTTTTGTCTGCATATGATTTTTCATTACTCCACAAGCCTGGAAAGAAATGGGCCATGCTGATGGCCTCAGTAGATTGCCCTCTGCCAGTAGTAGAAGCTGACCCCGCGCCAGCTGTCAACATTCTATCAATCCAAGCCTTGCCCGAGCTCCCTCTTAGTGCCAGGGATGTTACCGCTGAAACAGGTACAGATCACACACTTTCACGTGTCCGCTCCTGGGTCCTGTCCGGGTGGCCTGAGCACTGCCCTAGTCCTGAGTTTCAGAGTTTCTGGTCCAAAAGAAACGAACTGTCCCTTTCTCAGGGTTGTCTGCTTTGGGGAAACAGAGTTGTCATTCCCACCTCAATGAGGACTAGGGTCTTAGAATCCCTCCACGAGGGTCATCCTGGCATTGTTCGTATGAAGGCTCTTGCACGCAGCCACTTGTGGTGGCCTGCTTTAGATAAAGATATTGAGGCTAAGGTACACGCATGCCACCTGTGCCAACGATCTCGCCCAGAGATGCCCCAAGCTCCTGTGCATAGATGGGAGGAAACACAGTCCCCATGGTCTAGGGTGCACATTGACTACGCTGGGCCCTTTCAGGGCCAGTTCTTCTTGGTCCTTGTTGACAGCCATTCAAAATGGCTTGAGGTTGTGCCTGTCTCATCCACCACCACTGCAAAGACTATTCAGGTACTGAGGGGGATTTTTGCTGCACACGGGCTGCCAGATGTCATTGTGTCCGACAACGGCCCTCAATTCACCTCCTCCGAATTCCAAGCTTTCTTACAGGCAAACCTGATTCGTCATGCCACGTCTGCGCCTTTTCACCCGTCCACCAACGGTATGGCTGAAACGCATGGTGCGCATCGCAAAGGACGCCTTGAAGAGACTCACCTACGGGGACTGGCATCACAGGTTGGCTGACTTTCTCCTTTCTTATCGCACCACACCGTCCACTTCTACAGGGAGAAGTCCAGCTGAACTTCGTTGGGGGCGCCAACTTACTACTAGACTTGACCGGTTGCATCCGGACAGACTGCCTTCATCTACCTCACATCCTAGGGCACCTAGACAACTACTTGTGGGTGCCCCGGTTTGGGCTCGCAATTACGGGCCTGGTCATACATGGGTCCCCGCTTCTGTGTCCAGGATCACAGGTCCTCTCTCCTACGAGGTTGCCCTGGACAACGGTCGTGTCCTGCGTCGGCACATCGACCAACTTCGCTCTAGGCGAGACTTTTCTGCTGAGACTCCTGGGTCTTTTCCAGGGGGGGGAGGGGGACCCTTTGGAGCAAAGGGAAGGGCAAGAGCTACTGCCCATCTCCACTGAGGGAGCCACAAACGGCTCGTCCCAAGGTTCTGCAATTGCTCCGAAAAGAAAGTCATGGAGCTTACCCACACAACAGGCACTCACGCCTACTCCAGCCAGGGAGTCACCCCGGGGGCATACTCACTTTCCACACACATCACACAGCACTCCAGCAACGGAGGATACCCGGGGGCATCCCAACAAATCATTCCCCGCAAGAGAACTGGCACACAATTCCCAAGGTTGGCCTGACCTTACCCCAAATCCTACAGGGGGTCAAACATACACAGAGTTAGTCGAGGAACCAAGTCCCGACTACAACAACCCTAGCACAAATCAGGGAACACCTGAGTTTTGGGAAAGTACAGAAACCCACACGAGCCCGAACACAGAAATGGGGTTCAGGGAATGGACAGCCTCCTGACAGGTCTTGGACTGACCTAGGAGGTTCTACAGAGACGCCCAGCAGCGGCTATCACTTCAAGGGGCCTGAGGGTCTACAGCTAGGTAGGTCAACCAGGTCACAAAGTAACAGAAGCCCTGGCCTGACGAGCCCAGTGGGCAAGCAAGCAGGCCAGGCATCGGGGCACAGTCCTTGGAAGACACCAGGGCACAATAGAGAGAACAGGCTCACGCCTCCCTCCAGTCAGGGGACTTATGCCAGTAACCCAGAGCTAAGAAGGTCACAGAGAGCAAAGAAATCTCCTAAGTATCTAGAAGATTACATAACATTGCTGGCAAGGCAAAAGCCAGTAATCAGTGGGAGCACTGGGGAGCAAAATGTCATATAAAATAAATGTTGTATGTTGGTAGTAGTTTTAGCCCGGGGGAAAGGGGTGTTATGTCCCGAGCCTTTGCAAACGGCTCGGGCGTTTGCAGGCAGTCCCGGGCAGGTGCAAAGCTGCCCGGGACCAGACAGGCTGTCGCCAGCGCCGTGCGCATGCGCGGGTGCTGGCGCGGGAAAAGTAACCCATTTACCCGGGAGTTGCCTATATAAGAGGCTGCGAGGCGTTTGGGCGAGGCTGAAGCCATCTTCCTGTAAGCTGAACGCTGAATAAATGAAACTGAGAACTCCAGCTGCTTCTCGTGTCTGTTTTCCCGCCACGGACTCAACAGACCCCTTGGGGCAGTGTTCTCTAGTGGTCTTAGTCCCTCCTGTTAGGACACATCCAGAAAGTCATGCTGGATGGAGATAGTTCAACAGCCAGGAAAGTGACTTCTGCTGTCCTTCAATGGGGTCTCTTGGCTCCAGAGGCTGCTACGGAAAGTCACCCAGAGTTATGGAGTTTGGTGCCATTCTAGGTTGGTGACCCTTAACTAGAGCTGCCTGTGCTTTATCTGCATGGAAGCACTCAGTGTCCTTGAATCCAGCCTAATGTTAAAAGTTTGGGATTTTCTTTTCAATGAGATCTCTATGTATTAATCCTAATTTGGAGTTGATTTTATAATTCCTTGTAAAATTTCATTTGCCATCTATTCTAGAAAGATCATTTTTTACATGAGAGCTGGCTAAGAGGCAGGAAAGTGACAGTCTGGAATAGCACCAGTGGCACAGAAAGAGAAAATTGTAGAGTGGATAGAAGTTTTAGTTTCCTTGACACTTTCTGAGTTGTCTTTCCATACTGATACAATGAGAGCCATTAAATTTTGACATTTCTTGGTTTAAATAAAACAATTGTGCTGTTAGGTCTGCAGTTAAGATGGTGGCAGCGCCAGCAATGCGGTGGATCGTGTGACCTGATTTCTTTACACAACCACCCGGAAGTTGGTTTAGGGGGACATTGTGGAAATTCCTCTGGTTGTGTACATGCACTTGGAGTTTTGCGACTACTGTGACATTCCCATCTCTGAGGCTTTGTTTGTCCTCCCTAGAAGACTTCCAAGTGCTTATAGATCGGAGTCCCTGTGTTCTGGTTTATCTTGGTCAATTGTTGATTATTTTTTCTTATCTGGGGGGGGGGGGATATCAATATGGACAGCTTGGCCTAGAAGGGAGAACTGGGAGGGGGTTGAGTGGCTGGGGAGCTGATGGGATGGGCAGGATGATACTTACAATGAGGACCATAGGACAACCAATATCCCAGGTCCATCATTTGAAAGTTCTCCCACTGTTCAGTTCTCAGCTTCCACTCTCACTGCCCATCTACCAGATCCTCAGTGGCTCCCATTCTGGCTGAATGCCAGCCTGATGTGTACGAAGGCTTCTCTCACCCATGATGTTCCCTGCCCTGCCTCACTGAAGTCTAGTTGTATCCCCAGAAGGGAGGAAACCTCAGTTGGAAATGCAGCCACCTACTTTGTGGGTTTCCCTCAGGTGAGAGCCCAGGGAAGTGGCGGAGAAGTGGCTGTGGTCATCCATGGTTTGTTACAGGCTTTCCGGATGCTGTACCTAGAGCTGTCTTTTCACCCATGGTTGGGTGTCTGCAAAAAATGTTTCCCCAGCCTGCTGAAGTATGTTGTGTGAATGTGGTCTCCAGCTTATTTCTGTTATAAATGATTGTTCAACTAGTCCTTGATAAATTAATATTCATAATTCACTGACTCATTGGTTCAGCCTCCAAAAATAAACCATGATTAAAAGTTGCAAATGAGAATTCAGCCATTGGTGAGGTGACAAGTTAAATGGGTTGTATGGCTATGATCAGAGCCAGTCTGGTGTAGTGGTCAAGGAATCAGACTAGTAACCAGGAGACCATGAGTTCTAGACCTGCCCTGGGCACAAAGCCAGCTGGGTAAAACCTGGGCCAGCCAACCTCTCAGAGCCCTGGGAAAAAGGCAATGGCAAACCAGTTCTGGAAAACCGGGTCACCTATGGTCTTTCTGATTACTTTCACACACAGTCAGCTGAGGTTGTGGACCTTCCTGGGTCTGGCTACAGTCTTGCAAAACCAGCCGAGTGGACTCCAATTTGCTAAACACGGGCAGATTTTTTTAAAAAACTAGTTGCTCTGTTTAGAAGTGGCAGGAAAACTCCAATACTGATCATGAGAGCGAGTTTCAAGTCCTCATGAAGGCTGTGGAGAGGCCAATGAAGTTGTGGTCCTGGAAGGCCAGGAGGGCTGCAGGAGGTTGATGTCCCTTCCTGTCAAGGGCAGGGAGGGCGTGCTGGAAAAGAGGAAGGCAGGTGGAGCCCTCTACCCAATCCAGCTCAGGCAGCCTCAGGCATGGTTGGAAAATGTCTCTTTGAGGGAGGAATCCTCCTAGCGGATGAGAAGGGTGGGAGAGAAGCAGTGACATCACAGCAAGGGGGGGGGTTTCCATGCAGTGGGGGTCCAGGTCAAGGCACACTTTTTGGTTGGCAGCACTGGTGGTCAGCCAGGAACCCCCACAGAAGGTGAGTCTCAGGCACTTGCAGGCTAGGAGAGCACATCCAAGTCCAGGGAGTTTGCAATCCTCTTTGCTATTGGTCAACCTCGGCACACCCAGCATTGGTGGGACTCCCTCAGTCCCCTTTGCAGGACTCAGTTGCTGAGCCCCTGCAAGTGTGTTGAGTGAGTGTCCCAGCAGGTGGTTGAACTGAGTGAATCAAATTCCACTGACCATCATGGAAGCATATGTTCTCTTTAACCTAGATTCAGTGGAAACCCTCTTTCCTGAGCAGTGTGGACTCATCAACTGAATGAACGGGTGAAGTTCACAGCTCATGTTTAGGTCATCTAGGTTTTTTCAGGCATTTCTGCAGTAGTTTTAGCAAGCTGGATACATCTCAGCCTGGCACTGACCTCAGGGAGGGGCAAAGATGTTGGGCTTCAGAGGGAACCAGATTAAAAGTGGCTTCTTTCTCTTTTGCATTTCCAAATACACCTCGAAGGAGCGGGGAACCCATCTTTCATCCTCCATAAAGACCCTGACAATATGGACTGAGATCGTAAAACATGTTTATCTCTTTTCACATATTCCAATAGTCAGGAACCTTCTCCTGTGCAAATGTATGTAGCAGATCATCATGCTAAGCCAGCATCTGAATTATATAGATTTTGGCATGGTACATTAGGCCAACATAGCAGTTCTCTTTCCTTAACTTAAAAGTTATTGTGTAAACTTACCCAGAAGTTAAGAGTGTTATGTGAACTCACCTAGATTTATCACAAACCAACTATGTGATGGCCAATGCAGGACGTTTGCACAGAGAATTTGAAACTTTTAAATGATCTGCTTTTGGATCTGGGGTCCATACAATCTTTAACCAATTCTATTAATGCATTATAAATTCTTTTTATGTGGGCCTGATTCTGATCTTTAATCTGAATTACCAAATTTTCATCTCCTAATGTTATTCCATCTTTCTTATCTAAAGTCCACCGATCCACTATTTGTAAAAAGAGAATGACTATTTGATATTGCATATTTTAACTGCTGCAAGGATAGTATTTGCCCAATTTTGGAAAAATGAGAATCTACCATCTGACCAGATTATTATTACTAAAATTTTAGAGTGTGCAGAAATGGATAGACTAACATTAGAAATGATAGAAAAAGATGATTCAATTTATTTTAGAACTTGGGAAAATTTTTTATCAATGGTTAGAGGCACATTAGAACTTGAAGGATTTAATATTTTAGAATAGACGACTGATTTTTAATCGAGTTCTAATTAACATTTTGATGATACGATTACTTTTTTTGATTTACTGATTTTTATTTGTTACTTTTGATTGTTAGGATTATTTTATTTTATTTCTTTTTTTGTGTGATTTTATTAGTAGTGTTTACTTAATAGATTAACGTATTTGTTTACTAATTATTTTTAATATATTACAGTTTACACTTTGTTAAAAATGGTTGAATATGATATTTACTCATTATTATGAAACGGACGGTTGCTTGTTTGTTGAAATATGTGATTGTACCTATCCTTATTTTTAATCCCTTATTTCCTTTCCCTCCCCCTTTCCTTTTACCATTCCCTTTACCATACCTGTATTTTTCCTATTTTTCCT
Source organism: Crotalus tigris (assembly GCF_016545835.1). NCBI lineage: Eukaryota > Metazoa > Chordata > Lepidosauria > Squamata > Viperidae > Crotalus > Crotalus tigris. The sequence goes on along the minus strand of NW_024100630.1, from coordinate 328,106 downwards.
TACCTATATAAATTTAATAAAATTTTGTTTAAAAAAAATGATGTACTCAGCAAAGTTTTATACTAAGAGATTGGAATGTCTCATGGGTGTTTGCTTTGTTGGGATCATCAGCCAGAATCTTGACACAGACCTTGGAGGAATTGAAATACCGATTCAGAAAGAATCATGAAGAAGATGAGGTTGAGAACCTCCTAACTAACTTTGAAGATACCTACCAAGCTTAAAGCAGTCCAAAGCCCAGGATAAGGTTCATATGTGTCCTCACCTGAAGGGCTGCTTAATCCAAATATTGGGTAACCTGCATGCTGAGGAAAAGGAGGACTACCGACATTAATTATTAATTAATTTTATTATTTGATTATTAAGTTGGATTTTAATTTTATTAATCTAACTTTTTTATTTCCTTGGATTTTAAATAAACTTAATTGTCAAAGGGAGGCAAATGAAGCATATAAACCAAAAAAATGCAATCAATAATTAAATTTTAAGAACCCAAGAAACAATTTCATTATCAATTTCCTACTTTTATCATTAGATCATCCTTAGTGTTTAGATCTGGTCTCAGGATGATAATGTAGCACTTGGGAAAGAAGATGCATCCCAACAATCCAGCACCAGAGGCCAAGATGGAGAAAACCTGCATGGCCACCATGTACTTTCCTTTGGTGCTCAGGTAGGTGGGGAGGAAGGAGACCTAGACACTGCAGAAGACAAGCATGCTGAAGGTGATCAACTTGGCTTCATTGAAGGCCCCAGGCAGATTCCTAGCCAGGAAGGCCACCATGAAGCAAATGACAGCAAGGAAGCCCATGTAGCCAGGGACAACATAAAACATGGTGACAGAGCCTTCATTGCATTGAAGAATGCTCTCTCCAGGCTGGGAGTGCAGATCAGAGTCAGGAAATGGGGGAGAAACTCCCAGCCACATGACACATATGAAAATTTGGATAACTGAACAAGAAAGGACGATGGAGTTGGCCAAGCTCTTCCCTAACCATCTTCTCATCCTGTTCCCTGGTTCTGAGGCCAGGAAGGCCAGCACCACCATGATAGTTTTAGCCAACACAGAAGACACGGCTACTGAGAAGACAATGCTGAACATTGTCTGTTGGAGAAGACAGTTGGCTTTTCTTGGTTGGCCAATGAAAAGAAAGGACAAAAAGCAAAGCAGGAGGGAGATGAGGAGGGTGAAGGAGAGGTCCTGGTTGTTGGCTTTCACGATGGGAGTTTCTAGGCATTGAAGAAATATAATTAAAACAAGGCCTGTGGTTAGAGACAAGAGTAGGGCAATGGAGATGAGGATGATGCCCAGATGCTTTTCATAGGAGAGGAAAGTTATTCTTTTGGGGATACATTGGACTCAGTTCTCATTTGGATATTGAACATCTGGGCACTTGGTGCATTTTTCTGTATCTGAGAAAACAAAGTAATATTTTAAATTTCAAGAAAACCTTTGTATGAGATGTGATATTGAGAGATAGGAAAGCCTCAGTAAATTATACATATTTGCACTTACACCCCAGAAAAAAAATCCCCAGTATATACAAAAAAACCCACCAAGAACAACAAGAAAATAAAATTAAAAGAAGAAATATCTGCTGTCACAATCTCTGAGGTAATCCACTAGATTCTTATCTTGGACTGACATTACTTTGAGTTTGTTTGTTAATTATTCTTTGTTAGTTTTTTTTTTTTTCCTCAGATGATGGACATATGTTTGTTATCTGCAAACTCTTTTTAACCTATAAAAGAACCTGAGCAGCAACCAGAGCTACCCGGACAGCAGTCACCCCCACAAAAGCCTTCAACTACTGGAATGGCTGAGAGACCCAGGCCACCTGTCCAGTCCCCTACCCCTGAATGCAGAGCAGATTAGAACCAGCAATGCGAAAGAAACCTGCTCAGTGGCTAATGAGAGAAAAATCCAACCGGCTCACGCAGGAACCTGTCGCCAGATTATACCCCACACACAGGAGGACGCTGGGACTCCGGGTGGACCCGCCCCTGCTCTACCCTTCTTTGGCAGCAACAATGAAGGAGAGAACGACCCAATGGTGAGTCGACAAATCCCACCTTTTTCACTGGCCGCCAAATTTATAATCCCTAAATCTGGGGCACAAATGGACTTAAACATGCTAATTGATTCTGGATGCACCCACTGCATTATTAGTCTGACATTTGCTATGAAAATGGGCATACGGGCAAAACAGCTTTCCAAACCGGTGAGGTTTGAGCAAGCTGATGGCTCCCTGATGGGAGGGACTCTTGTCACACAATTAACTGAGCCCTTACGCCTAGAAATAGGTGCACACTGGGAGTTTATTTGCTTCCTGATGGCTCCAAAAATTACTGAGGTGGTGATCCTAGGGCTAGCCTGGTTAGACAAATGGAAGCCGTTTATCTGGTGGGAGAAAGGAATGAGAACTGTGAGACTACCTATAGGGCCTAATTCCCCCATTGATTCAACAGATGTTGCCGGGCATTTTAGCCCACCCAATGAGCGAGCGCACATGGCCGCCTCACTGCCTCCAGGTGAACCAGTCATCCCCAATGAATACTGAGACCTGGCGGAGGCATTTAGTGAAAAAGAATGTGATGCTCTACCCCCTCACAGACGCAATGACTGCTCCATTGAACTGATGCCAGGAGCCAAACTCCCACGACCGAGAATGTATGCCATGTCCCCCTTTGAAATGGAGGAGATGCAGCGATACATGAACAAAAACCTAGCGAGGGGATTTATCGAATGGGCCAAATCTACCCTGGGAGCCCCTGTGTTGTTCAAAGAGAAAAATGATGGGTCTCTTCATCTCTGCGTATACTATAAGGGTCTCAATGCTGTGAGTGTGGAAAATAAATACCCCAACAAACCAAGAACTAGTCATTAACATATGATCTGTCCTTTTTGTAAGGGGGGGCGGATGTCAACACTGCTAATATTGAATATTCTTGCTTTGACAATATATGCAGAACTGTCTGGTATTTTTAGAGTTAAATCAAGTGACAGCGAAAGGGGAGGAGAATATAAGGAAAGCCCAGGGAAAAGAAACGGAAGTGAATCTTTGCCCTCTAAGTTAATTGGAAGATGTGAATCATGACCCCAAAATAGGGGAGGGGAAATGCCTGGAATGTTATGTGCAAAGGAAGGGAAATTCAGATCTTAGCATTCCACCATGCCATGCTGACATCTCTGCAACATTAATAAAGACTTTTTAGGTTAAAAAAATGCCTGAAAGTTCTTTGAAGTATTTTGTTAATGAGACACGACAGCAGTGATTGATGGGCAAAAATGTGATGCTAGCAGATGATTGGGGTGAAAATATAGATGGGAGGATTGAGGGAGAGAGAGAGAGAAGAAAGGGAAGGTGAAGGATATGGGAGAAGGCAAGGAGTAGGGTAGGGAAGAGAAACTGATCCTTTAAAGATCAAGCCAGTCTTATGGCTCCATAAAAGGCAACTTACCAGAAAGCCAATAGAAAACAAGGTGGAAAGACTCTGGGGATCTTTTGAGAGACTTTGGAATCCTAAATGAAGGGATGAAGCTGGGAAATATGGAAAGTGAGTTATTTTGCTTTGTCTAGAATTGTCTTAGGATTTAGGGGTTTTTAAAATCCTTATTATTCATGTGTTCTTTTTATGACCTTATTTTCTTTTGACACCTTTAGTAAAGTTCATATTCATTTAATCTGGGAGTTGACCCATGGCCCTTTTGTACCTGCCTTAGCTTGGTTGAGCTACTGACTCCCTAAACCAGACCAGGATACATTTTGTCTTCAATTTACATCAGCCACATTGACTTGAATATTGATATGCCAAAACTGTCAGGAAATAACAGGCAATAAATAAATGTCTGCTATTGAAAACAGCTCACCAGAAGTCAGAAGTCTGTTCAGCACCTCAGCACAGAAATGCTGAAATTGGAAGCCATGAAGAAGATGGATGTCAGAATCCAATTATACTTCATCTCCAATTATTAATTATAGAAAACCCCATTTCTGCCCTCTCTGGATTCTGCCATAAAGAAAGAGAGGGGGGTGAACAAAGGGGCTTTATGGCCCTCACTTCCTTTGGTACAACTTCAAAGGGTTTGAATGTGGTTAGCACCAAAAGGTCTTATCATAACAAAGGAGGCTATTTACCTTTCATGTAGTTTATCTGAAATCTCCATCCAGAGGAAGAAAGGAAAAAAGGGGTGGGATTGTGATGCCTGAAACTGTCACTGGAAGAGGAGGGTGATTGGGTGGGACTACTGGGGAACCCCTTAAAACCTCGAATGGGAGAGCTTGAACCCCAAGTCCTGTCTAGCACGCCTGCAACCACTTTTTCTTAATAAAGGATTCCTGTTGGAAGAATTATTCCAAGAGTTCTGTCTTCTTAAGATGTAAAGTGGGGTGGGTCCTTACAATGGGACTTGATCTGGAGTTGAAATAAAAGAGATTGCTGAGAAAGAGCACCTCAGGAGAAAGAGAAGGAGCACCAAAACTGGTGAGAGATGTTGAAGTTGCAACACCATGTCATCTTCACTAACTCTCTTCTTCCCAGTAGAACCCATAACTTGGGGGAATGGAAATACCAATTCATAAAGAACCATGAAAGAGATGAGATTCAGACCTCACTAACTATCTTTGAAGATACCTGCCAAGCTTACATCACTATAAAGCCCAGGAATTGACTCATATATCTCTTGTCTTGAAGAGATGCTTAAGCCAAATATTGGTTGACATGTGTTTATTTATTTATTATTAATGTATTTGATGATTATCTTGAATTCTTATTTAACAAACTTCACATATTTATTTCCTTCAGTTTTAATAAATATAAGTTGTCAAGGAAATCCAAAGGAAGAATATATAACCAATAATAATGGATAATTAGAAGTTACCATCCTAAGAAACAATTTCACAATCATTCCCCTGCTTTGGCCATTAGATGTTCCTTAGTGTTTAGATCTGGTCTCATGATGATAATGTAGCACTTGGGGAAGAAGATGCAGCTCAATAGTCCAGCACCAGAGGCCAAGATGGAGAAGACCTGAACAGCCACCATGTATTTTCCTTTAGTGCTCAGGTAGGTGGGGAGGAAGGAGACCCAGACACTGCAGAAGACCAGCATGCTGAAGGTGATCAGCTTGGCTTCATTGAAAGCTCCCGGCAGGTTCCTGGCCAGGAAAGCCACAGTAAAGCAAATTGCAGCAAGGAAGCCCATGTAGCCAAGAACAACATAAAACATGATGACAGAGCCTTCATTGCATTGAAGGATAATCTCTTCAGGCTGGGACTGCAGATCAGAGTCAGGAAATGGGGGAGAAACTCCCAACCACATGGCACAGATGAGAATTTGGACAGCAGAACAAGAAAGGATGATGGAGTTGGCCAAGCTCTTCCCCAAACATCTTCTCACTTTATTACCTGGTTTTGAGGCTAGGAATGCCAGCACTACTGTGATCGTTTTGGCCAACACAGAAGACACAGCTACTGAGAAGACAATGCTGAACACTGTTTGTCGGAGAAGGCAGGTGGCTTTCCTTGGTCGGCCAATGAAGAATAAGAAGGATAAGAAGCAAAGCAGAAGGGAGACCAGGAGGATGTAGGAGAGGTCCCGGTTGTTGGCTTTGACAATAGGAGTTTCAAGGTATTTAATGAATATGAATAAAACAAAGCCTGTGATTAGGAACAAGAGTAGAGCAAAGGAGATAAGGATGATGCTGAGATGTTCTTCATAGGACAGGAAGGTGATTCTTTTGCGGATACACTGGACTCGGTTCTCAGTTGGATATTGGTCATCTGGGCACTTAGTACATTTTGTGGTATCTGAGAAAAGAAAGTAATATTTCTTTTATAGTCTTTCAAATTTCAATAAAAACTTTGGATAAGATGTGATACAGAGAGACAGAAAAGTCTCAGTAAATGAAATATACTTACACTACAATAGCCAAAAAAATCCCCACTACATAGAACTATTAAAAGAACAACAACAACATCCATTTAAAAGAAGATCTGTCTGGTGCTGCAACCTCCCTTCTCTGAGGTAATCCACCAGATTCTTATCCTGCACTGACCTTATCTTATCCCAAATGATCGGGAGAAGTAGCAATTCTCCAGAGGTTTAAGAGGATGGAGGCCTATTCAATTTCAAGGGGGAGTGGGTCCAATAAGGCTGGAACTGCACCAGAAAAGGCAGGCTTCTGATAATCCATAAAGTGGGAATCCTTTAAGGGAACAGATCATTTGCATGCCAAATATTATATGCTCTGGTGGGAGAAGCAGATATCCTCAAGGAGAGGAAGCCCTGCAGATACGCTGGTTTTGTCTAATGGAAGGTTTGAAAGTTGAATTTAATTGCACCTGGGATTTTGTGGAGCCTGCATAGTTGGGGTGTCCTATGGAAGAACACATGGAAATTCAACACTGTGCATGCCTTTGCATTCTGGACTATTTGTAAATTCCAGGTGAATCTTGAATCTTCTGTTTGGTTTACATTGTTCCTTTAACTCAACATCTCTCGCTCTATTTTTCCTCCCAATTAGATATTGCAGCTTATAAGGATATATGATCTTACTAAAGATTAATTAATTAAATGAATGATTGATAGATACATCTATCAGCCTGTAATGTAAAGTTGGCTTAGGTAAACAAAACCCATTGATCTAAAATCATTCCTCAAGTTACAAAGAATACAGATATTTCTAAGAAAGATAAATATGGACGGAAATATCCAAACTGGGAAATGAAAGAGAGATTTCCCATGCAATCCACAACATCCTTCTTTCTACCTCACCCTTCAAGATTTTTTTCTTATAAATCCCATTTAGGGAAGAAATTGGACATTATTAAAATTGAGAACTAAACAATCAAACTTACATGTGTCTTTAACATGCATATTGATCAAAGTTTCCCTTTGGTGTCACGCACCTTCCTGAGTGGAGATGGTTCCCTCTGGACAAGGAATGCAGTCGTAGCAGCAAACTGGCTCTCCTTTTCGAGCCTGCTTGACAAATCCAGGATGGCATTTTTCCACACATTTAGACTGAGGCAGAGACTAAACAGAAAAAGAAGAAATGCCAAAGAAAATATGTTAGGACTCACCATCCATGTAAGATGGAGGTAGACATGAACATCAGCCAAGTCGTCTCTGGGCTTCATGTAGGCAAATATGAAATCTCTGATCACTTCCACATGGTGACAGGAGATACTATTGCCTCATTCAGTTCCTCCCTCTTTCTTCTGATTTATCAGATTACAATAATGTAGCTTTTTACTTAACAAAGTCTGGAGGGATGAAATTGAGAAAGGATTTAACCATTAAGTGGCAAACAGTGGGTTCCTCCTCATAGTGTAATTAACATGCATTCCTCCATTCTTCATACATGCTTGATTTTAAAATATAATATCTAAAATACTAAATTTTAGAGTAAACTTTATTGTTAAAACTTTTGAGGTGAGGTCATGAGAACGTGTCCTTCAAAAAGGGTGAGTCAGGCATCTTTTGGTGTACCACATGGGTCATGAGTGTGAACCCTGTGTGGGAAATGGATACTCAGCACAAAATCCTTTCTGTTGAAAGAATACAATTAGGTGATAGGGAAATATACACTCATATTTATTAATTTGATTTGTAGCCTCTCAGTGTGTCCTAAGGCAGCTAATAATTAAAATAAACAGTTGCATTCAAGGGATTTTCAGATGAAGTGCACTCTTACAAGCCAGTGCCCAAATCTAAGTAATATTTCCCTCGAAATTGTCCCTTATTATTTCTGATATCAAGATTTATTTGCACCAAAGTGATGCTTCAGTACTTCAGTTTTCAAACCATTATCAATAGTGAGATGGGCAGCAAATAAATTTAATCAATCAATCCATAAATGAGCTCATATCAGATCAGTCATTATTATTTCATGTGAACTGAAGCCTTGGACCTCCTTCCTAAATTCCACTATCCCAGTGGGGTTAGAGAGAGGCAGCTATAAGCATGTTTTCAGCTGATTAGAAACATCCCAGACTATAAACCTGCAATTTTGGGAGACCCCTCTCTCCAATCAAGGCAAGATGGAGCTTATTTAACAATTGGACCAACAGGATCTTCATCCAGTCTTGATTCCATTTAATTGGATTCAGTCCAAATCTGAACTCAGGGACTGGTCAACAGAATTGCCTTCACCTTTGATATTTGAAGACAAAAAACTAGTGAACCTGAAGCTATTAACACCAAAATCTCAAGCATATGAGGCCCTGTCTCACCAGTCTTATGATTATACTAAATTGCCAAAGGGACGCTAAATGGCAGTGATTCGTGTCCTAAATAATAATCACCCCATATCGCATTTTGGATCAGCTTACAACAGGGTTCAGCATGACAGCATCAGAAGGAAAACCTTGGTCAATAGAACTGAAACATGCTTATCTGCCTAAGAAAATTATAGAGGTTTTACTCCACACATTCAATTCTCAGTGAAGGTTACCCACTTTTTTGGCTGGGCTTATCCCATTTGAAATGGCTTTGGAAAAAAAAGAAAAGACATCAATATTTTCCCCACCTTGTTGAGCAACTTTAACTGTGACAAAGCATCTTGGTTGATTGTAAGTCTCTGTCTTTCAAAACTCCCCATTCGCTTGTCAATGGGAACCTTCTTGGGGAGAACTACCATGCTAAAGATCATCAGGTCTGCTGCTACATCTCCATTCTGATCCAAGTACACTTTCAGCAGGGAAAGATTGTACAATTCCCTCTTCTTTAGAAATGAATGGAACTAGAATGGAAACATCCAGAAATTTAAAAGCAGAAATCTTGGTTTCTTATCTCTGATCACTTTTTACATTTGAATCTTTCTTCTATGGTTGTTTAACTTGCAAATATTGTGAGTTGGGAGAACAAGTATTGACATTATCTTCAAAACTGAAGTACAAAGAGTCAGCAATATTTCTAAATCATGTAGTATACTGATAAAATGTATATTGACAAAATGTAATTGACAAAAACGTGTCATTTATAACAATCTAGTAAAGATCACCTTTTAAGTAAACAAAATACACAAATAACTAGAGCAGGGGTGTCAAATTTGCGACGTCACATGATGTCGCGCAACGTATTGGGCCAATTTTGCCATTGTCGGCAATGGGGTGGGTGCGGCTTCCAGATGACACGTTTGGCCCACGGCCCAGCAGTTTGACCCTCCTGAACTAGAGTAAACTCCTTGCAAGCTGTAGGGTGACTACCAGAAAGCAAGGATTTGTTAAGAAGGAAGTTGCAAGACTAATCTTCATTCAGGTAGAGGAGATAGGAAAAATGACCAGATGAAGTAATTCTATTTTATTGTAAGGCTATATTAACAAAATCTTGCGGTGTGAAAGTACAAATCTTTCACCATCTCTTTTGACAGTCAAAAAAATTAGGGAGGACTTTTTCTGAGTTTCCTTCTCTCCCTGTTATGAGCTTTGTGTTGCCCCCCCCCCCAAACAATCTTATCTGATCCTTGCCTGCATCCCTTTCTCTGGTTCTCCAAATTCATTCACACCTATCGTTATACTTGTTTTTAGCAAAGAATTAACAAAATGCTTCATGATGTGATGAATGGGGATCTAGTCAATTGAGTGCTGGATGGTATGAGATAATTAAGTGGAGAAAACTGTCTCAAAAATTATACTCAAATAAATACTAATATTACAGATAAAATTGGGGAGTTATGAAAAACAATTAGACCTTGGTCATTGTTTCTTCTATATTTTCATTCATAAAGGAAGTAGATAAAATTATAATAATACTTGGACAAAGTTATTTTGGTCTCCTTTAAAAATTCCCAGCTTCTCTCAGGTCCCTATAGATCCCTGTCAGGATGCTGCCATCCTGATGGGAGGGGGACCTTTGGAGCTCTCTTGTGATATGTTTAGCTTTGCTTTCTTGACTCGGTTCCGCTGCCTGAGGTCATCTGCCTCACCTCACCAAGGAAGAGATGCCTGGGAACATCTTACTGCAGTTTCCATCTGGAGTTCTCACAACCTCTTTGCACCTCTGGATTGGCTCCTATGGACTGGGCAGTTGGGAGGGGGTTTGAACAATGGGGTTTAGCCTAACAATTCAGATTCTGCCTACCTTCTCTTGCTGTCACTAACTCTCAATAAAAGTTCCTCTTGAAACGATGCCGGTTTCAAGAGTTCTGCTTTCCTGAGAGATTCAGCTGAGGCAGGGCCTTACAGCTTCCAGAAAATAAAAATATGATTTTGTGTTAGAGAGAGGTGCATGAGTAAAATTCAATAAGAAACTAAGTAATTGTTAGCATGCAGGACTTGATACATGATTGTATGAATGTAATGAATGGCAGCTATAATCTGTATTAATATTGCATTTGTAGTTTTTCTCACATTATTCTATACGTAGAATGGTTACTGATTATAATAAAATAGTAGTAATATTTTAATGATAATTTAATAATAGCCATATTATTAATTTGTTGATAATGTCATTAATGATCCAGTGGAATGATACCAGGTCCTCTTTCAGGCACCACACTTGGAGAAGACACTCACAAAATGTCCATCAGCTTTAGTCAAGGGCAAAGAAGGGGAGGAAGAGATCAAAAGAGCTGTTTTAAGCCTTGAGGAAAGACATCAAGCAGAAGAGCCATGTTGGAATAGAATAGAATAGAATAGAATAGAATAGAATAGAATAGAATAGAATAGAATAGAATAGAATAGAATAGAATAGAATAGAATAGAATAGAGCTGGAAGGGACCTTGGAGGTCTTCTAGTCCAGCCCCCTGCTCAAGCAGGAGAATCTGTACCATCTCAGACAAGTGACTGTCTATTCTCTTCTTAAAAATCTCCAGTAATGGAGTGCCCACAATTTCTGGAGGCAAGCTGTTCCACTGGTTAATTGTCCTCACTATTAGGAAGTTTCTCCTTAATTCCAAGTTGCTTCTCTCTTTGATCAGTTTCCAACGATTTTTTTCTTGTCCTAGTTTACAGGAGCTTAAAATCAGAAAAGTCTGGGAACTTTTTTCGAATGTATAAAAGTTCTTGGTTGTTGAAGGGAGGATGCAGCACTCTTCCGATAAGTAGGAGATGTTATACAGAAGCTTAAGGTATTAAACCACCAAGCCCAGAGAGCACAAAAGATTCTGAAAAGGAATTTAGTTTGATGGATCCTGGTTGGGACCCCATACCTTCCACGGCTGCAGCCTTGGAGCCCCCAAACTCTCTTCATCCTTCTTCCTTCTCCTCTGGGGTTTGGATGCAGCACTTAAGGCATGGGCCAGAATCTTAACGATGCTATAAGTAACACCGCCATTTGTGACCCGTATCGTATTCTTTTTCTTTTGGGTCTCCACTGGTGCTTTCTGGGTGCATCTTCTCCGGCCTTTGACAGAAAAAGTGTGTTTTGAAACAGAACAGTGAAAATACTCAGCTTGAAATTCAGGTTCCACAAAGAAATCTGTTTTAAAGGCATTATCATTTTCCCAACTCTTTTTCCACTGAAAGGGAAAGCTCCAAATACTATGGACGTGCTTGAGACGCCAATCTTTTTTCAGTGGAAATAATCCAGACACTGTCATGATCCAGACTTTCCCTTCAATGGGTCCTGGCAAACCTTCAAATGCTGAATGGAAGGGAAGAATTCTGTCCCAAGGGGAGACAAATTCTATGAAGTGAACAAAGACGTTGACTTGTCTCCACTGAGAGAGGGCATCCCTGAGGAATGCGGTACGTCCAGTCGTTGAGAATTGTTGTGATATAACAACACAAATTCTATTCTTGACAAGCATAGGAATAAAAGTTCTCATGAAATTCTCTCCCTTCTCTGTGTCTGGAGCAAAGAGACCAATCAAGGTCCATCCAAAATGGAGGAGAATTTGGATAATTGCTGGATACTGGATCCCTTCTTTGGGGAGCATCGGATGGAAAAAAGGGAATTGACTTTTATCACTCAGAGCCTCTAAAGCAATTCTCTCACTGACCTGAAAAAACAATGAAGAATTCTGGGTTATATTTGGGGTCCTACCAAGTCCCAATTTTTAGCTTTTAATGAATCCAACATTTTTCCCATGCACATATTAGAACAGTTTCTAGTTGATTAGACATTAAACCATATCAAGATTCAGAATATAAAACATGGAACATTAAGAAGACTGAATGTAAAAATAAAATTTAGAAAAATGTACAATAGAATAAGCATAAGGAGTAAAAAGAATATTTCTTTATAACCCCAGAATTTACCACAATCAGACCATAGTTTCCTTCTGAAATGGGCTTTATTATATATAAGTTTTGAATTCTGAGCACAGAGGAAATACATTTTTAAAATATTAGGATCCCATTAGATTGTTTCTCTAAAGTGCAATCCAAGATATTGATCTCCCTCTTTCTTAAATAACTGACATTCAAAATAATAGATGTATTACATCTTCTTTTTCTGGAACTCCACAAATACAAGTATATTCATTGTAAGGAGTTTGGAAGATTGAACTCAATACTTGGAAGGTACATTTGTAGCAGCTGATACCTTCCAGTGTGCCAATCTTGCTGAAGATGGCCCTACTTTTCTCTAATTTGACCATCTTGGATTCTTTGTGCAGTGTTTTTTTAGTTTTTTCTTGAGTGGCAAAAAAGACAGGGAGATGACAGTTCCTAATATAAAATCAAAAATGTTTAAATGAAATTTGTTTGTTCTAATAGAGTTTGGGGATTCTTATTAGTTTAATGACAAGAAGGATGAGGGGTGACATGATAGCATGATACAAGCAGATTTAAAATGAAGTAGGAAATCTCTTGTCTTAATCTCTTGTCCTGGTGATTTGAACTCGTCTAGGCTAGACAGGTGCTCACTTATCATTTTGTTGCCTATCTTAACTTGTGTTTCTATTCTGTTTTTTTATGGCACTATTTTTGATAGGTTGGTCTGTTTTTTTGCCCTTTGTGTAAAGACAGAGGCAAAAAATGAGTTAAATAGTTCTGCTTTCTCCCTGTTGCTTGTCACCTTCTTGCCACTTTCTCCCACTAATGGACCAATCATTTCCTTCACTTTTTTCTTGTTTTTTACACATTGAAAGAAGATTTTTTTTTTTGTAATTTTTGACTTTGGTCACAAGCCTTAATTCATTTTGAGCCTTAGCTTTCCTCACTTCATCTTTGCAGGCTTGGGCTATTACCTGATATTCCGCCTTAGTTATGTGCCCCGCTTTCCACTTTTTATACTTGTCCTTTTTACCTTTCAATTTATCAGAGAGTTCTTTATGCAGCCGTGCTGGTTTCTTTTGAGAGCTGTTATTTTTCTTCTTTGTTTGGTGTTGTGCTAGACTGGGCTTTTATTATCTCACTTTTCAAAATTTCCCAAGCTTCTTCAGTTGTTTTACCCTTGAAGATTCTCATCATGGAATCCTTCCCAAGCCCTGTTTAAGTTTATTGAAATTAGCTCTCTTAAAGTCCAAGACTGTGTTCTATTGCTTGTGCTTTCATAATGTTGAATTCCAATATTGCATGATCACTTCCTCCCAAGGTTCCTGTGTTGCCATGGGCATAGTCCTCTTACAAAAAAGCCTTAGGGGGGAATCTGTAGCCCTGCCCCTACACTTCAAGAAAGCTTTTGGAAACAGAGAGGAGATAGGCTGTTTGGGAGAAAGAGGCCTTTGTGGTGACATGGGTGTTTTTATCTTGGCGCCATTCCTTGGAAGGGAGTAATGTGCCTTTCAAAGTATAGATGATCATTCTTATTGTTCAAAATAATATTGAATTACCTAGAGAAGACAAGGTTGGATCTATTGCTTACACACCAACACCCCACTCACTTTACAGAAAAGGAAGGACAAACACAAACCTGTGGGACTTTGTAGGTGCCTGCTAATGTTGACATCTGGATGGAGCTGTCTCTGTCAGCTGCATCAACAAGAACCAAAAGCTTGTCCTTCCTTCCACAGCTGTAGTTGGGAACATTGGCTTCTCCAGTAGAGAGCATGTCCAGCAAGGCATCTGAAGTGCCAAGGGTGTTATCATAGTTGTCATGGATGTTGTAGCCAAGTGTGATATTGTGCAGCAGCCGGGGATTCTCCCTCATCAATTCAATATTGCAAATCATGGGTAGTAATAGTACCTCTCCATGGGATAAACTAGTGTAAAACCATGATCATGTTAATATTAGCAGCAGCAACAAAAAAAAAACTTTTTCTCTATTTAATCATCTTTTTTCTCTACAAACTAGCTGAAACATAAGCCAATATTGATCCAGAACTAGTGGCAAATGATAGTCACTCATCACCCTTTAATATTGTTAGTGTTGAGGATGGGGATAGGCTACAAAAAGGTTTAACAAATCAGAAACATGCAATTATTTTTAGCAGTAGTAATATTCATAGCCCAGAATAATTCAGTCATTAAAGAAGAACAACCATTAAAGGAAGGAGATTTTTGATAAGTGACCCAAAGAAGCTGTTCTAAAAACAAGTCATCTTCTATTCCTTTAAAAATCAGACATTGCATATCAATCAGTTATAAAAATGTGGAAATGGTTGGGCAGAGGAAATTAGAACCATTTCAATCTTTACTTTCAACCAAAGTCAGCATTCCAGTCATTAATTTAGGATTGAACAGAGAGAGGAAAATAATGTGGACTTCTTTCAGGTTTCATTTGCCTTATGTTTCTACTCTCAGAAAATTAGGCAAAAGGGAGAGGCTGTGTTAATCAAAAGGATTCAAAAAATTTCTCAGATCCTGCAATATAAGAGCAAGTAAAACAAGAAGAAAAGAAGAAGAGTGTTAGAACTGCAAATGGAGGGAATGAAACTCCATCGCATGACTTACAGCTGAACCTGACTAGAAGGAGCCATGTTGAAAGGTAATGTTGCAGGTACTATTGCTGATGGAGAGATGACTATGCCAATGAGAAGATCTCCTGGCCTATAATAGCTCCATGGCTTTTCTCCATCCTGGTTGTCCAAATTCAGTGGGCATTTCATTCTCAGCTTCCCAGAGAGTGTCTGGGACACCAGCAGCATCAGAAGCAGAAGCAGAAGCAGGAGGTCCATAATTCATGGGGCAGAATCAATCTCCTTCATCTTTCTAAAAAAGAATTAGAATTCAAAGCACTCTGATAGGGTGGAATATCCAGTGGCTTTCCTGATTCAGACAGAGAAACCAAGATTCACCTGGATGAGAGAGAAAATACATTCAAGAGCACAGCTCCTGTCTGTCCTGTAATATGAGCCACAAAAACCTGTGATATTTATCCTTTTCTGATGCAAGATGCCTTCCATGTTGCTTCAGTCTGATGTTTTCATCAAAGGCAGTCACTGGAGACCTAGGAGAAGAGGTCTCAGAGACAGGGATGATGATGATTGCAGTGAGAAGGAGCTTCTGCTCTTGGGATCTTGAACTTCTTCCACGTAAAGAGGGGATCTGGAGAAAAGCACGTTAGAGAAAAGTCACAGGTAGACCCCTTGGGGCAGTGTTCTGTATTAGTCTTAGTCCTTCCTGTTAGGACATGTCCAGAAAGTCATGCTGGATGGAGACAGCCTGGGATAGCACCATTGGCAAAGAGAGGGAAAATTGTAGAGTGGGTAGAAGTTTTAGTTTCCTTGATACTTTCTGTGTTGTCTTTCCATACTGATACAATGAGAGCCATTAAATTTTGTTGCTTCTTGGTTGAAATTAAACAATTGTGCTGTTAGGTCTGCAGTTGAGACGGTGGCAATGCCCACAATGCAGTGGATGGTGTGAGCTGATTTCTTGCCACAGCCACCTGGAAGTTGGTTTAGGGGGACCTGGTGGCAGTTCCTCTGGTTGTGTAGATGCACTTGCTGTTCTGCAGCTCCTGTGACATTCCCATCTCTAATGCTTTCTTTGTCCTCCCTAGAAGACTTCCATAAGCTTATAGGTTGGAGTCCCTGTGTTCTGGTTTATCTCGGTTGATGGTTGATAGATTATGTATCTTATCTGGAGGGGGGACGTTAATATATAGAGCTTGGCCTAGAAGGGAGAACTGGGGTTTGAATGAGAGGAGGAGCTAATGGGATGGGCAGATGACCAAATATCTCAGGTCCATCATTTGGAAGTTGTCCCACTGTATTGTCCTCAGCTTCCACTCTCACTGCCTGGCTACTAGATCTTCAGTGGCTCCCATTATGGGTGTTGCTTTTGAATGCCAGCTTGATGTGTAAGAAGGTTTCTCTCGCCCATGATGTTGCCTGCCAAGTCTAGTTGTACCCCCAGAGGGGAGGAAACCTCAGTTGTAAATGCGGCCACCTACTTTGTGGATTTCCCTCAGGTGAGAGCCCAGGGAAGTGGCGGAGAAGTGGCTGTGGTCATCCATGGTTTGTTACAGGCTTTCCGGAGGCTGCACTTAGAGCTGTCTTTTCACCCAAGGTTGGGTGTCTGCAAAAAATGTTTCCCCAGCCTGCTGAAGTATGTTGTGTGAATGTGGTCCTTACAAGAAGTGTCTCCAGTTTATTTCTGTTGTAAATTATTGTTCAACTAGTCCACTGGTTCTCAACCTTTTTAATGCCGCGACCCCCAACCGGTCGTAAGTCGAGGACTACTCAACCGGTTGTAAGTCGAGGACTACTTAACTGGTGCAGCACCGTTTGCAGACTGGGACTTTTGGCGGGCTCAGCAGGGCAGAGACAGCCTGGACAATTCCTATTGGCTTTTGAAAGCCAATAGAATTAGACTCTATTCAAGAGAGTCTATTCTATTGGCTTTCAAAAGCCAATAGAATAAAAGGGAGTAGCACAGCTAAGGAAAAGGGGGAAAAAATGGCAGACTGCGTTGTTTGGCGACCCCCGTGAAATGGTCGTTTGACCCCAAATGGGGTCCCGACCCACAGGTTGAGAACCACTGAACTAGTCCCTGCTAAATTAATATTCATAATTCACTGACTCATTGGTTCAGCCTCCAAAAATAAACCATGATTAAAAGTTGCAAATGAGAATTCAGCCATTGGTGAGGTGACAAGTTAAATGGGTTGTATGGCTATGATCAGAGCCAGTCTGGTGTAGTGGTCAAGGAATCAGACTAGTAACCAGGAGACCATGAGTTCTCCTCTCAGAGCCATGGGAAAGAGGCAATGGCAAACCGCTTCTGGAAAACCGGGTCATCTATGGTCTTTCTGACTACTTTCACACACAACCGGCTGAGGTTGTGGGCCTTCCTGACTTTGGCTACAGTCTTGCAAAACCAGCTGAGTGGACTCCAATTTGTTAAGCACGGGAAGATTTTTTTTAAAAAAAACTAGTTGTTCTGTGTAGAAGCAGCAGGGAAACTCCAATCCTGATCATGACAGCGAGTTTCAAGTCCTCATGAAGGCTGTGGAGAGGCCAATGAAGTTGTGGTCCTGGAATGGCAGGAGGTTGATGTCCCTTCCTGTCAAGGGCAGGGAGGGCGTGCTGGAAAAGAGGCAGGTGCAGCCCCTTACACATCCAGCTCAGGCAGCCTCAGACATGGTTGGAAAAAGTCTCTTTGAGGGAGGAATCCTCCTAGCGGATGGGAACGGTGGGAGAGAAGCAGTGACAACACAGCAAGAGGGGTTCCATGCAGTGGGAGTCCAGGTCAAGGCACACTTTTTGGTTGGCAGCACTGGTGGTCAGCCAGGAACCCCCACAGAAGGTGAGTCTCAGGCACTTGCAGGCTAGGAGAGCTCATCCAAGTCCAGGGAGTTTGCAATCCTCTTTGCTCTTGGCCAACCTCAGCACACCCAGCACTGGTGGCACACCCTCAGTTCCCTTTGCAGGACTCAGTTGCTGAGCCCCTGCAAGTGTTTTGTGTGAGTGTCTGACCAGGTGGTTGAACTGAGTGAATCAAACTCCACTGACCATCATGGAAGCGTATGCTCTCTTTAACCTAGATTCGGTAGAAATCCTTTTTCCTGAGCAGTGTGGACTCATCAACTGAATGAACAGGTGAAGTTCACAGCTCATGTTTAGGCCATCTAGGTTTTTTCAGGCATTTCTGCAGTAGTTTTAGTAAGCTGGACACATCTCAGCCTGGCACTGACCACAGGGAGGGGCAAATATGTTGGGCTTCAGAGGGAACCAGATTAAAAGTACCTTCTTTCTCCCTTGCATCTCCAAATACACCTGATGGCCCATCAAAGATGAGTGGGCGACTCATCTTTGATGGGCCATAAAGCCCCTGACAATGTGGATTGAGATTTTAAAACATGTTTATCTCATTTCATACATTCCAATAGTTGTGAACCTTTTCCTGTGCAAATGTATGTAGCAGAACATCATGCTAAGCCAGCATCTGGTTTATAGATTTTGGCATGGTACATTAGGCCAACATAGCAGTTCTCTTTCCTTAACCTAAAAGTTAAAGGTGTTTTGTAAACTTACCCAGGCGTTGTTCCACTGATTAATTGTTCTAACTATCAGGAAATTTCTTAATTCTGGGTTTCTTCTCTCCTTGATTAGTTTCCATCCGTTCCCTCTTGTCCTGCCTTCAGGTGCTTTGGAGAATAGCTTGACTCCCTCTTCTTTGTGGCAGCCCCCGAGATATTAGAAGGCTGCTATCATGTCCCCCCTCATCCTTCATTAGACTACACATATCAATTGCAGCAACCATTCCTTATATATTTTAGCCTCCAGTCCCCTAATCATCTTTGTGGCTCTTCTCTGCACTCTTTCTAGAGCCTCAACACCTTTTTAACATCATGGCAACCACAACTGGATGCAGTATTCCAAGTGTGGCCTTACCAAGGCATTGTAAAGAGGTATTAACACTTCATGTGGTCTTGATTCTATCCCATGGTTCATACTTAGGATCATTGCTGTGTCCCAAGGTCCTGTGATCCCCTTTTGCAATCTTTTGACAAGCAGAGGCAATGGGGAAGTCAGATTCCCTTAACAGCTGGGCTAGCAACTCACCAACCACAGTGAATCACTGAAGAACTGTGGCAAGGAAGATCATAACATGGGGCAAAAACTCACTTAACAAACGTTTCACTTAGCAACAGATATTTTGGGCTCCGTTGCAGTCGTAAGTGGAGGACCAACTCTACCTCTAAACGTTGTCTGGTCATTAGCACTCTGAGAGTCATTGAGGCCACTTGGGGGGGGGGTATCTGTATCCTCAACGTCACCTGAATCAGAGTGTAAATCGAGGTGAAACTTCTTGGAAGGGTGTTCTCAAAGGACTGCATTCTGCTGAACTGAAGAAGATTCTTGGATGAGAAGCAAAATCTTTTCAAAGAGGAAAAAAAACACCTGAGAAAGTCCAGTTGCCTTTTGGAAAAAGCATCTCTGGGATTGCTTTCTATCATTATGATAATTGTTGCATAACCTTGTTTTATTTGATTGTTGTACCCTGCCCGTCTTGCGAAATGGATGGCCATATACATTTGTTAAATTTAAATTTATCAACCTAGATTGGCAACCTTGGCTCTTTTATTCCAGTGCTGGCTCAGGAATTCTGGGAGTTGAAGTCATAAAAGTCATAAAAGAGCCAAGGTTGCCTACCCCTGACCTAGAACAAAGGAGAAATTTCTTGATAGTGAGAACAATTAATCAGCGCAACGACTTGCCTGTGGAAGCTGTGGATGCGCCAACATTGGAGGTTTTTGAGAACAGATTGGACAACCCTTTGTCTGAAATGGGATAGGATCTCCTGCTTGAGCAGGAGGTTGGACTAGAAGAACTCCAAGATCCTCTCCAACTCTATTGTTCTGTTTTGTTATAAATAAATAAATACATTTGATGGAGATACAGCAGGAAATAAAGGGGACATAAGTATATCAATAATGTACAAACATAAATTAAACCTTCCACTTAAGCTAACATGACAGTGGGGGCAGTAACATTAATCACCACATTATAGGAAAAGACTAGCAAAATATTCAATTGTCCCATTGCAAATATTAGGTTATAAAGTGTCTGTCCTGGGGCTGAAAGAAGCTGAAAGAAGCTCTTAAGGTTGATTCTCCAAACAGTCTGAAAAGAAGTCCAAAGGTGGCCAAGGTTTTGGATGTTCTTTAGCTGTTCACGCTCTCCTTTCTTTGGTGTTCTGCAGAGGTAGAAAGGGGGTGGGGGAAATCAGAGCTGGAAAACACCTCCAGATACCACCCAAGACCCCTTTTGTAACAAGGAAGGCAATTTCAATTTTTCAATGAAAACAGTCCAAGTAGTATTGCTGGAAATCCTCAGGCACTCAACTGAAGAGCAGAATCAAGGATTGGGAGAATTTTTTCTCTCCTGGGGTTTGTCCAAGATTGTAATCCTTGTTGTAAATTGTTTTCCCTTTCCCCAAACATATTACTTATTTATTTAGCATATGGCAATGTTACGTTAGCCAGGAGACTACACTGCTAATGCGGAGTAGGAGTTCGGCCGGCTGTTTGCTCGCTGTTTGGTTCACACTTGGGTGCTTCCCAGGTGTGCCACAGGAGAGCAGGCTAGTTCCATATCAGAAAGAAAGATGAGTGGCTTTCCTGCAACAGTATCTGAGGAGCTCTCCTTCCGGAGTCGCAAAGTAGAAGGTACAGCACAGGATTCTGACTATCTGAATGAAGCACAGGGTCAATTCCCACCAGAATGGTACCTATTTATCTACTCAGATAGAACATGTTTTTAAATTGCTAGGTGGACAGAAGCTGAGGTGAGTGATGGGAGTTCACCCTGCCATACAGTACTAGAACTGCAGGAGCAAAGACTATCTCCAACATTAAGCCCTGAGCCACCATGCCTCTACTCCCCAAATATAGGAAGTTGGAGTATGGATAGAATTCATATGGGATTTGTGTGGGGTTTGTCCCCTGGATTCCTTGGGACTATATGATGTGATGCTGGGAAGTCTAATGAATTGGGAGGCAGCACACAAATTGAGGGAATAAATAAAATCATATGAGATCCACCTTGTGGAAAACCAGGGTGATCCCCACGGAATCAGTGGAAGCAGCATTTGCTACCGATAGCTTGAGAGTCAGAGTGGGCAGCAACCGAGCGAGCGAGTCAGAGCGGACAGCGAGTGAGCAAGCAAGCACAAGCTGACAGCTCGATGGCCATGCCCACTTGGTGGCCATGCCCATTCGGCATCCAGCAATGCATAAGTGGATTTTGCATTGCAATTTGGGCACTCAGTCTCTAAAAGGTTCGCCACCCCTGTACTAGGTAGACTAGGGAAGAAAATCAACCATACAAAAAGGCTAAAACCACTTTTCCTGAATTGGCTATAATAACGGAAGCTGATGCATTGTGCACCCTTTTCCACTTCTTCAGAATATAATCTGTCTGCTCTAGAGGTATGTTTCACTTTTTATTGTCCAAGGATCATGCATATGTCCATCAATGTTATCTTCCTTACCTTCTACATTATTAGTGTTGCATATCAGTAACTGCATGACCTTGGTAGATGCCATACGCTCAATAAAATAAATAAATAAATGCCCTCTACACCAGGTTCCCTTTCGTGCAAAAATGATTGTTTTCCCCTCAAGGGGAACTACAGATTTATTTATTTTTATTTTTATTTATTAAAATTTATAGACCGCCCCACTCCCGCAGGACTCTGGGCAGCTAACAATAAAAACACAATATAACTTAACAAGATAAACAATACAGTAACATTCATCCAGGGGTCAGATTTTATAAACCCCAGGCCTGCCCGAAAAGCCAGGTCTTAAGCAGCTTGCGAAAAACCAACAGGGTGGGAGTGGTCCTAATCTCCGGGGGGAGCTGGTTTCAAGACGTGGACGCCATCACAGAGAAAGCCCTGGCCCGTGGCCCCGCCAAATGGCACTGCTTGGCTGACGGGACCTGAAGGAGGCCCAGCCTGTGGGATCCAACCGGACGAAGGGAACTATGAGGTAGTAGACGGTCTCGCAAATAGCCTGGCCTTGAGCCATATAGAGCTTTAAAGGTAATGACCAACACCTTGAATTGGACCCAGAGATCAATAGACAACCAGTGCAGCTCGCGGAGGATAGGTATAACGTGGGTGTACCGAGGAACACCCGCTATTACTAGCGCGGCTGCATTCTGGACCAACTGTAGTCTCCGAATACTTTTCAAGGGTAGCCCCATGTAGAGCACGTTGCAGTAGTCCAGGCGTGAGGTGACAAGGGCATGAGTGACTGTAAGGAGAGCCTCCCGGTCCAAGTAGGGTCGCAACTGGTGCAACAGATGTTCTCCCATCCCACTAGCAGCCTTAAAAGGTCCAGCCAGGAAAATGATGTAGCTCTATTCCCCTACGCTTACCTATCCTCTGTAGAATTTCCTTACTGTAGGACAGGTAACTCTGCAACTGCTCAATACAGGTCTCCAGATAGATTTTGTTTCATCTTCCCACTTCTCCTTGACCTTCTCAGCCTGGGACTTAGCTGTCACCCATCTGAGGGTCTCCTTGTCAAAGCTGATGAAATCCATCCTGTCGTAGCCATAGCGCAAAAAACTTCCTTTCCTCCCGTCTTCCTTGAGCTCGCAGCCCAAAATTGCCTTCCAGTTGTGAAGCCCTGAAAGAGAGTTTAGGGAGACCACATTTTTCACCCCAAGCCCCACCCCCACCCTCCAAAAAAGCTTATTATAGAGCCTCAGGTGTATTCTTTCCCCCTCCATTTCTTCTAGAGAAGGAACCATGAACTTTTGTCCCCCCCCCTCCCATCTTCTACAACAGGGAGAAAAGTGAAGAGGGCCTACACCAAACCTTTTGCATATCATGCAATGTACTTTGGGTGAAGGAAAAATAATCTGGAGTTTTTCTTTCCTTCAGAGGAAAAAAAAATACCACCATCTCCTTTCAGTGCTGGAACCCAAAAAGGAAGAGATAGAAACAGGCATGAATGAAAAGGGCAGAAGAATTCTAATAACTAGTTTATATCTTTATCAACTATCTATCTATCTATCTATCTATCTATCTATCTATCTATCTATATATATATCTATCTACAGATCTATCAATCTATTGATCGATCGATCTGTCGATCTATCGATCTACCTACCTACCTATCTATCATATCTATTATATCTATCTATATATCTATCTATGTCTATAGAAAGGAGGGAGGGAGGGAGGGAGGGAGGGAGGGAGGGAGGAAGGAAGGAAGGAAGGAAGGAAGGAAGGAAGGAAGGAAGGAAGGAAGGAAGGAAGGAAGGAAGGAAGGAAGACTGTCAGTTGTCTGAAATGGTATAGTTCTCCTGCTTGAGCAGAGGGCTGGACTAGAAGGTCCCCTCCAGCTCTATTCCATTCCATTCCATTCCATTCCATTCTATTCTATTCTATTCTATTCTATTCTATTCTATTCTATTCTATTCTATTCTATTCTATTCTATTTCTTCAATCACTCTTCAGCTTGGCATTCAAGCGAGAGGAGGGAGCAGATAAATGGAAGGCTAAACTTTTGTCTTCAGACCATGAGACTATCATGACTCCCTCTGAGCCTGAATTTGCGAAGGAAAATGAACTGGAATGGGACCCTATGGAGGTCAAGGAAGAGATGTCTGTGGCTTCAGAGGAATGTGGGGAAGAGCAGGCCAAGGCAGGCCAGGGCCCTTCAGGATTGGAACAGGAGAGGCAGAGTTCAGGGCAAGGGCCACCCCCACCTGATCCTAGAGCACGGAGAGTGGAGAGGAGGGAACAACACAGGCAGGCTCAATTATTCAGGAGGAGAGCTTCCCACCCTTCTCCACAAGAAACACCCGGAGATTGAGATTTAAGGAGATGCTGTGGGGAGGGACATTTGTTGGAAACAAACACTGATTCTTGGAGCATTGTGTATTGTTGCTGATCTCTTGTTCTGTGACTTCTGTTTGGAAACCTGGAAACTCAAACTATTGGATTGACTGATCATGTTACTTGAATCTTTAAAGACCTCAGACTATATTTCAGATTCTCTCTTTTGAAAACTGCTCAGGCAAGCTAGGATTCAAACAGATTCATTAAGTTTATGTTTTCTTTCTTGTTATCTCTATGGCCTTGAGTACTTTCTTATACTAATCAGACTGTATTTGAACCTACTTTCAGCCAAAGTCGGCTGAAGGGGTGTGTCATTCTTTTGTTGGAGGCTTGCCAGCAAAAGTGGGAGCATTTGGGGAAAACTTGGAGCAGTTTTGAGGGGCTCTAGTTGCTCAACTGCACCATTCACTTAACTGAGCCACTGGGGTGCAGTGTTGGTTAGGCAGTCGTATTGCAGGCTGACTCTGTTCACTGCCAGGAGTTCAATCCTGACCAGATAAAGGTTGACTTAACAAAGGAGAGGAGGATGAGTAACTATGTTTAAAACTGCTAAATTTATCTCCTCAGAAAACATCAGAAATGCAAGAAGCACATCTGGTTCATTTGGGAATTTCTTCTCTGGCTCCATCTCCCCCCTGCCCTCCCCAGTGAGTGAATTCAGGATGCGGCAGAACTGATTTTCCTCTCTCTGTGATTTGTTTAGTTGGCCTTCTGAACAAATCTCTAGAGATTTTCCTCAAGCGTGTCTTAGAAACAAATAGCAGAACAGAGACAAAGCCAAGGTGATACCTTGCCTTGAGCCTGTTGAACACAGAAATGTTGCTGAAGACCAGGGCACAAGAGAAGAAAGATTCCCTCCCAGGGATCACCTTCATACCTAAAGCTAAGGAAAGCCAACAAAGGCTCAGGCTGCTTTTAATCCCTTTCTGTTTTCCTAGCTGTGAGGAGCAAGTGGCTGCCAGCTATGAAAGGAGTGAGTCTCCTCTTTTTTCTGCTTCTTCTTCCCCTGATTCCTTGGGGCATGCTGAAGGCAAAATGCCCATTGACTTCACAACGAGATCCATCAGAGTGGAAGAGCCATTTCAAGCCAGGTGATTATCTCTTTGGAGGAGTCGTCACTGCAAGGAAAAGTCTAAATCCACTTTACCTTTTCAACAAAATCCCCTCCAGCCAACGTTTCCTCTGGTGAGTCAGAATTTGGGAATGAAATTTTCCAAGAGTTCATTGGCTACTAGTTTTCTTTTTATCTTGAATTTATGTCACTCTCTTCTTGATGATGATGATGATGATGATGATGATGATGATGAAGATCATAATTGTGATGTTTTCCATTCAGTCGCATCCACTCTTGGAGATTCTATGGTCCAGGTCTCTCCATCTCTTCCAATCTTGCATACTTCTTTGAGTTGTTCTATGCTCTGGTTGGTGTCAGCTTTGACAGTGTCCAGCCATCGTGTTCTTTGGCAGTCTGGTTTCCTTTGACTGCTAACGTTTTTAAACATAATTGCTTTCTCCAAATATGGAAGAATGATCCAACCTGATCATTACATATTCACCAATTTTGTTTGTTCAGTTTCTGCACTATTTATTCTGTAGTTTAGAGGTTGAAAGCAATATATTTGTGCTCATTTACTGCCCAGATTCTTTACAAGTGGTCAGTATCAATGTTTCATCTGTTATATAAATTTCTGAAGGAGAAGGTTCATTCTCCTAGCTTATGGGTTTGTTTCCAAATATTTCGTTATCAGGCTAGGTAACATCTTCAGCAGAGTTTAGGGGATGTCAGTCTCAGTGTTCTTCTATTTATAAGGGCTTCAGTTCTGGGGGACTCAATTGAGTGTCTTGTGATGGGGAGGTTACATCAGGTCAGTCACTGGGAAGTGAACTGCTGATGGAGAGGAAGCAACAGGCTTGCATGGTTTGGTTCAGGGTTGGTGGTGTCTCTGGTTGGTTGTGTGGTTGATTTGGATTCTGAGGGATTCATAGGTCAATTTGTATACTGATGGAATTGCTGTGGAGTGTCAGGCTGAGATGAACTCACGAATGTGATGGGTGGCAACGCGGCTGATGATTTTAATGTTGCTCCAATCAAACTAGTGTTGCTTGGTGTTGGTGTGGGTAGAGATTAAGGATTTGGGATCATGGTGTTTGACTGCTAGTTGGTGTTTGTGGATTAAATGTCTTATCAATTCTTTTTTACAGATGTATCACAGTCTGTAGCCTTTGTACCAATCATGAGTACCATCTAATATCATTCAGGCCTATCATACAGGTAGTTCAATTTACGTTGCTAAGCAAGACAATTGTTAAGTGAGATTTTCCCCCATTTTCTGACCTTTCTTGCCACAGTTATTAAGTTAATCATAGCAATTCTAAAGTTAGTAACATGGTTGTTAAGTGAATCTGGTTCACTTGCTTGTCAGAAGGTTACAGAAGGTGATCTTATGACTCCGGGACACTAAATCACCATAAATGTGAACCAGTTGCCAAGTATCTGAATTTTGATCACATGACCATGGGGATGCTGCAACGGTTATAAATGTAGAAAAGGGTTGTGAGTCACTTTTTTCAATGTCATTGTAACTTCAAACAGTCACTAAACTAATAGTTGTAAGTCAAGGATTACCTATATTTTTCTTCCTGAATTAAATTTGCTATTTCTTCCTCTGGATGTCAGAGAAGGTAGAACAAAATGAGAAGTTGTGACTGGATCTATATTTCAGGAATCGAAAACTACATATATGGTACCTCTTGTCCTTCTTGATCACCAGCCGTGAGGTCAACAGGAATCCCCTCATCTTACCCAACATCACTCTGGGCTACAATGTCCACGACAATCATTTCAATGCTGAGATGAATGCTGAAGCCTTGCTGGATCTGCTTTCTGGTGGGGAGGCAAATGTTCCAAATTACAAATGTGGAAGACACAAAAATCTCCTGGCTGTCCTTGAAGGGACCGATTCTGACCTCTCCCAACATATTGCAACCATGGTCAGCATCTACAAAATCCCACAAGTAAGTGTGGAAGATTTTCATTACCACTGTGGTTCAAGTTACTCATAGATTACAAAAATGGGGTCATTATCAAAGATGGAACTTCTGCATAATAGCCATCATTTTAAAATTATATACTTTAGTGCACACAATCATTTTACAGATCATTGTCAATTCCTTCCATTTCCCGCAGATCTCTTTTGCTTTTGTTTCAAATGACCTGGATGATAAAAAACAGTTTCCTTTTTTCTATCGGATGCTCCCAAAGGAAGGAATCCAATACAGAGGGATTGTTAAAATGATCCAGTATTTCAGATGGACCTCAGTTGCTCTTGTTGCTCCAGAATCTGACAATGGAGAAACATTCATGAAAATGCTAAGACCCTTACTCACCCAAAGTGGCATTTGTGCTCTTTTCTCACAAATCATATCAGGAATGAATACCAATCAATATAGTTTTTCCAATGATTTCTATCATAAATGGAAACAAGTCAATGTATTTATTTACTATGCTGAGGTTACATGGCAAGCTCACTATTTCTATGGAATGGCATTTCTTGACCAAACCTTGCAGTTGTTAATAAAACCTACTATAGGAAAAGTCTGGATTGTAACAGCTATGGGGGATCTCACATATAATCTCCAGTTTCCAAATTTCCAACATGTTCACAGTATTTTCACCATCTCCATCCAGGCAAAGAAACAAATAAAACAGAACAGCTTTCATCGCCTATTTTCTTCAATCTATGAGTTTGGCAACAAAGTTTTTCCCTGTACATTTAAAAAGCTTGCCGTCTCCATTAAACGTTGGTCGAGATGCAAAGAGAATGAAAACATGGAAGGTCTACCACAGGAGGAGATTGAAGGCATCCTGTCTCTTGACAGCCATCACATATACAACTCCATTTGGGCTATGACACGAGCCTTAAGTTTGGCCTTTATCTCCAGAAGGAAGAGGAGGAAGGTGGAGAAAGGTGGAAAGGCCTTGGAAGTAAAAAGGCTACAACCTTGGCAGGTATTTCCTTTTCCATCTGCTGAAGACACTTCCAATTAAAGTATTTATAAATGGTTTTAAGGAGAAATTTAACATATGGAGAAGTCTGATTCTTTTCATAAGATACTCCTAAGCATAATACATCAAAGAGAAGACTTGTCTACCTTAAATATGCTGTTTGTATGATAGGTGAATGGAGGGGAGGGGAAAGACTAAGATAGTAAAAGACAATTGGAAAATGTTATTCAGAAAACAGAATAATGGAGTTGGAAGGAACCTTAAAGATCTTCTAGTCTATTCCTCTGCTTAAGCCGAAGACCCTATGTCATGTCAGACAAATGGCTGTCCAATTTCTTTGTAATAACCTCCAATAATAGAGCACCCAGAACTTTTGGAGGCAAGTCTTTATATTAGTTAATTGTTCTCCTTTGTTAGAAAATTTCTCCTTAGTTCTAAGTTGGATCTCTCCTTGATAGCTTTCCATCAGAAGCAACTGACCTCAGGTGCTTTAGAGAATAGGTTGACTGCCTTCTTCTCTATGACATCACCTCCAATATCTTGTCGCTCCAAGTTCTTTTCTTCATTATGATTTAAATTCTGCTGCATCTGGAATCTTATCATAGTCAACCTTCCAGAGTCTCAGTTGCTCCACCCTCATTCTTGCAGGCCTTGTAGCAACAGTTGCTATTTTTGATGGAACTCTTTTGTGTTTCTGGAGAATGACCTATTCCCTGCTTCTTCTCTGCAGAAAGGTACCATCCTTTCATCCACATGAGAGGGTCTTCTCCACTGAATAAATCTGGAAGCCTCACTTGGAGTTTTCCACCCTCCTAACCAGTCTTTCCCAGTTAAGCAGCCCTATAACTGGTTTCTAACTGGGCATTTCTTTTGTCTCCAGTGACCCCTCCCTTCCTCCTTACATCATTCTCCCACATCCTCTCCACCAAAATGAAAGGATTGCATAGGATTAAAATGTTAGTTCTTTTTAAAAGGCTGTAGAATAGACATGTCAAACACAAGGCCCAGGGGCCAGACACGGCCTGCGAAGTGGTTTCATGTGGCCCGCGAAGCCATCCTGGAAACAGTGAGAGAATGGCCCCCGCTGCCTTGGCCCTGGCCCAGGCCGGGTGGGAGCCAATGTACAATTTTGTGGTGGCCATCTATGCTGAAACGCATTCAGTCTTAGCTCCACAAGGATGTCTGGAAACAACGAGGAACCAGCCCCTGCCATGTTGGCCCCGCCCCTTGGGTGCATGCTGGGGAGGTGTCACCCTTTGTGAGGAATGAAGAAATGGACTATGCCTTGCCGCTTGCCCCAGTCCCATCCCCTTCTGCCAGAGACCCTCAGATCTGTCCCACTCTTGCCCAGGCCCCCACAAGCACCCTTGACACGAACAATGTAGAGCTGGCCATGCCCACCCAGTAGGCCACACCCCCTCCATCCACACCTAGGCTGCATCCACCCTGGCCACACCCACCCACCCCCCTGAGGGCAACTGCAATGCTGATGCGGCCCTCAATGAAATTGAGTTTGACACCCCTGTTGTAGAGTTTCCTTGTTCATGTGGATAGCAATAGCACTTAGACTTACTGTATATGCCACTTCACAGTGTTTATATCCTTCTCTAAACGGTTTACAGAGTCAACATATTGCCCTCAACAATTAGGGTCCTAATTTTACCAGCCACAGAAGAATGGAAGGCAAAGTCAAGTTTTTACTGGTGATGATCAAACTCCTGGCATTGAGTTGAATTAGCCTGCATTCTAACCACTGCACTACCATGGATGTTCTTTTATTCCAGTTTCATCCTTTCCTACACGATCCTCAGTTCTACAACCATTCCATGGATGGGGTGTTTCTGGGCCAAAATGGAGAGCTGGTAGCTGACTTTGACATTGTGAAGTGGATTCGGTTGCCCAACAAGTCTGTGGTCAGAGTGAAATTTGGGAACTTTGCAAGACACACATCCCAGGATGCCAAATTTGTCATTGACCAGGAAACGATTATGAGGTCACAATGGTTTAAGAATGTAGGTGCGATCATTAATTACAGTTCTATTATTCCACTTCAGTTTTATCATACTTTAACACATTCTCATTCAACTTCTTCAAATTTTGAGAAGCTCTCAAGGATTCAGAGTAATCGCAGAGAATGTCTTATAAGCCACAACCTTCCATGTTTCCAGTAGTGGGATTCAAATATGTGAACAATCAGTTCTCTGTGTGGATGCCACTTCTGGAAGTCCGTTCTGGATCTGGGCAACAAAAAATTAGCTACCAATTCTGCCAAACTGGTGCAAAACGACTGAATTCCACCATTGCGTGTTTCCCCTTCTTCAGTTGATTCAGGAGTTCTGGTTTGGCTTTCAAGTTCAAACAATGCCCTTTCTTTTAATTCGTATCATACTTTCCATAGTTGTCATATTTTACAGAAATGAAGCTACTACTTCCTTGTTTTAATTCCTGCAAAATGCAAATGAACAATAGAAAAAAATAGCAAAAATTGAGGCAGAAGATTCACAGGAAGAGATAGATTACTTAATTTTGTTGCTGTTGTTGCTCTGCTTGTATATTTGATTGTGGGCCACTATAATCACATATCTTTTGATTTTCAAAACTAAAACATGCACAAGACACTAACCAATCCCTGAAATATTATGCTGCTTGTTTAGAAGGATATCAGAAAAAGCTCCATTTTACCATTTCTCTCAAAGGCCAACAAAGTCAAGTCAAAGATAATCTCCCATTGAAAACTATTCCAAAATCTACAAATGAAAAAGAAGAAAATCTCCTAGACTCCATCCCTTTGATCTCACAAAAAACATATTCCCAGGATATTTGTGTCCTTCGGTTAAATGATCTGGGTTAAATTAAATAAGTTTTGACCTGGATCTAAACTGCTCATTAAGGGCCTTGTCAACTCTGCCTTACAATTTCTTTCTTTTAAGATCAACTCTAATATATAATCCTTTCATCCTGCAGTGGATAGACAATGACTAAGATGGTCATGATGATATAGTCCTTTATGTTCTCTATTTTTCTACACAGAGTCTGCCTCTCTCCAGGTGTGTGGAAAATTGTGCATCTGGGTTTTTCAAAGTAGGTCAGGAAGGGAAGCCCATTTGCTGCTACGATTGTGTTCCCTGTGCAGAGGGCACCTTCTCCTCTCAGGAAGGTGGGTGACTCCAGAGCAAAGCAGTCAGTCATCAAAAAGACTAATAGTTAACATCTTAACTATTGTCATGAAAAATAATACAGTAATGGCTAAAGATGATAGGTGCTATTTTTCTTCTCTGCAGATGCAGATTATTGCACCAAATGTCCAGAAGATCAACATCCAAATAAAGAGCGAGATAAATGTCTTCCTAAAATAATAATTTATCTGGCCTACAATGATAATCTGGGGATCGTCTTGGCTTCTCTTGCACTCTTTTTGATCTTAACTACTGTTCTTGTTTTAGTAATCTTTCTTAAATACAGAGAAACTGCCATAGTCAAAGCAAACAACCAGGATCTTTCCTACATCATCTTGTTGTCCCTTCTACTTTCCTACTTGACCTCCTTCCTCTTTATTGGCCAGCCAAGGAGAGCTACCTGCCTTCTCCGACAAACAGCCTTTAATATCATCTTCTCAGTTGCCATCTCTGCTGTCTTGGCCAAAACTATCACAGTTGTGCTAGCCTTCCTGGCCACAAAGCCAGGAAACAGGGTGAGGAGATGGCTGGGGAAGCAGTTGGCCAACTATATCATTCTTTGCTCTTCCACTGTCCAAGTGGTCATCTGCAGTATCTGGCTGATGATATCCCCACCATTTCCTGATTCTGACATGCACTCTCAACCAGAAAACATTGTACTTCAATGTCATGAAGGATTTCTTGCCATGTTTTATGTTGCTCTTGGCTACATGGGTTTCCTGGCTGCCATCTGCTTCACAGTAGCTTTTCTTGCCCGGAATCTGCCTGGGGCCTTCAATGAAGCCAAGCTGATCACCTTCAGCATGCTGGTTTTTTGCACCATCTGGATATCCTTTGTACCCACCTACTTGAGCACCAAGGGGAAGTACATGGTGGCTGTGCAGATTTTCTCCATCTTGGCTTCCAGTGCTGGCCTGCTGGGCTGCATCTTCATCCCCAAGTGCTACATTATCTTATTAAGATCAGATCTGAATACAAAGGCACAGCTAATTGTTAAAGCATAAGCCAACAACTGATTCTTACTCTTTTTTTCCCCAGATGTCATCACCATACCCATTCTTTGTTCTAAAAATTCTTGTTATAGATAGTGTGTCCATTTTGTTCTCATATAAAACTGTTCCAAGTTAGGATATTTTGTTTTTTATTATTAGAATCTTAAGGTAAAATTCCTTGTACATATCCACTTCCATACAATATAATGCAGCAGTCACAGGACAACATAGGATTATTAAGCATTGGTTTTGTCTTGTTTGGTTTGGTTTGGTTTGCCAACTCTGATGGATCACCCACTAAGAAACAATATATCCCCCTTTTGGGAGGGAGTGATAACTTAGAGGAATGTAACTGTATAACATGTCAGTTTGAAATGGAGGAAATGTAACAATACATACTTGAAATTATATAGGAAGTTACAAGCTATGACAATAAGCAGATAAGCAGCAACAAGTAGGGACAAAAAGACACATAGAATAAAAGCAAGGTAGAATATCATGCTTTGGTGTCTATGGTGATTCTCAGTCATCCAGGTCATAGTTATCCCAAAGATGCTTTTTCGTGAGGCAACTGGACTTTCTTGTTTTTTCCTTGGAGACGTTTCGCTTCTCATCCAAGAAACTTCTTCAGCTCTGACTGGTTGGTGGGGAATGGAAGGACTTATATTCCTTGCAGACATCTGGTCATTTGCATTCTCTTAGCAAGTCATTAGTGCTACTTGGAGGTATATGCAGTACAATGCAGTGAGCCATATGTCAATCTGTACATTGGGGAAAACAAACAACCACTTCATAAATGCATGGCACAACACAGAAGAACAAACCCATCAGGACCAGAGTCAGCAGTCCATCTGCATTTAAAAGACAAAGGCCACTCTTTCGAAGACAACAAAGTCCACATTTTGGACAGAGAGGACCTCTGGTTTGAAAGAGGGGTCAAAGAGACCATCTATGTCAAAACTGAACAGCCCTCTTTCAACAGAGAGGAAGGGATCCTACATCATCTATCTCTAGTCTACAACACAGTCCTTTCGACAGTTCCAAGAAAGCTCCACACCCATTTCCACTATTCGGGTGTCTTTGAGGACATAGGTAAACCTCCAAATGGCCTCTCCGACTCTCTAAAAGAATGCAAATGACCAGCTGTCTGGTCCCCATCATCCAGTCAGAGCTGAAGAAGCTTGATGGATGAGAAGCGAAATGTCTTCAAAGAAAAACAAGAAAGTCCAGTTGCCTCGTGAAAAAGTATTTTTTTGTAAAGAAATTTTTATTTTCAATTTTACAGTACATTACATTCATAAAAATACTTCAGATAAAGAATAAAGCAAATGCACACAACCTTTGGTATTGCTCACCCATTTCCTCCCAAACCGCATCCACCCTCTAACCAACTTCCCTCTTTCCCTCTTCTTCCTCTTCCTCACTCTCCCCCTCTCCTCCTCCTCCTCACCCTTCCTACTTGCTTCTCCCCTTCTTCCTATCTTCTCGCTCCAGATGCAGTTCAGGGGAAATGCCCGAGCAATTCCTCTCTCCAGATTAAAACATCAATATTATATACAATAAAACTATTTCTACTTATCTGAGCTACTTTAACTTGAACCCATCCTCCCCCCAACCCTCTCCCCCCCTTCCCCCCGACTTCCCAGAGCCAAGTACAGGGTTATACAAATATATTAAACATAATCTATTTAAGTTTACTAATTATACAATAACCAAAATCATACTAACCCTTAACTCTCTTCAAACATTAACATCATAAGTTTATAAACAAATTCATTACTCATAAAATAAGTGAAACTTTATAGTTCCATACTTCTTCTGAACATATTCTATCCATCTTCTCCATATATTAAAATATCTCTCTTGTGAATGGTCCTTTAAATAAGCAGAAATTTTAGCCATTTCTTCTAAATTAGAAACCTTAAATACCCATTCTTCTAAAGAAGGCAGAGAATCCTTCTTCCAATATTGACCCACCAATAATCTTGCCGCTGTTATTAAGTTCAACATTAAGATAGTTTCTTTAGCATCAAAATCTACAAAAATACTCAAAAAACAACAACTGGGGAGTAATCTTCCTTTTAAAAACCTTTTGAATGTTCCACCAAATCATAATCCAGAAGGCTTTAATATTTTTACAAGTCCACCAAACATGAAAATAGGTTGCGTCTAAGCAACCACATCTCCAACATTTAAGTTGCAGGTTCGGGTACATACAAGACAACTTTTTAGGATCCAGATGCCATCTATAAAACATTTTATAAAAATTTTCCCTCAAGTCTATATGGAGGGAAGTGTGTAGTGGGGTGCCCCAGGGCTCTGTTCTGGGCCCAGTACTCTTCAACATCTTCATCAACGATTTGGATGAAGGGATAGATGGGGAACTCATCAAATTTGCAGATGACACCAAGCTGGCAGGAATAGCCAACACTCCAGAAGACAGGCTTCAGGTACAGAAGGATCGGGACAGACTTGAACACTGGGCACTAACTAACAAAATGAAATTCAATGGTGAAAAAAGCAAGGTTCTACATTTAGGCAAGAAAAACCAAATGCACAAGTACAGAATAGGTGGCACCATGCTCAATAGTAGTAACTGTGAGAGGGACCTCGGAGTCCTAGTAGACAATCACTTAAATATGAGCCAGCAGTGTGCGGCAGCTGACAAAAAGGCCAACACAGTGCTAGGCTGCATTAACAGAGGGATAGAATCAAGATCACGTGAAGTATTAATACCACTCTTCAATGCCTTGGTAAGGCCACACTTGGAATACTGCATCCAGTTTTGGTCACCACGATGTAAAACAGATGTTGAGACTCTAGAAAGAGTACAGAGAAGAGCAACAAAGATGATTAGGGGACTGGAGGCTAAAACATATAAGGAACGGTTGCGAGAATTGGGTATGTCTAGTTTAACGAAGAGAAGGACAAGGGGGGAAATGATAGCAGTATTCCAATATCTCAGGGGCTGCCATAAAGAAGAGGGAATTAAGCTATTTTCCAAGCACCTGAAGGCAGGACAAGAAGCAACGGGTGGAAACTCATCAAGGAGAGAAGCAACCTAGAACTAAGGAGAAACTTCCTGACAGTGAGAACAATTAATCAGTGGAACAGCCTGCCTCCAGAAGCGGTAAATGCTCCAACACTGGAAGTTTTTAAGAAGAGACTGGACAGCCATTTGTCCGAAATGGTGTAGGGTTTCCTGCCAGAGCAGGGGGTTGGACTAGATGACCTCCAAGGTCCCTTCCAACTTTACTATTATTATTATTATTATTAAGTTTTGAGCCTGTGTAAATTTAACATTTCTAGTTCAAATTACCTCCCATAAATCCAATGAAATCGGTTCCTGAATATTCTGGGCCCATTTAATCATACAATCTTTTACTAAGTCTGTTTCCGAGTCCAGTTTTATTAACTCATTGTAAAATTTTTTAATATGGGCATATTTCTGATCCTTTATCTGAATCACCAAATTTTCATCATGAAAATAGAAAAGCATTTTTGGGATCATGCTTTGGTGTTGTTCAGGGTCTCAGCTCCCTTAGCAGCTGGGACCCTTTTGCTGAAGCACTTCAATAAAAGTTTTGTGAAAGTCTATCACCCATGTCTGGTTCTGATCCACTTCTGCACCAGGCTGAACCATTTTGGGGACAACTCCCTTCTGGTTGGGCCCAACCCTATTTCCAATTTATGGCGGGCTTATTGGTATGGCATAAGGTTGAAACGGCAGTAGTTTAATATTTGTGTTGATGTCAGTGCACAAAGAAGATAGGTGTCGAGATCCACCTTGAGAATCCAAATAAAACTCCAGGTTCATTCCGTTTCCAAAAATCTTACTGTTTATTGAATACATGGCATAGTAATATCAAAGCAAATCTAACTCTGAGGTTCCCAGACACCAGTTCATAGAATTAAACAATAATTTCTCTAGCCAAAACCCCATCTTCTCACATAGTTCATGTAAACAATTTCACTTTGCTATGGGAACCATCTGCTTCCTCTCCACACCTGCTGTAGTGTCCTTGGAAAGGTTTCAGGCTTTCATCATTTTCAGCAGAATCATAGAGGTTTCATTTCTTTATCTAAGCAATTCTAAAGCAACACCTTTCCTCCCTCCCATACTCTACTGGCAAGTTGAAACAAAGAGGCATGAATAATAATAATAACAACAAAAACAATAATAGTAATAAAGTTGGAAGGGACTTTGGAGGTCATCTAGTCCAAGGCCCTGCTCAGGCAGGAAACTCTATACCATTTTGGACAAATGGCTGTCCAGTCTCTTCTTAAAAACTTGCAGTGTTGGAGCATTCACAGCTTCTGGAGGCAGGTTGTTCCACTGATTAATTGTTCTAACTATCAGGAAATTTCTTAATTCTAGGTTTCTTCTCTCTTTGATTAGTTTCCATCCATTGCTTCTTGTCCTGTCTTCAGGTGCTTTGGAGAATAGCTTGTTTCCCTCTTTGTGGGATCCCCTGAAATATTGGAACACTGCTGTCATGTCACCCCTCGTCCTTCTCTTCATTAAACTAGACATATCCAATTCCAGCAACCGTTCCTTATATGGTTTAGCCTCCAGTCCCCTGATCATCTTTGTTGCTCTTCTCTGTACTCTTTCTAGAGTCTCAACATCTTTTTTACATTGTGGCGACCACAACTGGATGCAGTATTCCAAGTGTGGCCTTACCAAGGCAATGTAAAGTGGTATTAACACTTCATGTGGTCTTGATTCTATCCCATGGTACATACTTATGACCATTGCTGTGTCCCAAGGTCATGTGATCTCTTTTACAACCTTTTGACAAGCAGAGGCAATGGGGAAGTCAGATTCCCTTAACAGCCTGGCTAGCAACTTACCCACCACAGTGAATCACTGAAGAACGGTGGCAAGGAAGGTCATAACGTGGGGCAAAAACTCACTTAACAAACGTTTCACTTAGCAACAGAAATTTTGGGCTCCGTTGCAGTCGTAAGTGGAGGACCAACTTTACCCCTAACCGTCGTCTGGTCATTAGCACTCTGAGACTCATTGAGGCCACTTGGGGGGGGGGGGTATCTGTATGCTCAACGTCACCTGAATCAGAGTGTAAATTGGGGTGAAACTTCTTGGAAGGGTGTTCTGAAAGGACTGCATTCTGCTGAATTGAGGAAGATTCTTGGATGAGAAGCAAAATCTTTTCAAAGAGGAAAAAAAACACCTGAGAAAGTCTAGTTGCCTTTTGGAAAAAGCATCTCTGGGATTGCTTTCTATCATTGTGATAATTGTTGCATAACCTTGTTTTATTTGATTGTTGTACCCTGCCCGTCTTGCGAAATGGGTGGCCATATACATTTGTTAAATTTAAATTTATCAAACTAGATTGGCAACCTTGGCTCTTTTATTCCAGTGCTGGCTCAGGAATTCTGGGAGTTGAAGTCCACGAGTCATAAAAGAGCCAAGGTTGCCTACCCCTGACCTAGAACAAAGGAGAAATTTCTTGATAGTGAGAACAATTAATCAGTGCAATGACTTGCCTGTAGAAGCTGTGGATGCGCCAACATTGGAGGTTTTTGAGAACAGATTGGACAACCCTTTGTCTGAAATGGGATAGGGTCTCCTGCTTGAGCAGGGGGTTGGACTAGAAGAACTCCAAGATCCCCTCCAACTCTATTGTTCTGTTCTGTTATAAATAAATAAATACATTTGACAGAGATACAGCAGGAAATAAAGGGGACATAAGTATATCAATAACAAACATAAATTAAACCTTCCACTTAAATTAACTTGACAGCAGGGGCAGTAACATTAATCACATTATAGGAAAAGACTAGCAAAATATTCAATTGTCCCATTACGAATATTAGGTTATAAAGTGCCTGTTCTGGGGCTGAAAGAAGCTGAAAGAAGCTCTTAAGGTTGATTCTCCAAACAGTCTGAAAAGAAGTCCCAAAGTGGCCAAGATTTTGGGTGCTCTTTAGCTGTTCACGCTCTCTTTTCTTTGATGTTCTGCAGAGGTAGAATGGGGGTGGGGGAAAATCAGAGCTGGAAGACACCTCCAGATACCACCCAAGACCCCTTTTGTAACAAGGAAGGCAATTTCAATTTTTCAATGAAAATAGGCCTGGGGTCCAAGTAGTATTGCTGGAAATCCTCAGGCACTCAACTGAAGAGCAAAATCAAGGACTTGGGAGAATTTTTTCTCTCCTGGGGTTTGTCCAAGATTGTAATCCTTGTTGTAAATTGTTTTCCATTTCCTCAAACATGTTACATTTATTTAGCATATGGCAATGTTATATTAGCCAGGAGACTACACTGCTAATGCAGAATAGGAGTTCGGCCAGCTGTTTGCTCGCTGTTTGGTTCACACTTGGGTGCTTCCCAAGGTGCACCACAAGAGGGCGGACTAGTTCCACATCAGAAAAAAAGATAAGTGGCTTTCCTGCAACAGCATCTGAGGCTCTCTGTTCCACCAAAGCTGCCTCACAAACTGGAGTCGCAAAGTAGAAGGTACAGCACCGGTGGGATTCTGTCTATCTGCATGAAGCACAGGCTCAACTTCCCATCAGAGAGGTACCTATTTATCCACTCACATAGAACGTGTTTTTAAATTGCTAGGTGGACAGAAGCTGAGGTGAGTGATGGGAGTTCACCCTGCCACACAATACTAGGACTTGAACCGCTGGAACAAAGACCATCTCCAACATTAAGCCACTGAGCCATCATGCCTCTACTCCTCAAACATAGAAAGTTGGAGTATGGATAGAATTCATATGGGATTTGTGCAGGGTTTGTCCCCTGGATTCCTGGGGCTATATGATGTGATACTGGGAAGTCTTATGAATGTGGTTTTGGTCACTGAAATTGGGAGGCAGCACACAAATTGAGGGAATAAATAAAATCATATGAGATCCACCTTGTGGAAAACCAGGGTGATCCCCACGTATCTTCAGAATCTTCTCCAGGTGTTCATTGGCCATGACTCAACCTTGAAGTTTGAATTTTAATATTTTAATCTTAAATAATAGCCTATTCAGCCAGCTGCTCTGCAAAGAACCAGCTTCCTGCATCACAATATTTATTTATAGTGTGTATGGTTTTATGTCTATTTGCCTACCAGCTCCCAGAATCGCACTATGAGGGAGGTGGATGGTTTTTTAAATAGCATATAATTAATTAAACAAATGAATAAATACTAAATTTGTTGTTTTACAGCTGGTTATGCTGGCCCCATGGGCAGGTTCTTCACAATCATTTTTGCCCTTTTGTGAGTGCACCCAAAAGTTGTTCCAAACATTCCAACTGTGTAAAGAAGGCAGAGAGTTTGCGTCTTAGGGTTGAGGAAGAAGGCACCATAACACAAGCAGAAATCAACTCACATGTAAATGAAGTAGAGGCTGAGAACAATGTGGGCAAGACTTCAAAATCAGCTTGTTTGGAAGTTGTTCAGAAGGGGGTGGGACTAAAGTGGATCCATCACTCTAAGACCCTCCCAGTTGGAATTGAGGGCAGGAAGAGGAACAAGTCTGCAAAGGTATTTTCTCCTTACTTACTCATCCAGATGATCCCAGACACCAGAAGAATGAAAGCAGCCACAGTGGCCAATGTGACTCCTACATGGAGTGTCCTGTTGGCTAAAAGAAGAACAAAGTCTTCAGTTTTCAGGGCAATTATTGCTACCAAGATCTTAAGCTCAAGGACAGAGACTGGACATCCATTTTATCACTTGGGACAACCAAGGGATACTCATTACCATGAATTCCTCCCTAGCAGTTTCACTTTCTGCCAAAGAAGGACCCATTGCTCCTAGGATGGCAACTATGGAAACTACAACCATGCCTGGCCTTGTACCTAGGTGTGCCTTTCCCACTCTGCCATCCCCCAGTGCATTTAAACAAGGGTTAAGATGATGGGATCACCCACTCTTCTTCATTCCCATGACAAGAAAGCATTAATTATCTACAGGGTTACCAATTCTATACCTAAGATGCTATGTGATTGTTTAGTTTGTGGTTCAATACATCATCAGACGCACAAAGGTTGAGGTTGAGGATGGAGCAAACTAACACCTGGTGAATGTCTATGGAGATTCTCAGTCATCCAGGACATGGTTGTCCCAAAGGTGCTTTTTCAGGAGCTGTTTGCAAGGAATATAAATCCTTCCATTCCCCACCATCCAGTCAGACCTGAAGAAGCTTCTTGGATGAGAAGCAAAATGTCTTCAAAAAAAAAACAAGAAAGTCCAGTTGCCTCCTTTTAAAGCACCTTTGGGATAACACCTGGTGAGCTAATTGTTCTGTCTTTGCACCAATGGTTCTCTTTCTATTGCCCAATCCATCAGTCTCTCATCAGGTTCCTTCAGCCAAACCAAGACCAGGGACTTCACAAGCCTAGAATGCTCAGTGTGAGACAGGGATGCTTCCTACACTGCATCTCAAGACCTGGGATAGTCCATCAAATAATATATTTTTAAAATTCTTTCCACCATGGTTGAAAATTCTTCTTTACCTACCCTGGTCTTGCAGTTTCTCATCAGGCTCCTCCTTCCAGGCCAAGACCAGGGGGTCCTGCAAGCCCTCATGCTCCAGGTGACACCAGAAATGGTCCCTCTCCTTGGGGTCGATCTCAATGCTGAGCCGGACATAATAGGTCCCATCTGAGTTGGGGGCCACGTTCCTATGGAGGGTCTCGTACTGGCAGACCTCTCCATCCCTCATCCAGGTGGCCCGGATCTCCTTGGGGTAGAAGCCATAAGCCTGGCAGATCAGAGTCTCTATGGTGTCACTAACTACCTTTTGGGTCACCTGACGCACTGGGGGCTCTGCAAAGACAGCAACAGCACACCTCATAGGATCTCTCCAAACACCAAGACAATACAACATCTGGAAGAACCTCACAAAATTGCATCACTGCAACCCATCTTTCTTGAGTCTTATATAAGAATAACAGAATGTCAGATTTAGAAGGGACCTTGGAGATCTTCTAGCTCAACCCCCTGTTCAAGCAGGAGACCTTATACCACTTCAGACAAATGGTTGTCCAATCTCTTCTCAAAATCCTCCAGAGTTGGAAGATATGTAAGCTCTTCAAGAGGGGGACCTTGATATTGCCTAAATGACAATCCTACTAGGTCCATGGTAGCGAACCTATGGCATGCGTGCCACAGGCGGCATGCAGAGCCGTCTCTGGTGGCACGCAAGCCATTGCTGGGCCGAGCTGCTCCCTCCTCCTCTCCGCGCATGCACAGCCTGGGAATAGGCAAGAGGCT
Organism: Crotalus tigris; assembly: GCF_016545835.1. NCBI lineage: Eukaryota > Metazoa > Chordata > Lepidosauria > Squamata > Viperidae > Crotalus > Crotalus tigris. The sequence goes on along the minus strand of NW_024100630.1, from coordinate 287,050 downwards.
ATAAAAAGAGCAATTTTCTGCAGAAGCAACATTTGCTGCAGACAGCTTGAGAGTGAGCACGAGTCAGAGTGGGCAGCAACCGAGCGAGCAAGTCAGAGAGGACAGCGAGTGAGTGAGAGAGTCAGAGCGGACAGCGAGTGAGCGAGCAAGCACAAGCTGACAGCTCGATGGCCATGCCCACTTGGTGGCTATGCCCACTCAGCACCCGACAATGCATAAGTGAGTTTTGCATTGCAGTTTGGGCACTCCGTCTCTAAAAGGTTCACCACCACTGTACTAGGTAGACTAGGGCAGAAAATCAACCATACAAAAAGGCTAAAACCACTTTTATAATAACGGAAGCTGATGCACTGTGCACCCTTTTCCATTTCTTCAGAATATAATCTGTCTGCTCTAGAGGTATGTTTCACTTTTTATTGTCCAAGTATCATGCATATGTCCATCAATGTTATCCTCCTTACCCTCTGCACTATTAGTGTTGCATATCAATGATTGCATGACCTTGGTAGATGTCATACGCTCAATAAAATAAATAAATGCCCTCTACACGAGGTTCGCTTTCATGCAAAAATGATTGCTCTCCCCTCAAGGGGAACTACAGATGTCCTCCCATCCCACCAGCAGCATTAAAAGGTCCAGCCAGGAAAATGATGTAGCTCTATTCCCCTACGCTTACCTATCCTCTGTAGAACTTCCTTACTGTAGGACAGGTAACTCTGCAACTGCTCAATACAGGTCTCCAGGTAGATTTTGTTTCTCTCAGACCACCCTGGGTCATCTTCCCACTTCTCCTTGACCTTCTCGGCCTGGGGCTGAGCTGTCACCCATCTGAAGGTCTCCTTGTCGAAGCTGATGAAGTCCATCCCGTCATAGCCATAGTGCAAAAAACCTCCTTTGCTCCCATCTTCCTTGAGCTCGCAGCCCAAAATTGCCTGCCAGGTGTGAAGCCCTGAAAGAGAGTTTAGGAGGACCACATTTTCACCCCAAGCCCCACCCCCACCTTCCAAAAAAGCTTATTATAGAGCCTCAGGTGGATTCTTTCCCCCTCCATTTCTTCTAGAGAAGGAACCATGAACTCTTGTCCCCCCCCCCCATCTTCTACAACAGGGAGAAAAGTGAAGAGGGCCTACACCAAACCTTTTGCATATCATGCAATGTATTTTGGGTGACGGAAAAATAATCTGGAGTTTTTCTTTCCTTCAGAGGAAAAATAAATAAATCACCACTATCTCCTTTCAACGCTGGAACCCCAAAAGGAAAACAAAAAACAAAAATGCTGCATTTTGCAGTCTCTAGGTGGGCCAGATGCTCCTTTCTCGCTTCCTTGTGAGATGGGGATATGTTTCCTCACCCACCCGCTCTATTCATTTCTCCCTTGGGATAATAAGTCAACTGGAGGAAGGAAGGAAGGAAGGAAGGAAGGAAGGAAGGAAGGAAGGAAGGAAGGAAGGAAGGAAGGAAGGAAGGAAGGAAGGAAGACAAAGAAACCTCCATTTTGCCATACGCTCTTCAGCTCATGTCGGAAGACCTGCTCAGTAGCCAGCAACATCTCATTCCCTTCTTTCCCCTGCTTGGGATCCTCCTTCTCCATCTTCTCCATCCAGGACACCAAAGGCTCCACCCTCCTGGTTTGGCTGTCATAGCAAGCAATGGGTTGGTCATCCAGGTAGACCTTTGAGAAGAATTGGGGCAGCTGCAGGTTGGGCTCTGACACCTGCAAGTAGGAGAACCATAGGGAATGTGAAAGGGAGACTGGGAAGGAAGAAGAGAGAAAGGGATTTATTTGTTTGTTTGTTTGTTTATATAAAACACTACAAGTTTGTGTTAGTTTCTCCCATTTCATCTGGACAGCTGCTACACACTTCCCTGACACTCTACAACTGATTTGGGGCTCAGATAGAACCCTTCCTATTCTGGAACCATGAATTGAGATGCATTATAGTTCTGATCCAGATAGCATAAACTCCATGAAAATGGTTTTAAACAAATATTTGTTGCCCAGGAATTCTAAGCAGACACTTACTTTGCTGTAGATGCATCCAGTCATATTCATATCTGTCCATTCTCGTAGGAAAAAAGGAATAATTCCCCATCTCAGCTAGGCATGGTTACGGATGCCAATCGATGTGCGCGTGATGCTTGATTAAAACAAAGGCTTTTACAAACCTGGCAGGTAGCCAGGACATCCAGTAATAAACTTTGAAGCCCCTCCCACTGACTAGATAAAATATAGGACTGACTAACAACTAGACTACATTTCCCAGAGGCCATCTCTTAAGGAGACAGCATTTAACCCTAATGAGGAGGTGATCAGCTGCCTGGGAAAGCCAAGGGAAATCATCAAAACAATTAAAAAACTAAAATTAGAATATTTCGGACATGGGATGCGACACCCAGAAAAATATGGCATACTCCATTTAATCCTCCAGGGAAAGATTGAAGGCAAACAAGGTCCAAGCAGAAGAAGAACATTGTGGCTTCAAAATCTAAGGGATTGGTTTGGACAAAACTCAGCAGCACTTTTTCATGCGGCTGCTGATAAAAACAGGATCGCCAACATGATCACCAATGTCCCATAACACATATGGCACAAGAAGAATTTAACCCTTTAAATGCTAAATGTTCTAACACAGCTCTTAACTCCTAAGCTAGCTATATAATGGACCAGATGGCTAAACCCTGGTCCAGCACACTTCCAGCCCAAAGAATTTTCTGGATTTATGGAGAATTTGGGAAATTAACCCACTTATCCACTGGACAGCCGCTCCTTGTGAGAAGATAGCAAAACCGAGGTTTGTGCAGTCAGCTTGTGAATCAAGCGGATGAGATGCAAGGCCTACATCAAATTTTCAGCTCTGGAGTAGCCAGTACAGATAATCCTTGACTTATAACCATTCATTTAGTGACCATTTGAAGTGACAACAGCACTGAAAAAATGTGACTTATGACCATTTTTTCACTCTTACAACTATTGCAGCATCCCCATGGACTAGTGTCTGTGGTATAAATAAAGCTATGTTCAGTTATTATCTGTATGGTGTATTCTATAATTTGCATTTGATGTGCCATAAAAAAATTACTTGGGGAAACAAAGACAAAACACAGAGAAGGGATCTGGAGAATTGTCTGCAGAGAAAAGTCCCAGGAGATTCTAGGACAGTGGGCAAAATTGGGAAATCAGAAAGATATCCAGGAAGAATGAAGTGATAAACCATTTCTGTATCATTGTCCCCCCCCCCAAAAAAAATCCTCCATGCAATAAAGTCAACAGGACTCAAGCTGGACCTGAGGGAAACAAGTCCTTTTGCTCAGGTAGACCAAGGTATTGGCATGGATGAGGCTGCCAAGGTGAGACCCACTTGTGAATATCAGGTGTGTTGCTGGAAAATAGATTTTTTTTCCTCAAGATTTAATCTTGAATTTTTACCTGCAAGATGGAGAACTGACTGAGGAAGAAATGAGACTACCTGCCCTGGCTCCAGCCTGCCACCACCTGTGACGGTGTTGTCAAGATTGAATACTGCAGCCAATTTTGGTCACCGTATCACAAAAAAGATGTTGAGAGTTTGGGAAAAAAAATCAGAGAAGAGCAACTAAGATGATCAAAGACTAAAACATACGAAGAACGGCTGCAGGACTTGGGTTTGGCTAATCTAAAGAAAAGAGAAATAGGGGAGACATGATAGCAGTGTTCCAGTATTTGAGGGGCTGCCACGAAGAAGAGGGGGTCACGTTATTCACCAAAGCACCAGAGGGCAGGACAAGAAACGATGGTTGGAAACTGATCAAAGAGAGAAGCAACCTGGAATTAAGGAGAAACTTCCTGACAGTGAGGACAATTAACCAGTGGAACAGCTTACCCCCAGAAATTGTGGGTGCTCCATCACTGGAGATTTTTAAAAAGTTAGACAGTCACTTGTCTGAAATGGTATAGGTCCTCCTGCTTGAGCAGGGGGCTGGACTAGAAGACCTCCAAGGTCCCTTCCAACATTATTATTATTATTATTATTATTATTATTATTATTATTATTATTATTATTATTCTATTCTAGTCTTTCTTCGATCATTCCTCAGCTTGACATTCAAGTGAGAGGAGGGAGCAGAGAAATGAAAGGCTAAGCTTTTGTCTACAGACCATGAGAGCCTGAACCTCACCAAGGTCACCACAGCAGGTGCTAGACGAAGATATGGATTGTTCCCATAACAAAAGGGAGTTTTATAATTGGACCATGTGAACACCCAGGGGTGGAGAGAAAAGGGAATGTATTGTTTAACTAAGTGAGCATTTGCGCAGCAAAACCAGAGGTGGTTTTGCTTCTGCAGTACCAAGATGGTGTATCCAATAAAGTTATACTCTTGGGAATTCAAAGCTTCCAAGAATATTTATTTCTTTTGGATTTTCTAGTCAGACCGTTGCCAGTGTCAGAGGGTGAAGGGAGGAGGACAGGCATTGAACAGATGGGCAAAAGGACAAAGTGCCACCCATAGCAGATTGTTGCTAGGGAGAATGCAAATATACTGAGTAGTTTTCAGTTTAATTTGCATCTGTTGCTAATAATAAAATTGGATATCCAGATCCCAAAAGCTACACTCCCAATACAGCCAAGAAAAATTGTATAACTTAAAGTTTCTTTATTTATTTAGTAAACTTCAGGAAATACTAAACACTGAACAAAACTGAAGGCAGGCAAAAGCAGGAGGAGATAGAAACAGGCATGAATGAAAAGGGCAGAAGAATTCTAATAACTAGTTTATATCTTTATCAACTATCTATATCTCTATATCTATCTACATACCTACCTACCTATCTATCTATCTATCTATCTATCTATCTATCTGTCTGTCTATATCTATCTATCTATCTATCTACCTATCTACCTATCTACCTATCTACCTATCTACCTATCTACCTATCTACCTACCTATCTATCTATATCTATCTATCTACCTATCTATCTACCTACCTATCTACCTACCTATCTATCTATCATCTATCTATCTATCTATCTACCTATCTATCTATCTACCTATCTACCTATCTATCTACCTAGCTACCTAGCTACCTATCTACCTATCTATCTATCTATCTATCTATCTATCTATCTATCTATCTATCTATCTACCTATCTACCTTACCTATCTACCTTTCTATCTACCTACCTGCCTACCTATCTATTTATCTACCTATATACCTATCTATCTACCTACCTACCTACCTACCTATCTATCTATCTATCTATCTATCTATCTATCTATCTACCTATCTACCTACCTACCTACCTACCTACCTACCTATCTATCTACCTATCTACCTACCTACCTACCTATCTACCTATACCTACCTATCTACCTATCTACCTATCTATCTATCTACCTATCTAGGGTTTCCTGCCTGAGCAGGGGGTTGGACTGGATGACCTCCAAGGTCCCTTCCAATTTTACTATTATTATTATTATCAGGCCAGCAGCAAGTCCCCTAGCAACTGAGAAGGAACCCCCCCACAGGATTCTAGTCCTCAGTACCTGAATGCCAGGCAGGGGCAGGTTGTCTCGACATCTTCCCACAACCACCCTGGCAATCAGCTAGCTGATCTCATCAGCCTTTGTGATTTCTCCTCTTCTTTTTGTGCCTCTGTTTGCTGATCATCATCAGCAGAACTGCAGGCACACCAAGCCACTAAATCCTATGCCACAATACCACAATATTGTTACTATTAGCATTAATATTGTTACTATTAGCATTATTATTATTATTAGCTACTCACATCCACACTGCCCCAGCAGGATGACCAAGGTGGCCACGGTCCTCAAGCCCATTAGGGCCAGCATGCACACAATCTCGGATGCCAGGCAGTAGAATATTATATTGTAGGGAAATTAAGTGTTTATCTAGCCCTCCCAAAACAAGAACCCCCTTCAAATCCCCACCTGCCTGCCTCCACTCAGAGGCTGGCTGGGCTCCGTACTGGTTTTTCACCTCCTTTCTGCCCCTTTTGGAAATTGCCTTTCTCCCCCCCCCCCCTCTGGCCCAGCCTTTCCCTGCTCGCAACTGAATGGGCCCCACCCACAGTTTCTCTCAATGGCTACTCGCTGATGATGCAAAGGAGCCAGATTGGAGGGGGGGAGGGGAGTGGTGAGCCTTCTAAAGTTGCCAAAGAGTACCAAGGAAGAGCTGGAAGAGCATTGTGACTTCCCAAGGCATGAGTTGTTTGTATACGTTTTGGAAGGGACCGTGTGTCTTATAGGAGAATGACAATGTTGTTATCCATAACCTATAGGATAATGATGACGGATAACGTCACCATCATCCCGTAACACAGACAGGCGATTCTATGGGCTCCGCATCTTCCGATCGTGTATACGTCTTTGAGTTGTTCCTTGCTCTGGCTGGTGACTTGTCACGTGCACAGTTGCCAGGATGACTCCAGGGCTCATAATCACAGAAGACTGAATCAACGGCCAGTGAAGCAAACTAAGCCTGCCTCCCTCCTATTGTTGATAGACTCACATGTTGGAAGCAGTAAAGAGAGACTGAGATGAAGCTTGCCAGATTGTGGACAAGGAGCCAAAGGAAACGGAGAACTTTAAGAGGAACAGGCTCCTAATGGACAGCATGAAACAACCTCCCCATCTGCCCAAGACTAAATATTTGTTAAGCACTTTGATCCTGACTGAGGTCCTTCTCAGCGCCATGATAGTAGTCTTCCGATATCTCAGGGGTTGCCCCAAAGAAGAGGGAGTCAAGCTATTCTCCAAAGCACCTGAAGGCAGGACAAGAAGCAATGGATAAAAACTAACTAAGGAGAGGAGCAACCTAGAACTGCTAAGAAGAAAATTCCTGACAGAACAATTAATCAATGGAACAATTTGCCTCCAGAAGTTGTGAATGCTTAATCCTGGAAGTTTTTAAGAAGAGATTGGACAACCATTTGTCTGAAATGGTATGGTTTTCTACCTGCGCAGGGGGTTGGACTAGAAGACCTCCAAGTTCCCTTCCAACTCTGTTATTCTATTCTATTCTATTCTATTCTCCATTCTATATTCTATTCTATTCTAGTCTAGTCTAGTCTAGTCTAGTCTAGTCTAGTCTAGTCTAGTCTAGTCTAGTCTCCATTCTATATTCTATTCTATTCTATTCTATTCTATTCTATTCTATTCTATTCTATTCTATGCTCCATTCTATATTCTATTCTATTCTATTCTCCATTCCATATTCTATTCTATTCTATTCTATTCTATTCTATTCTATTCTATTCTATTCTCCATTCCATATTCTATTCTATTCTCCATTCTATATTCTATTCTCCATTCCATATTCTATTCTATTCTCCATTCTATATTCTATTCTATTCTATTCTCCATTCCATATTCTATTCTATTCTCCATTTCATATTCTATTCTATTCTATTCTATTCTATTCTATTCTATTCTAAATCCAAAGTTGCTGTCCAGGTGCTGAAAGTCTGGAAAAAAGACGAGGAGGCAACATGGGAAGCAAGAGAACTGGAGTAAAGATGATTTACATTATGGAGAAGCAAAGTAAATTCTCAGTCTGGATTCGACATAACAATAGTTCGATTTCTCTGGTGGATTTAATGTATTTAATGTATTTTTGCTTGCGTTTTCTTATCATTTTCTGAGCCAGAAGGGACAAGCGTGAGGTCAGTGAGGTACACACAAGCACGAGTCATTGCCATGGTTGGGCGCTGAAGGCAGAACTCTTGCAGGTCTCTCTGGAAGCCCAGAAATGGAAATAGAGAAACCTTCATTCATTTCAGCAGGAGGAGGAGAAGCAAAGGCAAGGAACAATTTTACGTCTTCTAAGCTCTGGTCTTTATTCTTTTCTTGTTCTCCGTTGTCCTCCTGCCAATAGAGAAACAGCTTCGGTGAAGGGGGAGTGTTCAAGAAACACTGAAATTAACCAGGAGGCACTCTGAACCAATTTTGAAAGAAACCCTATAAAATTAGGGAATCCTACCGCTCTGCTTCCTTCCAATTTCCCAACGGCTTTTTCAGTTGCTCTTAAGAATTGGATGGTCAGTCACCAGTCCCCCAAAACAAAAGGCCACAATCTATAACTTTTGCTGGGGGTGGGAGTAATAACAATAATAATAAAGTTGGAAGGGACCTTAGAGGTCATCAAGTCCAACCCCCTGCTCAGGCAGGAAACCCTATACCGTTTCGGACAAATGGCTGTCCAGTCTCTTCTTAAAAACTTCCCGTGTTGGAGCATTCACAAGTTCTGGATGCAGGTTGTTCCACTGATTGTCAGGAAGTTTCTCCTTAGTTCTAGGTTGCTTCTCTCCTTGATTAGTTTCCATCCATTGCTTCTTGTCCTGTCTTCAGGTGCCTTGGAAAATAGCTTGACTCCTTCTTCTTTGTGGCAGCCCTGAGATATTGGAACACTGCTATCATGTCCCCCCTTGTCCTTCTCTTCATTAAACTAGACATACTCAATTCCAGCAACCATTCCTTATATGTTTTAGCCTCCAGTCCCCTAATCATCTTTGTTGCTCTTCTCTGTACTCTTTCTAGAATCTCAGCATCTATTTTTACATCGAAATGACCAAAACTGGATGCAGTATTCCAAGTGTGGCCTTACCAAGGCATTGTAAAGTGGTATTAATACTTCACATGATCTTGATTCTATCCCTCTGTTAATGCAGCTCAGCACTGTGTTGGCCTTTTTGGCAGCTGCAGCACACTGCTGGCTCCTGGCTCCGAGAGCATGGGAAATGGCCCAGGACAGACTCCAGGGAAGTACAGAGGCCCTGGCTGAGTGGATGAGTGTTTGTGGCGTCTGCTTATATGTCCGTGCGTGTGGATGTGTCCGTGTGTGTTTGTGTCTCAACAGCCATATCTTAAATCCTTGTGTTCCGGGGCTTCACAGCCGGTGGAAGCCTTGCCTTGGGGCTCTTGTATCAGGCTCCCAGAAGTTGTCCAAGGACTCAAGCGGCTTCAAAAACAGCAGTGAAAGGACGTGGGAAGAACCCGCGAATGGGAGACATGCATTCTGAGGAGGAGGGGGGAAGTTTAGGGGGAGGGGAAGAAAGGGGGAAGGAGGAGGGGGAGGGGGAGGACAATGGGGAAGGGGAAGGGAAAGAGAGGAGGAAGGGGAGGGGGAGGAGCAAGGAGGAGGAGGAAGGGAAGGGGAAGAGGAAGCGAGGAAGAAGGGAAGGCAAGGGAGGAGGTGAAGGAGAAGAGGAAGAGGAAGAGAGGAGGAAGGGGAGGATGGGAAGGGGAAGGGGAAGAGGAAGAGAGGAGGAAGGGGAGGATGGGAAGGGGAAAAGGAAGAGGAAGAGGAAGAGAGGAGGAAGGGGAGGAGGAGGGGAAGGGGGAGGGGAAGAGGAAGAAAGGAGGAAGGGGAGGAGGAGGGGGAGGGGAGGGGAAGGGGAAGAGGAAGAGGAAGGGGGGGAGGAGGGGAGGGGAAGGGGAAGAGGAAGAGAGGAGGAAGGGAAGGGAGGAGGTGGGGAAGGGGAAGAGAGGAGGAAGGGGAGGAGGAGGGGAATGGGAAGAGGAAGAGGAAGAGAGGAGGGGAGAAGGTGGGGGAGGAGAGGAGGAGGAGGGGGAGAGGAAGAGTTGAGGAAGGGGAGAAGAAGGGGAAGGGGAAGAGAGGAGGAAAGGAAGGGGAGGGGGAGGGGGCGAGGGGAAGTTGGTTCGAGTTTGGGCACAGCCAAGTGACGGGGACCGGCACGGAGAAACGCTCAGCAGAGTCCGGATTGTTCTTCCTCCCCCCCCCCCTCAACAAACGCAAACGTCACTTTTTAACTAACATTGTGACGCAGTTAAATGTATAAATTACGTAGTGGAGGAAAAGTTATTGAACGGGGCTCAGCACAGCGCAAGGACGCGGAGGGAGTGTCTGCTGGGGAAGGAGCCACTCCGTGGGAGACGCGGCCCGACCCAGATGCTTCTACCCACCTTCCCCCCACAAATTGTGTGTCCTGGGCGGCTTCCTGGACTCCCGGCCCCAGGAGCAAGTGGGGCGCCGGGCACAACACCATCGCCCCCATCTCAGGGGCCGCCGATGGTCACCAAATCTGAACCCAGACCCTCCTCCAACTCCAACTGCCCCCTCCGGCTCAGCACCGCTCTCCCCCTTCTGGTCCGGTCCATCCGGACTCCGAACGCGGCCCGAGAACGAATCAAGCCCCTTCAAATGGAGCGTCTTTGCTTCGGAGCGACTCCGGATTCGCCCCCCCCCCGGGAAGACAGCGACCCCTGAGACCGTTTTGATCGCCATGAGGACAGCATGAGAGAACCTAGAACTAAAGGAGAAAATTCCCAACGGTGAGAGCGACCAACCAACGGAATAGCTTTCGCCTTCAGAAAAAGCGACCGGGCGACCATTTGTCTGAAATGCTATACTCTGGGTCTCCTGCTTGAGCAGGGGGTTGGACTACAAAACCTCCCAGGTCCCTTCCAACTCTATTAGTCTAAATGGCCCCGCGCGACAGCCGGGGATGTCCCTGAAACCAAATGCCTAGAAAGTGACGCGACTGCCAAACCGACTCTTGGGCTTGAAAATTAGAGATTGAAAAAGTAAATTTCTGCCGAGGGAGATGGGTGGGAAAGAAAGAAAGAAAGAAAGAAAGAAAGAAAGAAAGAAAGAAAGAAAGAAAGAAAGAAAGAAAGAAAGAAAGAAAGAAAGAAAGAAAGAAAGAAAGAAAGCAGAAGGAAGGAAGGAAGGAAGGAAGGAAGGAAGGAAGGAAGGAAGGAAGGAAGGAAGGAAGGAAGGAAGGAAAAGGAGGAGGGAGGGAAAAGAAAGAAAGAAAAGAAAAAGAAGAAAAAAGGAAGAAAGGAGGGAGGGAGGGAGGAAAAAAGAAGAGAAGGAGGGAGGGGAAAGAAAGAAAGAAAGAAAGAAAGAAAAGGGAGGGAGGGAGAAGGAAAGAAAGTGGGAGGGAGGGAGGAAGGAAGGAAAAAAGAAAAAGGAGGGAGCGAGGAAAAAAAAGAAAGAAGGAGAGAGGGAGGGAGGGAGGGAGGAAAAAAGAAGAGAAGGAGGGAGGGAGGGAAAAGACAGAAAGAAAAGAAAAAAAGAAAGAGAAGAAAAGAGGGAGGAAGGAAAAAAGAAGAGGAGGGAGGGAAATGAAAGAAAAAAAGAAAAGAAAGGGAGAAGGAAAGAAAGCAGGAGGGAAGGAGGAAGGAAGGAAGGAAGGAGGGGGAAGGAGAGAGGGGGGAGGGAAAAGAAAGAAAGAGGAGGGAGGGAGGGAAAAGAAAGAAAAGAAAAAAGAAGAAAAGAGGAAGGAAGGAAGGGAGGGAAGGAGGAAAAAAGAAAGAAAGAAAGAAGGAGGGAGGAAGGCAGGCAGGCAGGAAGGAAGGAAGTGAGAAAAAAGAAGGAAGATAAAAAGAAGAGAAGGAGGGATGGAAAAAAAGAAAGGCAGAAAGAAAAGATCCGTGTGGAAATCAAGGATCCCTCGGCCAAGAAAAGACATCGGGCTGGAAAGGGGGTGACTTTCTGAAGCGGTACACCCCAACTTCTGCCTGGTGCTCCTGATTCAACCATTTTTGCGGAAAAGACGAATGCATAAAACCGCCCTGAAAAACAACGGTCGCCTCGCCCCCCGAATAGAAGCGCTGGGAAGGAGGGCGGGGCAAGAGCCAGCGCGGACAACGCCTGGGGTTTCCAGACGGTGGGGCGAAAGATTCCAAAGGGGAGGGGGGTAGGGCGATGGAGACCAATCAGCAAGCGGGAGAGCGGAGCTAGAGATCAGCTCAGAGCCCAAGGGGACGGGCGCGCAAGGGGAAGGGGCTGTTCGGAGCGCTCTTGGGTGAGTTCGCTGGCCGCGGTTCTTCTTGTGTACTTCGGGGTTTGCGAGCCACGAGCAGGACCGGCTGAGTTGAGAGTCTCACCACCACCACCACCATATTCCGGTTCGTCTCGGGTGTTTCTTCTCCGATCTCCGTTTTTGCTGTCGAATAATATTGAATCTTGAATATTGGCTATGTTGGTCTTGGATGGCTTATCAAGGAGAGAAGCAACCTAGAACTAAGAAGACCTTTCCTGACACTTAGAAGAATTAACCAGTGCAACAACCTGCCTCCAGAAGCGGTGAATGCTCCAACACTGGAAGTTTTGAAGAACAGACTGGACAGCCATTTGTCCGAAATGGTATAGGGCAGTGGTGGCGAACCTATGGCATGGGTGGCCAGAGGCAGCACTCAGAGCCCACTCTGTGGGCACACGTGCCGTTGCCCCAGCCTTGCCTCTGCCTGCGACTCCCTCACCAGCAACACCCCTGGAGGGGAGTCACACACACACACACACACACACACACACACACACACACACACACACACACACACCGAGCATGGCCCATGCACAGCACTCACGCCCCAACGCGTCCCATGGCGCTGCTGGGCTGCCTGGGATATCTGCAGCGGGCCCTGGAGGTGGTGAGTGGTCCTGCGGGCTGGCAGGGTAGGGTGGATTGGGGGCAGGGCAGGGGCGGGGCCAGTTTGGGGGCACTCGGTCTCTAAAAGGTTCGCCATCACTGGGGTAGGTGGTACTTTGCTCAGTAGCAGTAACTCTGAGAGGGATCCCTTAAATGTGAGCCAGCTGTGTGCTGCAGCTGCCAAAAAAAGCCAGTACAGTGTTAGGCTGCATTAACAAGAGGGATAGAATCGAGATCACGTGAAGTGTTAATACCACTTTACAATGCCTTGGTGAGGCCACACTTGGAATACTGCATCCAGTTTTGGTCACCACGATGTAAAAAAGATGTTGGGACTCTTTTAGAAAGAGTACAGAGAAGAGCAACAAAGATGATTAGGGGACTGGAGGCTAAAACATATAAGGAACAGTTGCTGGAATTGGCTATGTTTAATGAAGAAAAGAACTAGGGGTAACATGATAGCAGTGTTCCAGTATCTCAGGAGTTGCCATAAAGAAGAGGGAGTCAAGCTCTTCTCCAAAGCACCAGAAGGCAAAACAAGAGGCAATGGGTGGAAACTAACCAAAGAGAGAAGCAACCTAGAACTAAGGAGAAATTTCCTGACAATTAGAACAATTAATCAGTGGAACAGCTTGTCTCCAGAAGTTGTGAATGCTCCAACACTGGATGTTTTTAAGAAGAGACTCAGATTTGTCTGAAATGGTATAGGGTTTCCTGCCTGAGCAGGGGGTTGGACTAGATGACCTCCAAGGTCCCTTCCAAGTCTGTTATTCTATTCTAGTCACCCAAGAAGATGCTTTTTTTTTGTTCGAAGTTAAGTTTAGTTTTTCAGGTCTAAAAGCTTCTTGGCCAAGAAGCAAAAAATTGCTTCAAAGAAAAAAAAAACGAAGTCCAGTTGCCTTTTGGGGGAAAAAAAATCACCTCGGATGATGGAGAATCTCCATAAACATCCTCCCATAAGGGATCAGAAGGAAAGGGGATCCCAAGCAGCCATTTTGGTCTATAAATTTCACAATCCTCATCTGCCTGTCTGGAATTTAGATCCAAGGACTGTCAGTTAAACCAGACAGGAAACTTGCTGAGTCAGTGGGTACAAATTTCTCCAACGTCTGCTTTTAACTGTTTGATCCGTTAGGACGTGTCTCCTTCTGAACTTTCATTTTCTGACTTTAAACCACTTTGGGCTCCTCCCTCATTCTGCAAGTGTTTATTCAGAAATAATTCTGATCTGCCAAGGTCATCCATCAGACATTTATTTGCACAACCTTAACAAGGAAATTATTGTTCAGAAGGTTAAAAAAAAAACAGGTGGTTTTCCTCCCTGTGAGACACGCCACACACACACACACTCACTCACTCACACACACACCATTATCTAAGCCACCCTTCCCTTTTATATTCCCTCCAACAAGGGCAGTTTTTACAACAAAGGATATTGTGATTTTTTCCATCCCAGGAAACCGCCCTCCTTCCCCCAAATCTGTCAGCTAATCGGATCCCCTGCATTCTTCCCGTCACAGCTGCCCAGAGTGTATAAAAATCCTCATTTCTTCTTTGTTCCAAGGTTTTTCTTCGCACAGAGTGGATTTAAAAAGCCATTGAATAAAGAGCTGGCAGTTTCTCCTGGGTGCTCAACTTCCCATTTCAACGTTTTTGATAACAAAGCAAATATGTATTTTTTAAAATATTTTTGTATTATTTTTTTTCTATTTTTATACCACTTTGGCTTTTATAATAAAAATTTGTAAGGGCAAAAATTGTGAAGTCGTACTAACAACTGGTGTCTTCTAATAATGTTTGAAATCAAGAAATGGAGGCAAGGATGATCTTGTATATGCTGCTTTAGAAATATCCACCAGTATAAGGTTTCCTGCCTGAGCAGTGGGGTGGACTAGAAGACCTCCAAGTTCCCTTCCAACTCTTTTATTTTGTTATGTTCTGTTATGTTACATAGTTTGTTCTTGAGCCAATTCAAACTGCTGGTTTAATCCTGCAAAGCATGCAAGAACAGGAAGGCCAATATCGTGTGACTTATTTATTTATTTATTTATGAGACTTATATACCGCTTTAAGTGCAAGCACTCTCTAAGCGGTGTACACCAGTAAGCAATGTATATATATATATATATTTACATTGCCCCCAACAATCTGGGTCCTCATTTTACCTACTCCGGAAGGATCATTTTACCTACCCCGGAAGGATGGAAGGCTGAGTCAACCTTGAGCCGGTGAGATTTGAACCGCTGACCTGCTGAACACAGTCAGCTAAAGTGGCCTGCAGTACTGCACTCTAACTGCTGCACCACCTCGGCTCTTGATCTAGGCTGAGATTGGCTGCAGGACATAAGATATTTTTGGGTGACAGCTCCTCAGCAATGAAATATTGTCCTTCAGGGAAGCTTGCCCACACCTACAATAATAGATTGCTATCATTTTAGTTTCAGGCATGTCAAGTAGCTTAACTTTTAGAAATAAATTTAAGGTGTGCATTTTAGTTGCTGAAAGTGTCTTTAGCTGCTGCACCTGATTGCTATAGTTTTTGAATATATATATACAATAACATAGTTCATTATACTATATTGCTCTGGGTTTTTTAAAATTGTGATAAATGTTATTTATGCTGCGAGGTGGCACAGCAGTTAGAGTGCAGTACTGCAGGCCACTTTAGCTGACTGTGTTCAGCAGGTCAGCGGTTCAAATCTCACCGGCTCAAGGTTGACTCAGCCTTCCATCCTTCCGAGGTAGGTAAAATGAGGACCCTGATTGTTGGGGGCAATGTAAAATATATATATATATATATATATATATATACATTGCTTATTGGTGTACACCGCTTAGACTTAGAGAGTGCTTGCACTTAAAGCGGTGTATAAGTCTCATAAATAAATAAATAAATAAATAAATTTCAGTATTACTATAGTTTGGCAATCTTGCCTTTAATATATTGTTTTAACTTGCAATGTTAAACAACTGTTCTATTCCATTCCATTCCACACCACTCCACTCCAAGAAATGGTAGGTGATAGGCTCAACATGGAGACACACAACTTTCTTCTCTTGAGGGTGGTACTGTGTGAACCCACCAGGAAATGACCTTAAGCCTGCCCCATTTGGGAAGATGGGAAACATCCTGGGGAGGGGAGCGATTATAGTGGACAGCTGAGAGAGGGAGGGCCACCATCTTCACTGGGATTATTGGCGTTATGGCTATGGGGTAGGGACCACATCAGGTGGAAGGAGCAGCCCTTCCCTTGGGTGGCCACTGTGCTCTGGAGCAAATGCTCTGATGGAAGGGCAACATGGGTCAGAGGGATTCCAGAGCCGTGCACTCTACCTAGAGGAGATCTGGATTTAGCATCTACAGCAGTGGTCCTCAACCTGTGGGTCAGGACCCCATTTGGGGTCGAACGACCATTTCACAGGGGTCGCCAAACAACGCAGTCTGCCATTTTTTTCCCCTTTTCCTTAGCTGTGCTACTCCCTTTTATTCTATTGGCTTTTGAAAGCCAATAGAATAGACTCTTTTGAATAGAGTCTAATTCTATTGGCTTTCAAAAGCCAATAGGAATTGTCCAGGCTGTCTCTGCCCTGATGAGCCCGCCAAAAATCCCATTCTGCAAACGGTGCTGCAAGTTGTCTGCAGCGAAGGCGAGCTGTCTGGAAGCTTCCACCCCTCCCTGCTGAGCAACTACTAAAAATGTAAGTAAAAGAGGGCCAGGGGTGGGAGGACGGCGGGCGCAGGGAGGGTTGCTGGCACGCGTGGGGCCTGGCGGGTGCCTTACCTCCCTTGGGCTGGGCCAGCTGGTGGCCCAGCCCGTGGTCAGCCTGCGCCGTCTCTGCCACTTGCCAGCTATGCCTCGGCCGGCGCAGGGGGCAGCACCACGCATGTGTGGCGCTCCTGGGCAGGGAAAGTCCTCGACTTATGACCGGTTGGGTAGTCCTCGACTTACGACCGGTTGGGTAGTCCTCGACTTATGACCGGTTGGGTAGTCCTTGACTTACGATCAGTTGGGGGTCGCGGCATTAAAAAGGTTGAGAACCACTGGTCTACAGAATTACTCAGACTCTGGAAAGGAAGCTTTGCAGGGGACAGGCGAGCACCAGCGTAGGCCTCTGGAACGCCATGGAAACTTCAAAAGAACGGAACACAAAGCTGAGGAAAAATCAGCCATTTAGATCACGGGTGTCAAACTCAATTTCACTCAGGGCGAGCGACTACTTGTGGGAAAGTGCAGCAGAGATGGAGGAGGAAAGAAAGGTGGCAAGGCAGAGAGGGGTGAAAACAGAAGAAACACCCGACCCAAGCACTTCCCATCTTTTCCTTCCCTCACCAGCCACTCACTCTCAAGCAGGGGGGAGCTTTAGTCATGCCTGCCCACCCCTGTAGTTACCACTGCCACACAGCTCCACACCTTGGAGAGGCTCCCACTGCCCCATCCTCTGCTAGCGCTGCTGCCACTGACAAGACACCCAAAGAAGCGAGGAAGTAACTACTCAATCACCTCCTCCTACTAGTACACTTGCAGGCCAGATCTAAACACATCACGGCCCAGATCTGGCCTGCAGGCCTTAATTTTCACATCTCTGATTTAGATCATTTGGTCTCGGCATTACAAGAAAAGGACAATGGGAATGGTGGGAAAGCAAAGATCTTTTTTCATATAGAAATTGAGGGTAAGGTAGGCCAAAGTTCCCCAACTTTCCGGCTTTGCAGACTGGCGGAAGGGGGAGAGGATAGTTCCATGTGAGTAGCTGGGATTGGGGACCTTTGGGGTACGCTATCCCAGTTCATGCTCCATGTGGTCGCTCTCTTTGGGGCTGATCTCAGTGCTGAGCCAGGCATAAAAGGTCCCGTACAGGTTGAGTGCCACATTCCTATGGAAGGACCCATGCTTGTAGACCTTTCCATCCCTCCTCTGAGTGAGCTGGATCTCCTTGGGGAAGCAACACAGGCCCGGCAGGTGAGGGTCTCACTCTAATCTTGCATATCACCTTTCCCACTAAGGCAGGGGTAGGCAACCATGGCTTTTTTATGACTCGTGGACTTCAACTCCCAGAATTCCTGAGCCAGCATGGCTGGCTCAGGAATTCTGGAAGTTGGAAGTCCACGAGTCATAAAAGAGCCAAGGCTGCCTACCCCTGCACTGCGGACTCTGTAAAAATGGCAGTAGTACAACTCAATAATTCTAAGGAAATGACGGAAATAAAATACTTCTCGATACAAAATGACATTTCTCTATAAATGTATTTATTCTGTTTATATAAACCCAACCTCCTTCATAAATGACTTGGGGTGGCTTACAGTGTTTTCATTTATGTATTTATTTAGCAGACGGCGATGTTACATTAGCCAGGAGACTACAATGCTGATGTAGAGTAGTACTTGGCTGTCAGTTTGATAGCTCTGTTTGGTTCACGCTCATGCGCTTCCCAAGATGTGCCACAAGGAGAGCGAGCTAGCTTTGTACCAGAAAGAATCCAACTTGGAAGCAAACTGGTAACCTACACAACTCAAAGAGCAGAAGTGTAACATCTACTGATCTAGATGCACACACAAGTGCCTGTATCACTATTTTACACTAGCTGGAGCTTCTGGATGCCCTTCAAAAGAACCCCTGTGGAGAGCACATTACAATTCATCTGGGATGTGTTGAGGGTGTGACCTATAGTTATAACAGTAATAATAGCAGAAAGGGCATCCTGAGAACTTCTTTTCCACTCTTCTCCTTAAGGATCACAAAAAAAGGAGCAATAGAGCCCCACGGATTGGTTGGTTCATTTTCAAAATGACCATCTCTGAGCTTTGAGGCTAATAGCACCAGGCCTTGAGAGGTATTTCATGTCACTCTATGCTGGTTATCAGGAACAGACACGTGGATTAATTCTGCCCTAAAGGCAAGTCCTGAGAATTATGCTCCTAAATTCCAAGATATTTTTTTTTTATTTTGAATGGCCCTTTGTATAGGAAGAGTATCGCATGGAAGCTTTTGAAATTTGATATTGGAGAGGTCATCTGAGAATACTATGGACAAGGGTGAAAGTTCATTCTCCAAACTTGTGGATTGGTTTCCAAACATTTTGTTACCAGGCTAGGTAACATCTTCAGCGGGATTTAGGGAATGTCTGTGTCAGTGCTCTTCTGTTTATAAAGGCTTTGGGTGTGGGTGTGTCAAGTGAAGGTTTTGTAATTGGGAGATTACATCATCGGAAGGTCGATTTCTAGGGGGAGGGGGCTTGTATGGGTTGGTGCTGTCTCCGATTGGCTGTGAGGTTGATTTGGACTCTGAGAGATTTGTAGGCTGGTTGTAGCTCAATGTGTCTGTTGATGGAATGGCTTGTGGGAGTGCCGGGCTTCGATGAACTCACGAGTATGGCAGGTAGTGGTGTGGCCGACGATTTTAGTGTTGTTCCAATCAAACTGTTGTTTGGTGTTAGTGTTGCTCCAATCGAACTGGTGTTGTTTGGTGTTAGTGTTGCTCCAATCAAATTGGTGCTGTTTGGTGTTAGTGTTGCTCCAATTCATTGGCCCACCATGCTCATGAGTTCATCGAATCTGGCATTCCACAAACAATTTCATCACATTGACCCATTACATTGACCCATCACAAGCGTCTCTCTGATGATCACACCTGACCAATCACAAAACCCTCACTTGACACACCCATGACCAATCACAAAACCCTCACTTGACACACCTGAAGCCCTTACAAACAGAAGAGTAATGACAAAGACATCCCCTAAATACCACTGAAGATGTTACTGAGCCTGGTAAAACATTCAGAAACCAACCCACAAGCTCGGAGAACAAAGTTTCACCCTCATCTTACACTTAGCTACAGATATTCACCACTATTGCATACTATAGATAAGCAAGAAAACAAATACAGAAGAAAAAAAGGAGGGGGAAAAAGAGAAATTTCCCCCTTTACATCTACAGCAACCAATCATAGCGTAGATTGCCTCATGCATGAGTCATCACTCTCTAATTAATCAACTACAATTGTGTGTTCTGGCCTATTGTACACTTTTCTGTTCCAGCTACCAAATTCAATATCCTAATAGAATCCTTTGCTGAATGATAGCAATCCTGGCTTTCCCAGTTGAGGTTGTTAAATGATCTTGTTGGTCATTAAAGTGGAGTCCCACATAAAGAGTGTTGGGTCCCTCAGAGGGATGGAGAAGACCTTGGAAGACCCAGCACCAGCAAGGTTCAAGTACTGCATCACTCTTAGCACCAAAATTCCTGTTCTTGGCCAAGTTGAGTGTTGCCAACTTCTTCTGACCCAAAGGTGCGTTTTCAGGAGGCAACTGGACTTTCTCGTTTTTCTCTGAAGACGTTCGGCTTCTCATCCAAGAAGCTTCCTCAGCTCTGACCAGATGGACAGATTTATACTCCTTGTAGACAACTGGTCATTTGCCTTCTTCTAGAGCAATGTTTCTCAACCTTGGCAACTTTACGATGTGTGGACTTCAACTCCCCAAATTCTCCAGCTAGCAACACTAGCTGGAGAATTCTGGGAGTTGAAGTCCACGCATCATAAAGTTGCCAAGGTTGAGAAACACTGTTCTAGAGAGTCATTGAGGGAAGGATATAGCCCTGTGGTGGCGAACCTATGGCACGCGTGCCACAGGTGGCATGCAGAGCCCTCTGTAAGAGCACGCGCACCATCACCCCAGTCCTAAAGCTTCAGCTGGATTTCATAATACTTTTTCGCTTTAGGCCTCTGCCGCTGTGTGTGCAAAAAAAAAAAGGTTCAATCAATCAATCAATTTCAACTTCTCGCAGGAAAAAAAGATCTCGCAAAGTTGGAATTGATTGATTGAACTTTTTAGTCCCACCCAGTCTGCCGTTACCACTGCAGCCACGCCCACCCAATGGGCCACACCCACCCAATGGGCCACACCCACCTGGCACCCAACGATACATAAGTGGGTTTTGGGTTGCAGTTTGGGCACTCGGTCTCTAAAAGGTTTGCCATCACTGATATAGCCTATTTACATCTTCCATTCCCCACCCTCCAGTCAGAGCTGAAGAAGCTTCTTGGATGAGAAGCGAAATGTCTTCAGAGAGAAACAAGGAAGTCCAATTGCCTCCTGAAAAAGCACCTTTGGGACAACCGTGTCCTGGATGATTGAGGATCTCCATAGACATTTGACGCCTCCTTCTGTTCCTTTTGGCAGCCTTCCATTCCTATGTAGGCACCTGGTGTGCGTATTTGCCCTACTCCCATCTCCCACCTTTTGCCCTCTCTCTCTTCCACCTACTCTTCAGCAGTGAGCCGCAAAACCTGGAAACTTAAACATTTCAAGAGGAAAGAAAAGGATGGGAAGGTGGCAGATTTCACTTTCCAAGGCTTGGCTACAAATATGAAGGAGAAGGAGGAGGCCATCTGAAATTACTAACCCTCTTCCCTCATCAGAGGTGGTTAAACTCTGTGTTTCTTTCAGAATGTGTCCAAGCCGAGCGGTTCGGTTGTGGCCATGAGTGCCCAGCCATTCTTGGCGATGTTTCTCGTGCTTTGTCCCGAGCCTCCAAGTCCCACGACTGGGACCTTTGGAGCTTCTGTTGCTTCCCTTCTCGCCTGCGCAGTGTTGACACAGAGACTTCAAGATCAGACAATGCCGTATCCTGCAAACAAAGAAAATGGACATCAAAACCACAGTTTGTACCGGCAATGTTTTTTTTTCTCTCTCACTTATCACCTATTCATTGTTTGTCTGCATACAAAATCTATCTATCATCTATTTATCTATCTATGCATGTATCTATCACATTCTCACTGTTATCCATCTGTCTGTCAATCTATCATCTGTCATCTATCTATCTATCTATCTATCTATCTATCTATCTATCTATCCCATTCTATCACCTATCACCTGTCTATTTGTCTGTCTGTCTGACTGCTAAATCTATCTATCTATCTATCTATCTATCTATCTATCTATCTATCTATCTATCTATCATTCTATTACCTATCCTGTCATCTATCTATCTATCTACCTATCCATCCATCATCTATTTATATCTATCAATCAATCCATCTTTCACATTCTATCACCTTTCTATCATCTATCACATTATTTCACCTATCATCTATCCATCCATCCATGTATCATCTCTATCTCTGTCTCTGTCTATCTACCTACCTACCTATCTCATTCTATCACCTATCACCTATTCATTGTCTGTCTCCATACCAAATCTATATCATCTATTTATCTATTTTGCATGTATCTATCGCATTCTCACTGTCACCTGTCTGTCTATCTGTCTATCAATCTATCATCTGCCATCTATCATCTGTCTGTCTGTCTGTCTGACTGACTGTCTGTCTATCTATCTATCTCATTCTATCACCTATCACCTGTCTATTGTCTTTCTGTCAAATCTATCTATCATTTTATCTCTATCATTCTATCTATCTATCTATTTATCTATCTATCTATCTATCTATCTATCATTCTATTACCTATCCTGTCATCTATCAATCTATCTATCTCATTCTATCACCTATCACCTGTCTATTGTCTTTCTGTCAAATCTATCTATCTATTTATCTATCTATCTATCTATCTATCTATCTATCCATCTATCATTCTATCTATCATTCTATCTATCTATCTATCTATCTATCTATCTATCTATCTATGTATCTATCTATCTTTCTATCTATCATTCTATCTATCTATCTATCATTCTACCTATCCTGTTATCTATCTATCTATCTATCTATCTATCTATCTATCTATCTATCTATCTATCTCTATCTATCTATCTATCATTCTATCTATCATTCTATCTATCTATCTATCTATATCTATCTATCTATCTATCATTCTATCTATCATTCTATCTATCTATCTATCTATCTATCTATCTATCTATCTATCCATCCATCTATCTATCTATCATTCTATCTAATCTATCTATCATTCTATCTATCTATCTATCTATCTATCTATCTATCTATCTATCTATCTATCATTCTATTACCTATCCTGTTATCTATCTATCTACCTATCTATCATTCTATCTATCTATCTATCTATCTATTTATCTATCTATCTATCATTCTATTACCTATCCTGTCTTCTATCTATCTATCTATCCATCTATCTATATATCATTCTATCTATCTATCTATCTATCTATCTATCATTCTATCTATCATTCTATCTATCATTCTATTACCTATCCTATAATCTATCTATCTATCTACCTACCTACCTATCTATCTATCTATCATTCTATCTATCTATCTATCTATCTATCTATCTGTCTATCTGTCTATCAATCTATCATCTGCCATCTATCATCTGTCTGTCTGTCTGTCTATCTATCTATCTCATTCTATCACCTATCATCTGTCTATTGTCTTTCTGTCAAATCTATCTATCATTTTATCTCTATCATTCTATCTATCTATCTATCTTTCTATCTATTTCTATCTATCTATCTATCTATCTATCATTCTATCTATCTATCATTCTATCTATCATTCTATTACCTATCCTGTTATCTATCTATCTATCTATCTATCTATCATTCTATCTATCTATCTATCTATTTATCTATCTCTCTATCATTCTATTACCTATCCTGTCTTCTATCTATCTATCTATCATTCTATTACCTATCCTGTCATCTATCAATCTATCTATCTCATTCTATCACCTATCACCTGTCTATTGTCTTTCTGTCAAATCTATCTATCTATCTATTTATCTATCTATCTATCCATCTATCATTCTATCTATCTATCATTCTATCTATCTATCTATCTATCTATCTATCTATCTATCTATCTATCATTCTATTACCTATCCTGTCTTCTATCTATCTATCTATCTATCTATCTTTCGATCTATCTATCATTCTATCTATCTATCTATCATTCCATCTATCATTCTATCTATCTATCTATCTATCTATCTATCATTCTATTACCTATCCTGTTATCTATCTATCTATCTATCTATCTATCTATCTATCTATCTATCATTCTATTACCTATCCTGTCTTCTATCTATCTATCTATCTTTCTATCTATCTATCATTCTATCTATCTATCTATCTATCTATCATTCTATCTATCTATCTATCTATCTATCTATCATTCTATTACCTATCCTGTTATCTATCTATCTATCTATCTATCTATCTATCTATCTATCATTCTATCTATCTATCATTCTATCTATCTATCTATCTATCTATCTATCTATCTATCTATCTATCTATCTATCATTCTATTACCTATCCTGTCTTCTATCTATCTATCTATCTCTTTCTATCTATCATTCTATCTATCTATCTATCTATCTATCTATCTATCTATCTATCTATATCTATCTATCTATCTATCATTCTATCTATCATTCTATCTATCTATCTATCCATCTATCTATCATTCTATCTATCTATCATTCTATCTATCTATCTATCTATCTATCTATCTATCATTCTATTACCTATCCTGTTATCTATCTATCTACCTATCTATCATTCTATCTATCTATCTATTTATCTATCTATCTATCATTCTATTACCTATCCTGTCTTCTATCTATCTATCTATCTATCTATCTATCTATCTATCTATCCATCTATCTATCTATCTATCTATCTATCTATCTATCATTCTATCTATCTATCTATCTATCTATCTATCTATCTATCTATCTATCTATCATTCTATTACCTATCCTATAATCTATCTATCTATCTATCTCATTCTATCACCTATCACCTGTCTATTGTCTTTCTGTCAAATCTATCTATCTATCTATTTATCTATCTATCCATCTATCATTCTATCTATCTATCATTCTGTCTATCTATCTATCTATCTATCTATCTATCATTCTATTACCTATCCTGTCTTCTATCTATCTATCTATCTATCTATCTATCTATCTATCTATCTACCTATCTATCCATCCATCATCTATTTATATCTATCAATCAATCCATCTTTCACATTCTATCACCTTTCTATCATCTATCACATTATTTCACCTATCATCTATCCATCCATCCATGTATCATCTCTATCTCTGTCTCTGTCTATCTACCTACCTACCTATCTCATTCTATCACCTATCACCTATTCATTGTCTGTCTCCATACCAAATCTATATCATCTATTTATCTATTT